>NC_045477.1:120097094-120753344 GCF_009650955.1 Corvus moneduloides
GGGAGAAATTGCTGATTTCTGTGTAGTCACAGGGTAGAACCACAAACCCAGGAGCTGTAGAAATAGATCAAGATAGAACTACTTTTCATTTCTAACTCCAAAGAAGATAAATATTTGTCCCTGTTCTGCTAAAGGGAAGCATCTCCATTCACAGCTAAGTCAAAACTGAACTCTTTCCTTCCAAGCAGTCAACAGATATTTTTTATCATTTCTTTAACAAACATCTTGCTCTCTTTCCTTTCATGTTCCAAATACATTACTTATGCATATTTAGTGTTCGGAAATATTCTAATATATTCTATATAAAGCTGATTTTCTCTAGGGCATATAGAACCAAAATTTGGTCCCTGTGCTTGAGTAAAATCTTCCAGGGTTGGAACAACCTTAGAGCCCCTCCAGTGATTTACAGACTTGTAGTCATGTTTAGCTCTGTTAGTTTTAATGGCTTTATTTTTTTCCCCTACTTTTCTTGATTAGCTTTAGCTTTCCTTTGCAGCAAGGAAATCAAATATATTATAAAATTAATAATTAGCTTCATTACCTTGAAAACATAATTGAGTGTTCCAGTGGGGCAATTTGAATGCTGGCCCATAAATATTGAATAATGCATTTTTAAAGGTCACTTTATGAAGGGTTTTAAACAAAACATATGGATAAAAAGAACTTTCAGCAGTAGCAGACAGACCAATATTTAATTTTCAAGATGTTGAGGAAACACTTACTGGGCATCTTTCTTTTTTTACCCACCACTTCAGAAATTTGCCAGAGGCAATTAGTAATTCAAATACAATTAATCAAAGTCATTCTCCATTTCAGAACATGGAGAAGAAATAAAAAAACTTAAGGTATTTGGTTTCAGTAGATGAGGACGTTTGAGATAAATCACTGTTCTGCTTTATTCTTCCTTGAAGTAAATCTTTTCTTCCAAGAGAGTTTTCACCTGTTTTCATGGTGCTTTGGTTTTCTTCTCAGCCAATTCAATCTTTCTGGGAAAACATCACTTTCAATCACTTCTCTCTCCTCCTTCTTAATTTCTGACCTCCCTTTTCAAACTGCTGCCTGTTGCAAATTACAGTTGCAGTAAAGTTCAAGAGTTTGCAATGAATACTCTGTTTTTCAAAATAATCCCCAACAATTATAAGAAAGTCTGAAGAAAGACTTTCAGAAAAAGGTATTTTGATAAATGGGACACTTGGAAGTGAATCCACCCAATGGCAAAGCTGCAACTTAACTCACAAAAGGAAATGGTGGAGTTTGCTGCTGAATTCCCAGGGATGGAGATGAGGCCAAGAGGCTTCTTGGTTTCTGCACCCTTGTTTTTGTCCTTCTTGAAGACAGGAGCTCTTTTCCAGTCCTCAGGCATTTCTCCCAATCGCCATGATCAATCAAAGACCATTGACAGTGGCCTCGGTGCCATCTGCCAGTTCCCTCAGCACTGGTAGGCACATTCCAGCAAAGCCCATGGATTTACACATATCCACTTTGCTAAAGCATTCCCTGGCCTGATCCTTGTCCACCAGGGGTAAGTGTCTTGCTCCAGACTGTTCCACTGATCTCTTGGACCTGGGCTTCCTGAAGGCTGGTCTGGCTAATGAAGACTGAGGCAGATAAGGCATTTAGGGTCTCAACCTTTTCCATGTCCTGTGTCACCAGGTTCCATTCAGCAGTGGGGCCACATTTTCCCTGGTCTTCCTGTTGTCTCCTATAAATTTACAGAAGACTTTCCTGTTGTCTTTGACGTCCCTGGCCAGATTCAACTTCATCTGGGCTTTGGCTTTACAACTCCCCAAGCAGATTTTTGGAAAAAGATAAGATTAGAGCAGGTTGTCCAGAGAAACTGTTGCTTCCCCTGGATCCCTAGAAGTGGCCAAAGCCAGGATGGATGGGGCTTGGAGAAACCTGGGATAGTGGAAGGTGTCCCTGGGGTGGCACTGGGTGATCTTTAAGGTCCCTTCCAACCCAAACCATCCTGTGATTCTGTGACTATTTGTAGTTCCTGCTTCATCACTAACAACCACATCGTTATTCTCCCTTTTGTAGCATCACATTACAAACCACCCAGCAAACTGGAATTGCTGCTTAACAACAGCCTCTGTACAGCTTCCAAAAAGTGAAGGGATGGATGCACACCTGCACATGAGGTTTTGGGGACTGCACAGAGCTGTCAGGCCTAATCTGCCCAGGCCTTGAAAGTGACCCACTGTAGATGGTGACATTTTTCAGGATGCCATCAGAATAGTCGTGTGTCCCAGAAGGCACCTTAAAAGAGAAAATTGAAGCAGTGAAAACAGCACAGCAGGATTTTAAAGCTGTGGGATAAATCACATCCTTTACAAAAGTAGGTCTTCTTAACTCCTGTGCACTGTTAAAGTTCTTCATGCTGTAAAAATGATGGCAACACATTGTTTTTGTTGCATCTTTCTCAGCATCAAAACTCCCAGAAGTTTAGGATTGGGATTATTGTTCTCCTCCCCACAGCTGTCATTAACTACAGGTTTGGTTAGTAAGATCAGGTCCTCAAGGAATCATTTAAGTAGAGCAAAACTGAGGCAATTTTTTCATATAAATATTCATAAATTTCAACAGTTGTAACCCCAAGTTTACCTGTGAGGTTGACAAATGAGTCAGCCCCTCATCCTCCAAAAAAAGGGAGAGAAATTGGAAAGAAATGTACTCTCTTCCTACCTCCCACTGTGCCATCAAAGAGTCTGTAATGCAGAAAAATGGAAGATAATTGTAGAGGTTCAAAGAGTTTTATAATAATGTTCCTTTTTTCTGTTTTAAGAACAATAATCACAAATTGAGTTATCATAACAATTATTCTTAACTGCAATAAACATTGCTGCAGCAGTTTATTAAAAATAGATTCCTGTTATTATAATTTTAAATCTCAGTAATAGCCTCAGCCAAGAAGCCCGTTGGGTTTTTTCTTCTCTTTACCCCTAAATTATTGTGCTGGAGAAAAGAACAGCTATTAACTGGGAAATATTTTGATATTCTTTGCATCCCAAGTGCTATTTATGTCTGGGGGCTTTTTGTGGACAGACCACGTACTTGCATCCCCTGGCAATGGAGCTCGTGCTTGGAAGAAATAACATCTGACAAGGGCTTGAAAGGGAAATATCTAGAAAATTTTAACTTCTTGCAATTTTCAGAAACCTTCTTTCCACAGGGGTACTGCAAAACTCAGACTCCCAATTATATTTTTCTCTTCTGCTAATCAGCAGTAAAAAGAACCTTTGCTAATATATGACATTGTCCTTAAGAGTTAGTTTGACTTGGATCAGGAATTTCTCTACCTGATGTCACAAAACAAGTTCAAGGTCATTTTTGACCCTCCCAACTCCTCGAATGTGGGGAGAGATCACATGAATATAAAACCCCTGAAGGACAAAAGCATCCCAAATATGATCCCAGAGAAGAAATATCACTCAGGGGGTGTATCAGACTAGAGGGTTTGGAAATGCATTTAAAGCATCACAAGATTTTATATCTCAGAACTTCCTCCACAAACTTTCACCTGGTGAAAGGAACCAGGTTGGAAAGAAACCTGCTCGTGAGTGGGGAGAAATGGCATTTTTGGAGAGGCAGACTCTGAAAAAAAGATTTTCCAGGGGCTGATTTCACAGCCATGAAGGTGTCAAGAGCACCTGAATGCTTTCCTGGTTCCTTACACCTGTATAAAGCAGGAGCCCTCCTTCTCCAAGCCCCTGCTCCCCTGGAAGAACTTTCCTCCTGCTGTCCTTGTGTTCTTGGTTGGAGGGCAAGGGCAGAGCTCCATCCTCTCCATCTTCCAGCCCTTCTCTTGGGCCCTATGTCCCAGAGGAGATTTGGCCAGCAGCCCAAGGCCAGGCCTGTTCTCAGCAAGCCCTCACCATCCAAATTTGGACACTTCTTGGTTTTTTACAGCTGGGCACCTGAGTCAAGCAGCCCAAGTCTAGCCCTTCAGGCTACTGGATATTAACTAGGAAAAAATACTGATTTAACCTCTCCAGCTTTGCTGAATGATCAGGTTCTCTCAGTATTTCAGATGCCTTAATTAGCATTCTTGACCCAATTTAGAAGTTTCTCACAGCTTTGACTAATCCTGATGATTGAACAGCAAAGCCTTAACACATAGACAAGCCTTTATGAAATGATTTACAAGGGTCCCTTAAATGCAGTCTGGATATTACCTGCAGTGCCTAAATGTTGTTTTAAACACCCAAGACAAGAAACAAATCTTCTTTTCCAGAATTCAGTTATTGCAGCTAAAAATAAGGCGCTTAGCATAATGAGAAAAATAAGAACCACACAGCAAGAGAAGGCACAGTATTATTCCAGTGTCAGCCCTGTAGCCCGAGATGTGAACTCTTTTCCACTGCCCTGTGAATTCAAGGGTGAAGGAGTTATTTGCCTCTGACACAGTGACTGGAGTCTGTTTAGGGACAGGATTTCTGTTGGAAAGCTGCTGACAGAGCTCCACCAACAGTGGCCGTGACTGAATCCGATACAAATTCGGCCACTGGGGATTCAGCAAAGGCTGGGACTTTTGACAGCTCACCTTTAGCCTCCTTTTCCCATGCCTATTATATTATCCTGTATTGACCAAAAATGGAGAATTATTCCATTAATTCTGTAATTCCACAGTTTCCAGACCCAAAACTGAATTTCTTGAAGATACAGAGTAATCTATGTATCTGTTGTTGTTGTTGTTGTTGTTCAGAAATCCACCAGCAAAGTACACAAAGGCTGAGATGTGTGTTGTTTTCTGTCTTAGTTTTATATTTGCACTGTCTGGTTTCAAATACAATAGAATATATACTAAAAAATATGAATATGTATGCATACATTGTATATAATGTGTGTACAGAGCAAAGAAATCACCATCCTGACTCCACAGTGGGAGACCAAGATGCAGTTTTGAGAGAAGTACATAAGGAGACAAATCAAAATAAGCAGGTGGAAAAACAGAAGGACAGCCACAGAGTGGGGAAAAAACCTTCTTGCCATTTTTAAGACTACATTTTTAGCAGTAGTAAATACTCTTAATGTGACTGTTAACTTGTATATAAACTTACACTTATGTGATGTATCCTGAAATTACTCCCCTAGATGAGCATCTCTAATGTTTCCATATTAAATCCTTCTTTGCCTGGAACACCTTCCTTTTATTTTCTACTGCACAGTTGGAAGAGCAGGAGCATGTCACAAAGAGACAGACTGTGCCATTTGCTGCTTATCCTGGAAAAGGCACATCAGTGATGAGAGGAAATTGCCTTTATCTTGTCTCAGATTTTATTTCTGTGGAGTATCAGGAGCTTTTTCTCCTTCAGCTGAGAAAAGCAGAATGTTCTGCAGGGATGAAAACCATTTAATTCTGCATTTAATTTGACGTGACTACATACTTGATATCACTGGCTTTCATTTTTATTCTGGTGGATTTACAGACAGGAAGGCTCCCACTGCAAGTTTTTTAACCTTGCCAGTACAATAAAAATGAACTTAAACAGGTTCAAATCAGAAGCTGAAATATTCTGAGATCAGAAAGGAAAACTATATGGGTGTGAATCTTGAGTTTAAACAGGGCAGCTGTTCAGTTACGAGGTTTCTGTGCAATTGTGATGTGAAAATTCCATTTTAGATGCTATAGAAGGCATCTGCAAGCTAAATTCAAGTCATTGGTGGCACTGGAATAGGTTTTCCAGAGAAGTAGTGGCTGCTTCATCCCTGAAAGTGTTCAGGGCCAGGTTGGACGCAGCTTGGAATAACCTGGGATAGTGGAAGGATTTGAAACTAAGTGATCTTTAACATGTAACTCAAAGCCTTCTGTGAGACTATGATTAAAGTAATCTAAATTATTTTTACAATTGTCATCCATTAACTAGTGATACTGGTGTTAGGAAGATTTTTTTAATTAGAGCAGAGAAACAGGTGGTACCAATTCCTCAAAGACCCTGTGAGGAGTGTGTAGCAGCACAATTACCTTTTCCTGTTGCTTCCTAATTTATTCTTTATTTTGATTTGAAAATTAACACTGACTTCAGAAAAATGCAGTGTCCCAAACTGCTCTGATTCAGGATGCTCTCGGGGTTTTTTTTTCTATTTCTTCTAGACTACAAGTTGCATGTTAAGAAAACCCTCTTCCTTCCCCCTCCCCCCCAAGAAAGCCCATTTCCTATCTTTTGATTAGCAATAAAATCTTTCTTATTAGAAGTGTGGGGTTTTAAAATTTTAATTTAATTTTGGTTTTCTAAAGCAGATTATTTGCCTAGTGGTCCATATACATAGACATATATATATATATATATATATATATATATAGGCTGCAGCTATTAAAGTAGGCTACCCATGTTTTCTGTAGCTTTAGAGACATTTGATTGAGCTGTAGTGACTGAAGAGTTTTATGCCTAAAGCAAGGATTACATTTATCAGCAGATTTTCAGCTACTTTCATGTTCTTACAGTCATAACTTCAATATTAAATTGTTAAAACTACCAGCAAAAGTTCCAAATCAAACCCAAGATGCTGCGTCCACTTCAATTAACACAACAGATATTTTAGAGTAGTTCTGTTGTGTGCCTAACTTGAACCTCACTCCTACAAAAACTAGATACTTAATTTTGAAAATGCCAAATAATTTCACCTTCACAGTGTTGAGACACAGTGTATGTGATTTTTGCTGTCAGCCAGCCCAAGGTAACCTGCAGCAGTGCTTTCCATACAGACAAGAACTGATCCAGCCTTGCTGTAAGGTCCTTGCAGACATTTATAGCCATTCCTGATTTAACTGACTTCAGGCTCTGTTATTTCCCCTGTGCCAAGAGGACCTGAGTGCAATCTGAGCTCTACAGGAGAGTTGGCACTATGACACCTGAAAATGGAAACCAAATCTCACCTGCAAGAAAGGTCATGCTTGTGCTCTTTTTCTTCTTGGAAATTAAAGCAGGAAATCATATCACTAGAGAAAAAACTTCTGTTTTAACAGTCCTAATCTGACTGTGGTGATGGTGCATGCCATCCAGGGAAGAGCTTTGTGTGCTGGCCTTTAAAGCACAGCTCTGCAGATGTATTTCAGTATTGTGTCAGCACCCCTAATTTAAATGTGACAGCTGTGAGAACCCCTGGTCCCAGAGGATTCATTAACAAAAATGCAATGATGCACCACTCAGGGGATTCACCATGGACATGGGGACACTAAGTTACACTAATTCACCCCTAACTCAGCAGAGCAGCAGGGCAGTGCTGGTACTGATTTCCCTGCTGCAGCCTGACCTGCCCAGCTCTGGTTTTACTTTCCCGTTGCCGTGGCATGGTCAGGTTTATCCCTGAATTCACAGGAATGGCTCAGAGCCTGGAGAGGTCAACAAAGCAGCTCCCGCTGGTTCCAGTGAACCCTGGATACTCCTCACCTCTCCAGCCTCTGTGCTGAATCCAGGCTCCCAACATATCTCAGGAATAAACCTGTTTCCATGGAGTCACAATCGATTTAACCCCCAGCTGAAGTGATGTATAATTGAACAGTTTCTGTTCACTGCACTCAGGACCAGCAAATGAGTTTTAAAACTCCAGCCTTGCTAACCAGGGGCACCTCACCGAGGTTTTCAGCATGGTTTTCCAAGTTTTCCCAGCCACTGGCCAGAGAGTGCTGTCTCAGAACATCCTTAAAAATGCATGAAGTCTCTTGCGTGACAAGGCGCAGATGGAAAGGGAGCGCTCCTGGGCTTACCTTTCCTATCACCATTTCAGTATTTATTGACAAATTTGCTGACTTTAGTCCTGCAGTGGGTATTGATTTACACAGTGAGGCCCTTTTTCCATGTTTTTATAACTTAGACACCCCATTAAATCCAAGCAGGAGGGCATCAGTTGTGCAGGTGCACCAGCCCTGTGAGGCTGGACATCCACATGGCATATCCATAGGGTCTAAATCTATCTGACCCCTGGAGTTAATCAATTTTTCCTTCCTTCCTCAGCTCAGAGAAGCCCTTAAAAATATGTCAGTTCTCCTTAAAGTTACTTCTGGAAGGGACAAAGCATCTGACAGGTCTTTTGAATGTGCAGCACTGCATTAAAGATCCAAGTTCTACTTAGAGAAATGCAAACCAAAAACGTGCTTCAATTCCTGTTCCATTAGATCTTCCAGGAAGAGGTAACAATGTGATAATCAAGGCTCCTGCCATCCTCTCAGGCAGCTGCACAGTCTGTTATGTCAATGTAGTTCAGATGGATGATTTCAGTTCAGCTACAGCAGTCATGCTTTTACTTTAAGACATCTTGATCGAAGGCTTTTTCTTGGAATCAGAAGGCTTAAATCTAAATAACAAAATGAATCACCTTTAAAAAAAAAAAAAAGAAAAAAAATCCACATTATTTGGAATCCTCATTTTCAGTCACTTAAACCTAATCTCCAGTAAGTAGAAATCAATTTGTAGTCTTGCTGAAATCCATAGAGTCACTGATTTATAGCAGTAGCAAATTTGGCTCCTGAACTACAGATTTACTGATACCCTGGTGTTCCTTAAGAGATAACTCCAACTACTGTAGTCAACAGCAACTGTTGTTTTTATTTTGCTCTGTGAATCACAGCTGGTATTTTGAGTATTTTTACAAAAATGCCAGTTTTAGTAGACTGCAATGTGAAACATTTAACTAGGTGTTATAGATCTCCAAACCATCTATGAGGGCGCAGTTTTTGTGAAGAAAGATGCCAGTTCTAAAGTACAACCCTGAAGAGGTGACAGGGAATTCTGATTTCTCCATCGAGAAATGGGAAACTTGGCTATTTCTCTAACATTTTTCACCTATTTAGGTGAAAAATATAAACAGCATAAGGGTGGGGTGTTTTGCTGCCTGCTGAAACACAGTGAGCGGCCCAGAGGATGTGTTGCTGTGGGTCAGAGAGCCAGGAAGGGCAGGTTGGCAGCTGAAATGCATCCAGAGTCCTTGGCCTTGTCCAACACCCTGCATTCAGTTAGTGTAAAGTACCCCCCAAATGCTGAGCACTTCAATCTTTTTTCCAGGGCATCTGAGCAGAGGATGAAGCTGTTGTGGAGAAGGGAAGGACATGTGCCTGCTCTCACAGCAGCTTTTTCATTATTGAGGAAGCTGTGCCCTGTCTCTTCCCTCCTTCCTTTCCACTTCTGCTGCTTGCCTGCTCCTGAGAATGTAATCTAAGTTCTCAGACCTTCTGCCATTTATTCTAGACCACCTTGGAGAATTATTAAATCCAGTGTTTGTCTTGAAAAAGTGGCCTCAGAAGGAATGTTCAAGCTCCTGAATGTGCTGATAATGGTGTGCTCCCGTCGACGGAGAGTGAGCTGAGGTTCTCATTCATTCGGCCAGTCAGAAATTTGCATGTGGAGATTCCCTCTGCATTTCAATACTGGCTCTAGAGAGTGGAGCCCTGGCATTCAAAGCACCCTTCAGAAATTTTTACTCTCCACTTGTGGCATGTTACTGCAAGAAAATAACAACTATCCAACGAATTGGAAAGGCAGTTCCACACTGAGCAGATCCTGGGACCTTTATCAGCCGAGCAAGGAGGTGCAGGACTGATCCTCTTTACCCACCTCCCCACACCCCTGCTTGGCTGAGCAGGACACAGCACCAAGGTGACCAAATAATTGGTTTTATTGCTCATTAGGTGTGTTTATCCCTGGTGCTGCAGAGTGCTGGGAGCCCTGCAGGTGAGGGGGTGATTTCGGCGCAGTGCGGAACGCTCTGCGGGCTCGGTACACGGACACGAGATGGACAGGGAGGGAGCACCAGCAGGTTTCCAACACTGACAGCAGCAATTGTGAGAAATGCTACTGCTGCTATCAGCCTGGCTTCAGACCAAGCTGCTGCTGTCCAAGAAAGCTTTGCCTGCTAAGTTTTTAATGGTGTGTCAGTTCTGAATGTGACAAAGACCTCTAAGCATCACTTACACTCTTTTTTTTTTTTTAGCAAACCTCTCACCCTGTCCTTGCAAACCCTGCACTCTTTCCTTGTTTTTCCCTTATAGGCAGTCCTGAAAAACAGCCTGTGAGTAGCAGCAAAGGCTTCACTGATTTATTTACTGTAGTAGTGAGCTGGAAAAACCCCACTAAATTTTTTAATCAGCATAAACCTGAGCTTAGACCTATGTCAGCAGCTCTGTCTCCTTTGCTTCCTTTCAAAGGAAAACACAATATCACATCAGTGCTTCCCCTTCCAAAGTCAGCACAAGCCAAAGGATGCCCAACAGAGTGGGAGTCCATCTGCACAGCACTTGCCTACCCTCAGCACTGCACAAGGTCGTACTCTGCTCCCAAATTAACATAATTACATCAGCACCTTCCCTGAGCTAACAGGGCTCTATGGATTCAACCCTGGCATGGTTTCTGATCCCATGGAATAATCCCAGAGAGATCTCTGAGAACTTTTCTTTTGCCCACTGGATCTTGAAGCAAGATGTGTGAATGGCCTATTGAAGCAGTCTGTCATAGGTAACGAGTATCTTGGACCAAACCACTACACTGTCTTATCCTTACCTTTGTTAAATAAAACACCCTGTCATAGTCACCAGCACTACTTCTCAAAACTTCCTGAGATAATCTCTCAAATAGCACGGAATTTCCTCCACATGGCAACCAGAACTTGAAAACCCTCAGGCTGTCGCCGTCACTAACGCTATCTCTGTTGGAGTGTTGAGAAGACAAATTGCTTTTGCTTTAGTGGAGGTTCTGATTCATGAGAAAATGCACAGAGCTCTCATGTAAAAACTTGGTAAGAGCATCTTTTTTGCAGTCTGTGATGATCCTTGTATTGAAAATAGCACAAATCCTTAGAATTTTTTTTTCTGGAGTAGATGAAAGCAAAACAAAAACCCATGCAAGCTCTCTGGCATTTGAAAGAGGAATGAGGTAAATCTTTTGGGAGAAAGGAGTGCTTCTCAGCTTGGTTTAGTTCTGCAGACGAGACAGCAGAATAAAATCTTGAATAAAATCCAAGAAAAATTCAGCAGTGATGTTTTTCCCTGCATATAGCCTGTCAAATTCATCCCAACCCTTCCCACACCTGAAGCTGACCTCTGGAATACGGCTAAAAATGTCTGTTGTTTTCTTGCAAAGCGCTTTATATCAGCTTAGTTGTACTGAAATAACAGTAAATTATTTTTATTTGGTGCTGCATTACCTCAGAAAATACACCCTTTTTGGTAGAACGTGTTGCTTATGGTAAATGTCATAGTAAATGATTTTTAGCATTTGTTTACAAATATTTATTTGAACTAACATTTTCTTAAATGTACTATACTAAATAATTCATTAGAGGCTTGGCCATTAAGTAAAAGGAAAGACTGAGGTAGCTCTGGCTTAAATTGCAGCATTCAGATTTGACTGCATCTTTATTATTTCTGTACAAACTCAAGGTTCTTAAACAGCAAATTCTCCTTTCTTAAAAATTGCAGAATCACTGAAAGGCCAGGGTGGGAAAGGACCTCTGAAGATCGTCCAGTCCAAACCCCATTTTTAAAAATGCATCAGAAAACCATAGTTTTAGAATGTCTTTTGTACTAATTAAGCCAAAATGCATGAATTATTAAACATGCTCATTTGCAGTGCTCATGCACTTGAAAGGTTTGCTTTCATTACTAATAAGGCACAAACATAGCTGAAAAGAGGTAATTAGAGCATCAAAGGCAATGAACCATCCTGAAACTTCATAATGCTTTGCCCGAAAAAAACATCATTCAGCTGAATAGCAAGAACCCAAAAAAATGCCTACACTGTTGTGTCCAGAGGATAAGAACCAAAGTCTTCCCAAGTAACTCCAGAGATACAGCAAGAGGCATTTTTTCTACTCAAAAGTACCTTAAGAATTGATGTAGGAATGGCAAAGGTGAACCCCTGTGGTTATAATTCAAAGATTGTGTTTTGAAGTCAGAAACCCATTAGTTCTTCTAAATCAAAGACTTTTTTTTTCATCCTGTAAGACCCTTTCAACCCTAGCACAGAGGAAAGAGTTGCATTCTCAAAATTTTTCTTTGCTAGTGATTTTAATAATGTGCTGTGTTGTATAAGCATTTGCAGGGAGAGATGCTCCTCGCAGATAAGAAGGAGCACTGGCAGTTTTTATGCTGGGAAAATGTGTACATCACATCAAATAATGAGGGCTCTGCAGAAGCCATGTCAGAGATTGTGCTCTGAGTACCCAGCTTTGGAGAACAAGTTACACTCTGTGGTTTCTCATTACTGAAATCCTACTGGAACTTTGCCCCTAGACATTTAGAAAATTGCAGTAAAGTGACTGCATATTGTTTACACAGATTATTGACTATGCCTTCTTACGTAGATTTAAGAAGAGGGAAAAAAGGTCTTTTTTACATAGCCCGAAGCTCTCCAATACACTTGAGAAATGTCTAGACAGCAGCTTGAAAACCAGCCTCCATCTCTGTAAGGTTCAATGCTCGTCTTTTTTATAGTCCACTCATACCTGTGGCTCTCAAGAAGCAGCAAATGTGGCAAGGCACAGAAGCAGCTCCGTGAGGTATCCACGGGGAGCTGCTGATAAGCCACGCTCCAGCTGCTGCTCTGCACCAGCTCCTTCCTGGAAAGTCAACCAAAAAAGCAGAAAATGCAGCAGAAAGAGGGAGTGAGTGCAAAATGGCCTGGCTGGTGTTAACAAAGCAATGGCAGCCCCTCACAGGCAGCGTTGGGGTGACAGCACCTTTGGGAAAAGGCTGGTTGTTGAGGGAAATAGATTCATGGAGTGGTTTGGGTTGGAAGGAATGGCAAAGATCATCCAGTTCCAACCCTCCTGCCATGGGTAGGGACATCTTCCACTATCCCAGGTTGCTCCAAGCCCCATCTGACCTGGCCTTGGACACTGCCAGGGATCCAGGGGCAGCCACAGCTGCTCTGGGCACTGCCAGGGCCTGCCCACCCTCCCAGGGAACAATTCCTTCCTAATATCTGATCTAACCCTACTCTTAGTTGAAAGCCATTATTCCTTATCCTATCACCCCATACCCTTGTGAAAAGTCCCTCTCCAGCTCTCTTAGAGCCCCTTTAGGCACTGGAAGTGGCTCTGAGGTCTCCCTGGATCCTTCTCCAGGCTGAACAACCCCAGCTCTCCCATCCTATCTCCACAGCAGAGAAGCTCCAGGACTGGGTTCAACATAGAAAATTTTTCCTCTTCTGCTGGGGCTGAGGGACCC
Source organism: Corvus moneduloides (assembly GCF_009650955.1). Classification (NCBI taxonomy): domain Eukaryota; kingdom Metazoa; phylum Chordata; class Aves; order Passeriformes; family Corvidae; genus Corvus; species Corvus moneduloides. Next base: position 120,110,254 of record NC_045477.1, read on the forward strand.
CTCTGGAGCATAGGAGTAGGGGAAAAAAACCCCTTTCTGACCCCAGCAGTCTCTAAACATGCCTGGCAAGAGGGAAGTCATCACTTTGGCATTGTAATTACTCACAGAGTTCTCTGCTGTTGCGATCTCTGAGGTGCATTTTGCTGCCCATCTTCGCTGGGGCCCTGGCAGTGAAACCCCACACCCCAGGCAGCCAAACCAAGCTCCTCAAAACCTTCATTAGTGGGCAGGAACAGGTTTGGGGGGGCCTTACACTCACTCCCACACTCCTGTCTCTCTCCCACTGGGGAGGAGAGGGGTAGGAGCAGGGCTCCTTCTCCAGGATACGGCAATGCTGCACAAAAGCACAGCCGCAGGGAGCAGTGACACAAGCACTTCCCATCCTGGCTGTCTCCTCCCCACACGGGGAATGCTCTTTGGAGCAAACCAACCCCACCACTGCATTTTGGAAGGACTTGGGCTACAAGGGGATGCAAAAGCAGAACTGAGGTGAGCAGGGGGTTGGGGCCTGGGTGCCAAGGGGGCAGGGAAGGTGTTGGACAGCACAGGTGTACGCACGGGCAGCTTGGCTGAACGGATAAGTGCAGTGAGTTGGTGCCTCCCTGCTCCTGTGTCCGTGTCCTGATGTCCTTCACCCCAGCAGCAGCAACGTTGCTGTCTCAGCTGAAACAGGTCTGACATGCAGAATGTGCTTGGCATGAAAGGTACTGGAGGAGAATCAGGCAAACCAACGAGTAAAACCAATTGAAGTTAACACGACTCCTTTTTCAAGAGGCAATCAGCGTGATTATCATCACAAACCTCCCCCTCTCCCTCCAACTCCACGGTGTGTGTCAGCCTCATCTTGAGATACTCCCATCTTACTCCACGGGGGTAAAACACCACGTGACGTGAGCCTGTGCTGGAGATGCATCCAGAATAAAACATATGGTGTCAGACTGTGCCTGAGGGATTTCTGTAGGAATAAACACAGTTTCTGGCCTAATGCAACTCCTCAGCAATTCTCTGTCTGTGACCTGGAATTACGGATAGAGCAGATGCTGTTGGTCCTTTAGGTAAGACTTGCAGTGCCTTGACTGACGTGAGAAAGCAGAGGACCTGTTTTGTTTTAGGTCATGGGACAGCTTTTAGCTGGGCTAGAAAAAACCAAAATTGTTAGACATTGTTTTATTACAAAGAACTGCTTTCCTGGTCTGTTGTTTATGCCACTGGCACAGGTCAGCTTTAATTTCTCCTGCTGTAAATAGCTCATGGAGAGCTACACAGGTGGTGTGGTGCCAAGTTTCCTACTTTAAACATTCAGGATGCATCCCATCTGTAGATGAGACTCTGGGTTTGATATCAACTATAAAAAAAGAAGCTCCATACCTGCAGGGATCTCTAAAGAAAGGAAATTACTGTTCTGAGTGCTCCTGTAACTGTGCTTTTTTTTCACACATAGGTGAGGTTACACCATCAAATATTTTTAGAAGGGAATGTCATTATGTGCCTGATTGCTTCTCATTTCCTTGAAGGAACGTCATGAATGACTAACAGGCCCAGGAATCAGGGGAAATAATGAATAAGAGGTTTTCTTGACAATACAGAGCAGAAGGAAGGGTTGATGCAAGAGCCCGGGTGCCAGTCCCAGTGCATTTTGTTACCACAAAGCCAGCAGCATCTTGGTAGTGGTAAAAAATTAGTAGTGAATTAAACACAGTGATGACGGTTGACAGTTAAATTTTGTTGTATGAGGACAAGAATGTTTCTGTTTTATTCAGAAATCTCTTTAAGACTACAACCTTAACACAGTTGCATCCATTTTAAAGAGTTTTGTCATTCTACTCAAGATTGAGGCTCATTAAGTGGAGTTGTGAAGGTCTCCATTTAAAATGTAAAATAAAAATTGGAAATTTACTTAGCCTCCACATTTTCCAAGTTTTTTGACAAATTAAAGCCAAGACTTTTCTTTTAGGATTTTGAGAAAATGTTGTTGGTTTTTTCATTTTATCTCCTCCATGCCTTGAGTGCATGTAAAGCACATTGCACTCCTCATTCTATTGTAAATGATGCCTTAGATCTTGACCTTTGTGTTTTTCAAATCCTGTACTGCTTAGAGTGTAACTCTGAAGTTTCTTGTGGCCTGTTGGTTTCTGCTCTCTCAGGCTGGGTAGACATAACCAAGCCTCTCTGGGCCTGCACTCCAAGGTCACCCAGACCATCCTAGGCCCAAAAAGTAAAATCCAAAGAGCTTCAAGGGGGGCAAGTGGAGGGGAATTACATCATTGAACTGAAGCTTTAATTGGAGAATTAACCCTGATATGCAAATGAACCAAACCTATAAAAGTGTGAAGAACTCGTGACCTGTTGTCCATCTTGGGGTCCATTTTGGCAATAGCCTCTGGCTCCCAGGGTGTACCTTTGAAGGCCTTTCAAATAAATACCTATTTTATTCTTTTACTCCTGTCCAGTCTCTGTGTCTAGGAGGCCTCTTAAGGCATCATGAAAACTAAACATTAACAGTGAATTCTTGTGGATCTGCCCAAAAGGAGTTTGTTTCATGATTCTGTAAGATCATAGCATGGTAAATGGCTGACAAATAATCTATCAATTATAAGTTCTGATCACAGATCCTCCCCTTTGATGGCCAAACCATCTCGAGTCGCTCCCCCCGGGTGAGCGCCACACAACACACGGCCCGAAATGAAGACTCATTTCTCCCTTTTGCCTCCCCAGGTGATCTCATGCATTTGCCACCCTACCTTAGGATGGACTTTTTATTGAACCGTGGCGTGCAGGGCACGAGCAGAGACCTGAGTTTGGGGCAAGCCTGCTTGGAGCCACAGAAAAGCCGAACCTTGAAGCGTCCCACCGTGCTGGAGCCGATCCCCATGGAGACATCCTCCACGAGAGATGTCCAGTCATGGCAACCTGGTGCTGTGGCAACGTTACCTCAGCGAGAAGGAGCTGAGCTAGGACAGGCTCAAGCAAAAATGAGCAGCTCCCAAGAATCCCTGCTGGACTCCCGGGGCCACTTGAAAGGCAACAACCCCTACGCAAAATCTTACACCCTGGTATAACGAAAAGAGCATGGCTGGACAGTGGCTGTAAATATTTACACTGAAAAACAAAAAAATCCAATGAAAGCTACCTTTTTTTTATTGAATTCCAATATTTATAATTAAAGAAGAAGATTGCCAAAATATTTGACAAAAAAAAAATAATAATATGAACGACAGACAGTGCAAAGACTCTCTTGCTTTTTTTCTGTCTGAGTGTGAGCTTCATCTGACTGGACATCTGAATTTTTGGGTAAAAGAGTCCAGTTTTCTGATCTTCACAAGCGTTTGTGTTTTTACTGATTTTCTACGAAGTGCATGGAGACTTAACAAAAACATTTTAACCAGAAGTTCCATCAGACAAGATTTAAAAGGGAAAAAAATCACAAAAAAAAAAAAAAAAAAAAAGAAATAAAGAAAAAAAAAATAAAATCACCCTGTTTGTGAATTCAACAGGAACATTGATTTGGAAAAACAAAAAGTCTTTTGTCATGTTTGCACTTTTTTTTTTTAATTAGACAATGGGTCCTTGATTGTTCTTTTTTTGTTGTTAATTAGGATGAGTGGTGTCAGTGGAGTGAGGAGATTGATTTGGGTTTTTTTTTTAATATTAATTTAATGAGACACTCTTTGCATTTTGTCTATGCGAAATAAAAGGGTCTTCTGCCTTTATTTGTGATGTCTGCTTCCATCACCTTTTGCTGTGGCTTTCCCTGAGAGTGATAATCATGTCTGTGCTGTCCTCTGAGCAATGTCTTCTTGTGCCTTGGGAAAAAAGAAAAGGAGCTCAGGGGTCACATTTTTGGAAAAAAATTGGGGTTCACTCACCTTTTTTTGCTGCTGTGGGGCAAAGAGCCCTGAGTGCTCTGAACCAAACCCACCCAGGACTCTCAGCATTTGGTCTATCTCCTGCCAGGAGGCTTTGGTTCAGCTTCAATATTTTTTGGATCAGAAGAAATGCACTGACGTTGCTTTACTTCCTCCTTAGGAATGGATCTTTAGCCCACTTGGGAGCAGCTCTTATGGAAATCCCATTGCTTACGTAAGGACTGGGGCGGGGGAGGGAAAAACCCAACTTTTCCCATAGTAGGAAAAATGGGGGGAAAAAGTTATTCCAGGTCTTTCTCTAGAGGAAAAAAAAGCTTGTTACGTGGGAGCTGTCAGCTCGTATTACTTTGTTGCATCTTCTGATTCCGGGAGAAGTAATATTGCTTGTTTCATGCAAAGCATAAATGATTGAATACTACAGTCGGTGTTTTTAACACAACAGCCCTGCAGCCGCCTTGCTAAGTGCCTCCTTGTGTGTGTCCTGGCCACATCTAGCCAAGGGAACACGGAGCAGAGCATCCCAAATTAGTGCCAACACGCTGTTCAGCACTGGCTGGAGGTCCCAGCCGCGGTCTGACAGCAGCAGAGCTCGGAGTGCTTGGGCAGGATGGGAGCTCCCTGCGATTTCCCCGGCTGTGGGCACTGCTGATGCAAACATTTCTGCACGTGCTCAACTCAAATTGTTCCAAAATAGAAAAGTGCAGCAATGCATGGTTGTTTCATCACTGATTTTAATGGGATTATGCTGTTAAAAGGGCACTAAGTGAGCACAGTGCTTTAAGTGTTTTGAAACGAATCAGGTTGCACTTGCATCCTTAGCTTTGCAATGCTCAAGGGCTAAAGTTCTACAGAACCCAACAGAAGAGACCAAATGAAGACATCCTCAAGGTATGTACTTCTTCTAGACCTGCAGATTGCTGAGATGTCACTCAGTTAAGGAATCATTTCCCATCTAGTCTGCATGTTTGACCAATATGGTCGTAAAACATTAAAAATTTTAAAAAAGGACACCACCAAATAACCAAACCAAAACAAGCCCAAAAAGCACCCCCCAAAAAATATCAACACCCAACCTTTCGCCTCCAAACCAAAAATTAAAACTAAACCATTAAGAATTACCCATGAAATATTTCCAAACAGAATGAAGTAACTATCTGTCAGTACTATGGTTTAGTTGATATGGGGGTGTTCAGTCAAAGGTTGGGCTCAATGATCCTGGAGGTCTTTTCCAAGCTTAATGACTCCATGAAAAAAAGATTAAGCTATTCATTTGCTTTGGTTTGATGTGTTATTTCTTTTTACTGTAGAGAAAAATGATGTTAATAAGAACCTAATTAAAACATGCAGATAGAAATGTCTTCTACTATTTCCCATTGAAAAAACACAGAAAATGAAACTTTTATAGAAGATTTTGGGGCAATTCAGTCCTTTTTTATTCCCTCAAAAGTCTTTCTGCTGTGCTCAGCTTGAGGTGGATGGGGCATTAGCACTGCATGCAGAAATAAAAATTGATTCACGCAGTAGCATTCAGGACTTTTGAGTCTCCAAACACTTTCATATTCTATATTCAAAGCTTCCTCCTTGTCCTCTGTAAAAAGGTGAAAAGCTTTTGGACAAAACTGAGGTTTGATGCATTTGTTCCTGCGGCTCTTGGCTTCCCTCAAGCACAGGGGTGGTGGGTCCTGTGGCTGCCCATCAAAACTTCAGTGACAGGCAAGAATGAGCCAGTGATGAAGGGAGGAAAGAGCCACGTTTTAAACTCCTGGTGCCTGCTGATAGTGGAAATGTTCCAACATCTCCCTACATCTACATTTGGCTGATGATCTGGTAAAGTGTCAACCGTCCTTGACTTAATGAGACTTCCTCCTCATCTGTATTCAATGTGCCTGGTAATATCCATCCTCCTTATGAACTGAGGATGCCTTTGGGCCATATTCAAATAAATTCGCTGCAAGTCTCCTGCTGGTTGAAATCAGAGTGGAACCAGGCTGCTGCTTCCCTCAGGAGGCTCGGAGCTGCGGGGAGCCTGGCTCTGTGCCCTGCATCCCGACGGATCTCCAGTGTGTGCAACTGTAAACATGTGCACGGTCCCCTTGGCTTGGGGCTTTATTGGCTTTTCATCTTCCCAGCAGCACTGGATAAACATGGAACAGGGGCTCTGAGGGACTGCCTGTCCTACTCCCATCTAGTCCAGGTAGAAGGAATCTTTTCTTGGATCAGTGCAGCCGGGAGCAGCCGAGCCCATGCTGGATGCACTGATCCGCAGGACCAAGGGGACAGGAAGAGTGCTGATGTGTCTCTGCCAGCATCATTTTAAATGCCGGAAGAGAACCATCAATATCCATGGATCCTGTATGCCTGTATCCTGGCACGTGATATGCTTAGAATCATGGAGTCATTAAGGTGGGAAAAGAGCTTCAAGATCATGGAGTCCCAGCTGTGCCCGATGCCCACCTTGTCCCCAGCCCAGAGCTCTGAGTGCCACCTCCAGCCCTTCCTGGGACACCTCCAGGGATGGGCACTCCAAACCTCCCTGGGCAGCCCCTGCCAAGGCCTGAGCTCCCTTTCCATGGGGAAATTCCTGCTGCTGTCCACCCTGAGCCTGCCCTGGCCCAGCCTGAGGCCGTTCCCTCTCCTCCTGTCCCTGTTCCCTGGCAGCAGAGCCCGACCCCCCCGGCTGCCCCCTCCTGTCAGGGACTTGTGCAGAGCCACAAGGTCCCCCCTGAGCCTCCTTTGCTCCAGCCTGAGCCCCTTTCCCAGCTCCCTCAGCCGCTCCTGGGGCTCCAGCCCCTTCCCAGCTCCCTTCCCTGCCCTGGACACGCTCCAGCCCCTCCAGGGCTCTCCTGCAGGAGCCAGAACTGGGCACAGCCCTCGAGGGGCCTCTCAGTGCCCAGCACAGAGGGACAATCCCTGCCCTGCTCCTGCTGGACACACAATTCCTGATCCAGCCCAGGGGCCATCAGCCTCTTGCCCACCTGGGCACACTGCTGGGCTCGCCACTTCCCCCATTGCACCAAATGCCCACTTGGAAAATATTCATAGAAGTGAAAACAGCAGTTGGCATCAGCATGAGATTTCCAAAGAAAAGCCCTGAAGGTATCAGAACATCAAGGTATCAGTGCGAGCACATCTTGCACAAAACTGTGACTCCATCTTGGTCCCGAGGGCGATAGGAGACTTCACTTCAAAAGATGAAATTAAGAGCTAAAATTCTTCCCTGTCTTCTATCTCCTAGAAATCATACCTCCTGAGAGAGACTCACTCTATTTCACGTTACACTTTTCCTCATACCCCAACCTCAGCTAACCCTTTAATGACTCACAGATAGCAATTAAGTCTCCCTTTTTGTCTCAAATGAGTTAGCAACTCCCTCACTCCTGCCTTTTCTAAGAACCCTTTTATCCTTTATTCCATTACTGTTTCATTTAAATTGTCTGATTAACACAACTGCAGTTTAACTCAGAAGAGTTTTTCCCCTCTCCTTGTTTTCAGGTTGAAACTTGTTTTTCCTAACCAGAACCGAAGAAATTTTGACAGTTTAAATGTTTATCTTTTGGTCATTTATTTTTTTACCCAGGTGAGTTCCACAGCAGTGGTACCAAAGCTATGAAGAGTTAGGAGTTATGAGCAAGGTGAGGTTTTATTACACCAAATAATGTAGTTGAAAAACAAACAAAAGAACCCTGAGCTGCCATTTGGGATAAAAAAGAGTCCAGAGGAGCTTTGTGCAACCTGATTTCCCATTTTCCCAGGTAGCTGAAGGGATGATACCCATCCCTGGCTTGCAGGTGGGCAATAGGTCTCTTCCTGAATCCTTTCATTCAGTAATTAGGGGTAAAAGCCTCCAGACTTTGACATCCAACACACTTTGCCAGCACAGTCAGGTGTGTATGAAGATGAGGTTTAGCTTGAGTTTTCATTTTGGGGGGTGTTTTTTTTATTCTGAAAATATGAATGGCAAAAAGGTGGGATAAAGGGGCAGCTGGATGGGCAAACTCTGCCAGCACATCTTCCTGAGCAGGCTGAGAAACTCTCCCAGAGAAGGAAGCTTTATTTTGAAAGGAAGGAAAGGTAGAAAGAAGGAAAAAAACCCATACAGCCTGTTCATAATTTTAGTGCTAGACAGGTTATTTTAGGTCACAGCAGTTGCTTAATGGGCTCTCTTGGTTGACTATGAAGCATTCCAGCAGGGAAAAAGAGAGTGCTTTTCACCATTAATTTTCTCTGAGCTTGCCTGAGCCTCCCAAGGGAAAGCTCCCCTCCCTCCCCAGAATGAAAATGCCTTTGCAGGAGCCCAGCACACGCTGCTCACTCTGCTGGGGGGTCATGCAGAGCTCCTCCCTGGGGATGGGGTTGTGCTTTCCAAACTATTCCTCCTTTTTCCGCAGCGAGTGTTGTGCTCATTTGTTTCAGGGTTTCAGGACAGAAGGTGCTAGAATGGACACAAAAAAAAGCTCTATAACTATTTTTAGGGTTGACAAGGGCCCTGCAAACTTCCCAGGAGGAATTCAGCATGGGAAAGTTTGGCACAGGACCTCCACACCCTGCAGCACCCTCCCTCTTGGCTCTGCTGTCCCAGGTGAAGGATTTTCCCCTTCACAGGCACCTGATTTTCAGGCCAGATGATGGGCAAGGGGACAAGGGACAGGGATGACCCTGAGACAGCTGACCAAACACAGCACAGCCACGGTGAGAGGGGACAGATTTCCCTCCTGTTGGAGCAGCCATCTGAGCATAAAATGCAGGCCTGCCTCTGCAAAGTGCTTGTCAGGGGGAAAGCTGCTGCAGGTATTTGTTCTGGTGCTGCTGGGCACACACAGAGAATTTCTAGCCAGTGTTTTTTTAAATGAGTTTTTTATTAATGGGAAATATATGCACATAAAAGATTTTGAAATCTCTGGGACTGAGTGTGAGAGAAACTGATCCCTGCCCTTGCCCATGGGACAGTAATGCCAACACCAATTTCTGACAGCACCTAAACTGAAAAACTTGCTTTGAGTTACATTGGCAAAGTCACTTGTTTTACATTGGAACCATCAAGTTTTCATCCTCTGAGCCTGTCAGAAAGCACAGCCCTCCCCCTCCACAGTTCAAACCTTTGGACTCTTTACTTAATTGGAAGTGAGAAAGATAGGTGTTTCATAAAAGGATAGCACATAGTGGTGAGAGAAATCCACAACACAATGGCAAGAAAAGGTGGAAAACCTGAAGAAATGCTGTCATTAAGGCACCTTGTCATCACAGCAGTAATATGATTTTGGAACATTGCCCAAGCTCAGTCAAGCTACATCTTTGCACCTTTTCTTTGCACCTGAAGTTTCTCCTTTCTTTAGGGGCTTCAGTCTCAGTGGGGTAGCAAAATTAACTGATTCAAGAGTTAGGCAGGGAAAGCAGATGTTTCAGGGCTATCTGTAGTGCAATGGCTGTTTTGGATGGTGTGGGGAGGGAAGGGAGCATTGCAGCAGGGGCTTGGAAGTAACGAGCACATATTGAAACATGTATTGCCATAAATTTTCCTTGCCTGTGGCTGATCCTGCAGATTTTCCCTGAGGAAAACACACTGGGTTCACAAACAGCTTGGCAATCATCTCTCCTCCCACACCCTTCCAGGTGTCATCCTTTCTCCCCATCCCATCCTGCCCTCAACTTTCAGAGTGTTAAAGAAACTCAGTGCAGCTGCCTCTGGATCCTAGGGAACATCTTCCTTCATCTCAGCTGGCATCTCCAGCATCTCCCAGTCCTTCTCACACCCCAGGCTGAGCTCTTGCAGCCCTGGTGCCCACCACCCTGCTTCTGTAGAAGCAGAGAAGTGGGGCCAGGGGCTCCCCTGTGTCCAGGACAAGTCTCAGACCATTCCCAAACATCCTGGAGACAGAAGGACAAACAGCTCAGCTCTGATGGATAAGGGTCAGTCCAGAGGCTAGAAATCAAGCAGCCACCCTGCCTGAAGTGCCTGGCTCGCCTGCCTTGCCCAGAGCTGCAGCTCCCAGCCCTCCTAAGGAAAGCACCCCTGTTTTATTGGAGAGGATAAATAGCTTGGCAGTATTAAAGGCTTCACCTCTATCCCCAGGTGGGGACAGGTCTGCTGGAGCCTCTGTGCACCAGTGTGTCCCACTGCCACCTCTGGCCTGCCTGGTGAGCCACAGAGATGTGCAGGAAAAGTGGGAGCTCACTGGGACTCTGTTGGATTTAAATAAAATTATACCAAAAAGACAAGGCAGGAACATTTCTGCTCGTGAAGAGAAGCATTAGAGAGCTGCAAGGCTCTGCTCTGTACCAGATTCTTCACCTCTGTGTAATTGCTCCAACATTAGTAATAGTAAAATTATATGCTTCCATAAGAAAATTTAAATCAAATGTAACCTAAATCAATTTGAACTTTAAAACACTGAGCTCATACCACTTGTTCTTCCTATAGAACAAATTATATTTAAGCTCCAGGGTCAGCAGCAAAGGGAAAGCTTAATTAAAGTTGATAGCAGACTATATAATCACAGCTGAACCTACATACAAATAGATGAAGAAGCACCAGGAGCCATTTATTTTATTCTGATATCCTTGCCTGGGCTCTAATAAGATTTTCTTTTTAAAATGGCAACAGCTTCAGTTGCATTTCATCTTACACAGTACAGGAGGAATGGATACCTTGGCAATCTGCTCTCTACCAACCACAAAAGCTCGTTCATTAGTCTCTGACACATTGGGCCATAGCTCTTTGCACCTCTAATTAAAATATCATCTCTGAAGGTGAACCCTCTCCAGTATTTGTAAGCAGAATCACCTCAGGTGGAGGAGCCAACACGCTCAGGAACACAGAATTGATGAGGTGCTGCTAAAAATAACTCTGCAGCTACCTTGTCACTTCAAAGAGAGCCAAGACAACACTCCAGAGAGAGGGTGAAGCTCGTTTCAGATTTTATTTGAGGAGGATTTGGGATTGAGCAGCTTGCAACACGCGGGGTGGGTTTGGGATTTGGGCTGCTCTCCCCTGGCCCAGGGCTGGAGTCTGGCACAGCTGGATGTGGTTTTCAGAGCAAACAGGGGGAGTTTCTTCTCTGGAAAGGGGTGGGACTGTGGGTTATTTGTGGTCAATGTGGCACTACAGAGCCAGGTGTCCCCTGCTGCTGTGAGTGGCTCATCTGTGATTCCGGTGTGCGCACACCCCCACTCGTGCCCTTGGCCAGGATCATGTGAGAGTGACCATCACAGCCCTTTCACTGCCTGGCATGTAGGGGCAGGGAGCAGGGAAAGATGCTGAGACCACAGCATCAGCTCCTTCCATCCATGTCACTCTCCAGGGTTTGTCTCAGCCCTGTGTGGGCGCACAGGCAAATCGGAATTTTTCTGGCCCACCCTTTAGCCAATATTGCCCTATCCAGGAGACAATGTCCTCTGGTTATCTTTATAAATTTTTATTCTATTCTTTCCCCCTCACAGCAAAAAGTTGAGCTCCTTAATCCATTCGGTGGAAGATCACAAGTCAAAGACTTTTAGAGACAAAAGCTCAGGGCAAGGTGAAGGCAGTAATTTACACTGAGTAGAACTAGAAGAGAAGGAAAAGAATTGGATGAAGTCTGAGTGCTAGAAAGTCTCTGCATCAAATCTTAAAGGTATAGCAAGCCCATGATTTCCCTTCACAACTGTGAACCACTGCTCAAGCCCACATGCACCCAGCAGGTCTCTGGGAGCTGCATTCAGAGCTGTCCCATCCCTCCCAGAGCAAACAGGAGCCCCACAGCCATTCCCATAGGTGGCAAATGGAGATGGTCAGTGCTTGCCTCCTCAGGAACATGCAGAAAACTTTATGCCAGAGAAGACAATGTCATGAAGAATGTGTTTGGCACAAAAATTACTGCTACTAGTTATGATTATTCTCAGTAGGTTTGTTCCAGCATAGCCTGATGTTTAGGGATTTTGCTGGAAAAGATCACTCAGTGGACCCAAAATTTTCGTGCCAGTCTCTCATTTTCAGCTTAAAAACAACCTGGTCTCCTGCCAGTTCAATTAGCAGGCCCAAGATAAATGAGAGTTATCTGCATCTGAGGCTCTGAGGCCAACAAACCATCTCCTGGCATTCCAGGGCATCTCCCTGTCGGTAGCCTCTTTCTCCTGGATTTGGGGTCTAGCAGAGGCTTGTGGGGATTCAGTTGCTAGGTGGGGGCCTTTGAGAGTACCTTCCCAACGCCAGGGCAAATCTCCACCCTTTGGGTGACCTTGGCAACTTCCCTCAGTTTCCAGAAAGCAGCCCAAGCCACCATCTATAGCCACAGCAGGCCAGGATCGGAAAATAAACATTTGCGTTTATGGTTGTGCAGGCTTTTTCCTTATAAAATGAAGTAAGGCAAATTTCAGAATTTCCATTCTCCTGGGAAGCTGCACACCTCTTTTCCCTGAGAGGCAAACAAAGGATTTCCAACACTCACATTAAGAACTGAAAGTGGTTTTGGCCACATCCAGTGATGATCACATGGACAGATTTTCTCTGTGCTGCTTTGTCTGGAAACCAGAGCAGCCAGGACAAGGCTGGACAAGGACTGGGGCTCAGCAGGCTTGGTGAAACCAGCCCTTTCTGAGCCCAGGGTACCAACAACTTTCCTGGAGTTCAGTGAGGGTTCCCAAGCAGCACTTTTTTAGCTGTGCATGCTGGGCCTGACAGAAGCTTGAAATTTTGCCATGCAAATTTAAACAGTGCCCAAGTGACCAGGCAGCTGAACCAGCAGAGCTGGAGCTGGTGCTGACATGGTTGAACTCAGCAGGGAGATTGAGATCCACAGAGCTCAGGGTACATCCCACTCCCCGGGGCAACCTCCAAACACAAACAAAAAGCAGAGTTCCTGGAGGAAAACAGCACATTATGTGCAAGAGGATGAAACCATTTCCAACACATGAGATCTGGAGCAGCGTTTGCAGCTCAATAAAGAGCGTTAGCCCGGATCATGTAAGAAAAGAGCAACTCTTGCCCATTACCTAGCAATATATTGACTTGTTTCTTACATGGTTCCATGACAGAAACTCATCTCCAAAGCCTCCATACTTCCAGTTTTACTTCCCAGTAAAACACACATCTAGTTCTGACAGGACAAAATCCATCTTATTTTTACAGTCACTGAAGTCCCAAAGTCTTTAGTAGGGGTTTACGATGAGAGAAGCAGGCAGGTAAGTGGTTAATAAAGACAGAAAGTGACCCACTTGGGGAAGAAAACCGGCAGAGACCAGGAGTTAAGACACTGGCAAAATCCACCACAACTTTAAATTCACCAAGGTGTGCACAGCTGATGTCTGTGTCAGGTCAGGCTTGACAATACAGCTTCTATCTTTTGCAGTTTTAAGCAAAATTGAAAAATTCAGCATTTAGAAACAGGGGTAGTGCTAAATATTATTGTGACTCCGAGAGTGACACAACGCAGCCTCAAAGATGGCAGAACACTACAGTCAGATGTCTCTGAGCTTTTAATTTAGTCTTATTTGCACTGAAAAGGATGGTACTCCCTGCTGTATAGGCACAGCAACAATTCCTGTACTAAAGGCTCCGGAGCTGCAGACCTCAGAGGGGAGAAGCTGCTGGTAAAGTTTTTGTTGGCACTTCTACAAGACATTGTCAGGAGCATAACCAAATAACTCAGGAGCCTGAGTGCTTTATAGGCCCCCCCCAACACCATTGTGGAAGGGAGAGCTGCAGGGATTAGATGATTTCTCCAAAGTCGTTCTGGAGACACGAGATTTCAACCTTCATTGCTTTGCACAAAGGGCTTGATTTGGCTCAGCCTGAATCCAGTGGCAGGTTGCCCAAAAAAGTTGTAGCTCAAAGAATATCAGGATCTTGGAATGGTTTGAGTTGGAAGGGACCATAAAGATCATCTCTTAAAGATCAGCCTGGCCTTGGACACTTCCAGGGATGAGGCAGCCACGGCTTCTCTGGCACGTCTGTGCCAGTAGTTGCTTAATAAATGAGGAGAAGACCAGAGGAAAGAGCCTTAAGCTGAGACAGGGGAAATTCAGATCACATATCAGAATCAAAAAACTCACCATTAGGGTGGCCAGGCATGGAAATAAGTTGCCCAGGAAGGCGGTGGAGTTACCATCCCTGGAGGTGTTTAAGAGGCATCAGGATCAGGTGTTGGGTGATGTGATTTAGTGGTTTAGGGGTTACAGTGTCAGTGCTGGGTTAACAGCTGGACTTCATCATCCTAAAGGTCTCTTCCAACTTTAATGGTTTTATGATTCCATTTCTAGGAGAATTGAAATGGGGGAGAGGAGAGGAGAGGAGAGGAGAGGAGAGGAGAGGAGAGGAGAGGAGAGGAGAGGAGAGGAGAGGAGAGGAGAGGAGAGGAGAGGAGAGGAGAGGAGAGGAGAGGAGAGGAGAGGAGAGGAGAGGAGAGGAGAGGAGAGGAGAGGAGAGGAGAGGAGAGGAGAGGAGAGGAGAGGAGGAGAGGAGGAGGAGAGGAGGAGGAGAGGAGAGGAGAGGAGAGGAGAGGAGAGGAGGAGGAGAGGAGGAGGAGAGGAGGAGGAGAGGAGAGGACTGCAAGGGGCTCCCTTTGCAGACCTGGGGAAGCCTGTTCTGTCAGGGAGGGTGGATGTCCCCTCTGCCATGTCAGTTTTCCAGAGCACAGCTGGGGATTCCTGAAGTTCCCCGTGCCAGTTCTCAGGACTCTTTTTGCTGTCTGACAGTGACATGATCTTGGCCAGCCCTGGCTGACACATTACAGCCATTCACCTTGGCTTTTCACATACAGAATGCTCCAAGTATTTTCCAGATATGACCATAATGTGAGGTCCCAAAAGCCAGGTGGGGTTTTGTCCTTCATGTGCAGACATTTGCTGCTTCATCTCACCATGACCCCGTGCAGAGAAGCTCAGGGATCTTTGTGGAACACTTGGGCACTGTCTGACAGCATCTGTGAAATGAAATTAGAATCAGGAAATCTCCAGGGAGACAATGAATAATTTCATGTTCATTTCAGCCTCTGAACAGTGAATTCGAAATAAAATACAGGTAGTAGAGAAGAAAAATGTCCCTTTTCCTATGATAGGAGTGGGCTGGGGGAGGGGGGACAGAGGGTGGTGGAGTCAAAACCTGTGTCATAACACATTCCATCATGGAAGAGCAAGAACCATTAATACTGCAGGGGTATCTAATTCTGGCCTTTCTCCACTTCAGATGGCTGCCTTTGCAACCCAGTTATTTTTGATGTGCTTTATAGTGTGCAGAAAGTTTCTGATGGGTTCCTAAGCAATGACCTTGCCTGAAAAGATCATTGATGGCATTTTAATGACTTTCAGATAACTTTTTTATAGCTGAGGTTTCCAACCAGCAGGGTAGTCTTGGGTCCACACCTAAATATATTCTGTCTGAAGAAGTGTCATTTTAAAAAAGCAGTGAAGGATGCCAATTACATCTCAACATTCCCCAGAGTGCTGGAAAATATCAATACATATATATACATTTGTTAAAAAAAAAAAAAAATCTCAACAAAACATCAACAAAGTATGTTACTCTGGGGAACAACTTGCAAGCCTGACTTATTTATAAAAATTGAAATATTTTCTGTAGTTCTAGGAAAAGGTTGATATTTATCCCTCTTTTTTTGCTATAGTATTTACTACATGATTTCTACAGACATTATTTGCCTTATGGAGGTAATTTTTTATGCTGTCTGAATATATTCAGAACATTCAGTATATGAACATAACCAGAATATATTGTGAACATATTCAGGATACATTCAGTAGGCTTTTACTGCAGGACACTTTTATCCCAGTACTTTTCATTATCAAAATAACATTTTCACATATACAGAAAACATCCCAGCATTTTCAACAATTGGTCACATCAGAAGATTTCAGGTATAACTTAATTCTTCAAACGGCTGAGCAATCCCCTTAGAAGAAAATTTAAAGGACAAACACAGAAATTTCTTTGACACATGCAGCCAAATGCCTTCCGGTTGCAGAGACAAATCTGTATTTATGATGGATTTCCAGCATTAAAATGTCCCTGGCTGGCAGAGATGGGCTGGGCTGTGCTGGGTTTTCCTGGGCACTCAGCTCCAGGGATGGTGGATGGGACAGTGGTGCCAACCTGCTGCTGGTGGCACTGGCTGGTCCCTGCTGGGGATGCTCCAGGAGCAGTGGCTGATGCCACCCTGCACACAGAGGAGCAGAGGGGCTGATGGCTGTGGTGGGGAACTCACTGAAGTCATGGAAATGCTGCTGCAGGCTGCTACAGCCATGTGCTTTGGGGCTTTTATTCTTTTTTAAATGCAAAAAACATTTTAAAGGTTACCATCTCTGTGACATTTCCATGTCTATGTTCTTGCTGGTGGTGGTGCAGCTGAGAAATTGGAGCCAAAGTGTGATTCCAATAACTGTTCTCTGAAGTCCTCATGTTTTCTTGGCTTCCTCTGAGAGCTGGGCAGTGCTCCTGGGGCTGCTCAGAAGTGCTACAGGATGCTGAACTCTATGGGATGCTGAATTGGACCCCTCACAACCCAGAGAGCATCTGTCAAATGGCAAAAACCAGCTCCCAACAAAGAGAAGAGCAAACAAAAATCAGAGTTTTAGGTACAGCTTTTAAACCCCTGTGATCATGAGAGAACATCCCATGAGGCTATTCCACGTTTTATGAAACCTTTAATAATTGTCATTACACTTTGGAGGGGGCTGCTCACAGCTGTTCTGTCCCAAATTTAGCTTCCAAAGAAGCTGTAATTCCTGCAAGAAAGCTTCCCCTGAACAGCTCCTGCAGAGAGAGATCCCTGCCTCCCTTCCCTGTGACCCATAAAATGGGAGCTTGGGCTACAGGCCCAGTCCCCAGCTGGTAAAACTGAACACCACTTCTTTTCCAGCTGAGGACAATTCATTGATTTACACTATGAATAAATCCAGTCCTCTCCTTTTACTTTTTTTTTTAGGGAAACAGAAATATTTTTGTTTCTCTGTACAACACACACTCTTTTAAGTTACAGGCACCTGTGTATGCACACACATTCAAATGTATGTGTGCTTGCAATATAGACAGCAAGGCTTCGGGTCAAACACAGCTATTAGGTAATATATTACTTTATACATAAACATAATTGAGGTGAAGGGCACGGGGAATAACTTTTGTTAGACCAAAGGCTGGAAAAACAGAGAGGTTTCAAGGCAGAGGAGTTTTTTTCAGGTCATTTTCAGGGCTCATGTACCCCCACACTTGTCTTTCTTCCCTTTTTTATGTTAGGTAAGCTAAAAATAATTGTATTTGTACCCCCCAACCCTTGTTTCATCTCATAGCCTGAACCCATCCTGGTTACCCAGGGCTAAGCACGAATTGTTGCTTTCTCCTGGACACATCACAGACCTGACACAGCCCCCATTTCCTCTCTTTTTTACCTTTCTGGGGTTGTGTTTGGGTTGTTTGTCCTCCCACAATCCCAGAAGCTGCAAGGCACAGCAGAGCTCCTCTGCCTGGGGACTGTCTGGGGCCTGAGATCTGCTAATTTCTGTGGTGACTGAGGAGAGAAGGGTTAATTAAATCTGTCCATCAGTAGGTGAAAACCTTCCCTGTTTTTTATAATGGGAAGATACACAAGTAATTGCCTTTCCATGTGTCACCTCCTGTATCAGGGCTGCTGGCAGGCACAGGGCAAGGAGGAATTGTCCTCTGGGAGTCAGAGAGAAAAGGGGAGGAAATTTGGGGGATTTGTCCAGTTTGGAAAAGCATCTGGGAACAGCCTGGGAGAAATTCATCAGCTCTGCAAGATGAAGCTCAGAAACTGAAGCCTTTTTCCTTCTCTAAGAGCTGGCTAAAAGTAAACCAGATTCTGCTGCAATGAATTATTAAAAGCAGTTCATTTAACATCACTGTGATTTGGCTGGGGTACAGACAGGGCAAAGTGGTTTCCTGAATCTTATTGACTTCCCTAAGTGTCCTATTAGAGGACAAAAATGTGAGTTTGTCAGCAAAAAGGTCTGCTGGACAAAAGAACACAGAGGAAAATGCTCTTTGGAGGAAGAAGAGAGTTAAATTGGAGCTCCTGGCAAACAAACAAACAAACAAAAATTTAAAAACTGCAATATTTTATTTTTGAGTGGCTCAGTAGATAAAAGTGTTCTCCGATATTTGTGTCATACATCAGATTCTCCCTCTCCTTTGCCCTCTTCTGCCCTGGTCAGTATTTTAATGAGTCCTATTTCACCATCTGACTTAACAGCTGACTGGGCAGTAACATGCATGGCAGAATTCAGGGAATCACAGAATGGTTCTGGTTGGGAGTGACCATAAATATCATCCAGTTCCACCCCCTGCCATGGGCAGGGACACCTCCCACTAGACCAGGTTGCTTTGAGTCCCATCCAACCTGACCTTCAATGTTTCCAGGGATGAGGCATTCACCACCTCTCTGTTCCAGTGTTTCACCCCGCTCATCATAAAAAATTTCTTCCTTTTATCTAATCTAAATCTTCCCTGAGTTTGAAACCATTGCCCCTTGTCCTATTGCAACAGGATCTGCTAAAATGCTGCTCTGATTCTTCTGAGTTCTTCCAGCAGAATTTTTACTTTCTCCAGTTGTTCCTCTGTGTAGTTCAATTTCTCACAGCCTTATTAGCTTTGTCAGCAGGGCTCTTCACTTCTGGGTTTTGCAGCCACGAGTCCCAGATCACTGCACAAACCCAGGGTGTGCCTAAAACCCAGGCTGTGAAGTTCAGTCTCCAAGGCAAAGCTCCCGATAATTCAGGATGGTCAGAACATCTTGGAATGGATCTCACATAAAAATGTGCAGGTAACTCACGCTCCTAAGTGCTTTAATAAATGGATAATGATGCAGAAAGGCTTTAGGGCTCCTCTTTTCTCTCCTTGCCTTTTTCTGTGCTTTAATACATGACAGAAAATAATAACTATCTCTGAAACAATTGGTTAGAGAGAAAAAGAAACCCCTGTAAATACACTTTACCAACTGAACTGTTTAATAAAGAAAATTTAAATACACAATCCCTGAAGACAGATCCAATACACTTTGCATTGCTGCTACTACCAGGAAACAAGTAAAATATGCAAAGAACCATACCAAGTTCATATCTGACTAAAGATTTAAAGGGCTCTGTCAAAAACTATTACCACAAACATTTGTCAAATTTTTGTTTCCTTCTAATTCCCAGTGATGCCATGAAGATTTATGCCTTTTCTTTTATACCCCTGTTATACCTTTTTACAACTTCTGTACTCCTAGTGCTTTTTGCCTACATTCTTGGACTTGTTTGTCAAGCTGAGAGACTCAACATTTTAGAAGCTTCGTAGCCAGGGATCAGTGTGCCCCAGACCCCAAGGTCCTCTCCAGAACACATTCTGTAAACCAAGAGAGAACCATCCAGGGGAAGGTTCCTTGGGGAGGGGGGCTCACTCGAGCCTCTCCTTGGGGAATCTTTGATAGATCTGCTAATTAGTAAAACCTATAATGTTATACCCGATGTTGGGGGAGACACACACACACTCGGCGGGGTGCATCTCGATGCACATGACCTGGATGTAGTGCACCTAAGGATCCTTAAAATAAATACCAAGGTAAAATCCCTTTCCCCCTTCTAACCATGTCTGACTCTTGATTTTAAGATCAGGAAAAGGCATCACCAGCAGGACAGTCCAAAAAATGTCTGTGGAAAACTGTTGCATCTTTAACGTGAATTGTTGACCTCTGTAAGTCTAATCATGGAAAAGGCTCTGGATTTGTAGAAATCCTGGTGCTCTGTACCAGCTGAGTGAGAACAGCTGCTGAAATTCTCCATTTTCATCTCTTTTCTTCTTCGTTTTTCCTCATATTTTATTAGCATTTTGTACAGCACTAAGTGATGGGATCTGTGGTGAGGGGTCTGCTCCTGTGTCCCTGTGCTCAGGTGAGAGCCCACCTGCAGAGCTGCCCCAGCCCTGGGACCAGCACAGGGAGGACGTGGAGCTGCTGGAGAGAGGCCAGAGGAGGCACCAGGATGAGCAGAGGGATGGAGCAGCTCTGCTGGGAGGAAAGGCTGCGAGAGCTGGCATTGTTCAGCCTGGAGAGGAGAAGCTTTGGGCTGAGTTCAGTGTGGCCTTGCAGGGCCTGAAGGAGCTGCAGGAAAGCTGGAGAGAGACAATTCCCAAGGCATGGAGGGCCAGGAGCCAGGGAATGGCTTCCCAGTGCCAGAGGGCAGGGCTGGATGGGATCTTGGGCAGGAATTGTTCCCTGGGAGGGTGGGCAGGCCCTGGCACAGGGTGCCCAGAGCAGCTGGGGCTGCCCCTGGATCCCTGGCAGTGCCCAAGGCCAGGCTGGACATTGGGGCTTGGAGCAGCCTGGGACAGTGGAAGGTGTCCCTGCCCAGAGCAGGGAGTTTGAACAAGACCATCTTTAAGTTCCCTTCCAACCCAAACCATTCCATGATTCCATTCTCATCTGTTCCTTTCCAAACCATGATGGCCAGTGAGGATTTTTAACATCTAGGGGCAGGAAGGCCCTTGGGAAGCCCCACAGCTGTACATGGGATGCTGTGCACACTAAACCTTGGACAGGTAGAAGACATATGGTGCTTTAAATTTCCCTAATGATCCTCGTCAAGAATCAGGGTAAATTAGTTTCCTAAAGAACTGCATTTTGCAGCTAATGGGGAGTCCTTGGCTACCACATGATTACTTCCTAAATGGGAAAAAAAAAATGCACATTAACATGAATATTCAAATGAGATTGCAAACCATTAAAGACCCATTTGTTCTACAAATAGAGCTGCAGTGACTTTTTGAATAAATTCCTTGAGAAAAGCAGTTTTCTATAGATGTGAGGGGCCAGAAATTATTTACTCACTCGCAGAAAAGGAGAGGTATCTGTTGTTTTGAAAGAGTGAGACTAAACACACCTAGGAGATCAATCTGGTTTTCTGCCTGGATTTTCAGAATTGCTGTTTTTTGCCATTTTCAACAGAATAATCAAGTCCCTAGGTGAACTTGAATAAAATTCTGTGTTCTTTTGAGTTTGATGGACTGGTTATTTTTAGTCAGGTTTAGATGCTAGAAGCAAATTAAGGTTTTTTTAGAGAGTTTGCACAGATCCTTAAGGATTTTTATAACACTTCAGAAGCACAGGGAAAAGCATTTTACTGCACTTATGATGCTTTCAAAGTATTTTAAAATGCTTTAATGAAAAACTTGACAAAATCTCACCAAGAAACAAGAAATATGCAAGAAAGATGGAGAGAGATTATTTACAAGGGATGGAGTGACAGGACAAGGGGGAATGGCTTCAAACTGACAGAGAGGGGGGTTAATTGGGATATTGGGAAGAAATTCTTCCTGGTGAGGGTGGGAAGAACAAAGGCACGAAAAAGTTGTGGCTGCCCCTGGATCCCTGGAAGTGTCTTAGGCCAGGTTGGATGGGGCTTGGAGCAACCTGGGATAGTGGAATGTAGAACTAGATGATCTTTAAGGTCTTTTCCAACCCAAGACATTCCATGATTTTATAAATCTGTATATACATATACGAGTATTTATATTCACATGTCCATGTGTACTGTAATACAAAAACTGTTGTTAAAACAAGAAAAAAGAAGAGGGGAGCCCAGGTCAGCATCCTCAGACCACTTCAAAGTGCTTTGGCCTGCAAAAATGATACATTTGGGTTGTACCCTTGCATATCCAACAGTGTTTGCGTGCAGCCAAAGGCTATGGGCATTTGTAAACCACAGCTCTCAGCTAATAAACATTGCACAGACTCCTGGTGCACCCTGCAAATTTTCCTTCCTATTTCCTCCTTCTTTTCCTCCTGATTTTGCTGAGGAAATTTACACAGGGCTGCTGAGGCACTAAAACACGAGGTTTGCTCTTTCCTTCACCGAGGCAGGCTGGAAGCGCGTGTTTTCCTCGTTAGCTGGCTTTTACTGCTTGGAAAAGGGATATTGCAGCCTCAGTGCACAACTGATGCACGGTGCACAGATGCAGTGCCTTGGAAAACATTTGCATTGACTATCATGATGCTTTCCTAATTAGATGCCTCTGAATACAGATCTATTTCCAGCACGGTTTTTACGTCGAACTGCACAACAAATTCAGTTCAACTGGCAGTTTAGCTTATCCAAATGCCATCCATGGAAGTTAGCTGAAATAAATTAAAGAGGCAGTAGTGTGCTCGTAGCGTTAACATTAGCATTTTGTGGCCTTTAGCGAGCTCAGGCAATAAACAAACCCGAATTGTGAGAAGTTTCCTGCTGATGTGGACAGAAGGGTGTCTGATGGCTGAGGGCTGATTGCCGCCTCTCATCAGGCCCTGCCGTCACTCGCCTCTCCTGACAGGGCTCCTGAGAGCCTTCAGGATGCTCAGAGAGTGTTTTACCCTCCCAGAGAGGGTTAAAGGTGGGAAATCAGTGGGTTCATGGGAATTCCATGTGGTTTAACAAGGCCAGGTGCAAGGTGCTGCACACGGATTGGGGCAACACTCAGTATTGGCACAGGCTGGGGATGGAAAAATCAAGAGCAGCCCGGCCAGGAAGGACTTGGAGGTGCTGGTGGATGAGAGGGTGGACATGGCCCAGCCTGGAAGCCCAGAAACCCCATGGCCTGGGCTGATCCCATAGTGTAGGCAGAGGTGAGGGGAGGGGGTGGTGCCCCTGTGCCCCTGTGCTCAGGTGAGAGCCCACCTGCAGAGCTGCCCCAGCCCTGGGACCAGCACAGGGAGGACGTGGAGCTGCTGGAGAGAGGCCAGAGGAGGCACCAGGATGAGCAGAGGGATGGAGCAGCTCTGCTGGGAGGAAAGGCTGCGAGAGCTGGCATTGTTCAGCCTGGAGAGGAGAAGCTTTGGGGCTGCCTAATTATGGCTTTTTAGTGCCTGAAGGAGTTGACAAGAAACATGGAGAGAGACAATTTCCAAGGGATGGAGGGACAGGACAAGGGGGAATGGATTCACACTGCCAGAGTGCAGGGCTAGATAGGATATTGGGAAGAAATTCTTCCCTATGATCGTGGTGAAACACTGGAATAGGTTGCCCAGAGATTTTGTGGATGCCCCTACACTGGAAGTGTCCAAGGCCAGGTTGGACAGCGCTCTGGTCTAGTGGAAGATGTCCCTGCCCGTGGGAGGGATGTTAGGATGAGATGATCTTTAAGTTCCCTTCCAACCCAAACCATTCTATGATTCCCTGATTCCACAAAACAGAACAAAGGAAGGCAAAATGGGGGACGGATGTCAAAGCAACCTTGCTAATAAGCTGATGGAAGGAGCAGCTGGGGATGCAGCAGGTCCCCCTCCTGGCTGCTGCCTGCAGTGATGGAGGTTTGCTGACAGAAACCAGCCAGCGTGGATTGCAATTAAGGGTTTTCCCTCTGGTTGTCCTTCAGCAGAGAGCTCGTGTGAAACACTGGCTGCAGGGACAGCGAGACAACCTCTGTCAGGATTTCTGGTGAAATTCAGAACAAACCTCTGTTTTCTCGTATCATCCTACTCCTTCCACAGCTGATGGAAGCAAAAATTGCTTTTAAGTACCTGGAGCTGCAGATATAAATTACAGCTGAATTAGGGTTTTAAACACTGCCTCAGGCTGGTTTCCTGGAGTCTCAAACAGGCAGGGACATATGTGGCAGAAAAATACCTGCTACCAAGAGAAAGAGGTTTTTCTGGAAATTACCCACCATAGAGAGAAACGTGATTTTGCCCAGGAATTAATGTCGTGACTGTATCAGATAATGGCGCAGTGAAAAGCAGGCACAAAAGGGATGGAGGAGCTCTTCTGGCAGGACAAAACAGTGCCAAAAGCTGAGCTGAGTTGGGGGTTAGATGAGGAGAGAAGGAGAAAAGGAAAAATCTCACCTTTATGAAAGTCCAAACTGTATGGAATTGCTGTCATTTTATATCAAATTGCCTCTTTTTCTTCTTCCTCCCTGAGGAACATGGATTGCTTCAAGTATTGGGACTAAAGAAGTACTGCAGCAAAGGAAAAGCTCGAAATGGAGTTATTTAAATAGGTGAACCCTATGCTTCCCCAGGAATCATGTACTGGAGCCCCAGACTGGGGTAAAGAAGGAGAGCTGCTTTCTGCCATGGTTGAAGCAGATTTCCTGCCCCAGATTTAACTTTAGATAAATGGGTTCTGACAAGAAACCATTTTCTTGTCTGACAAGAAATCCTTGGGCAGAAGGGAGCAGGGGACAAGGGTGGTGAGTTTATGGCTCCTGGGGCCTCTGCCATACCCTGCTGATGAGCCTGGGGCTGATGGAGCACGGGAACAACAGCCAGAGAGGGGCAGGGACCTGGGATGAGCCAGAGAGTGATGGTGAGAGCTTCCCCCACCTCCCCTAAAATCATGGAATGGTTTGGGGTGGAAGGGACCTTAAAGCTCATCCAGTGCCACCCCTGCCATGGGCAGGGACACCTCCCACTGTCCCAGGCTGCTCCAAGCCCCAATGTCCAGCCTGGCCTTGGGCACTGCCAGGGATCCAGGGGCAGCCCCAGCTGCTCTGTGCCAGGGCCTGCCCACCCTCCCAGGGAAGAATTTCTTCCTAATATCCAATCTAAACCTGTCCTCTTTCAGTCTAAAGCCATTTCCCCTTGTTCTGCCACTAAATGTCCTTGTAAAAGGTTTCTCTCCACCTACTGAGTGTCTGAGGTGGCCACATGCTGCTCTGTTTCCCCCAAATGAGGTCATTGCTTGAGAACAAATTCCAGGATGTTATCACAAAAATTTTACATATTACCACCAAAGAGCCATCAGTATTTCATTAATTTATATAAATACGCCTTCAGCCACCACGAGGACTGCAACTCCAAAGAGCAAACATTTTAATCCTGTTCCAGAAGATTGCAGTTTGCTCAAGCACCTGCCAGCTTTATCCTGGCAGGCCAGGCTAGGATTGCTCTGGCATTTTACTGTGCCTTGCTGTTTGATGATCAATTTATCCCATAATTTTTTTTTCAGGCAATAAATACTCGCTGTATGTGGCAAAGCATCTGGAGCCACTTGTTAGTCCAGCACACAAGGGATGGCAGAGCAGCCAGCACACCCACGGTCTAATTTTGAAGCTAGAATTTATTTATTTTCTGTCAGCTGGTCAAGCTACATCCTTTCATGCACTGCAAAAGTAACTTTTATAGTTATGGTGCACAACTTTTAAAAGCAGTAATGGCCCATCAATGAGGCAAACAGAAAGGAGAAAGGGCATTGCAGCTCCTGCAGTGGCCAGGTTTGCACGGCAGAGCAGAGAACTGCCCTGAGATTTAGCACAGCTCCAGCTGAAGCCATTGACAGCTCCTTGGCATGCTGCTGAACCAGAGGGGCTGATTGCCAGGCAGCCTGCAGAGCAGTCCAGTAGCAGGAATCCAGCAGAGCTTGGGAGAAGAACAATTTAAAACCCACTTTTGTTGCCTAGAAATGTGGGAATACAGCAGGCAACATGATTGCTGTACCATCAAAAACACAGCCTGGTGTTGTCCAGGCTTGAGCTCATCTTCTAATTAGACAATAACAAAAGGTTGTTTCCCAAGACTTTACACACCTTAAAAAACAAAAACCTTGATAAGAAGTGCATTTCTTGCATTACCAGCAATGTATCAGCAGAGGAAGGTAGCAAAGGCTTGCTGAAGAGAGTGGAGCTTGGTTTGGTGTGGTCCCCAATGACTCAAGTTAAAGCATATCCAAATGTTTCCAAAGTTTGGTGTACAGTTATTTCAAAGGGGGGATAGGTTTGCAGAAATATTTCCAAGGCTGAAGTGGATGGTCAGCAGTGCTTGCAAACACAAACACCGTGGCACCAGAGAGCTGTCCTGGTTGGGCCTCGTGTGCTGATGCGCAGCTGGGAGCACTGAAGTCAACTTTTGGAGAGATGGAACAAATGGAAAGCCTTCAAATGGAAAAGGGAATTACTGAGTGCTTGTTTAGCTCAGGCACTGCAGGAACAGCAACCACGCTCTCTCTAAGACAGCAGTTCAACTTTAAAGAAGACAGGACAGGAGGTTTCTGTCACGCTTCCCTCCTGCCAGCAGATTGCTCCTGTCAGCCTTGATGAAGGGGAAACTTTGAGGCACAGAGTGCTCAGCTCTGCACAGGAGAGCACAAAGAAACTGAAAATTCTGCAGATAAAGCGACTCTTTAATATTAATTTGTATTTGCTAAGTTGTAACTCTTAAGCCTCGTAAAGATGGTGAAGATGCAGATGGGCGAATGCAGCTTTTTTAATAGTAAAAATGATGACAATCTTATAATTAGAACAACCTCATCTTGTACGTGCTGAAGTTTGACACAGCACATTACTGAAGGTTAAATTACAACAAAGTTCACCTGAAAAGTTCAGAAGAGTAAAACTTCTCTAAAAAAATTTGTAAAATTATTTAACTCACTGCTGCACATTTGTTCTCCAGTAGCTGAATTCACATTTTGATTTCTGGCAGGGAGATTTTTATTCCCTGTTCCGAGTAGTTTCTGAAGGAAAGAAAAAGGTCACTTTGAAAACTGTTGACATCTGCAAATGGGGGAAAACTCCTGATTGATTTATGTTTGTTCGTACCATGTGTGATGGGAACTGAAATATTAAGTAAAGGGTGTGGGGAGGGCGTCAGGAATCCTGCATTAGAGAAGGTCAGGTTCTATTTTCAAACATCCTAATTTTTCAGGACTCTGGCTTTCTCTCACACTTAATAGTTATGGCATTTGCTGTGTAAATTCCTAACTCAAATATATCAGCAGAAAGATGACCTTGCCAGATTGCAGAAATATGCTAAATATTAAATCCCTTAAGGCTTAGGCTTCGCTCACACATGCAAAGAAGTTTCAAGAAATGATTATGAAATACAAATACACATCACAGCTACACTGAACTTACATAATATCTTAGACAAGAAAGTTAAGTTTTAGTAACTGACTTTTAGATGTCACTGCCATAGGAAAATTCAGCATAAAAGCTCATCCTGGGATGCTAAGGGAAACATACTCCACCAAAGATCCCCTATTTTTCATCCAAGAAAGGCAGAAGCTCTCTTAGTTTCCCTAAAACGTCAGCTGAATCAAAATACCAAATCAAAACGCTTTTATCTCCCAAAATTTTTAAAATGTCCATGTGTTTGTGCCCACGTGGGCAATATGTGGAGCTGAACACAACAATTGGATGCCCTGGCCATAAACTCACCTCATATCTCAGAGCTGGGATCATCTTTAATTGATTGATTGTCCGGAAAAAAAGAGCTGAAAATAACCTGTGCTTTGACTGACAGTTCAGTTAATGAGCTTAACTAGATAATCCTGCAAGGTCTGACGTCAAATACCACAGCCAAGGAAAGGTATTACCCCTGGTTTTCTCCTCACTCTGACTTTACCAAGTGCACAGTTCCAAGACAAAAGACAAGGGGCATTGCCCAGCACCCAGAAAAAGATCCCAACTACTTCAATTGTTTTGTTAATGAAGAACAAAGCCAACTTCCATCCACATCTCAACAAAGTTTTAAAAGGTGGCTTCTCATTTTTTTCTAGGAGAAACAGTGCTTTCTACATGACTCTTGAAACTAATAAACAAACTAAAAAAAAACCCAAACCCAACAACACACAAACAGGAAAAAAAAGAGAGGAAAAGAGCTTTTAACCCCAGAGATTGCACCTTGCTTCTTATTTTAGCAATGCAGCTCTTACCAAGGTAGGTAGCAGAGGTGCAGTGCACTTTTCTAAAACTTCAGCTGAATGCAGAGGCTCTCATGTTGCACTAAGTGGGAAAATAGCACGGTTATTCTGCTGAATAGGGTGTTTAGAAAGAAATCTCTCTCAGATCAATTAATTTGGTTGACTGTATGTAGGCGAGAAACAGATTTTTCTGAAATATTTGGCCTTAATCAGAAAATCAGTGATCAGGCTGTGGCAGTGCCAGGCTGTAGCAATGAGCTCCTTTTCCTTCTTTTCAGGTTAGAGGAAGAAAGATCCTGTAAAAATTGTCAGTTTCTCAATTATGATTCCCAACTAATTTTTGACTGCAGAATGAAAATCCCTAAATTGCCATGAAGTCATAAATACCCTGGGTTATATAATACAGCCTCATATCCTCATTAAAAGTGATGTCTTCAGTGTCATTTACTAATTCCTCATTTTCTCCCAACTCTGGTGAAAACTGCCTTGCAAGGAGCCCACCTCCAGCACCCGGCCCCTGTCCTTGAGGGATTTCTTGGATGTGCTTCCAAATCTCCATTAACTGTGACTTTCCAGTCTATTAACTATTTGCCTCTGGTACCCCATGAGCATTTCTAACATAAACCCTGCTGCAGTGAATGTGGATGCTCTATATAAATAAAGAAGGAGCAGTGGATTGGATCAGCTCCATCTGGGAATGGGATAAACTCCTCTCTATCTCAGGACCAAACTGAGGTGATTTTGCTGCAGAAGGAGGCTGGACACTTTCAAGGGTTGGAAGCCAGATTAAAGCCTGAGGAAGGGCCTAAATAAGCGTGGGTCAGCTTGGTCTGCTGTCCAAAAAAGGGAATTTCAGCACCAGGAAAAGGTCCTGTTCCTCCCGAGTTCCTCCAAACTCTCTTTGCAGGCAATTCCTGCCCAGCAGATAATAGATGCTGATCTGTAACCAGACAGAATTTGTTTGGCTGTGTTTCTGATGCAACAGACAGATCAAAAAACAATCAGATGTCACTGCAGCTATATTTACAAATGGATGGCTAATAACTGGAAGCTGGTGCAAATTAAGTCAGATTTATTTTGCTTTAGGTGAGAGCTTGTTAATAACAGCAAAATGCACGAGGAACAGAGGCTCTGCTAAATCTCCCTGCTTGGCAGAAGCCTCATCCATCACGGAATTGCTGCAGTTGAATATGGCACATTTACACAGTCTGTGAAAGATTTGCAAAAGCACCCAGGGGATTAAAGTGCACGAGTGCCAATGACTTTAAATGGTACTTGCTTTTGCAAATTTCATCCCCTGAGACTTCAGTAAACCTAATAATGCACAAAAATACAGTCTGAAGTGAAAGCCAGCTTTACATAAGCTTGGCAAGTCTTGTTTTTGTTTTAATTTGACTATTTTAAGGGGAAAACAAAAATGAGTGCTTTTTTTTTTTTTTTTTTTTAAGAAACTATCGACTGGAAAGTAGGTTTTATAACAATGCTTACTTAACTCCTAGGCTCACAGGTACAAAGGTTCCTAACAGCCAACAGATCAGATGTATTTTTTCGGTGGGAATCAACAGGTTTTATGTCAGAGAACAGACAGGCAAAAGGAATTAAGTGGCCTTGACTAATCATCTCACCTAAAGAATATCGCTGCTGACAGAGCACAGGAAAAGGGAGTTACAAGAGGGAACAGAACAGCCTAAAGCACACAAACAAAAGTAACCTTTTAAAGCTGATTTGCATCAGAGGCTGTGGACCATTGTCTAAAAATACTGATGTTGACTCCAGCAACCCAATCGAGCCTTATGCAGTGTATCAGGAGAAAAGCCATTCAGCTGGGAATGCCTTAGCGAGAAGCAGCAGGAAAATTGAGAGTGAAATTCGGTTGCTAGGACAAAGAACAAGCAATCCAAGTGTGTGCCTGCTCATGCCACGATAACTAAGGCATGCCCTGAAAGACTGGAAGAGCTGAGAAACCAAACTTTCAGTGTACATGAGCCTCCCCTGGCCATGTGGTTTTATATTCCTGAGCTGCAAAACATTTTTCAGTGGCGTTTTGCAAGTCCCAGATCCATCACCTGCATATTGTCAGCTATTTCCAGGGCAGAGAGGTAGAAGGACACTCCAGAAGTGGCAAGCAGGGGATGTCTTCAAGGTTTTCTGATGAATTATCCTTTTGGATGAAGCAGTGCCTTCCAGACCCACAGAGCGTGGCCTGCTTTGTTCATATATCACAATTTCTCTCAGGTCTGGCTGGGTGGGAACACTGCACAACTCACCAAAGCAGCCCAAGGGCTTCCCCCCTGTGCCTGCAGAGTCACAGAATCCCAGAATCATCTAGGTTGGAAAAACCTCCAAGAATGAGTCCACCTTGTGACCCATCCCCACCTTGTCACCAGCCCAGAGCACGGAGTGCCACATCCTTGGACACTTCCAGGGATGGGGACTCCACTGCCACCCTGAACAGCCTGTTCCAATATTTAACAATCCTTTCCGTTGGAAGACCTGAATTTCAGAGGAAATTCCTCCTGATGCCCAGCCTGAACCTCCCCTGGCACAGCTTGAAGCACCCTGAACTCCCCAGCAAGGGAAGCTGAGCTCCAGTGAACTCTCAGCCACGGGGTGATAAATTTTGTGGTGATAACTCTGAGCACCAGGAGTGGGGAAGCAGCTCCAGGACTTGTATCTCACCTTTATGGAGCACACCCTCCCTCGTGCTGCAGCCCTGCAGCCCTGCAGCCCTGCAGTGAGGTGGCACCTGAGGAAAATCAAATTCCTGGGCAGGAACAAAGTGTTTGGTGCTGGTACACCCAGGGTGCTGTGCATGTGAGTCCGAGCTCTGACTGTGCACTGGCACCGAAGGAAATGCTGTGCAGATAAAAAAGGGATGTTTACCATTTTGGGGTTTGTTTCCTCAAAGGAGAATTAACTGTTTCTGTGCAGGCAAAAAAAAAAAAATGTCATCGAGAGAATTTCCCTCCTCGCTGGATACTTTCAGGATTTCCTTTATTCTTTTACTTTTTGCTTTGTTGCTAGTCCTTGAAGCTTTGGCAGCTCTAAACTAAAAATGCTATGAAAAATTAGTACTATTGCCTACAAAGCTTGCAGGATTACAGTTTCAATGTGCAGCATAGAATCAAGATAATGGACTTTTAATTCAGATGACAGGCACGAACTCGTGTACATCTGTGAGAGCAGAGCAAAAGCAGGTAGCTCTCTGATGCCAAGGAAACTTATATTAATGGAAAATGCTTCTATGAAAGGACCATTAACTTCTTCTGTATAAAAGTATGAAGAATATGATGCATAATCCATGCTTTCCCCTTGTGGGCATCCACACAGCAGTTCTGAAAAAGAGCAGAAATAGAGGAGCTAATCATCCATCTTTTTGCTATGCAGTAGATGTCAATAAACTGGAGTTTGTGTTCCATTCCACTAAAATCCCAATGTCCCAGGCAATAACCTGTCTTTCAATAAACCCAGGGCTAATGTCCACTGAGATGTGAGCTAATGCAGAGTGGAAAATGACTTCTCTGTTTACCTACATCCAAATTGCATTTTATTCATTTTCATTTACCAGATAAAAACAATTGATTGCTTTGACTTATCCTTTGTAAAGAAAAGGCCTTTGTGAACAGAGCAACATCGATGGCCCAGGAATTCCAGGGGAATAAAATTGCTTCCCCTGCGAACAAAACGCGTTTAATTCCTCCACAGATGATGTCTCCCAAGTCACTTTTTAAGCCCTCGGTGCAAGAGGTGTTTTGGGTGCTCTCCAGTAGGCACCATATGTCAGGGGGAAGTCTAGAGGGCAAACTGTAGGCTGACTGATCGAACAGTGAGACTTTTATTTTTAACTCTGCCAGAATTTACACGGCCCAGCTGTGATCCTCAGCTGCCTGCCTCCAGCCTTGCATAACTCGGGCTCGCTGCAGCGCCCCAGCGCTGGCACTGCTGCCCAGGAATCCCTGAAGACAGCACCACGCTGCCTGGTTTTACATAACTGAAGGGGAAATCTCTAAGCAATTCATGCCATCACCACGAGAGTGAGTGGGAAATGAAGAGCTCCAGCTCCTCGGCATCAGGCAATCACCGCCCTTCCCTGCCACCCCTCCCGCTCCGCCCACCCTTCCTGCCAGCGTTCTCTGCCCACACCCTTTGCCTCCTCCTTAAAGCGCTCTTATTACATCTGTCCCCTTCACCTTTTCTAAAACCCTTCCCTTTCCACTACAGAAATCCCCTTCCCTGCTCCCAGGCTCTGCTGACATCTCCCACCATTCACTCCATCCTCTTCCCTGACAAGTGGTACCCGATGCTGGGGCTGGCTCTGCGCTTTAGGGCAGGATGTTGACTCCACAGCCCAGTGCCTGCTCAGCTCAAAGCTCTAATGCTGATGCCTATTTTTGGCCTTTTTTGCTGGTGTTTCGGCAATGAGATTTGCCTGTTCTGGTAGCTCAGCCAGGCAGGCAGGTGTGTGCCCCCATCAGCCTCTGAAAGATAGCTCCACCTCAAGGTTTGCAGGATTGGTCTGAATTTTGTCAAAATAGGTGGTAATGAGAGATTTGACACAAACAGAACAGTCCTACAAAGGGCACTGGTATATCCCCATGTGACCCTAAAGTGGGGACCAGACACTGCATCCATCCCCTGGGCAGAGGTGGGAAAGTGGGATGGCACCAGCCCTGGGCAGGGGCACGGCACAGCAGGGACATGTCCAGAAATGTCCCTGGTGCCAAGGGGAGACAATTTGCTGCCACTACAACTGGGTTTGGCCACAGCAGGAGGAGGGTGACAGCCCATGGCACACAAAGGAAAGTGTCACTGTGGCTTGTGTGTATGATCTGAACCATCTTAACGTGTTTTGGAGAGATCACAGAGTCATGGACTGGTTTGGGTTGAAAGGGACATTAAAGCTCATCCAGTGCCACTCCTGCCATGGGCAGGGACACCTTCTGCTGTCCCAGGCTGCTCCCAGCCCCGTCCATCCCAGCTTTGGACACTGCCAGGGATTCAGGGGCAGCCCCAGCTGCTCTGGGCACCCTGTGCCAGGGCCTCCCCACTCTCATAGGGAAGAATTTTTTCCTACTATCCAATCTAAACCTGCTGTCTTTCAGTTTGAAGCCATTCCCCCTTGTCCTGTCACCAGCTGCTCTCGTGATGCCAGGCTTCTGGAAACCTGACAATTTTCCCCTTGCTGTAGTAATTATTGTTTCTGTTATTAATCATCACCATCATCTGCTGGTTATATTTTTTTTTCCAATAATTCACTCTATTAAATGCAGGCTTGGCTCCCAACAAGAAATTACAATGGTTCAAGGGATACAGGGATTTAATTTTGCCAAGATCTGCAAACCAAGCACAGAAAGTCACTGTACTTTGTGTACTTGATGAGGCCAACAGATCATGTGCTCACACCCCCTCCCTTTGTCACATTAGTCCTGAAGACTTCTACAGGAATATTCATGCTGGAAACTACCACTGAATGTGAGTAATAGTATCAGTTTGGCCTTTGTGAAAAGATCATTAAATCACAACGCACTGAGAAGGGACAAGAGTCCTCAGGCTTATTTCGAGAGCTATTTTTAGCCGTGGATATGAAGACTTTTCTTATCAAATAATTAGTCATCACCAGTAAAGGCAAGTTAACTTTTCAGAATAAAATAGGAAGTCATTGAAACCTTTTCTGAGTTTCCAAAAAAGGTTGATTTAGAGATCATTGAAGCCTCTGCACCTGACTGTAATTATTTAGTAACAAAATGGGAAAGCACAAAAAAAATAATTGAAACTATCACAATTCCTGCGTTAGTTGAAGGACAAAGTGCTGCAGATAAAGACATTTACCCAGATTTCTGTGTCATCCCAATACTGCAGAGGTGCAAGGGGACTGTAAAACTAAAAAAGGTGTTTTACAGCCAGAGTAGTCCCTTGCAGAAAAAAAAGGTGAAATCCTGACCAGCCAGAGAGATCACAGAGAGGCTCCATATTCATGAGAAATGATGTTCTGACTACAAGCCAGCAAAATAATGCTGCCACAAAAAATGCCAAAAGCCATGTAAATTTGTGGTGAGGGGCTCGTCACTTGTAAAATAGTGGAGATAATTATGCTGCTGTGCCTGGCACTGGGTACATTTCATCTGGATTGGCTGCATTTCATTCCAGGCACACAGATAAATTGGCAGAGTTCAAAGGAGAGTAACAAAAAATAATGAAAAGGGTTGAAAAGGAGACCTCCAAGATAAGATTAGGGAAACTGGGTATAGCTGGACTGGAACAAATTAATCTAAAGGGCAGGAGGGAGGATTTAGGTTTTAAGTACAAACCAACCTTTATAGCTTTAAGAAAAGTTCAGCCATGGAACAAGCTGCCAAGGAAGGTTTTAGCCTCACCATCACTAGATATACTAAAAGGCAGGAGACCATCTGTCAGGGAGAGTTTAGGGATTAAAAAAAAAGAGGCAGAAAAAAAGCACTGCCACAATTTAAGAGTTGAGCTAAATAACCCATTCGTGACTAGACTTTAATGGATTAGAAGTGGCATAGCTTCTCTTTTGAGGGGAAGTTCCTGCATCTTTCCACTCTGAAGATTGTCTTGATCATAGAAACCAATACAAGGGATTTCTGCTGTTTTCAGACTGAGAAGGATATTTGCATTTAAATGCTTCCAGGAGATAGATGTCTAAATATTAATTTAATCATATTGATAGTACACTCTGCTTTTTTCCCATCAGGCTTTGAACACTTGTGTGGAGCGAATATTGGAAAAAAGAATTACAGAATCATGGAATATCCTGAGTGGGAAGAGACCCACAGGGATCATCAAAGTCCAGCTCCTGGCCCTGCACAGACATCCCAAAATCACACCCTGTGCCCGAGAGTGTTGTCCAAACACTCCTGGAGCTCTGGCAGCCTCGGGGCCGTGCCCATTCCCTGGGGAGCCTGTATAATAAATTGTCACCTCACTTGTTTTTCTGTGGGACCCTTTGTTCCCACACCTCTTAGGCTCTTCAAGAGGCACTCAAGGCAGTCCTGTTTAAACTTCTGGAAAATCCAGGTGCCCCTGGGTTACCATCACCCACCTGCTTACTTCACCAGCAGCAGGTTTGTGAATCACAGCTGCCACGTGGCTGGCAGTGATGTATTGTGGTTGTGTTACATCATATCATCATTTCTCTCTCAAGACCCTTAATGAAGTTGCTCTTTGGAAATCTCTGAATACTACTAGAGCGCTTTTAAGTAACATTTCTAAAATATGTTAATTATTTCCTCTGGCATTGAGGCCAGTGGGAGCAATGGTTTGAAGAAGGCAGATGTGTATCTGAGCTCCTCCACCAGCTCTGGGTGACCCTCGTGCAGTCCTGGTGATTTGTTGTTGTTAATTTGTTGTTACTAAGAGGGTCAGTTCAGATGGAATATTGGGCAGGAATTGTTCCCTGGGAGGGAGGGTGGGCAGGCCCTGGCACAGGGTGCCCAGAGCAGCTGGGGCTGCCCCTGGATCCCTGGTAGTGTCCAAGGCCAGGCTGGACACTGGGGCTTGGAGCAGCCTGGGATAGTGGATGTTCCCTTCCTATGGAAGAG
The DNA here is from genome assembly GCF_009650955.1 of Corvus moneduloides. Taxonomy (NCBI): domain Eukaryota; kingdom Metazoa; phylum Chordata; class Aves; order Passeriformes; family Corvidae; genus Corvus; species Corvus moneduloides. The sequence continues at coordinate 120,145,271 of NC_045477.1, forward strand.
GAGGTTGGAAGGAGATGAGCTTTAAGAACCCTTCCAACCCAACCCATTCCATGGCTTTATTCTATGATTCTGTGATTTTGCCAGGTTGCTCCAAACTCTGCCTGAGTTGTGGGAGCCTCTGCTCTGGGCATTAATCCAAGGCTCATTTCTACTTTCCGTAAAACCTCCACTTCCCCGCTTTCCCCACAGATTTGGCTTTGGCTTGTTTTTCTGTTTAACTTGACAGACTCCCCATTCTTTGCTGTTTTCCTCATGTGGGCATTCCTGTGCTTTGTGATGGCTTTTGGTTCCTTCTATTGGTCTCCCTTGTGCTGACTTCCACAGGTGATTTCACGGTCCAGGCATCGATGTGAACTAAGGATTTCAAAGGCTCAGGCAATTGTTCTGATCACTCAAGGTTACTCTCTTTTGGGATAATCTGGCAACAGTTTGGAGCAGAAGCAGTGTGAATATGTCTGGGGAGGGTGTGGGTGTTGGTGGTGGGAGCAATAACCCTGTTTCCTGCAAAATCTACTGCTCTGAATATTCTTCCGTGTTACCTATGGGAATTTTGGGGTTACCAGCACAGATACCCCCCTAATTTAAATCTTCCTTTCCATGACTTGGTTAATCACAGTTAGGCCGAGCTCAATGAGTGTCTGGAACTTAAAAAAACCACACTTGTACCTGGAATATTTAACTGTTCTCTTGCATCCATCCAGGTTAAATCAAACTCTTTGTCCTCACCTCAACGAAACCCAGAAAGGTCTTTGGGATAGCATGAGTTAGTGGTAAGACAAGAAATTAACAGCTGTCACTTTGGATATGGGCAAAGGATGAGTGAAGAGCAAGACTCAGGAGCAAGAAAGCTCTCCTGGCAACACGAAGTGAATCTGTGTGCAAACACATTTACATAAAAAGGAAATTGTCTGACAGAGGCAGTCACGATTATTCCAAATTTCATGCCAGATCACTGTTTCCTCATTATGTTTCAGTGTACATTAGGGCTGTGCCTGTAAGATGCACTCTGAACTCCACATTGAAGAGAAGCCCTGCTGCTGAAAGAGCCACAATTCATTTACTAACAGCCCCTGCTGCTGTGCTTCAATAATGTAATCATTTTCTGTATCCCAACCATATGATTATTCCTGTTGTGTAGGAAATTTAAGTCCAAGGAATGTCAGATCAAATATAAAAGCCTAGTGCTTACCCATAGTTTTTATTCAATTAAGTAGCCATTACAGAGCTCATGCTGTTTCAAATGACATAATGCAGAACACAAATGCAGTCTTTTATTACAAATGTATGTTCATCTAAACAAAATGGCACCAACACAACCCAAAGCCATGACAATTTTTAGATTATTATGCTTAGGCTATTATTATATGGTGAGCAGTCGCTGTGAAACACAATTGGGGGAACTGGGGCCTCCACAAACCACACTTGGAGCACAGCAGCGCTGTTATTTGAGGTTTATTTGTGAAATTCTTAAATGCAAAGGAACAGTGCTGCTTAAAAAAAATAATGAAAGCACTGAGCTGCAGCTTGGAGGATGATGCTGACTTTGCAGGTGACGAGTGGGAAAGTAATGCCTAGGGCCAGGACCTGACACAGAGAGAGGTGCCACAGGCAGGGTCTGGGCAGCATGTAGATGTTTACCCCCAAAGTAGGTTCTAAAATGCCCTGTCCCTTCCCACCCAGCCTCAAGCACCTCACAAGTCATGTTTGCACCAGCTTTCTTCACTGCCCACAGGATTTCCCCTGCTCAGCATCCCTGAGGGCTGCCCATAACCAGCACAGGGCCAGAGCTCCTGACAACACCACGGAAATGATGCCCAGCACCACAAGTGCCTTAACCTGCAGAAGGATGAGGGCTTTTCCCTTGTAATCCCACAGCTCTGCACCTCTCCAGCATTGCTGCTCTGGTGGGCTCCCGTGGGAAGGGCAGGAGATCCCTCCTTTCCCTCCATTCCTGCCCCCTGCTCATGGCTTTCTGCTTAAAGGTGACTAATGATGCACTTGTCCCTTGCCCTGGTGATCAAACACTCCTGAGGAAGGTGGGAGAGGAAGGAAAGAATCCCCCTGGGCAGAACTGGGAACGACACCTGGATCTCTTCCCCCTGAAGGAGGGAAAGGCAGGCAGGCTGTCACCACTCACTTCCCAATTTAGGACACATCGCTGTAGCTGCTTTTTGTTGATCCAAAGCTGGGCTAACACAGTGATAAAGGGGCTCACAGTTGAATACAGAACAGGGCAAATGGGCACAGGAAGCCTGTTAGGATTTACTCCTCAAATATGGAAAATAATATGGAAATAGACAGATGGCACAGAAATAGTTGCTGATTATGCAGAGGACTGAAAAAATGCATCCATAAACAGAGTTTAGATGGTCAGTTTCTATTTTTACAGACAAAAATCAATCCCAAACTTCCAAAGGTGTTTTGTGTCTGGTTTATTATTTTCTTTCCATAACAGTCAATGTGGTCCAAGATCTCTGAATGTTATCATGCAAAGAAGGACAATTTCCCCACTCAAACCACTTTATTGACACTCTTGCAAGACAGAAATAAACCACTCCCTGCTTCCTACACCCCTCATGCCAGCTTCTGTCTGCAACTTTTTCTTTTTTTTTTTAACTTTCAGCTCATTACGAGAAAGTAGTTTGATTTTCACATTTTGCTGGCAGCTGGAATTCTCCAAATGAGGGAAGCAGGGCTGAGATGCATCTATCTCATCCCTCATCAAAAAATCCCTGCAACATACGGTGCTGTTATGACTCCGAGCTTTACATGGAGAGGGAAACAGGCATCTGGGCTGGGTTCATCATTTGTAATGCTGCACTTGCTGGATTAATATGGAAAGACAGATGAAGGCAGACACTTTAATTACTTCACCCTAACTTTTTATTACAACATCAAGTAAAATGGTGAGTTACAGAGGATAATGGGCGTGAAACATCTGGGATGAAGTCGCACACAAGCTCATGGGTTGTTATCTGCCAATGGGGTTTTAAATATTGATAATTTCTGTACATGCATCTTTGTGTTATTTCTGATATTCTTGATAAATCATCTCAGGATTACTTTGTTTTATGCTGTGAGGTAGCTACTAGGACTGGGACCCCGCTTTTTTCTTCTGGAATTTTCTGAACTGGGACTGTATCGCCACGGCCGCCCGCTCTGTCTCTGGCGCGTCCATGTCTATGTCAAACTCCTCTTGAACCTTCTTTTGCCCATCTGCTCAAAAGAAACAGAACAAAAACATCAGCAGGTTTTTCAGACAGGGATAATCACTGGACAGCACAGGTGGAAAATTCTGTTTCTTCATAGACACAGCCATGTCAACAGGGAGCAGATTCAGGGAAAAAACCTGGGACAAGTTTCATCAAACCCCTCCCAGTGACGGAGTTTGTGTCAGACTGTGGGGAGCTGGGCACTAAGGAGTGGCATCCCAAGGCTGCTCAGCACTCATCCAGCACCTGGGCAAGTGCCCCCCAGCCCAGGGAGCCAACGGTGAGGGATGGAAGGACTCTTCTGTGCCACCCTGCAGGGAGAACTTAAAGGACTTTTCCAACTTAAATGATTCGACGATTCTGTGTTTCCTCTAAAAAAAAAGGCAGCTTAAAATATTTTAAAGTAGAGGGATTAAGACCCTGTTCTTACCACACCTCCAACATGAGAGGAAGAATACTTCCTAAGATACTTCCTAAGGCTAATTTCCATCCTTCTCACTCGCTTCCTGCCTCATCCCTTCCAACACACACTGCTCTTCCTCTTTGAATCATTTATGTCCAATCTCCCCAGCACTGCACTGCTTCCCTCACTTCTCTCCAGGCCCTGCTGTTGTCTTTCATCCTCAATCCTTGGCTCTCTGCCTTCCTTTATTCCCAGGCCTCAGCTTTCCCTTCAGCTGCATTCAGCCTCCACGTGGACAACCTAGCTGACTGCTGAATTTTCCTTCACCCACCTACAAGTTAAAAGTGCAGGCCTGGGAAAATTCCTGCCCTTGTTGCAAAGATAACCCTAAACTGCCTGGACTGAGTTAGTGGGGACACACATTTACCCCACTAACCTCATCACAGCACGGAGTTTTTCACCATAACCTTGTTTGTTAAACTCACTTCTGTAACTGTTGTGTCCCAGCCTGCAGTGAGCGTCACTCCAGGAGTCTGCAGGGAGCTCTACTTAACAGCAGTTGGGGGAATCCACCCATTTTGAACCACTTTGCTTTTAATTCTTGACATTAATACCACCAGGATGCTCATCCCCAAGTACTGTTCATGCAAATAAAGGCAACACTTTCCATGTATTATTAAAATGAAAAGAAACTTAACCCCCATTGTCTCTGTCCTTCACAGCAGAGAACAGGGATGCCATCCCATGACTTCAGCATGAGTCTTGCAGTAGTTCTTGCTTGTGCTTCTTGCTCTTACTCAGAACTTAACTTTTGTGTTCATTTCCCATGGACCACTCTAAACTGAGCAAATATTTAAAGGGAAGGTTTTGCAATATTCCATATTGATTTAACTACAACCAAATAAATGCAGCTATGCTAACGTAACGGAAATGTTCACTTAATATTTTGTTTTACTTAGAAGAACATTGAAGAAGAAAGATGAATGGAAGAAGAAAGAGAAAATCTTGATGAGAAGAACAGCTTGAGAGCTCACCAAAAGTTTGATTATACAAGCTAATGAAAAGCTAAGCTATCAAAACAAAGATTTTTGTGGAGGCAATCAATCCATTAACTTTATGTCATTAAATCACAGAATCATGTCATTAAATCCAAGAATCTGCACGGTTTGTGTAACTATTCAAGCAATACAACCACCCTAAGTACAGAAATACAATTGTAGTTGATTTTCCGTGGGGAAAGGGACGTGAAGGTTGGAAGTGACACAGCCAAGGAGAAATCTGAATGGATTTTGATTTGGTATTTATGGGTTAAAGGCAACCTAACAGCAAAAGTGGAGTCTATCCATTGATTTCAGTGTATTAATTACTGTCCTTTGGAAATGCCAGTTGGGAAAACCAGATGGGTGGATGAATAGACACAATTGGGTTTGTACCTCTTGATGAAATCTGGCTTGTACAGCTCATTTCCTATTACAGCCAAGTTTTAGCACTATCTTAACTTGCAACAGTGACTCAGCAATCTCACGTTAAATTAAGACTTAAGAAAATGCAGCATTTAGAGTAATTTGTCTCTAGAATTTCCAGGTCACCTTAATTTTTGCTTGATGGCATCATCACTGCCTTAAAATCAACTGTAATACAATAATTTACAATTATCTTAAGGTTTGACTTTTACTTTTTTTGACCCATTCTTGTTGAGAGATCAAAACCAAAATTCCATGTGAACTCTTTCTATATTCCTATTTTCCTATCACCACAGAGAAATGGTAGGATGAGAAGTTTTCAGCCATGACAGACTTGTAATTAAGAAATTAGAAGTGTTCAAAAGGTCCAAGACATTTACATGAATAATGAAGAAATTCAGCATTAGCAGATGGTATGGAAATATAAATATAATGATTACACGTATATGCATAATATAAATTATAAAACAAAACATGTGGAATCTATATATAATGTAATAGACATACCTGTATCATTTTCTTTCTCCCTATGTCCATATTTCACTTTTTTTATACATGTATGGTTCATCCACATTTGAATACATAGAGAATATATATTTATATATATATATAATTGCATAGACGTATTTGCTTAAAGAGTTGAAGTCCTATGTTAAACTGAAAAGAGCTGGATTGGGTATTTCCCCAATTTCGGGAATGGATTTTCTTGGAGTTCTCCCCAAACCATTTTCTATTGATACCTGTCACAACACAGATACTTTAACAGATGGATTTTCAATCTGGAGAGAAAATTCAGTGGGGTGTCAGCTCGGGCTTTGTCTAAGGGAGAAAGATTTTAGTTTTTACCTGATTTTAGCTCTCCTAAAAACAGCCCAGTGATTTAAAAAGTATCACACCCTGCAAACTACATGATTTTACTGGTTAGGAGCAGGAGCTCCAACTCCCTCGTGACAGGGGAGACAAAACCAGGTGATCTTTAAGGTCCCTTCCAACCCACACCATTCTACAATTCCATGAATTAAGAATTAACCAATTAATTACTATGAAAAGCCAGCCTGGGCTCAGGACCTGCACAGACCAGAACTCACCTCACTGCACTGATAAAAGGACTAAGAGCCTTTTTGCACCTTTCCTGCTCCATATCCACCCATGCCACAGTACCTTTTACCTGTCAGTAGTTGTTCAAGTATCTCTAGTGTGCAGGCTCTTGGATTTGAATCCTCAAATCATTCAATTTCTGCAGAGAGCTGAAAGCAAGCCCGTAGAAATGTCCCTCTTTCATGCCCTGTCTCCCACTCCTGGTTTTCCTTTAGCTCAGAAATGGTCTGAAAACCCAGGAAATTCTGGCTCTCAGCAGGCCAGAGCACAGGTTATACTCCTGGACTTGCTGTTTTCATTCCTGCTGGCAGGGGCCAACCATTCTGATAATAAATAACCTTTTTCCAAGCTACCTTTATGTACTAATAAAGGTGGATCAGGATTCCCTCCCCATCCTCAGTCACACACAACCTTTTGTTGATATTTTCACTTTTTAAAATACATGAAGATTCCTTCCACATGGATATCTGAGGATCCCTGCACTACACCCACCCACATGAGGAAACTAGGGAAAACAAAACTGGTGTCAGTAGACTTAAACTCACAAGCTTCTCGTGATTTTACAGGATTCAGAGATGGTTGATAAGCCCTGGCCTGCACTTTCTGCTTTCTGAAGGGATCTGGTTTCATTAGCACCATAATAAATAACCCCCCTAACCTTTCCCACTAAACTCAGCTATTTCAAGGCTTTTCTTGAAAGATTTCTTCACACTTTGCTGGACTCCCACTCTTCTGAACACACCCTGACAAACAAGGGGAGTGAGTGCATGTCCCTGCTGAGTTCTGGTCACTGCCAACAGCGGAGGTGAACAATCCCATACCAACAGCTGTAGGCCATAACAAAAGGCTACATTATCCCATGAGTTTTCCAAAATCACCTAACATGGACGGGCTCTGGCGCCAACTGAGGCAAATCTGATCAGTGATGGGACAAATCTTGGAGCACAATATCAACTGCTTGCTGACAAGGGACACCCCAGACCCCAGCACCATTACACTGCAGGGCTGAAGTCGGAGACAATTTGCAGGGTACGGGTTTTCCCTCACCACAGGCAGCACTCATCCCAGCAGGAGAGCCTGAAACAGCAACTAATGAGCTGCTTTCCAAGTCTACCATCATTATGCACTGTTGCAACTGAAAAAAGATCTGTGTATTCCCTTTCCAGATGAAACACTCAGCATCAGAATGCTGTCTCCATGATCTGCTACAGCACCTCGTGACCCATGGCAAACACTGGATGGATAATGAAGCTGAAGGAAAACAATAAAAACTTACACACCAATCTACCCATCAAACTCTGAAGAAATGTGGTGCAAATATAATTATTCACAAATGTGCCTCCAGCTATTTCTTTCATTTACTTTTCAACTATAAAGTAAAATGAATTGTGACAATGCTGGGAAAAGGAAACACTGCTTATTCCATATGGGCCAAAAGTCTAAAGCAGTCTTTTGTGACATTTGAACACAGCCTAAACAGACTAGTCTTTCCCAAAACTGCTCAGGGAAGGAAAAAGGTTAGCAGGGTGGAAAAGGGGACTCAGTCTTTATTCTCAGAAATTCCCCATCTTCCAGATGAAACAGAAATTGCTCATCACATTCTGGAAAACCATTCAGCATGAAAAATGGCACGAGCTGAAGGCTCTAACTGGCATTTCCTGTCTCAGGTGCCATCCTCTGCCCCTGCTCACCTGGCTCACATCGAACAGGAATTATGGGACCAGACTGAAGATGGAATACACTTATAAAAATACTGCATTTTTCAGGGGCTAAACTGCAACGTTTGGGGAGATTAAATGGAGTGTGGGACAGAATCACAGTGCCCTGTAACAGGCCAGAAGCGGTATTTTGCCTCAGGCAGGATCATTACCTCCCACTGCTCCCAAGATTTTTCAAGCTGTGACAATCTTTACGCTGCTGCTCGGATCCCAAGCTATTACAACAGCCTGTCCAGTGAGGCAGAACAGCCCCGAAATAAAGAGGACCAAACTGGGCAGGAATCACATGGATGTTGACATCCATGTGGAGCATTATCTTTATGTGATGGGAAGAGTCATTTTATCTGACCAGAGTCCACAGAGCAACCAGCCAGCTCGAGAAAATGTGGATGCTCAGAGGTGTGGAGGCCACACTTAACTCCTCACAAGCAATAGTTTTAAAACCTCTGTGTTGATGTTGGCCATTCCTCCCCTCTGTATCTAATTGAGGGTGAGGAAGTAAAAGACTTGTTTTCTAGGGGAGTTATAGAATCACAGAATGGCCTGGGTTGGAAGAGGCCTTAAGAGGACATCCAGTTCCACCCTGCCACAGGCAGGGATACCTTCCACTACAGCAGGTTTCTCCAAGCCACATCCAGCCCGGCCTTGGACACTGCCAGCGATCCAGGGGCAGCCACAGCTGCTCTGGGCACCCTGTGCCGGGGTCTCACTGTGCTCACAGTAAAGAATTTCTTCTAATATCTAACCTAAACCTACTCTCTATCAGTTTGAAGCCATTACCCCTTGTACTTGTAAATAATCTCTCTCTTCCCAGCTCCTTCAGGCCCTGCAAGGCCACACTGAGCTCAGCCCAAAGCTTCTCCTCTCCAGGCTGAACAATCCCAGCTCTCGCAGCCTTTCCTCCCAGCAGAGCTGCTCCATCCCTCTGCTCATCCTGGTGCCTCCTCTGGCCTCTCTCCAGCAGCTCCACGTCCTCCCTGTGCTGGAGGCAGCAGAACCCCACCACCCTCCTGGCAGGGACTTGTGCAGAGCCACAAAGTCCCCCCTGAGCCTCCTCTGCTCCAGGCTGAGCCCCTTTCCCAGCTCCCTCAGCCGCCCCTGGGGCTCCAGCCCCTTCCCAGCTCCCTTCCCTGCCCTGGACACGCTCCAGCCCCTCCAGGGCTCTCCTGCAGGAGCCACAACTGGGCACAGCCCTCGAGGGGCCTCTCAGTGCCCAGCACAGAGGGACAATCCCTGCCCTGCTCCTGCTGGACACACAATTCCTGATCCAGCCCAGGGGCCATCAGCCTTCTTAGCCACCAACACTCAGCTTCTTCATTAATAAGCACAAAATTTTTCTCTAATTAGATTAGGAACAACAATAATTTTTCTTCCTGCTCATTAGAAGTGCTGCAGGGTGAGATGCTCGTTTTGTGACAAGGACTCCATCCCTACAGCTGTTCTCGTTTTGTCACTCCAAAATAAACCCAGACATTCCAGGGCCACCTTCCAGAGTCCAAGGCTCCCTGTTCTGTCAGGAGAGATGCACTCGATGGTGGGGAATTACAGCTTTCCACAAGGGGTTTTTGGTTTCGGTTATTTGAAGGTAGAAGATGCTGGGGAAATGGAAAGTCCAAACGGGAACCATCTCTGAAACAGAAAAGCAACCCCTGGAGCTCAGCAGTCTCCTGAGACTTCAAAAGCTCCATGTGGAAAAAAATAAAGGTTATCATTAATGGTAAGACTAAATGTAACAGCTGTTTTTATCTGAACTACACCAACTGGCCCCAGAATATCACTCAAAGCAAGCCAGGAATAATTAATATCATTTGATTCAACTGTAAATTACAATTTGGTATAAAGAACATAACCTTATTAGGCAACCAGAATCTTTTATTTTTCAAATTGACCTTTACTTTTGGAATATGGTGTTGCTATCTCGAACTCAAAAAATTAGTTTTGCTGTAGAAAATAATGGTTGTTCTTCTATAATTTTAGAAATGTTATTTCAGCATGAGGCTTTTGAAATGTCTGATTAATCTTTTTTTTTCCCTAGTTGTAATAATGTTTGAGAACAGGAATATTATTTCTGACACAAGATAAACGAAGTAGCACAAAAAATATGTACATTGGGGTAACATAATGGAACAGAAAGGAATAGCAATAAAATTCAGTTTACAGAAATTGCATTCTCCAGTAGACTGTAGCCAACTACAGATGAATAGATTTTGTTCAACAATTAATATAGAGACAAATATTGTTTTTCCTTAAATGCTAATATTATTTAAGCAATCATTCCTCATCTTCAAAATAATTAATGGATCACTGCCAGCCTTTTAAAATGGTTTACAAACATGTAACTGATGCATAGGTAGGTACATAACTCATGGGAAGTATTCTGGGAATGAAACTAATTCACACTGCCACTTGGAGATCAAACTTTCTGGAGTTTAACTGGGAACCTAGCAAATAAAAATGGCCATTTCAGCTCTATCATCTCATCTCTTACCAGCTAAAGCTGCGTCTGAGAAGTGCTAAACTGGCAAATTCAGTGGGAGCCTCTGGGAGCTGAAAGGAAATGGTGCTGGGGATCAAGTGCTGGCACTGTCACAGAATCTCAGTGTCCTGAGTTGGAAAGGACCCACAAGGACCATCGAGTCCAGCTCCTGCCAGGTCCCTCTGTCCCTGCAGAACGATGCCCCACCAGCAGGGATAACACACCCAGCCCTAGCCCAGCCTCTCCCCCAGGTCAGGATGCCAAGCTCCTCCTCACAAATTCAGCCCAGAGTTATGGGAGTCTCATTCTGCAGCTGCCCATGATCCCCAACGCCCCAGCCAAGTTTTAAATGGGAACTGTTACGACGCAGTTTTAATTTCCTCTGCCATTTCCAGTTCTCATTTCCCCAGTTAAACACTGTGCCTTTAACCAGCTTTGCTGTGGAAGGAGCTGCATTTCAGCAATGCATGAAGCAAGCTGCCCTCCTGACTCGCTTCTTGACTGCTTGATTAATATATGATCAGTTATTTCCCTATTATGGTAGCATCCAGGCACTCCCAGCCCGAGCTGGGAGCCCTAATGTGGTTACAAATGCAGAACAATAAATTCTTTCCCTTCCACCACCCCTCAGTGCTCTGACCTTTGCAAAAGTGTCTTCAGCAATAACGTTTAAAATAACAACGGGAGAACTTCCTCAGGGCTACCTCGACACCAGCACATTATCCGAGGCCCCAGCACAGCTCAGGCATCATCCACAGCTTCCCTAAATATGTGAGAGTCGGTGCAGCCACAGGCATGGCTGGGATTGTTCCAGACAGACTCTGCCGAGGGACTGTGATGGCAGAGTGTGGGACCCCTGGGGCGTTGAGGGAAAGAGAGTTTAGCCCTTTTGATTCAAGCCATGCTGCACCACTTTGCATCAAAACCATATAAAAGGCTCTAAACCCATTTTGTTTTCCAACAGACATGCTGCCCCCATCACTTCCAAACATTTTGCTGCTCCAGACTGCAAGGGAACTGCCTCAAAATGAGTTGGCACTCGCTGTTAATTGTGGGATGACGGACGGTACCTGAGAGCACTCACCAGGAAAACACGAAACAGAGGATTTTACCTTCCAGTGCGGCACTGTCTCCCTTGGCTTTGCTTTCCAGGGATGCTCCCTCACCCCACCACCCCCCTAAAGAGCAGCTGGGGAAGAAGCTCGCAGAAGTGGCAGCGATCACAACATGCCTCACAGGAGTGGCAGGAAAGGGGGATCAAATCCGTGCCTGACAAAGTGAAAAGAGCTGGGGAAGGTGGCACGGGTTACAGAGCAAAGCCTGTCAGTCACAAAAAGGAGAGGAGTCAATCAAAAGCACCATGATATGGAGTCATAAGATGTTTTTTTCCACACACAAAAAAGAGCAAGACTTTGCCCTGCTCATCTTCAAAGTGGAAAATAAGGGCATTTTCTTGGAGTCACTGGATACCAGCAGATCTGTTAGCAACTACTGAGAGCCTATTTTAAGTTTACAGGGTAATTTTAATAAAAACTGTTATACGAGCACTTGGAAAGTCACAGTGAGAAAACACTCTCCTCTTGTAAAATCCATCACAGGTTTTAATTACAAACGACTAAATCCCACACTCACAGGTGCAGAGCATAAGGTACAGGAACTGAGCTTTACCATTCAATATCACATTCTTAAGCAAAGGAGTTATTATAGAAGAAATTGTTCCTTGGGAGGGTGGTGAGGCCCTGGCACAGGGTGCCCAGAGAAGCTGTGGCTGCACCATCCCTGGAAGTGTCCAAGGCCGGGTTGGACAGGGCTTGGAGCAACCTGGGACAGTGGATGTTTCCTTCCTATGGAAGAGGTGGTTGGAACGAGATGAGCTTGAAGAACCCTTCCAATCCAAGCCACTCTATGATTCTATTTCAGTATCTCCTAAGCCTTGTAAATATTATCAGTATGAAGCACTCACTTTACTGCACAGATTAAGAGCAAGAAACAAACAACATTAATAATGGCCAAACAGTGCAGCTTTTATTTGCACAACCATGGGCATTGCTCTGTGCTGTGATAGGATAGTTAATTTAGCACAATTACATCCCCAAAAAAAGCCACTGCTTTAATATATGCACCATGTTTTTTTGACATCTTGCACTACCTGCCAGTTTGGGAATGTTTGTGGAGGCAGCCGGGCAATTATTGTGTAGAAGTGGAGCTTGTGAGGTTAAGAATGCCCAAGGAAGTATTTGGAGTCCTTTAGTGACAGAACAGAATTGTCACAGGGTAAAATCAGGCTAGGATGAACAAACCTGCTCTAAGACATTCTTTTGTTTGGCAAAAGAAAGTTTGTCACCCCTCCACAACACCAAATTCATCCCTTCAGGAGAGCCCTAGAGATGTGATGGATATAAAACGCAGGCTTCTGGAGCAGCTCCAAGGTAGTTCGCCCTGAGCAAAGACCAGGATACTCTAAAGGAAATCAATTTACCATGAAACTTGGCCTGCCAGTGGGTCTCACATGCTCCTGCATCACTTGGCTTTGTAACTTCTGCTCCAGCATCCACAAGTTCAGCCAGAGTGCTGGATAGATTTGGTCTGACCAGAAGTCTTACTGAATGTTCCACAGAATGAAATTTTCTCACACAAGGTACGGAATTTTAACATCTCTGACTCCTGAAAGCAGTCACCCAGCTGTAGTTTTCCACCGTAAAGCAAAGAAAACCTGTTGCAGGAGGGTTGGTTCTAGGAAATTTCCACTGCTTTTTTTTGCTTGGGCTGTTACCCGAACAGAATCATTAATTTGAGTTTACCGTGTCTCCACGGAACGCAAAAAGCCACATTCTGTGTTTATTTCCCCTGCAGGCTGGCTTGCTTAACTTTCTTAGGAAGAGAGGAGGGGCTCCTCAGGAGAATGTAGGATAACACTGAAACAGCAGCACTGGGAAGATAAATTAAGATCCAGTGGCAATGTGACTCTGAAAGAGGATGAGAAGGAATTATATGCTGGAGGGTATTGTCAGTGTGCTCCAGGCTGTCTTGCCCAAGAGCCACTCAGCCATGTTACGTGTTCTGCAGAAGCTCATTAAGCCAAATATTTCAAAACCAGATTCTAGGTAAAAAGCTCTGGCCAATTCCTAAGGCAAAAAAAAAAATTTCTTAATCTAACTTAGAATCATAAAATCATTTAGTTTGGAAAAGATCTTTAAGATCATCAAGTCCAGCTGTAAAGGAAGCCAAACTTGCAGGTGTTTAGAAAGACACCAATGGAGCAAAGCAAGGACTCCAAGGGTGCAATTCCAACATTAGTGGACAGCACAAATCTCACCCTTGAATCCCCTTCCTATACTGCTTAGTTCTCTATTAGTTATAAAGGCAGCTCAGAGGGACTGGTTCAGATGTAGATATTGTTCTTTAAGTGAGTTACATTGCCTGAGTCTGAGCGGTGCCTGAACTACACATTGTAGAATTTCAGATGAACACACTTATCTGCTAGTTCATGAGAAATTCTTTCTCATCAAATGAATTATTTAGCCCTTCTGAAAGGTACTACACTGAAACTGCAGCAGCTAAGAAATCTTGTTTGCTCCAAGAAGGAAGAAAATAAAATAAAGGTAGGCACACCTTCTCACACAACTCCATCTGTGTGCTCTGATCCCATGGGATGGAGAGGGAGAGAACGGCTCACCTTCAGTAGAGGGTCAAAATGAACATTTGTTCCCTCTGCTGAGATGGCCAGGGAAGCTGCCAGTTGTGCAGCTGATCTGGATCCTCTCACGTTCCCTCAGGAGCTGACTGAACAGTGTGCATACATTTTTCTTTTTATAGAAATATAGCTGAACAGACAAAAAAAACTGTATCAGCACCTCTCGCTCTCCTTTCAATTTAATTCAAAGATAGTGAATTTTTGTGTGCACTGTGTGCCTTTAAGTGCACATCAATAAGATTCCTTATACACCTCTAATAAGGGATTACAGTTAACACCAAGACAAGCAATATCAAATGCTTCATGTGAACAAGCAGCCAAATGACAGTTTCTGTGAGAACTGTAATTGAATTCACCAGCTACTGCAAACACCAAACCTCTGCTCTGCTATTTAGCTAAGAACAAGCCAGGTGATGGCTGCTGCCATCCTGAAGAGTGGAGGTGCTCCGAGGAACCTTGCTGCACCCAGCATGTGACAAAGGCAGCCAAAACAGGGCTGAGAATGCAGGAAGAATAAAATGTGTGAGTCAGATGTGCTGGGCGTCCATGTGTAGAAGATAAGAACCCTTTAAAAGGTATTTCCATGATTCTTGTGGCTGGTCCAAGCCAAGGAACACTGACATGAGACTGGAATCTGCACGCAGAGCTCAGAAAAACAAAGTGACCACCTCCTAGTGCAGTTCCCCAATGTGGTGCACTCAACAGAGAATTCAGATTTTACAGCACCATTACACACAAAAGTTACTGCTTCATCATTCCTTAATGGAAGAAATACAACCCCACCACACATCCTTGACATGTTTTTTTTCTCTCCCCTCCCCTACTGTGGAAACTGATGCTGAGGTGGACATGACTATTGGCTCTGAGGCACAACTGGAGCACAGCTCTGCTCTCCCACTGATTTCCTCTCCCAGAGTAATAGAAAAGACCTTACTGTCACATAGGACAATTTACTGTTTAGCATAAGGGAGTAAAACATGGCAGTGAATAGATCCTATAAAAGAGGGGGGAATTAATCCAGAAGGGCAAGGCGGCCTTCTGAGCAGCTTGTTCATTACTTAGAGGCAGTTACTGTACTGGGAGGCTAAAGCCTGGAATTCTAACAAGTCAATACCAAAGCTCAGTGGGATTTCTTGTCCCTGCCTGTAGCCTCTGTATTTATTGAGTGACGACTGATGGTTGTAGGGTAATATAATTTTCCAAGCCTTTCCAAAGCAGCAAAGATAATGAGCAAGGTCGAGCTCCAAAGCCACTACACAGTACTTCAAATCCTGCTTCTGCATTTTTTTTTCCTCTTTCCCCCATCTCATAAGAAAATAAAATTCCAAACCTTCTAGGTCCTAGGCACTGACTCAGCAACATCCTCTTTTGAACTGGATGCCATTTCAGATAAAGGGTGGAGGGGTTGTTCTCCCCTAAGAGTGCAGCCCTGACAAGCATCTGACAAGCAGCTGACTAATGTGCAGATCATTAAGGCTGGCTTGCAGTGGGCTTATTCTCAGGTGTGTAGCAAGGAGGAGTATCCACCTTTTTATAGCCTGTGTATTGATTATTCACACCCACACACCTTTTCATTTTTTTTAATGTGGGTAAAAGCAAGCATGCTTTTCCAATAAAGCCCCTGCGAAGGGAGAAAGCAGGTCCATATTCTGAGCTCTTTCACTACCATCAGGAGGTTATGGAGCAGGGAAGTGAAAATGCTCTCATTATCCTGACAGATGGTGCACTTAACAAACCCACACAGAACGCTGAGGACACAAAGAAGGTTGTACGTGCTGGAAGCGGGTGCATTTCCGAGCTGCCAGCCAAGTGGTGCTTGTGAGGTACCACACTGGCCCTCCAGCCTTGCTGCCTTCCAGTCCTCAGAGCTGGAACAAATCCGTTTTATTACCTGGAGCATTCCCTGACTCCTATCCTGCAACATCTTAAAGGAAGCTCAGAAAGTGTCCTCTGTAAATTCAATTTTTTTTTTTTTTTTTAATGTAAAAACATGTTAAGGCAAAACAAAACAAAAAGCAAGCTTTATTAATATGAGCTGTCTAGAAGAAAAGGAGGGTTCCTATTCATGTTATCTTGCTTTTCACCTCACTAAGTTTTCACCTGGTGCCTTTTAACAACGGCTATTTAAAATCAGTTTTATCCAGAGGGGTGGCCATTGATTTAGGTAAGTGCTGCAATTGCAATTAGAAAGTTATTAAACCCAGTGCCAGATAGACTAATTGACATGAAAATCTAACCAAGGCTGGGGGATAAAGGTTTCCCTCCTGCTTCAGCTCTAAGTTTATTGCATGCATAAAGCTATCTTAAAAGAACATTCAGGCTGCAAAGCTGAACATGAGAAAGTTAATAAATGACAAAATGAACCGATACCATTAGGCAAAATTAACTGAATCACTGAGTGGACAACTTTAATTTTTGACATTGAAACTTTCATGGTCTTAGGAGTGCAGTGTTTCCCAGATTTAAAGCAAAAAAAAAAGGTATTTTGATACAACATATGGACACCCACATGGCTCCTCAGCACGGCTGCCTGGAACTGTTAAATCCAACACCAGTTTTAATGGAGTAACAGGCAGAGGCGGGAGGCTGCTGTCCTGTTCCTGAATCAGCAGGAAAGGGAATGACTTGCAGATTTTTTGGGTGGGATTCATAAAGCTGATGGGAAGGGAACAATCAGAAAACTCTGATGCCTTCAGATGTGGTGGCTACTCCTGTTCCATCTCCTCTGTCCCAGCTCAGGGCCAGCCCCAGCTCTCCCCCAGCCAAGACGGTCACCACGGCTGCCAGCAGACCTCAACAATGCTGTGTCTTTATTTTGCTACTCCTGCTCCCCAAAACTGCACCAGGACATTCCCTAACCTCAAAATTCCAGCCCAGCCCCTTCCCACACCAGCTGACTCCTGCTCTCCTCCAGTTCTCACATGCCTGCTCATATTCCTCCCTCCCCATCCCAGCTTCCATCCCATAAGTTTCAAATCCTGCCTAATCCTCTGTGGTTCCAGCTTCCTGATGAGACCTACTGAACTCCTTTGTCATTCCATCCTTTGACCTCCCCGCTCCAGCTTCTGGGACCCTCTGCTTCCAAGGAAGGAGGCACATTTTTCCCTAAGCAATTGTGATGTTTTAGGAGCACAGAAAAGGCACGACCCTTCAGCTCCTGGCCAAAGCATCGCTGAATGTAGCAGCAATTAAGGAAAATGATCATTTCCTTAAGCCTTTCAAAGACAGTGTTGGTTTAATTGCTTTCGTGTTTACTATTTGGCCCAGTGATGTTGCGTTTTCATGGAAAAAAAAAATAATTAACTGCTTCACTGAACTCACACAAACGTAAGGCTTGTCCTTCGAAACATTTATAACTTGGCCTCTATAACAAACAGAAAAGTCACATCCCAGATGACAAATCTTACATTTCTGTTCAAAATGACAAAGGCTCGAAGCAGTCAGACAAAAGGCCATCAGAAATTGTTTTTAATTTCTTGATGTGCTAACATTTTGCTCAAGCCTCATTTTTGGAAACTACTAGAATGACTTTGCTGAACCCTTCCGAAATAATTCTGCTTGAGGCAAGCAATCAAAATAACAAATTTCAGCCCAAGCCATTGGATTTTGGCAAGGTTGTGTACAACTGAAAAGGGAGCTTTTAGCCAGCAGAGTTCAGCAGCTGTTAATCGGCCTTGCCACCAGTCCAGATTGCAATAAACAAAGTAAGTGCATATAATACCAGTGAAGGAATGTAAACTAAATGAAATAAAAGTTATGGATAGCTGGAAAATCGTTAAAAGGGATCAAAACCAGAGGGTGAATGTTACTCTGCTGGTGTTTTGAGAGTTGCCAATGATTTCTTGAAGATTTAAGCACAGGAAAAAAATTGAAAACAGTCGAGTCACTTAAAATGATTACATGGAAGACAAAAATTAATCTGAGTAGTCCTTTACACATTCTATGGTGAGGATTTCTCTCACATTTATCTCTGCTACTCATTTAAAAATTCTCTAGAAAACATTTTCCCTTGTGTGAATTTAAACCCTGACAGGCACCTTTTAAGGTCTGTCTGGATTTACAGACATGTCAGATTGTCAATAAAGCTGATCAGAAACAGCATCTGGGCTGACACACGCAGCTGGCCAACCTCAGATCATCTCTCCAGCCTGTATTTTCTGGTCTAGAGAGACCCATTCTTCCTCACCCTGTTTCTGAGGATTACAAGGACACGAGCTTACAAGCATCTAGAAGGACTAAACCTTTCATGCATTTCCTCTGCTTCAGGAAACACAAGCTGGGTCGGTGCAAGGAAGGACCTAAGTTGGGATTCACATCCCTCACCGCCTCCAAAGTGCTGGCATGTGCAGAATGCACAGGACACAGCACAGCCCACTCCCTGTTCCACTAAAACCCACCTAATTATCTTTACTGCTCAAATTTTAGATCTGCACGTAAACAGAACCAATTATTTTTTTTTCTCCTCTTTTGTCAGGAAACCCAATTATTTATTTCCTTCCTTCCTTCCTTCCTTCCTTCCTTCCTTCCTTCCTTCCTTCCAAATTCCTTCCAAATTCCTTCCTTCCAAATTCCTTCCGAATTCCTTCCGAATTCCTTTCTTCCTTCCGAATTCCTTCCAAATTCCTTCCTTCCTTTCCTTCCTTCCTCCCTCCCTTCCTTCCTCCCTCCCTTCTTCCCTTCCTTCCCAGAAAGAGAACAACTAAAAGCCTTCTTGTTTCTGTCTGCTCCTTTAAAAACTGTTCTGTCTCTTACTTCTGTTTCTCTTCTTTCAGGTGACTCCTCACCTGGCCCTTGTATAAACCTAGTCTTGGTAATGTTTTGTGAGACTGGAGAAAAATGAAAAAGTTCAGCTGAGGGTCACCATGACCCCGAGTTAGAGCATTAGTCAGGAACCTTCTTTTTGGCAAATGAATATTTTTTACTAATGACCCAGACTGCAAATTTGCCTGGGAAAATAGGAGGGAAAATTAGGTAGTTAGAGGGAGAAGCAGCACTTGACCCAGCTGTGCTGAGGAGACACAAAATTCTCGGGGGGGGAGGAGAAAGAATGAGAGGTGAGACACAAGAAATGAGGGAGACAGGAAGAGAGGCAGAGAAGACCCTACTTGTGGAAAAGATGAAAGGAAAACCACAGGTTTTATGAAGAAAGTAAGAAATAACTAACTTGATCCATCCTGGAAGCCTGGCCTGCCTGGTAGGAAGGACCAGGAGTTTGGATTCACCCCGGAGCATCCCACTGCACCACTCCTTGTTGCTTGTGACAAGGAGTCACAGTGGCAGTAAAATATCAACTTATACAAGCCAGTGACTGGTTAAGACCTTCAATATCATGAGTGAATGTGTCTTGGGCCTTGAAAAAACCAGCAGTAACCACTTCCAGAAGAGCTCTGCCAATGGGCACCGAGGATCTGAGTGTTTTCTAGTGCTTACCTTAATCTGTGCAGCCTCTCCTGACTAGCAAAAAGCAAAACTTCCTTTTTTTTAACCAAATCGATCAGTTTTTCTCCTGAAACATCTCAACGGTGGGGGCAGAACACCCTGGAGTTTTTTGAACTGCCTGGACTGAAAAGTCCACATTGCTTTTTGTTTTGTTTTGTTTTCTGGCATGCTTGGCCAAGCTTATCAAGTGTTTTGTCACATTCAGACAGCATCACTTACAACAACAAAAGGTATCTCTGACACCAGCAAAGGAGGCTGGCAGCTCTGGGCTGCATCACTCCCTATCTCAGCAATTACACTGAACTAAACAAAAGTAAACTCAGCCTTTTGCTGGCAGGCCAGAAACCCCACAAACACACAGCAGAAGAGAAGCAGCTGCTCTCTAACTCAGCTCAGGTTAATTGTTGGTTTTTCTACTCTGCAAGTTCAGTCAAGAAATTCAGCCTCAAACACGCATCACAGTACTACAGAGTCCTGCAGAAAACTACTTACAGCCACAGAAAATCACTGTGATGTCCAAAGAGTTGTGGGAAGCTCGAAGGGTCAAATTCATGGTAGTTATAAAACATTTCCATGCCAAGTTTCAAGTACATTTGGATCTATTTATAGTTATAGAAATTTATAGAAAACAGTAACTTCTTAGTGGTCTCACATAGTACCCACTCAAAAATAATGGCAGTTGTGGATGTGCTTATATTTAATTTCATTTAAACTTGAAACTTAGAACCGAACTGAGCTGGAATTACAAGCTCACACAAACAGATATGTGGGGAGAAACTACAAAGAAGCACTGGTATCCCTTGATGCAGCTTTCTTCACTGGCTTTTTTTGTGTCCATCATCTTCTACTGCAAGAAGAAAAAGAACAGTAAAAGGAAAGAAATAAGTATTCTAATACTAACCCAGTCTGGACTTCAGCCAGTCCACCATGTAATAGCAAAAATGCTAATGTTAGCTGCAGTAATCTTCTTAAGATGATGAATAGAGACCAAATAGCTACACTAATTCTGCTGCATCTGAGAACAGCTTCTAGACTCTGTTGTTCCCAAGGTTTGCCTGTGGCACAGGCAGGAATGGGGGGAATTGCCAAAAATTACATTTTCTTTTTGATGTTCTTCCATACTGGAATGGTTCTGAGCTGAGCGACCTCCAGAGGATGCCATCCCATGACTTAAGTCTTTTGCTCTTTATTTCTGTGGTCCCTCCTGTGAAAACCATAAATATTTAAACAAGAATTGTGACCCTTTTCTCTGGCACAGGGAAAAGCTTCAAAGAGGTCCAGCAGTCAGAGCAGACAACGTCCACCAAACCTCCCACACCTGGTCTCGCTGGGAAAATGACACAGGAATATATGCTATTGTTTATGGATCATTAATCTCCAAACTTCTTCCCACTGGGGTCTAGAAAAGCCATTTCTTTCTCTCTAATTTGACAGAGGAAGGAATTTAAGCCAAAGAAGTTTGTCTGAGACGAGACCAAGTGGTGCTGATGGAGGGAATGATTGACTGGCAAAGCCCACGTCTTGCCCTCTGCTGACAGCATCCATCATCCTTTGACAGAAAAGATCCAAACCTACACTTCTTCCATTTGTCTTCTTACCTTCTTGGCTAAAATAAGCCAGGGATTCTTTTTCCCCCATTTTCTCCACATCTTTGCCTGCCGGAGGCAGACCTCACACGAGAGACACAGAGCTCTCACCAGAGACATAGAGTTTTGTTGGGAACAGATTCACTGGAAAGGTCACCAAGAAATTTCTGCCAGTGACAAATACAGCTGCCTGCTTGATGAATACAATCATTAGGTGAGACCACAATGCACGTTTTCTGCTAGGAATTATTCTGCTGGCTGCTAGACCCAGAGGTGGCTGCTTCAGGACACCAAACAGCCTTGGATCCAGCTCTGTCTCAACATCCTTCCCTCAGTGGGTTCTGTCCCCTGGTTATTTGAGGTGAAAAGAAGGAGGTTATCTGATCCTCACCTGTGCTGTATGACCCTGGATAAGCCAGGATGGGGGTTTATGTGCTCCCAACATTCCCCAGGATGGGCCCCAAATGCAACTGGAGATTTGGAATATACACAGGTGTATCCACATCTTCCCTCAAAGGTACCACACCTGATAACCTACACTCAACTCTGAAATCAAAGGCCACAAGAATAAACAATTCTTCAAGCTTAATTAATCTCACCTCTCCCATCCTTCTGTTTGGTTCTGTTACACAACAAAGGATGTAGCCCAGAATTTTCTCCGCAGCTAATCCCTGTTGCCCAGAATTATCTCCATGGCCAATCCCTGTTTCCTGTCAGACACCTGGGTCAGAAACTCTGCAGTGTCTGTAGGCCCTGTAAAATACATTTTAGGTGTCTGTCAGTACACAGATCTTTAACTTAGATTAGGAGCTGCAGGGATAGTTACTGTTGGATCAGCACAGGCACATAATGAATTCCAAAATCCTGCAATAACGTGTTGTGTTCCTGGCTATTAGCCTGGGTTTTAATTAGTTTGAGCTAATGAATATATTTGTACATGTCCTTTTTTATTGGCAGCTTTTACAGGAGTAGCAAATTGGTCACTGTGGAGTGCCAGTGTTTCACTAAAACCTAAGGAATAATTAATGCTTTCTCCACCTAGAGTCAACCAGCAGTCTCAGGGGGTTTTAGGTATAAATTAGAATGAAAGATGAGATACTCAAAATACAGTTAGAGAACTCATTCATCAATGGTGATTAAATAATGTCACTGTGAGACCTTGGAGAAGTGCTGAGAGCTGATTTCCAGCTCTGGAATACCCACATCATCTCCCAGGAGCTGCCAGAGCACCCTGCCCTACTTTTTTTCCACTGTGACTTTCAAAATGCCTTTTCCATACCCGGTGCTATCCAACTTTCTTCTGTTCTTGGAAATTCCTCCTTGGAAAATATGTATTTTTCTCAGTCTTTCCTACTCATAACCCACTGTGGGCTGGGGGAAAAAGGAACCAATACTAAGAGTGCTTGGCTAAAGCAAATGCTTCCATCAAATCCAGTATCCTGGCTAACAAAATCCTCAAGCCAGAAAATATTTGGATGTTTTCACATCCGTATTTCCACTGAGAAAATGGCTGTGAGAGCTGGCATGAGGTGGTCAGGATAAGTCAAACCTGAATAAGGATAGAGCTGCTTGAGATGGATTTAAGGAGAAATTAAATGTCCAGGTCCAAACCAGACATTCTGAAATACCCTGCTGAGCATCCACTTAACTCCAGAGATAGACAAAGAATTATTTTATTTATTATTTATTATGTAATTTTTATTATTTTTAATGTTAGTATTACCCACAAATTCCTCAGCCTTGAGAGAGCTAAGCAAATTAGAAGCCTAAATCAGATTAAGATCTATGAACACCAGGCTCTCCAGAGGAGCTCATTCTGATAAGCACCACGTCACAAAAAAATACATTTTTCTCTGTTGAGAACAAACAGAGCTTTAGGTCTCTCACAGAGATGTGCACCCAGAGAGCCAGACATGAAGAATTTCACCCCAAACTTAGAGAGAGAGGCAGAGAACCCAAGACACGTGTGGGGCTGACTTTGAGACACCCCTCTCTTCCCTCGGACAGGCGACCTAAGCATTTTACATAAGGTCCTGAAATAATCTCTGAGCACGGGGACTGAAGGTGAAGT
Source organism: Corvus moneduloides (assembly GCF_009650955.1). Lineage (NCBI taxonomy): Eukaryota > Metazoa > Chordata > Aves > Passeriformes > Corvidae > Corvus > Corvus moneduloides. The sequence goes on from NC_045477.1 coordinate 120,168,431, forward strand.
GTTGTGCTGGTTCCTGATGCAGCATCTAATTCCTTCCTGCAGCCCTGACTGCTTTTTGTTCTGGCCACCAGTTCAGCAAAGGAGCACATTTTCATCATGTCTGTAACACTCCTGCTGTTCTAAATTCTGGTGCCTGCTTACACAAGGGAGCCTGATAACACCAAATTACAAGCTAATTTTGGAGCATCGAGCTAAGTGCCGCAAGACAGCTGTGTGCTACAAATTAAAATCTTAAAAACCTTCAGAAAAAAAACGAATGATTAATCATTTACCGAATTTCTAACGGAGGAACTCGTAAGTAGAAAAGTATTTTCATTCCATTTACAAACGCAAGTCAGAAGGAAACAAAAGCCTGTGGTGTGAAGTAAAGCAGGTCTGTGTACAGTCGTGTGTGTACAGTCAAAAAGAAAAGTGATGTTTCCACAACAGTAAATCCTGGTAACCACTGTTGGGCATTGATTGTGTTCCTCTTTCATTTTTCACTTCCACTAAATTAAAAAAACATGCTGCTCAGCTATATGCACCTCTTGTAGCCTTTTAATCATCTGTTGTTAGTGTCGGGGAACGTGGAGAGAGGAATCTCCAAGTTGTGCCAGTCTGCCCAGCTCCATGGATTCCCAATGTAAATATTCCATCTCCCACATCCCATTGACTCTGATCCTGACACACCCCAAACCATCCCTGATGATGCAGGGGCAAATTCATTTCAGAGGAAATTTTATAGGGTTATTGAGGGGCTGGCTTGAGCTGTGTCCTCCCTTTGGGTCACCACCAGCACCAAAGCAGAACTAAAGGCTCCTTCTCCCAGGAGAGCCCATTTTCCAGGCAGTGCACATTTGTGGCAGCCAGCCAGTTATGTGCCAGTCATGGAAAGAAGGCTCCTTCTCCCTGGTGCACAGTCAGGCAGCTCACTGATAATTACAGACTGATTTCCAGAAGAAATACGGCACTTGTCAAAGGCATCATTTCAATTCTGTCTTTCCTCATTAACACTTGATGGGAACTCCAGTGTATTTATGACTCATCCAAAAGGCAAAATCCACCAGCATCACCACAGCTTTATTTTCTTTCATTTAATTTGATTTTTTCTTCATTTCTAATCACTTTTTTTTTTTTTCCCCCTAATGATCTTGGCTGATTTTCCAGCCAGTTTCTCAGGAAGGAGATGGGCTACCACTACCTTCCAGGTGCTCAAATACCCACTTACTGAGACACCTCATGATGATTTCCTTGGGCTGCTCCTGATCTCAGCACTGCAGGAATGCTGCAGTTCTACTGACTTCTACCTCCTGCAAAGGAGCAGACTGTGAGGGACCATACAGAAATATATATAACTCCTATACATGTGTTCATCTCTCACATTTTTAGAAATGCAGCCGGATTTTTGGATGCACTCGGTTTGAGAACATCGCATCCACGCAGGCACACAAGCTTCCCGAGCTGTGTGCAGGCACTGTGTGCAAAACAAAGGTCCCACAAATTAATCAAGTTGCTCTCCTAGCAAGCTGGAAAGTAAGAGGTGGACCAGGGCAAGAATTGTTATTGTTATCTCTATTTTTAAATACTTGGAAGACACTCAGTTACTATGGTGGTGAGGACCATATAAGTACCTAGACAGATTCATTGGTGGCAGGAGTATTAAGTGTGAAGATTCTCCATGTCAAAGGTACCAGTTAATAGGAGCTTTTCCCTCTATGGGGAAAAAAAAAAAAAAGATAGATCTCTTTTGAAATAATTTCCCATTTCCCATTTTTTAAGTCTTTAATGAGCAGGTTTAAAAAGCTGAAATTGTTATTCTATGCTTGTGCTGTTCTGCTCTGTATTTTTTTTTTCCTTGTGGGACTTCTGCACTAAAAAAAGAAAAAAGAAACCCAAAATGTGCAAGAAAAAGCTGCATAATTAACATTATATAGCAACATACAGACAGACACCCTTCATGTGAATAGTGCTATATTTTTTGTGTGGGAAGATGGACTTATTTGGGAGTCACGAGAGTGGTTATAAATGATACACAAAATGAAAACTTGTGGGGAATTCCAGAGCCAAGACACAGGCCAGACTACAAGAGCACAGCTGTTAATTGATGAAACGTTTAATAAAATCCTTTTTTTTTTAAGATGCTTCTGCCTAAACATGTAAAAAACGAAAGCTCCTCATTAGCAGATGAGGTGAAGCTGTAATGCACAGTGTCAAAGCCAACTTGTCAGATAACAGAAAAATAAGAACAATATCTACTCTTTTAGAAGTATTTCTTCAGTTTAGTTCAGATACATTGATTAAACTCCTCCAGAGGCTCCTCTCCATGAAACCAGATGATCACTGCACATGGACAGGCACACATGGGTATAGGTGAAGTTTCAGTGCAGAAGGTGCCCACATTATCTCAAACACACATAAAAAACATCACTTTAGAAGTTTTTGTTTCTGAATCAACACCAAAAATTGTGTGTCAGAGAATGTTTGTGAACAGTCCTTCATTGCCATCACTGCCCCAAATAAAGAAGCACACAGTATCCCTCTGGAGAGGACTCATGCCCATCCCTGGCCTCCAGAAATGGAAATTCACCTAGGAGAGGAAATAAAGTCCATGTATAATTCCCTTCTCTTCCTTTCAGCATCCTCTCCAGGGAAGATCTGTGAACAATCCCAGAGCCTTGTTATTAAAGGCTCAATCTGCCTTTAGCTGAGCCCTGCTGGCTGCCTGCAGGGACGGGCACATTCCTTGATTCCACACACCAGGCTGGGCAAAGGAAGAGGAGGGGACCTGAGACATCTTTGGTTTGGTTCTGGGCAAACTTTCTGTGCAGCTGTCCCCAGGCAAGTTCCTAAACTGAAACTCAGCAGTTTCCTGCAGTGTCTTTGCCATGTCTTGAGATGGGATTCATCTAGAACTGTTCACTTGGGACTTTTTCTCCTCTCATCTGATCCACCCTCAGCTACAGATCAGAGTGTTGAGTTCTCACAGGATTTTTACACCTTCCTCTGAGCCTGAGTGATCTGTACATGACCGAACACAACTTATGTAACCATGCTGAGGGTTCAGACACTTTTGTATTTAGGCTCTGTGAAGGTGTTATGGTATTTGGTGGTTGCAGACTTGTCTGGGAATGTTGCTGAGGCACAGACTTTTTATTTTAAGAGATGTAGGATGAGGTACAACAAATCATTCTCATTTCACTTCCCAAATCCCCACTAGTACTGGCTAGACTGGATGAGATAGGACAGAATTTGGCTTTGGATATAGGCTGAAAGTAGAATGAGAGAGACTGCATTACTGGGAGATCATATCCCTTGAAGCACCACTTAAAAGGGATGAGAGAACTTTCACCATAGTGAAAAGAGACAACAAGGCAAGCTAATTTCTGCGCCCACTCTCAACCTATCACCCAGGAAAACTCAATATTATACCTTCATCCAGTACTCCCCATCCTAACTTCTGATTAGTGCTGTGGGGGTGAAATATCAGAGAGCAGCAGTTTGAAAGGGTTAGGGTGGTTTTTTTCACATTGATTCAGCAGTTGCTTGCAATACTTAAGATTCATCTTTTGCTGCACAAGCAATGTTTTGTGGGAAAGAAAATGTATGAGCATTGCAATGCAGCAGTTCAGGCTCTGTCCCTTCCTTGGAAAAAAAATGTGACCTCCAGGCCCAGGAAGATACAGCAAACCATGTTCCATGAGGCTCTTTGAATATTTATACAAATTACCCTCATGTGTTCCCCTCCCTTCCTCAAAATCGTTTTTTTCCACCAGTAAGTTTATTTGCAGGGCTGTTCCCAAAAACAGCACATTTTTTACGCAGTCATTGGAGAATATTAGTGGAAAATTAATTTTGAGTTCTTAAAGAGATATTTATATTAGCCCATAGTACAATAAAGATCCTGGCCTCTAGCCAGGAACTGAAGCTCTATTAAGCTAAGCACTCTACATAAATAACGATGAAGATTATTATTCACTCTGTCGGATCTGGCAAGATTTCTTTTTTTATTCCTGAGTGCAGTGAGCAGAATTTCCCAAATTTCTTGAGCAGAGGAAGTGGGTGAATGGACTGTTGATAATACTGCAAGATGCCTACCCCTCTACCAGGAAAGCTTACTAGAGAGAGATCTCTATTCTCCCACACAGGATTGCTTTACAATTATTTACCATTACCCTAAATGTTTTCTAGAAGCATTCAGACTGAAGTGACTCCATTTTAGATGCAAAATATAAGAATTTACTTTATTAACTCTACTGTTTCTTCATCTTTATGTACAGGCATCCCATGGACAGGATGAAACACAGAATATTTATTCATGTATAATTTTCTGAACGCCCCAAAGCAGAGCTCATACACTGACAAGTGTTTGGGAATGAAAAGAAACTGAAAATACAACTGACCATCTTGCTGTGATCGGATTAATCCACCATGACATCTCAGTTCATGCAAAACCTACTCATTTTCATTTCACTCAGAGCCAGGAAGGCATAGAATTCATCCCATGAAAACACTTATTTTGTTATTATAAATATTCATGTTACTGAATGATAAATCTCATCTTCCAAGAAAAATTAATAATACCAATTAATAATCACATGCTTTATGTATTTTGAGAAGAAAGGGCGAGATCTATTAATAGGAAAAACAGTGATTCTAAATTTGAAGACAGAAATAATTGGTTCTGATGCAATTGTTTCCCTGGCAGTTGTGCTGGGCTATTAAGGAGTAGATTGCATGAGAGCAGCTTGCAAATTGCACCACAAGAAAAAAACAACACAGGGCAATGTGAAACACAAGAAGTGACAAGTGTTAACCTACAAAGGAACTTTGTGACATTGCCAAGGTCACAGAGAAGAATCATTTATTCACTAATAGCCAGGGGGGAACATTCTGTTTGCATATTTGCATCTGCAAATATGATTGTCCCGACTAATCAAACCAGGTGGGCATAAAGGAAATTACAGCTTCTTATCCCACACTGAGCTGTGTGGGAATAGTAGTGCTGTCTTCCCTTTGGATTTTCTTCCACAGAGAACAGCGTTTATGTAACAGGTTTACAAGCTAAGTTTGCAGTTTCACAAATAAGTATCTCTTGGGTTTCAGGTAGACTGAGGTCCTTCAAGGTCCCAGTGAGGTTATGGGTTCAATACTGGGCCCAGATTGTTTAAGTTGTTCATCAGTGACTTGGATGAAGGGGCAGAACCTCCTCAGCAAGTCTGATGATGACACAGAGCTTGGAGGAGCAGCTGATCCCCGTGAGGGCTGTGCAGCCCTTCAGAGGGATCTCAGTAGGTTGGAGGGATGGGCAGAGAACTGTCAGAAATTCAGCAAGGGCAAATACAGGCTCCTGCACCTGGGAATAAATAACACAGCACAGGCTGGGGGTGACCTGCTGGAGAAGGATCTGGGAGTCCTGAGGGACAATGAGCTGTCCCTGAGCCAGCAGAGTGTCCTGGGGGACAGGAAGGCCAATGGGATCCTGGGGTGCACTGGGAAGAGCATTCCCAGCAGGTCAGGGTTATCCTGCCCCTGTGCCCAGCCCTGGAGGCACCTCTGGGGTGCCGTGCCCAGCTCTGGCTCCTCAGCCCAGCAGGGCCAGGGAGCTCCTGGAGCGGGGCCGGCGGAGGCTGCGCAGCTGAGGAAGGGCCTGGAGCAGCTCCGTGCCCAGCACAGGCTGAGGGAGCCGGGGCTGCTCAGCCTCGAGAGGAGCCCCAGCTGAGAGGGGCCCTCAGCCCTGGCTGTCCCTGGCTGCAGGGAGGGCTCAGGGCAGGGCCCGGGCTCTGCTCCGGGGCCCGGCAGCGGCACCAGAGCCACGGGCAGGGCCTGAGCCCGGCAATTGCCCTGCACAGGAGGCAGAACTGCTGCCCTGGGCAGGGCCAGCCCTGAGCAGATTGGCCACAGAGGCTCTGGGGTCTCCCCCCTGGGGATATTCCAGAGCCATCTGGACACAACCCTGTGCTCTGGGAGCAGGGAGGTGGCACCAGATGTCCCCCTGTGGTCCCTTCCATCCTCATCCATCCTGTGTGTGCAGCAGCACAGCCCCTGCTGCTGATGGGAGGTTTGCTAAGAGCTGCCACTGCTGCTCTGGGGTAGGAGCTAAATAAAATTAAGGATAGACTGTTCCTGTCTAAGGAGGGTCAAACAAGAAAATGCATTTGTGTCTACCCAAACTATCCCTGCTATAAAAAGGAATCCTCGGAGACTGAATTTCCCTGAGTGCTGCATGGTGACAGCAAGGCCATAGATGTCTTCAAAGAGGGAGACTGCTGATTGCCATGGTCATTATTTTATTTTCTTCAGTTTCAACCTAACCTAGAGGCGGGCCCAAAATTCATTTCTACTGCAGTGCACGAACAAAGCTCAACCCCACAGTGTCTCTGTGTGAATCAAACCCTGAGAAAAGCCAAGCATCTTTATTTGTTGTTTGGGCCAGTTTTCAGCAGCTTTTCCTAATCTGTAAACAGAGCAAAGACGGCAACCAGACCAGTTTGCCTTTGCAAACATTGTCAGAGCATGACTTCTCTTTCTTTTGCTTTCTTTTTATAAGATGAAAGAGTTTGTTTGCTTCTCCACCCTCCCTCCTTTTCAACAAGAGGGAAACAAGAGGGAAAGTTTCCTTTTGACAGGGAAACAAACACTTGAAGAAGAGGCTAATAACATTTAAGACATGGACATATTGCTGACTTCTGGCCAAAAAAACATGGAACAGAGGATTTATATTGTGTATGTAGGTTTACAGCACACCCCAATTTTCAGAGCAATAAATCACTGCTTGGGTTCTAACCACACAGAGCTAATAAGGACAAAGAGTTACACATTTCTGCCTCTTTGATTTAGCATTCAATTTCAGGTTCAAAGTTCTGATTCTGCTTTATTTTTATGCAAGCATGTGGGCTGGGGAGATCAAGAGGACTCTATTCCTCTCCCCTGCTGCTCCTGTGTTTTATGTAGGTGACAGCTTTTCTGCTATAATTTCATTACAAAAAATAATTGGTATCTCTTTGCCAAGATTAACTGTGCATCTGCCTCTTTATGTTACACATAAAATTATGCCACAACTAGAACCATATATATTTTTGAATTAATGATGCAGCCCTTGCTCACTCAAAATCCCCACTAAGAAAAAAAAAATTGCTTTTAAAAAGGCTGCGGGGTCAGTAAATCTAAGCTAAACTTGACAACAGGACTATTTTATTTGGGAAGAAATTTTTATTTGGGAAAGAAATTCAAGGCAAATGAGCTGAGTTCATAATGTGCTCAAACAGAAAAGAGAAAAACATGCTCCCCATGCTGCCCGAATGGCTGACATAATTTTGCTTGCTTTCCTTCCCTGTTAACTTGAAAATGCAAATTGCTTTGCTGTCAGGGTACATTTGTTCCCACTAATTCAAGACACTATAACAAGCCAAAATATTTATTTGGGTTTTTTTTTTTTCCACTCCAATTTGTGTTTTCTCATAGTGGGAGCATCATCTACGGATTTCATTTACTGAAACATTATGCAAACAGCCCTTACGGGAAAGTCACCTCCCTGTAATAGGAAAAACTATTCATAAAGAAAGACTCTTAATGCTCTAGGATGTGTTGCCTCAAAGGGCCCAAAAATTCTAACTCTGACCAACGTGAAAGGCCAAAACACACATCCAAAATAACTGCTCAAATGACCCATTTGGAAAAGCCTTGGCTTTTCAGAGAAGGGACTCGGATTCTTCCTGCTGTTCAGGGGATGGGATGGACACAGAACACATTCTTTTAATTAGAACTGGATGAGCAAACAGAAAGCAGAGAGCATATTTATAGTTCAAGCCTCCTTCTGATGCTCCCTCTATTTTAGCTGGGTATATTAAAAAGAAAATCAAAATTGTTTAATCTTTTCCCTTGAAAAATGTTTCTGATGGTAATCAGATTTTAATCAATTATCATTTGTGTGAAAAGCATTTCTGCTCCTGTAGGAAATAAAATGAGATTTCAGCTTAAAAAAAACCCCAAACAATTACTGTTTTCCTGAAAATTCAGTTTTGCATTCTTCTGGGGGAAAAAAAAAAAATCAACGTTTTTTAATTAGAATTGTTTGTGCCCCTTGAAGGTCTGAAATTGGTTTCTGCCAGCCCCTTTATTAAGGTCTGAAAAAGCCCCATGAGTCACCCCTTGGAGGAGTGGAGATGAGTCCAGCCTCACTCCAATGACGAAATTCAGAGCCTCTTTGCCATCTGGTCCTTCCATGGGAGCTGCTCCATCCATAGCTTCTCTCTAGCAACACTCAAATAAGCTCTAAACAAGTGGATTCTAACTTTGGTATCTTAGTTCTGGGCCTAAAATTAGGTGGGATTAATCACACTGCAGAAACTCTATCAGCAAATCCATTTCTCTTCACCTTCCTCATTCATGGAGCAGCTCATAATACCTCACCTTGTTTTTTGGTGTCCTTTTCACACATATCTCATCTTGTTTTAGTCTCATTTGTCTCTGCTCTGACTTCTTTGAAGTCCTTAAGTTTACCACTTACACACTCAGAAGAGAGACTCTACTTTAGCAAAGGGTTTAAACATACAAGTAAAAAGAAAACAAACCCTCTGAAGTCCTTCCAGTTTCTCAAACACAATCAGAAGGTAATTTATGACACCAAAGCCTTCGCTACGGACACCTGTCACTAGAGTAAAAAGTATTTTGGCTCCATTTTACTCAGTATTCTCCATCCAGAAATAAAGTCAACCCTTACCATTCTCACCAGACGTCTTGTCTTTCCCATTTGTAGCTCCGGTTCCTTGTCTCTGTTAGGGGGAAAAAAACACAAAACAAGAGGTTAGGACACACTTGAACATGCATTTTCCCCTTGGAATTCCTGGTAATTACAGCCTGATTCCTCCTCAGTATGTTGGATTATCCATTCACCCTCATGCAATGTTGTTTTGAGACGCTGCCAGTGACACAGGAATGTTTAGTTCCATTTAAAGGTTGGACTCTGTGATCCTGGAGCTCTTTTCCAATATAAAAGGCTCTGATTTAGGTCCAGCTGCACCACTACGTGTGCCCCTGGATGTAATTATAGCAATGAGTGATATATATGTGTGTAATCAGGTTCCCAGCAGCGCAAGGGAATGAGAGCTACAATGCAGCATTTCATTTCTTCAGCTCCCTGCTGTGCCTCCCCTTCCATGACGCAGGAGGACTACAGGGAAGTCATGAGGTTTTGCAGGGACAAAATTATAAGGGTCAAAGCCCAGCCTGAAGTAAATGTGGCCAATGCCACAAAAAAGACACAATAACAATGTTCCCTAGAAATACATTAGCAACAAAAGGAGGGCTAGGGAGAATCTCCATCCTGACTTGACTTTGGCTAGAAGATCCATTTTCTGCTTTGGCCACGAGAGAAGATGGAACTTCCACTTTAACTCACTGTCCAAGGAATAGCCTCCTGATTTCCATGAAAAAGAACTGATTTAAATCACTCTGCCAACTAACAGGAGGCAAAACACCAGGGCAGTCGAAATAGTCACAGTGGCAGAGTACTGGAGTGGTCTCAATAGTAGGGGACTTTCTGGCTTAGGAATGGTCACTCTATGAAAATTATTCTGCATCCCCCAGAGAAAGCATCTCAAGGTGGATTAAGGTACTTCAGCCTATGGCAAATTTACATTCCTTATGCAAAATTATTCATACTTGTGTGTGTTACTGAAATAGAACTGAAGAAATCGTCCTCTAGGGTTGTCCACGTAAAAATCTGGGAGTATAAAACTCAGAGAATAAATCCAGCTGCACTCAGCCATCAGAGGCAGCACATCCTCAAGCACCAGGGAAGTGAACAGGTACAGGAGCACTGCAAACCAAATGGTTTTTACCAGCATCTGGACAGTCATGTGGATTCTCCTATGAAAATGCATACAGCCATACACTTGTCTGAAGGCATTTTCTTTAAAATTTCTGGTTAAAACCTTCTCTGCTTTGGCTTCTGTCTTTTGCCTTCCCAAGCAGTGGTATTTCCAAGGTGTATTTTGTATATAGAGCTAATAATGAGGTAAGTACAAAATCTTCATGTGTGCTCTTAGCTCTGATATGGACAATGAAAATACTTTTTTTTTCTCCCTGGAGCCTCAGAGCCAAGACAGAAACTTGGCCAATAACAGAGAATGGGATTCTAAAGGGATAAACACCTTTGATAAAAGCATAAGTTACCAACAGCCAGAAATCAAAAAACCACCCAACAAGCAGTTTTGCCTTGTGCCTTTATTTAAAGTTTGGTTAATACTTCCATGTTTCAATTCTAAACAGCACTTTAAAGAAGATTTTATTGTGTTCATTTACAAAATACCTTATTTTTTCTATCAATAAAAAGGTACCTATATTCCTTTTTTCCTCCCCTGCATATTTTTAAATGCTTTTTCAAGTTGTCTTATTTCCTGAGCATTTCAGGCTGTGCTACTTAGGCTTTATGAAAGCTTCTCTTTCCTCCCTAGGCTATACCTGTCAGGTTCAGTCTGCTTATGATGGAGTGCTGGAATATGGATTCACACATTTATTTCGTGTCTCGAGATTTCCCCTCGGGGAGAGCAGAATGTTGTCAAAGAAAAAGAATAAAAACTTGGGTTTGGTAAATGAAGGTTTTTCTATTCATGAGGTCATGGTATTTTTCTTTAAGTCTGAAATCAGTTGCAATATTCTGCAGCCATTTTTTTGATTGGTGACCACTGGACTTAAACAGACGAAACCTGAAAGTCTGCCAAACCAGCTTCTAAGAGCTTTTCCTTTAGTTATAGATGTATTTTGATCTACAAGTCCTGTGCTGTCTTCCAAGTGACTGCAATGGATTTGAAAGTGAGAATCAGCTTCTCATCAACAAGGTACTGAAACTCAGGAAAAAGCCAGGTACAATGGGATCATCCTCCTGCAAAGCCTTTAGTCTTTTATTTCAATACATTCAGTGGACCTACTTTTCAAAACATTTTCAAGGTGTTGGTATTATTAGCAGCTGGAATTTCTTTCTTCTTTCATCACCTTTCATGATGCTACTGCAGGTTGCAGAACAAAGCTGAGTTTTTTTAACGTGGTTCAGAGAAAAAGGGGACTAAACACGAGGAGGAGTTGCTGGGGGGATTTTCAAGAAGCAATGGATGAAATGCTGGTATAGCAGATATTGTCCATAGATAAAACAGATGAAATTAAAATCACTGAAATACAGGAAAAGTAGTATTAATTTCTGGGATAGGCTGAAGAGCCCCAGCTCCCTCAGCCTTTCCTCATGAGAAGATTCCCATTCCCTATAACTTGCAGCCAGCTCCCTTCATTCAGAGATTGCTTCTGAAATTCCACAGCATTTTTTAAGGCAAGCACCAGGACAGAAGCATTGAATAAACTTTCCACCAGGCATCAAAGAAACATCAGAGCTAAAATGAACGAGTGCAGACCCATAACGATTATACAGTAAAACATGATAAACAGTTTTGTTGCTATGTTGCGTAGGAGGAAACAGAGGTTTATGACTGCTTCGGGCTATATTAATTTTTAACCATCAGTGGTTTTACAAACACCAAGGCATATAATTAAAAATGTCTCCAAAAATCAAAGTGACTCCCAATTTGTCAGCAGAGGAAGTAAAAAAGACTTCTGCCATATGCTCAAAATCCCAGTAAGAACAGAACAGGTTTGCTTTCCTGTTAAATTCTCAGAGCTATACGCAGAGGCCAGTTAACATGGTATGAAAATCTGTACTAAATTAGTCCCCAAGGCGAGCAAACTAAGGTTAAAAGTGAACTTGCAGCCAGGAGGACATTTCAAGAAGAATGTTAAATTACTGCAGCAGCTTTTCTACTCATTCTTCTAGGCCCTGTTGCACCCCCAAGCCTAATTTTTGCCTTTAATCTTACATTCTGTTCTTGTCTTGAAATAGCCTGACCTTTTCAGCTACGTTTTTAATTAGCACCTCAGTGTTAGGGATTGCAGCCAGTGTTGATTACAGAATTTTTGGGGGCAGAAGGGTTGCTTGTTTTATAGTGAGCCACAGAAAGTCCAAGATCAGGGACATGAAACTGCCAGAATGTTCTGAAAAATGGGCTCTTACAGATAATAACATCATCCTGATGCTTTGCCTCAGTGCAGGGTCAACAAGGTACACAGAGCTGTATCCCAGGAAAGCAGTGGCTGCAGATTTTCAACAGGACGTGTTTCTACATAAAAGAATGGGGAAAAAAAAGATCCAAGAGCAGAATTAAAAGAATAGAAACAGGTGGAAAGTTTCTGTAAAGTGAGCAGCAGCAGAAGTCAGCGTAGACTGACAGGGGCGACACATATGAAATGTTATTAGGATGTTCTGTATTGGCAAGAAGGACAGCAGGGAATTTTTGCTTTGTTTTGCTATGCTAAGATGTGACAGGAGGAAACACACATTGGTACTAAGCAACACAAAAAAAGCTGTGGCTCTGCCAGCACGGTGCCAAGCAAGCCTTCCCTCTGCACCACCACCCATTCTCCATACAAAGATTTCCCTCTAAGAAATTGAATCAAACAGAACTATTTCATAAGGACCTTATTTTTTTATAGTCTTCTGCTTTAATTAAAAAAAAACCTCAGCTGTTTCAGCCTTAACGTGAAAAAAAAGTACTGAAAAAATACATTTCAAAGATTTATGAAGTTTATGATCTTTCTGCAAATAAAAATGTCGCTGAAAATATCTGCTTAGGGACTCGTGATGTTTTCCGAGCAAAGAAAGCTTCCTAATCACAGCAGAATGATCAGGAGATACATCAGAATCTAAATGAAGATCCAAAATTTAAGCAGGGGCAAGAACCAAGCAGCTATGACCTGGGATGAGTGGGTCCACTCTGCAGAACTTGGGATTTCAATAGGATTATTTAGGTTAAGTTCTCCTTTACTGGAGATTTCTGTGTCACTACCTCTTTCTGACGTCATGTACCAACTTGAAACTATGGCACTCAGCATTTCACATGCTGATGTGTGAAAAACATTTCTCTTAGCCACAACACAGTAATAATTTGGTTTAAAAAATGGACAAAATAAATGACAATGCTTAAAATAAAAAGAGCAGGAAAAGCGATGTTGCTGTGATAAAAAAAGCTTTTTGTTTGCTGAAGCTGCAAGGGCCTCTAAGTAATGGGACTGGAATTTTAGCACCACTGTATTTTTCGGAATTATATATCAGAAAGCATGGAAATGAACAGCTGGGAGAGATAAAGTGCACTGCTGGAGAGCCAGCCACAACTTCTATCATTTCACTCATTTCCTTCTAATTATTTCTTCTCCAAACTGGTCTGCAGCACAGATGGCAAATCCCAAACCAACTTTGTGACGTACAGGTTCACTCACATCAGTCACCTAAAGAACATCTGCAGACAGAGCTGAAGAACCCCAGACAGAAGCTTGGATAAAGGAATGAAAATTGCGCAAGAAACGACACAAATAAACCTTCCTCACTCGTCTACTTGTGCCTCCTCTACAAGCTCCTCCACTCCTCCACCACATCTTTATAGACGTGGTACTGAATATTTATGAGATGAAAGTGTCCTTCAAAGGCCTCATTTAAGGGAACTGCACCAGGTACAGAAGATCTAGCCAGGAGTTTGTTGGAATGACGGATAAATCTGGTAACATGTCTGTTACTGCTGTCTTACTTTGTGAGAAATCGCAGACTGCATTTCTTGAGCAACCTGACAGAAACAAAAATTATTTATCAACTTGCACTTCTTCACCGACGTATCCCCTCCTCCCTGCATGCTCCTCTACTCCGAGGGAGTTCTCCACAGCCAGTTTTCTGTCTGTTCTGTACTGCCAGGGCAGCACAATGTTGCCAGAGGAAGAGCACCAGAATCCATCTTTCCATTCTGGCTGTCAAAGCTAAATGATCCCTGGCACTTCGACAATTCCTGTAATTATCCTTGTGGGTCAGACAGTTTTCTACTTGACTGGCTCCGGATTGTCCCTAATTTTATTAAGGCTTTCCTATAGCTATTTTAATAAATTAGAACTACACAGGTGGGCTGAGATGAGCCAATGGGACTCAAACTGCAGTGGCTAAAAGCTGACAGAGGGACAACGGGTTTTTGTGACTTTTTTAGTCACTGAAGGCACATGGTCATGCACATGAATGCCCATTGTCATCCTGGAAACCACAGAATTATCTGTCCAAAATTGACAAGTTTCTGATAACTACAAACGGTGTGGTTTGCAGTGTGGTCACTGCCCATGTGAAACACACATTTTTATTTACCTGTCTACACAAAATGCACACAGAGTGCCTTAATCAAAGGGTTGCTCACAGGCTTAGGGCATTTGCTTCAGTTTAAGACACGTGATTTGTTCACTTTTGTCCAGACAGAACTTCTGGCTTGAGGTAAATCCTCAGAACAGGAATTTCTGAGCGCACACAGACAGCAGGAGGCCCTTCAGCACTGAGCACACTTAGAAGCATGGAATGGCTTGGGTTGGAAGGGAGCTTAAAGCCAGCTCCACCCCTGCCACGGGCAGGGATACCTTCCACTGTCCCAGGCTGCTCCAAGCCCCAATGTCCAGCCTGGCCTTGGGCACTGCCAGGGATCCAGGGGCAGCCCCAGCTGCTCTGGGCACCCTGTGCCAGGGCCTGCCCACCCTCCCAGGGAACAATTCCTGCCCAATCTCCCATCCAGCCCTGCCCTCTGGCACTGGGAAGCCATTCCCTGGCTCCTGGCCCTCCATGCCTTGGGAATTGTCTCTCTCCAGCTTTCCTGCAGCTCCTTCAGGCCCTGCAAGGCCACACTGAGCTCAGCCCAAAGCTTCTCCTCTCCAGGCTGAACAATCCCAGCTCTCGCAGCCTTTCCTCCCAGCAGAGCTGCTCCATCCCTCTGCTCATCCTGGTGCCTCCTCTGGCCTCTCTCCAGCAGCTCCATGTCCTTCCTGTGCCGGGACCCCAGGGCTGGAGGCAGCTCCGAGGATAAATTAGGAGGCATCTGATGAAAATGGACTGAGGGAATCACTGTCTGGGATGGAACCTACTTACAGTGCTGATTTTAAATATTCTAATAGCATAGAAAAGAACTTTAGCTGTGCCCCACTTTTGCTGATGCTGGGCTGTAATTTATAAATCAGCACAGTGAGAACCTGCTGATTTTGTATTCAGATTCCATATAATGTTCTAAACGGAATATTTACACCAACACCAAATGTAATCAACGTAATTAGCACAAACAGTAGCTTGCTTAATATTTAGGTTATTAGCATATTTTGAATTAAAACATTATTTCTCCAAAGACATTGTAATCACTTTTTTTTTTTTTCAGAGGCAGGGATTAATGGAATCTTTGAAGTTAATTTTGAAAGCAGCTGCAAAAATGTGTTTCCCAAATCCTGTTAATTACCATGCCAGCCATAAGAAGTAATCCCTTTTTTTTTCCTGTAGGAAATGGAAGATTTGATCCAGCATGGTTTATTTACAGGGCTAACTCAGACATGGACAAGTAATTGTCTTCAACTCAGCAGAAGTACTTTTAAGAGTGGAACTGGAACCTCAGTGTGGCACTGTGGAATTTCCCTAAACTGCGTGTTGGGATTTGTTTAGCAAAGGGCAAAGAGAGTAAAATCAGCTACAGAAAAAACCTTCTCACACCACTTGCCAAAAAATGACCTCAATTCTCATTTGGACATGGGTGATCCAGCCCATATCCCAGTGACGCTGAGGTTTCCTCTTTATCCATTTCCAAGGTGACCTAAGAAGAATATTCGATTACATAAAAATTGATTAAGCTAGATGGCATAAACAAAAAGTAACTGTGGTTCTTATGGTGGACTCAGCCTTTTTTTTCTCCTATTATTTCTTATCTATTGGTAGCACCAGACCTGGCATTACAGATTCAGAAAGGGCATTTTTGGGCAGGAAACCTGCCTTAAGAACTCCTACTTCCCATTAGAGCCCAATCCAGCCACACCTTCCCATCCCCAAGGCCTCGTTTCTTTGGAAACAATTGTTTGCAAGGTCACACAGAAAACAGGAGCACTAAAATTATTCAAGTTAAAAATAACCCTTCAGCAGAGCTGTGTTGAAAACAATCATTGAAATGATCCAGCTAAAAAAAAAAAAAAAATACATATTTCAGCTGTTTCTGTTGATCATTTCAGTCGTGTAGTTGATGTCTCTGATCCACAAACAGTTGTACCAGGGCAACCTAAATTCTAAACCTTGGTCCCCTGTGTGGGAAATACAGGCAGGGCACCTGATTAGGAGCAAGAGAACCTTAGGGATCTGGAAACATCATTTGGATTCAGGCAATATCCTGGGTATCCTTTAATATCCGCATCTCCAATAGGAAGAGTGTCCTAAGCCAGTTACAGGGTCCCTGCCTATGCATAATATAACAGATTATGGATGGTGGTGTTGTAGCAAAAAATTTACTTTATATTTCATTCTTCCAAGCCCTTGTGAAGTTTTGGGTAACGCAATTTGCTGAGCTCTAAACCCAGCTGTAATTGAGTTAGAGGTTGTCTTCAAGGGACAGCTTGGATTATTCACAGCAAAAATCTGCGCTGACAAATTGCTTCATCTCTGATCATATTGGCTATCATTATTAAAACAGGCTGCTTCTTCCCAGACTGCAAAAATTCTGGTGGCTGTTTTTTTTTTGCGTTGGCATGTTTTTATTTCCAGTTATGCAATTAAAAATAATCTGTTCTTATTTCCCTGCTGTTTCCCTACATATTTCAGAGGTAAACAGGTATTATCATAGTCAGTTAGGCTGCTCTAGTAACTGGGCCAGCCAGGATTTTCCAAAAATATTAATTATGGCAGTTTCAAGCCACCATGCAAAGGAACTTTCTGCCTTCAGCCTCGGGCAAAGCCTTTGATTTTCAAGACAAGAGCAAGACCAAGTGGCAGGGATGTTTCTGCATCACTTACTCCGCTGCTCCACCCACCCCAGGCAGCCCGTCTGGTCGCAGGGAGTGACTCGGAGCAGCCCCACAGCCATCTATCTGCAGGGATGACATGAACTTCTCCAGGGTCATTCCAGCGGCAGGGAATCACTGGACTGCGAGTGTGCCACAGCCTTGGCAGCGCAGCCTTGCCCAGGGGCTGCACAGCCAGGCGATGCAAACCTGGCATCCCTGGCTCCGTGCCACGGGCACATCCCTGCCAGGGGGACCCAGAATCGGCCCTCGACATGGGGCATCGCTCAGCAGAGGATTTGTCCTGCATTGTGCCAATCTGGATCAGGAATGACCTGCTGAGGGCTTTAGGGGAGCTGCTTTGTTAGGGGGGGGATGTGGTTCAGAGCAGAGCTCTTGGCACTGGGAGGAAAAACCACAGCCAAGGGATTAGAAACAACCCTGCCACAGTGAAAGGAAAATGGGCAGGGTGAGGCACAAGGTCACCTTGACCGCCAGGAATCGGGACAGCAATCAAATAAGCTCACACGTAGCAAGAAGAAGACAAGTCGGGTCACTACCTCTGTCCAAGAGATGGACAGAAAATCGGGATTTCCACAAATCAGAAACTCCCAGGACCCTGCAGCTGCTCGGGGAAATTGTTGCTGCGATCCATTTCATTGCTAACAGCCGAAGGGAAGATAAAGCAATTTTCACAGGAAAGCTGTAAGAGTTCCCAGGCTCCCTGGCCCCAGCAGAGACACACCAGGTTACCTGTCCCAAGACTAAATCCTTCCCTGGGAGGGTGGGCAGGCCCTGGCACAGGGCGCCCAGAGCAGCTGGGGCTGCCCCTGGATCCCTGGCAGTGTCCAAGGCCAGGTTGGACACTGGGGCTTGGAGCAACCTGGGACAGTGGAAGGTGTCCCTGCCCATGGCAGGGAGTGGAACAAGATCTTTAATGACCTTTCCACCCCAAACCATTTGGTGGTTCTATGAACTGTGTTTCCCAATTCAAGTTCAATGAAAACTTTCAAGTTTCTCCCAGTAGTCCTCTTCCATTCCCTCTGTCTTCAGTCTCACATTATGAACCAGGCTCCATTCTGCACTTTGTGCCTTGCAGATGGAGACAAAGAAAAAACACTACCCATCTAAACATTTCCAGCTTATTCACAATGAACATGGCAAAACATCCTGCAATGCCATTAAAAATGGACCTTAGGTGCTCCTACAAGAAAAGTCATGCATTTGGTAATAGTCTCACTTATTTATCCCGTGATTACAGAGAAAATAGTTTCCTTAGAAGTTTCATGCAGAAAACAGATTTAGATCCAGCTGTGCTACCTGACACACTGCAGTCAGACAAAAACATCTATTAAAGACTGACATGGCATGACTGCAAAAGCTGTTACTAGAATTCAGGTATTTGCAGCTTGGGTTCTCTCCAATTCATAATATTAAGGACAATCCTTTGGCACCAATGTTCCCACACCTGCAGATCCATCCCTTAAGTCCAATTCCAGGATGGAAGCGCATGAAGCTTTTGATCCACACAAGGAATATGAAGTGGTGCTCAGAACAAAAGCCCTGTGAGAAAGAGAGGATCTCCTGTCATCTATCCTGAGAGGTTCATTCAGCTTGGTTTGGGTGTTAGTGCTCTCCAGTAGCTTGCAAAATATGCTGAAGGAAAGAAGTGATAACTAGCCAAGTCTGACTGGCAAATTAAAATTGGCATCAAGCTGGCCTGCCTTAGGCATTTGGCTGCCCTGCTTAAACTGCAGCACATGTGTGCTGGCACATGCACTCTGAAGCGTGCCAAGCCCACAATATGTTTGCTCTCTTCCAGGGGTGTGGATCTGACAGCTCTGACTGGAGCAGTGATATGTGTGAAGCAGCCATGAAGCCACATGGCTCATTTTCCCCCCCATGTCATCTGCCCGCCCAGCCATCCTTCCTCCTCCTTCCTTCCCATCAACTTAATGCTTCTAATTTTTGGCAGTTTATCTTCTGCCTTCCTCGACCTCACATTTTATAAGTACTCTTTTGGAATTCCAAGAAACAGATTTCCATGTCATTCAGATTTCCTCATGGAACACCACAAGAAAAAGTTCAAATAAAAGTCATTCTTCAGAGCATTTCCATTAGAGTTAAAATTACGTGCTTAAGAGTCAACGTGCAGAGTGCTCAGTATTTTAATACAAGAATAATTTAGTGCTGGTTATTGCAAAGAGAAGCCTATTTCCTCCAAGGGAAAAAGAGAAAGAAAAATCCCCAAGAGAAAAAAAGAACCCAATTTCTTGACACATTAAGGCTAGACAATGAAAATCACTAAAATTCAGATGAAGAACACACTTGTGATTTTTATGAGGATTATTTTTCTGCCTCTTTACCTCTCACCTAAACTTGGACTTTAGCCTTTTAAAACGTGTTTTCCTATTTCTCTAGGCATTACAGCCTGATACTCACCTGATCAACCCAACCTCACCCTACTGCCTGGTGAGGCAACCATTTCATGGGGAAATGCTATGATGTCTGTGAAAACCATTCTCACAAATCACTGGTCTTCCTTCATGTCCTGAGTGTCACTAGGAAAATGTCTAATATCATCAAAATCCTAAGAAATCAAGTATGTCCTCAGATGTATTAATTTTTGCTTCATCTGCTTAGTTACACACTTGCATTTTGAGGAAAAGGCTGTTGAGATCATGGCACCTGCTGGGTAACAAGGCTTATTTTGTTGGCCACAGTGGACGCATGGAGATGCAAATCATGCCCAGATATTAGCAATGGGTGCTGTCTGCTTCCCAACACTGTGCCCAGGGATTTTGAAGCTGTGCACATCCCAAGTTTTCTTTTAAGATCTCTTCCACCCCCGATTCACTCCAGAAGAGCCTGCGAACTCTTGTCAAGCTGATTCAGCATGACAGGGATTTGTCCCATTTCCAAGGATAGCCCTAATAGGTGACAGCTTGGGCATTGCTGACCAGTGCTCCATCGTTCCCAGAACAGATGTACCCCAAATCCCTACAGCTACATCCCCACCAGCGTGTGCAGCCAGCCAGGATCCCCACATGGATCTCTCTCCTTCACTTTCAGGAGACTCCTGCTGTGCAGCAATCCAACACGACCTCCCACAGCCCTGCACGCCCTTTCCAAGTTTAAACCATCATAACCTGACCACACTTCAGGTTTCTCTGGTTCTGCTGCTGCAGCTTTCCAGGTCTGCTGGCACCATCCAGCAGCTGTGGTGCCACAACCCACGAAGAATACAACTGCTAGCCAAGGAACACCACTTAAGGCTGGTGACAAAGCAGCTCAGTCCTTTCTGTCAGGCATTTGGACACTAAAATTCAATGTTAAAGACATTAAATACACACCTGCAGACTTCCTGGCAGTGTTAGTCTGTGTTTCCAAGATATGATGCCCTCCTACCTGGTGCCACCCTTCTCACCAGCTCTTTGTCTCAGTCCACGGATCTCTGAGGTCTCCAAGGTCAGACAGAAGGACACCAGATTTTGCAGGCTTTTTTCCTTTCTTCTTTCTCCTTTTGTTCCTTACTTTCATCTTTCACAAAAGAGCTCCCTAACATCATTCTGTCTACTGTTACAGCACTCACAGTGTCAGCTACGGCACTGGTTAAGGTCGTATTTCATGCACTCTAGGCTAAGGTGGTAATGCAAGAACATTCAGTGTCTGTAAAGCAATACTTTTCTCTTTAAGAGGAAAGACAGTTCAGCTGAAACTAATATACAAGTCATGTAGGCAGACAATTTTCATTTTGTCTCTGAGTAAACTTGTGCTTCTCCCCCCAAATTTCATGCTAGTGCATCTATAAGGCTTTATCCCTCTTGGTATGAATTGATGAGATGAGACAGCACCAGCCCAAGACCTGGTCTGTGTGACACTTGCCCAATTTACCTCTAAGTAGCCTTAGTGTGGTCTCTGAGGAGGCGGACATGGAGAGTGGGGATAAACTGTGACCCAAATCCTGTCATTTATAATGTTTCACAATTGATAGCCTTTGCAGTTGCTTGCCATTTATTTTCCTAGTAAGACAAATGCATAGAGTCTGTCTTCTACCTCTTTCTGTAAGAGAGATTGTCCTCCAGTTTTAATTCAGTAAACCAAAGTTTAAAAAGGATTATTTATGATTTGACCTAGTTTACAGGTATCTACCATACTTTTTTATTTATTTAGAAACCCAATATCCAAACAACTAAAGAAACAGGATATCTTTCTTTAGAAAGAGAGGGAATGTATGTTTTTCGTCTTCATGAGAAGATCCTGTGCCTTGCAGAGAACGTGGTACATGGCTCAGGGAATTTAGGGCTCTGTTGCAACTAAGAGGCTGAAGGAAGGTATTCCTTTCCCCTGCTGCCTTCTCCCATCCTCTTCAGCCAAGGGGTTGTCTCAGGATTTACATACCACATGTTAAGCCCACTCTGTTACAAGCTCTTCCATAGCAGAGTTAAAGAGGCAAAACATGCAAACACATTTTTCAAGCTCTCCCTACAAAAAAACTGAGACAGACAAGAGCAAATGGAAGTTTGGAAATCAAATATTTTATTCAAATTAAAAAAAAAAAAAAAAGAAACCTTTGATAGAAATGCCACTGCTGTTCCTGCTGAAGTTAACTGCTACTTTACACCACATTTCATCATTAGTATGATCTAGATAATGTAATAACTGCTGGATGACAACTCCTATAAGCCTGCCAATTCATTACAAATTTAGAGATATTGGACTAGAAACTAATATTCCTTTGCAACCTGAAATTATATTGTATTGTCAAGTCCTGCAGCACAAAGGTTGGAGCAAGTTTGTCTTTCACAAGGAAACATGATATCTGAAGCATACTATTAAAGCTAAATGTCCTTTTTTAGTGTGTTGCCTGAATATGTTGGCATTCTATACATGGGAAGAAAACCCATGAGCTTCTGCCAGTGTCATCAAATTAAGATCAATTTCCAACATCACTTCTAAGTGCTATTTTAGAAGATGCTTGATCCCACTGAAACCACACTGATGGAAAGAGTAGGCAAAGTGACAGATGTAAAACTTATTGTTCTCCCTTCTTCCTCCTCTTTTGAGCTGCAATTTACCACTCAGCTAATAAATAGATGTGAGTTAAAATTAAAAACTGATGTTCATGTGCTTATTGATCCCACCCCCATCCTGTAACAGCTGCAGAATTTCCTCCTCCACTCTGCCATGTTCTTGCTGGGGTTTTTAGAGCTGCACAGTTTTTGTGCCTACTGTGGGTAGAACCTCATCGAGGGAAATAATTAACACTTGGGGTCATGGCAATATCTGAAAAATGCAACCAGAAGGGCCCCCCTACCGTGAGGGGCTGGTTCAGACACCCCCCAGGCCTGGAAACACCAGAGCAGAGAACAGGAGCTGCTCTAAACAAATATGGTGTGTTCTTCCCTTAAAAACACCAGTTCTTTGATTTAGTGCCATCAGGATTATGGTTGTATAATCCTCACTTGTGTTTATGTGGTTCCAAGATGCTAAATATCATTTCAATGGAATGGTTTCAAGGGAATTCAGGAGAACAACCCAGGAAAGAACCCCAGTTTTATCATTTAGCCACCTGAAGCAGCCACAGTTTCAGCCAAAAGCCTCCACTTACACCTAACATTTCACACATTCTCTGTCCTCCTCCAACAGCCTCCTGCTGAACACACCTGTCCAGAGGGATGAGGACATGTTCCAGGTTCTCCCTCAACCCTGAGGGAAAAGGGCACCCTCTGGAAGTCTGCCTGCTGTGGGACATGCCCAAACCACCATGTGTATCACCTGTTGGGAAAGCAGAGGCTGCCTTGGTGATGGGTGTCTCACAGACACACCTCAAGCACAGGGGAAGCTCCATTTTCAGGAGAGCACCTTTGACCCCAGAGTTATCCCATGTCAGCATCCACCTTTGCTGAGTTGGCTGCTTGGACACCTCCCAGCGAGGGTGGTCTGAGTTCCAAAGCAAAGATTCAGCTCTCCAGGCTGCAGAGCAGAGCTGTCTGCATGAGCACACCCATGAGGACAGCTCATTCCCCCAGGAATGCCCTGCACCTCCCAGTTACGGGACACACACACACTCTCCATGATCCCTTTGAAGGTGGACACAGCACAGCAGTGGCTGCAGGATTCCAAAGCCAACCTAAGGCAAAGGGAAAGAGCTTGTTGTAGCTCACAGAAGCAAGATTCGGTGTTCTTTGCTTTCAAAGCCTGACCAAAAACTCTGCATTTATGCAGAGATAAGTCCCCAGCTTTTCACCTTCCCAACTAAGCAAGTCAGATCCCTAACAGCTCTTTGAATTTCATGTGCCTGATCGCTTGACACCTGTTTCCAAAGGAAAGCCAGAATATTCTTGCTGCTGTCTGGTAATTAGGCTGATTCTCAAACATAAAAAGCTGCTGGCTCAAAGCACACACCACTTAAGGGGGGGCACATCAGCACCCTGGCAATCAGTGCTGCACTTCACTCACATTGCACGAGGCTCTTGCAATGCAAGTTCGTCAATCACAGGTGCCTCAGGCAATCAAAAAGAGATTTCCCAAATGGCTCCCCCAAAGTCAGACACCTAAATAACACCTATTAAAGCTGAGCTTGTCCCCTACACCAGCAAGACCACCCTGATCCTATAAAATCAAAAGGAAATAAATGCATCCAAGGCAATCTCTGCTAGAGACTCCTCATCCCTGAGCCATTGGAACAGCACCCAGGGCTGCAGGACCATATTGTTTCAGTGTTCTCCTTCCCAAGCACAGACGTGACTCCTGATGACATCCAGGAACATTCCACACAGAAGGCAAGAGTGAACGTCATAAAAATGTCTGTGTGATTGAATGCTTCTTGTGAACCCTCATGGCAGGGGAATGCCACGACCTATCATCATCTGCAACATGTCAGGATAGTTAAATGACTGATCAGATGACAGGATTCCCTGTGGTGAATCGTGTTTATGCCAGATGTGAGTCTAGAGGCTCACTGGTACAACTACTGATTCTGAATAGAGATTTGGCATTGGTCTGTGGGCTCATTACCCAAGATCTCTTCCCCCAGTTCATCCTGTGTGACTGGAGATCTTTAATGGAAGACAGGCTGCATCTCATGGCTGCTCATTGACAGTAGCTGATATTTTTCAGCACTGCTCTCCTCTCCAGGCTCATTAAAAACAACAGAGAACACCTACAGACCTAAAGAAAAGGCTCCTCAGTTATCTGAGGACAGACTTTCAGAGCTAAAAATGTATTTCAATGTACATTGACATTCTCAAGGAGTTCCCATACAGCTAAGGGACCTGTCTGCCACTAAACCAGGCAGCAGGAAGCACAAATCACAATTTGCAAAGTCACCAGGTGAACTCTTACAGCTCACATTCCCACTGACTACTTATGGGGCCAGGTTTCTGCCCAGCAGACAGAACTCATTAAACACATTTTCAGACAAATATTGCAGAGAAAGGAGTGTAGTGTTCTTCTGTAGAAAAGGTCCTTATCCTTCCTGAAAAAATATAAGCTAGCTGCTAGAAAATAGAAAAGTACTACAGTCCGATGAATGACTGCTTCCTTTTCAGCTTTTCCTACCAGAGACTGGTGATCACAGAATCACAGAATGGTTTGGGTTAGAAGAGACCTTGAAGATCATCTTGTTCCACCCCCTGCCATGGGCAGGGACACCTCTCACCATTCCAGGTTGCTCAGAGCCACATCCAACCTCTCCTTGAACACTTCCAGGGATGGGGCAGCCACAGGTTCTCTGGGCAACCTGTTGAAGTGCCTCACCACTCTCACACTCATAAATCACCCTTATCACTGTCCATGAACAGGGAAGAAGTTAATTCTGCTTGAAGCAGTAAAATGAGAATTCATGCAAAGTCTCAGTAAATAACTCAGGGAGATGAAAGCACTTTTCAGAGATTTCTGCGACCACATTTCCAGTGCTGCTCAAATCCAGGCAATTGGTAACAGAACAAAAAAAAAACCCTTCCCACCCTCCCAACACTGTTGTATGTGGGATAATCTTTTGATGGCTCAAATTGAGCCTCTTTTCAATCACCCTGTCCACAGATTTTTTAGCAGATTAAGCCAAAAATACAAATATCTTTCAATTACAGCATTGGAAGTGAAAACCACCAAGACCCCCCCAACAGCAAACAGTTATTTAAGAGCTTCCCTTCTGCTCAGGGTTTTTTGCCTCATTTTAAACAACAATCTTTTGCAGTGAGGTGGTTTGGGGTGGTGTAGTTGCTTTCATCTGCCTTTTGGGGGAAGAGCTGACAGCAGGGAACAGCAGGGAACAGCAGGGAGGCTTTACTTCACTGGAGCTGTAAGCGATAAACTCCCCAGTTTTGTCAGGGGAATGGCAGTAGCACTGAAGACACTGAGTGCAGTGCTCAGTGGCACAGGACACAGCTCTGCGCCAGAGGAACATCTCCCAGCTCCAGGAGCTTGCCAGGAATACAGCTCTGTCAGGCACAAATAAATGCACTTTGAATAATGAACCGCTGTGCTGGTAGCAGGGATGGTCTTTATGTTCACTGGGTCTCTTTAAATCCAAAAGGCAATCAGTCTAATTCAAATTATGAACGGTAATTACTGAGCAAATACAACCCAGCACAAAGCTGTGACAAGAATGCCTCGTGTAGTTATAGCAGGTACAGCAGCAGCACCCAAACATTATTCCTCTCCATAAGATTTTCCCCCAAATGATAAATTTACAAGGTGGAATAGTGCTGCTGCCATCTCACAGCACACTTCAGCCAGCCTGGGTGGAAAGTCACAGTGGCTGGGAATAAAAGCAACAAAAAACCAAACCCACACTGCACGAACTCCAGTCAGGTGACAGAAACACAGGCAGCAGCAGAGGAGAGGTCAGGGAGAGCCTGGTGCATCACACCTGGGCTGCCTGATCCCTGCAGGCAGCAGTGATGAGGATTTCCTCTCCCCACTTGGCATGACCTGAAAGCCAAAATGTGAGCTGCTCCTCAAAAATCCCCACACCACAGACCAGGCTGCTCCTGCTCTTCATCTCCGATTTACACCTCGTGGAAAACCACAGCTGAGTGTAACACCTGCACAGCAAGTAGTCACAACTTATCCGGTGTCACTCAATTTTGCTTCTAAAAAAGGAAAATCCCATTTGTCAATGGAGTAGCAGGTGTTTTATAACAAACAGCCTCCAAAAATAGGTGCTGGGTAAGGCATAGTTACAGGTACCTCAGCTGATTCCCACAGAATGAGCTGCACTAGAGAACGTGGGATCTCTCAGCTGAACCTCCCAGCATTTGACGGTCTACACCAACAAGGAGTCGTTCTGTCTAACAGTACTTTTAACTAAAAAAAATTCTAGTTTGAACTTTTCCACTGCAGAGAGAAAAGAAAAAAAAAAAAGGCAAGCAAAACACCCCGCAAGTGCAAAATTTCAGCTTATTTATTTACAAGGGTACAAGTGATCCTTACATGTTTGGCACTATTTACATTTTTTCCCCTCGACTGTAATCCTTCTCAGGACACTACTTAAAAAGTTTACATCAACACCCAAACACAAACAGGGCGGTTTTTTCCATGAGCTCTAGCAGGCAACTTTCCCACAACTTACTAAATCCTCCTTTCTGCATAGGAAAGCGTTGGGTAGAACAAGAAATTATTGGGGTTTTTTAATTAGGACTCTCCAGCGGCGTGCCTGGTCCTTCAAAGGGCAAAAATACCACCTTGCTTTATGCTCTGCAGGCACACACACACCTGTGGGGATGTGTTTATCAGAGCTTAAGAGGAGATGCTGAGACCCGACCCCCCCCCCCCCCCCCCCCCCCCCCCCCCCCCCCCCCCACTCCCGGGACCTCCGGAGCCTCCGCGCGTCCCCAGCCCGGGATGCGCCGCTCCCTCCTCAGCCGCCCGCGGAGAGGCGAAGGTGACGTTCACCCTCCGAGGGCGCTGCTGCTGCTGCTGCTGCCCGTGTCCGGTGCCCCCCGCCCCGCTCAGCCCCAGCTCACCTCGCTCATGTCGCGACAGTGACAGTGGCAGCGGCCCCGCCGGCGCTCAGCGCTCCCGCTGCCCCGCGACGCGCGTTAAGAAGCGGCGCCGCGCGCCCGGCCCGGCCCGCGCCAGCCAATCAGCGCCGCGCGCGCGCGGGCCCCACCCAATCCCCGCGCTCCCCGCATCCCGAGAGCGCGCGGCGCCCCCTGGCGGCCCTCGGCCCTCACGGCCCTCACGGCCCTCACGGCCCTCACGGCCGGGAGCGCTTCTCGCGTCCTCCTCATCCTCCTCTTCCTCCTCCTCATCATCCTCCTCCTCCTTTTCTTCCTCTTTTTAATCTTCTTCCTCCTCCTCCTCCACCCCCCCGCACTTCCCCGAATGCCCGGCACCATGCGCTTCCCTTTGAGGCGGCTTCGGGCATCCTTGCACGGGTGGAGACACGAACTCCAGGTGTGCTGGAGACGGCCTGGGAATGGGGAATTATTGCGGCAGATCGGATGAATAAATGACATGGAGAACGTTGTTTTTTTTTTTTTTACTGTGAGGGTGGTGAGGTACTGGAACAGGTTGGCCGGGGAGGCTGTGAGTGCCTCAACCTTGGCAGTGTTCAAAGCCAGGTCAGAGCCCTGAGCAGCCCGGTCTGGTGGAAGGGGTCCCATGGCAGGGACGGGACAGGATGGTCTTTAAGATCCCTTCTAACTCCTTAACATTCTGCAATCCTATAAACCAGGCAGAGAATCACTGCTCTGCTCACCCCTGGCTCTTCTCTCTGTCTCATCAGTCTTGCTGCCATTCCTGTTAAAATACATGGCATTTCTTCCACAGATACATGGAAAACAGCCCTTTCGATCATTTCTCTGAATGGTTAATTAAAGCAAAACTTTGGGATGTGTGCTGTTGTGCTCCAGCATCCGTCTTTTGATGGAGCACAATTGCTATATTTGGCAATATGCACTCAGATGCTCTGACTCACGTATCTGTGAAGAAATATAGGTTCAATTAGCTTTGGGAATGCACTTAACTACCTCAAATTTTTCTCAAATCAATAAAAAAGTTAAAATATTATATTGGAGAGCCCAAGAAGCTTGACAAGCCCTCCCACTTCCAGGGACTACCTTGCAGCAGCCTCTTTTCTACGCCAACATCTGTCTTCAGGGCCAGTATTAATAGAGGCAGGGAAATAAATTTCATGAGAAACCACATTTTCTCTTTGAGCTGCAGAGGCAGGAGGGGCTGGGCTCCTTCACCTGAGGAGGCTCCACAGGCAGTGGAACCAGGGATGTGTGTCCTGGGAGTATTTTGGGGATGCTGGCCAAATATGTAGGGATGGGATCAGGAAAGCTGAGGCAGAATTGGAGCTGAGTTTGGCAAGGGATGTGAAAAATAATAAGGGTTTCCACAGGTGTGCCAGCCAGAAAAGGAGGAGAAAAGAAAATTTACCCTCCTAGGAAAAAAACCCAGGAAATTTTGGGTACTGAAGAGAATTTTTGCCTCTTTCACTGTACCATTATTCCCAGGACCTCCACCAGCATCTGGCATTTTTAAAAATCGACATAATTTGTCCCTGTTTTTGTTGTGAGTGGCCCAAGCAGGTAACAAACATGGTAAGAGCTCATTGCATGAGCAGCTTCAGGAGCTCCCCTGCAAGGACCCAAAATAAAGATGATGCAGTTAAGCCCCTGAAGAAGGTGTGTTTCATGTGACACCATTTTCCAGTGAAGAGCAATTGCGGGTGCATTGCATTACTATTCCTATTCTGACAGGAGTGCCATTGGTCTGTCAGCTTATGGATACAAGGCACAATGCTAACATGAATTATTAACAGAGTGTTCCTGATCAAAGGGCTCCCAATCACATGTGAAGAGACACAGACCTCTGAGAGGAAATCTTTTCAGGTCCCTTTCACTCTGAGAGGACTCATATCGGTCTCGCTCTTGAGCATCAAAATAAATGTGTCAAATCCAAGCAGAAAATCTCCTGGTGATAATTCAGGCTGTGTGCCCTGAGAAGCAGGTTAGCAAAGAAGGCTCTTTGCACTAAATGCTGCAGGAGAACATACAAAATTCTTGCTTCCTGACCTGCTTGGAGGAGTTCACAGTTTCCAAGAGAGGCACCCTGGAGGGCACGCTGAGCTGTGTCTGGGAGGTGGCACTCTTTGGAAACACAGTTCCCAGGCTGGTGTCTCTTCTAGAGGAGCGATGCTGATGGTGGTGACAGTGCCCTCCACGCTGTGACTGCTCTGAGGACAGCTTGCGCATTTGGTAACATGCAGTCACAGTATAAAATGCATTATCTGCCCTCAGACAGGTTCCTGAGTGAGCGCAGAACTCCCCTCTCCCCAGGGAGAGCCTTTGACCTGCAGAGATGCATCTGTTCTCTCTCTCTCTCTCCTTCTGAATCTTGTTCCCTGCCTCCCAGGGAGCATTGCAGCAAATTTCCATAGCCAACCAAAGCAAGCCAAATATGAGCTGTGGGCTGAAATGCTCTGTGCCTCTCCTG
This sequence comes from Corvus moneduloides, assembly GCF_009650955.1. NCBI lineage: Eukaryota > Metazoa > Chordata > Aves > Passeriformes > Corvidae > Corvus > Corvus moneduloides. Next base: position 120,197,723 of record NC_045477.1, read on the forward strand.
CCTCTCAGTGTGGACCTGCTCAACAGCTCCTGAATGCACACACACAGACACCTCCAAATCCTGGGTCTAAGCCATCTTAAATGGACAAATCCTGAGTTCTGGAAATGCAGCAGCAACTTGTGCTTTTCAAAAGGATCTTGCAATAAAGTTAACTCTAGTAGTTGTTTTATTTATACCCTGCCATTTATGCTGTCTGATGGCATCACATTTTAGTTTTGAGGTACCCCCTTTCTCTGTCAGCTTTTCTAACCCATGGCAATCCCTCAATTTAAAGGGGTCCCAAAGTTCTGCTTTTACTTAAGTGCACAGCTAAGCAGTGGCACTTCTAAGTAGAGAAAATATTCTAAGCAATCTATTTTCAAGAGCCATTATATTCTGAAAATTGACTATTAAAATACCACCTTCTTATTCATCAAGTCTGCACTCAGTGTGTGTTCAATCTTGTCTGCTGGCATATGACTGCAATTTTACTGCCTTTTACTCCCACTTACCTGCAAGATTCAGCAGAGAGAAGAGAATCTGAGCTGGATGTTGGAACAGAAAGGCTCTCAGGCTTCCAAGGAGCTTCACCTGTTTAAGGCAACTGAAGATGGCTCTTCTCTGCCAGACTGAGCAATCCATAATTGGAGAACCGTGTGTTAAAGTCCTGCAATGATTTGGGTTGGAAGGGACCTTAAAGATCATCTTGTTCCAAACCCCTGCCATGGGCAGGGAATCTTCCACTAGATCAGGTTACTCAGAGACCCATAGAGCTTTCAGTTCCAGGGGCGGGGAGTCCACAACCTCTTGGGCAACCTGTGCCAGGGTCTCATCACCTTCACAGGGAAGAATTTCTTCAGAATATCTAATCTAAACCTGCCCTCCTCCAGCTTGAGGCCATTCCCCCTCCTCCAGGCACTACATATGAAAAATCCCTCTCCAGCTCTCTTGGAGCCCCTTTAGGCACTGGAAGGGGCTCTAAAGTCTCTTCTCCAGGATGAACAACCCCAAATTTCTCAACCTTTCCTCACAGGAGAGGTGCTCCTCTGGTGTTGTGTTTGTGAAAGGAGAGAGCTGATGGTGTGCTCAATCTTTGTCAGTGACACTGACACACAACTGCACAGTCTTGCTTTGCTTTAGACCCCACCTCTGAAGGTGTCTGCAAAGTGAAGTGGTTTGATCAGAAGCACAATGAGCTGCAGAATTGCTCCAGAAGAGACAGAATCGCAGAATCCTTTCGGTTGGAAAAGCCCTCCCAGCCCATTGAGTCCCAGCTGTGCCCGATGCCCACCTTGTCCCCAGCCCAGAGCACTGAGTGCCACCTCCAGCCCTTCCTGGGACACCTCCAGGGATGGGCACTCCAAACCTCTCTGGGCAGCCCTTTCCAAGGCCTGACCACCCTTTCCATGGAGAAATTCTTCCTGATGTCCAACCTGAGCCTCTCCTGGCCCAGCCTGAGGCCATGTCCTCTCATCCTGTCACTTGTCACCTGGGAGCAGAGCCTGACCCCCACCTGGCTCCAAACTCCTTTCAGGAGGTACCACAGAGTGCAGGGGAGGATAATTCCTTAGGCTGTTGTATTTTTCAGTCAAAATTTGATTCAAATCAAATCCAAAAAGATCAAAATGAAAATCCGGCTGTGCCTTGAACGGCGTTCCACATTCCATCAGAGCAGAACTGCTCTGTTTGGTAGAATATATTTGAATTTTGACTGTGACTGCAAAAACTGAAGTCTCCCAGTGCTTGAAATTGGTACAGTGAAGTGAAACCTCTGCCTCTTGCTGGTTTTACACTCCATGAATTTTTAAAGAGAAGGAATGATTTCACACAAACTTTCTACAAGAGAAAAAAGTTCATGTTGAAGCTGAAATCAAGGATGTTGATTTCAAATGGAAAGCTTTTGTTTCAGAAAGATGTGTGCCTTTGAATCGTAGAAAATAGGAGAAGGTCTGGAATACAACCTTAATCACAGAGAATGTGCTGTGATCATAGGCTTTGGTTTGTTCCTTGGCAGCAATAGATTTAACAAGCACAGCCTCAGATGTTGGATGATGGATGACTGGTCATCTCAGACATATCAGCTAATTTGCCCAAGAAAAAAATCTAAAGAGACAGTTTCCACAGCTGAACTCCCATTAGTATGCCTTCTTACCTTTAAATTAAGAAGCTAATGGCTGTGGGTAGTTAATCAACAAAATACCTTTAAAGGTCTGGGCCTGAGCTCCTTTGTTACAACCTAATCTTTTTTTCCCATGCAAGAGGAATGAGTCAATGGTTCCAACAAAATCTGATCACTGTCGGTGTCACAGAGATATCAAATATAATTCGAAAATTTGAGTCTTTTCTCAGGAGAGTTACAAGACATGACTTACTGTACAGTGTGAGTCATCTTCCATCCTAAAAAAATATAGCCTGAAAACCAATCACCCAAATATATGTGTCAGTTCTCCTGTCTGGCCAAAGAGTTTTGATGGATTAATTCAGAGATGTGTCCTTAACTTGGGTATAAAGAAAGCCATCCTCAGTTTAAGCCAAACTCCCTAAACTTTCAAGAATGTTCTGGGGTTTGACTCTTTGACTGGCTCAGCTCTGCAGAAGCCAGAGGATGTGAAGATGTGGAGCATTCAGATGTTACCTGGCGCTTACCCGTGGCAGTTCCCCTCTTAATTAGAAGGTAAAAAGACATAATAATTACCAGTTAACAATTTTCAATCTCTGTACAGGCAAAGGAATTGATGTGATTTAGGAGATCCACAATTATAACTTGTGACATGGAGAGATAAGGAAGTTTAAAGTATATTGGTTCCCTTACTTCAGTGAGTTTGGGGAGGTTAAGGGCAAATTCACAGGGAGTCTCTTCCCTAAATCCTTGTTCAGATAATGGATTTAGAAGGCTCCCAGCTTCAAAAGGGCTGAGGTAGCATTCCTGCCAGTATCAGCCTCTGGGAGAGCCTCAGGGATCCCGGCATTTTCTCCTACCCCAGCTGCAGAGAGCTGGTTTGGCCAAAAATGAGACCCCTTCCACCAAGCAGCACCGAGCAGGGCTGCTGCGGCTGGGGGAGCCGCTGGATTATTATTTTTCTTGGTCTCTGTAACAGCAAAAAGCTGAGGTTCAGAAGAGCTTCTCTCCTATTTGCCTTTTCATCTTTTAGACAGAGCAGAGCCCCCCAAACCGCCTCTGATCTTTGTGTCATAGCAGTCCCAAATTTTGCCAGACATTTTACAGGAAAAAAATACTGAGTCGAGACATCCAAACCCCTTCTTTCCACTTACCCCAGAAACCTTTTTATTGCTGTGTTGACAGTAATGACCCATAACATATTCCAGTAAAAGGAAGCTAAAGTCACCAGGTCAAGTGATGTAGAGTTAGTGGCTGCCAAAGGAGGAAACAAGTGTGAGCTCACTTCATCTCTGCTCTCCCCTCATGCAAATGCACATTGGAGGTCCTCACATTCTCAGAGGGCACAAAAAATGTCTCTGCTGTGCAGGATGGGCTGGGACAGGGCATTGATCACGACAGAGCAGTTTGCTGGAGAGGGAAAACCCTTATCAATGTAAGGACACACGCATAGGAAGGTCACACATAGGAAAAGCCTCTCTTGCTAAATACCTTCTTTAAAATATATTTATGGACTGATAAGTGAAGTTTTGCAGTTCTCAGCCTCAGCTGCTGGAGCCTTTTTTCCCTTGCATACCTGGTTTTTGAAAGGAGCCAGTTAGAATCGTTACATACGATGTTGGCCGGAGGTAGGAAGCATGAAATGGGCTTGATGCTTCAAGAGGCCATATCTAGGCTTATTTTCTACATTCAGTTTATTCACAAAGTGGAATCTCTTCCACTTAGCAAGGTAAAGATATTTACTCAACATTCAGAAATTGAGCCAGTCAAGGGAAAGGTGAGCTCAGCACTTTTTAATTTCTGAGCTGTGAAGTGCAACAACAGACTGAAACAGATTGGGCTGCCTTGTAGAAATACCCATTTAGCAATGGGCATAGTCAGAGACCCAAAACCAGGCACTTTAGCACAGCCTGTTCTGTCCCACTGAGTTAAATCTCTCCTTTTAGCAATGGTTGGTTTGCTGAGAGGAGTGTGAGGCATGGAAAGGAAAGGAGACATAAAGTATGCTACCAAAAAAAATGATCCTGTTCAGCATCCAAAGACCTAAGATGATTAATAGGTGCAGCTAATTTGGCTGAATCTTTTTTAATGATAGTCTTTGTAATTTTTTATGTTAAAAATGATAAAATGGAGGTGGAAATAACAGCAACTCCCTGCTGAGTGATGGAAAAGGATGACCCCTCACTTTTGACAGAAACAAATGCTTAGTTCCCTTTCCTTCATCTTTCTTCTACAATGTCTGTGTTACCAATAATAACACCTCATTTAGCTATTTCCTATGGGCTTATGGTGACATTTCAGTTCAATGGTTGATGACTTTTCTGAGGCACTTGCCCACCTCTCCTTGCTAGAAAGTGCTCTCTCTGAGCCAGTCTCTTTATCTGAGGTATTATTAAGTGAAGGTTCTTGCAAAGGTCAGCATAACTCTAAAATAGATTCATGTTCACAAAAGAGAAGTGGTTCTCTGTCCTGGTTCACCGTGGTGCCATTTTATTCAGAGTTTTCCATGGTGGTGTTTCCAAAGCACCATCAGAAGGTGAGCTTGGAAGGTCTGGGCTCTCGGGGATCTCTCTGTAGACCATGAAAGGAAAGCTTCCCCTAAGGTTATTTCAGGACGTAACTGACCATCCTGATTTATGCCCTGCCAAGAGCATCTCCCACTCCCTCCCTCTCCCTCAACTTTCCACTCAGGTGAGGGAAACAAAAGAACCCAAAGCTATTTTTTGGCCATCGTGGATACACCCCTAAGGGCTGACACAGAAACCTTTCTCCTAACAGATGCAAGCCTTCTCTGGATGGCACTGGAAGAAGGTGAGAACAAGGCCAAGCTATGGGATCCCCCAACTCCAACCTCCCAGGCTGCATGTCTGCCACTGTGCTGCTTCTACAGCTTTTTTCTACTGATGTTACCTCTTTAAAATGCAAGTGAGGTCACGTGGAGCTTGTTTAACACTTGCTGCTGCACAGAAATTAAAAATAGCTGCACCGTGTTGTCTGGGACTAGGAAAAAAGCACAGCTGGGTTTAATGCATTCTTGGGTAGTTGGTTTGTCCCTGTGCACCTCAAGTGTCCTGAAGCACAAAGGAGTCCAACATTTACACCAGGATCTGGCCAGAACAAAAGTCTAGTCAATGCTCCCTCAAATGATCTGAAATAAAATAATTTTGACTCAATTAGAAGCAGTTCAGGCCCTACAGTGGCCTTGGCGGTGTGATGGAGCACTGGCTATGAGCCTATTGGACAAACTAGCTCTGGTCTCAGCTGTAAAAACCAGGAGCAGTCTTGCATTTACATTCTTTACATGCATTTTATATGTGTGAATAATAAGTAGGTTCATTTATATGAATTACTCGAAGGAGTTTGTGAAGGTCAGAGGAATCTAATCCCAGGTTCTCTTAAATATTTAGTTTATCATCTCTTTGTATTTAAAGTTTCAGAAGCTGAAACGTTACTGATGTTATGCAACTGTAAACAGATGAGTTCACCTGATATTGAGGAAGGGAAAGGTGTTAAATAACATAGCTCTTACCCAAGGAAAGACCAAAAACCTGCTGGCTTATTTTACAGAGTGCGTTGCCATTTTTCTGAGCGTTTATCTGCCTTGTTTCATGTTTCAAATCAATTCAATGGAATTCAAAACAATTCATAGAATCAAAGAAAAATTTAGGTCAAAAAGGGATTTCTGGAGGTCATCAGGTTCCCCAGCTCAGTGGAACAACAATTAAATGCTGAATACAAGTAAGAAAACATAGTTCAATTGTTTAACACAAATTTCTGGACACCATGTGCAAGGCTGACATAAAAGGGTGACCCTGACCTACAGCCTGGATTTTTTTTTGTTTGTGTGTGTATTGATTTTGTCAGTAACACATTGTTATGCTGCCAGGTAGCATTCAGTATGGGACTGTATTTTTATACAAATTTCAGATGAGTAAAGAGGGCTTCTTTGAGAACTCAGTGTAGTTCCAAACTCCAGCAGGAGATTTCAGCAGCCCTAACACACACTCACAAGGTTCCTGCTGCCATCTGGTCAGGAGTTGTTCCTCGGTTAGAGAACCAGACTATGGAGTTCCTTTGAAGTATGGCCAACATTTTGGGAGGCAGAAAATCTTTGAATCCAGGGCCAGGACAAGGGCTGCCCAGTGCTGGACCTGTCTTACCCTGGTGCAGGAGGAAAACTCTGCCAGTCCTGCTGTAGCCGGTACAAGTGACTCGGGATATTTAGTGGTATCTGAAGCTTTACTTCCTAATGGGATTTTCTGTTGTTGTTTGTTCTGGAGAGCTCAATTTGATGAGCACTGATCAGGGCAAAGACTGAGAAGGAGGTGAATGCCCACTGTATACACATCCTCACTAATACCTCATTAAGCAGGATGGTTAATTACACTCTCAGTGCCACATCTGTAAACAGTTTGTTTCTTATCTCCTTAGGCCACATTTAAACGCAGGATGAAAAAGCAGTGACAAGTACTGTCACTAACCTGTGCAATGGGTGGTGCTTGGTGGGAAAAGGCTTGTGATTAGTGTAGAACTGGGTGACTTGGCTCTCAGGAGAGCTGTTGGCAGAACAGGCCAGTATCTGGTCTCAGTCTTCTTCAGTGTAGTGTCTTTCAAGAAAACAGTTTCAAATGACTGAGGTTTGGTCTACAACAGCAGAGCTGACACGAGAGGCAGCTTCTTGCTGCTGCTGAAATGTGTCCTTCCCTCCCTGCCCGTGTTCTCCTTCCTCCCTCACTGCTGCTGAGTTCTGGACTGTGACCAGGAGTATTGCCAGAATGTTTCTTGCTACTTTCTATTAATGTCAAGCAAAGAAATGTGCAAGTACAGAAACACCCCAACAAACGTCCATTTCCATAGCAGATGTTTATTCCCCCTGTTCTGTTACACACATTTCTAATTTAAAGGAGGACATGACTGATGCCTGGAGAACAAAGCAGCCACTGTGTCCTTTTGAGGTTTTGTGTTATGAATTATCTTAGCCATAAAGTAAATTAAAATTGTACTGTTCCAGGACCTGAAGGGAGCCTACAAGAAAGATGGAGAGAGACTATTTACAAGGCCCTGGAGTGACAGGACAAGGGGGAATGGCATCAAACTGACAGAGAGCAGGTTTAGATGGGATAGTAGGAAAAAAAGCCTTACTGTGAGGGTGCTGAGGTCCTGGCACAGGTTGTCCAAAGAAGCTGTGGCTGCCCCTGGATCCCTGGCAGTGTCCAAAGCCAGGCTGGATGGGGCTTGGAGCAGCCTGGGATGGTGGAAGGTGTCCCTGCCCATGGCAGGGGGTTGGAACTGGTTGATCTTTAAGGTCCCTTCCAACCCAAACCATTCTAGGATTCTGGGATTCTCTGAGAATCACCATTCCCTGCACACTGAAATGCCACTTCTAACCCAGGGGCTGCAATCATTAACTGGCAAATGAAATCAAAAGCATGATAATAGATTTATTACTTAAACTGCTGATTATGCCAATTGACCTTTTACTTAGAACTTTAGGCCTTCATAAAAGCTTCTTGCTCCCTGACAGGAAAAAAAAGCAGCAACCCTGTGCTAGCAAATCTGTTCATTTGAGAACTGTGGCTGAGAAGCAGAAAACAACAAATGGAGCAAACTGAGTTCAGTGAGGTCTTACCTATGGAGTCTCCAGCATAGCATCGCCTCAGGCAGTGTGAACTGAACACTCAGCACCCTGCACCTGTGGCAGGAAAACCAGCCACAGCCTGGCACTTCCATGGAAATTGTTGCAATTAAAGGCTGTTTAGCTGACGTTTTTAATTGCCTTGGTTGCTGACCCACAAGTGTGGCTGAAGGCAGTGCATCCCTGAAAAGGAAACGCACAGAACACGAGAGATTCTGTGCCCTGTCACTCACTTGCCCACGGTGAACTTTCATCATTAAGCAGCTACAAAAGGGCACGAAGGACACAGGTGCTGCTTGGCAAATCTTGCTCGGTGGCAAAATAAACAAACACAAGCCAAGGAGTGATTTAAGTGTTGTAATGTGGGTAACCATAGCTTGTGGCTCTTCTTACAGTTTCCATTTCAAAGCACCATCAGTGCCTTCATAATCGTCTGACATTAATTGTATCCACCTCTGCCCTACCAAGAGGGATTAGCAGTTGGAATCAAGGAAACCAAGGCTTTGTAACTTATTAGCTGTAAGCTGCTGAGTGTAGCAATACAGCAAAAGAAAGAAAAGCTCCCTGTTTTGGTGGATGATCTTCCCAATATGCATTAGAAAGTCTTCATTAATTATTTCTGATTGAGTTCATTGAAATAATTGAATCGCATCTGCAATGCAGGGCAGACTTTGTCAGCAGCCTGGCCAGTGAGGGAAAAGGATATAGATTTCCTTCCTTATTTCTTCTGCAGCGCCATGTGGCTGCTCACAGAGCTTGACAGCCAGCTGAGGAGTCAAGGCACCTACTCTGAGGCATTTGGGGTCCTGATTAAACAAGTAAAGCTCTGAGAGTCAACGACAAACTGAAGGCAGAGGGAGAGAAAAAAAGTATCTGCAAAGAAAGGTGAGGAAGAAAACTTCTCTAGAGGGAAATAAAACATCATTGGCAGTGGTGCTGCATAGGTCAGCAGTGGCTTTGTCGCAGCAGGAAAGGAGTTGCAGTGAAAAGGTTTCTGAACACTGAAGCAATTTTCTTTGGGCATCTGCTATGGGGCAGCAGCGTGGGGTGGCAGGGCTGAGTGGTCTCTGCATTGATACACACAGGTGGCTCAGCAAACACACAGTGATAAAGACAAACAGCTCAGCAAACACACAGTGATGAAGACAAACAGCTCATCTTCCTCTTCCCTGTACAACCACGGGGTCCTCTGTTACGTGGCAAAGGGAGCTCTGCCCCCTCAAAAAAAAAGCCCAGCCTGTCCCTCTGGGAAAAGGATGCTCCCTCCTGTGCCCTGTGAGTGATGCTGTGGTCATTTCCAAAGGAGCCCCTGTGGCAGGGACACCAAGGACCACAGACAGAATCCCACAGAGCATCATTTAGGTTGGACAAAGCCTCTAAGATGACTGAGTCCAGCCTTTGACTGAACACCATCATCTCAACCAGACCACAGCACTGAGTGCCACATCCAGTCATTTCTAGAACACGTCCAGGGACAGTGATTTTCCTTTCTTGGGCAGCCCGTTCCAATGCTTGAGCACCCTTTCCATGAAGAAATTCTTCCTGATGTCCAGCCTGAACCTCCCCTGGCACAACCTGAGGTCATTCCCTGTTGTCCTGTTGCCTGGGAGAAGGGACCAACCCCCACCTTGCTGCAACCTCCTCTCAAGGAGTTGTAGAGGGTGATGCTGTGCCTCACAGCCTGGTGGAAGGATTGCACTTAAATCTGGAATTAACTCTGTCCCAGAATGGATGGGGTTAATCATCATAACATGCAACCAGTGGAAGCTACAGAAGGTGCATTAACCATTTAGTGTGTGTTGTCTGTAAAAACAACTTTTAAATCTGTCCCCAAAATAATCTGTTTTACAATCTGAGGAATCCCTTTGCCAGGAAATAGAGCTTCTCTGCAGCTCCCAAAGGGTCTGGCAGCAGCACACGGGGTCCAGGCCCCACCAGGCAGGCACCAGAAGCCCAGGTGACCACACAGGTCCAGAGGGACAGGCAGGCGCAAGGTCCAGGCAGCCCAGGAGGACTCCAAGCTCCCTGCCAGGGACTGACCAGAGTTCCTGGCTGCAGATTCTCACTGCTCTTTCTCACAGCTCAGCTGTTCTCACAGCAGTGTGAGGGAAGCATCACCTCAAACACCAGCAGCAAACCCGTGCAGGGCGGAATTCCCTGCAGAGGAGGATTACAGGGAAGGGGGCTCCAGTGGCTGCTGGCATTCCCAGGGCCCTGAGAAGCTGCACTGAATGCTCTCAAAATTGCAGTTACAGCAGCTAAGTCATTTCAGCAGGTCCCCCAAGACCTCAGTTCTCAGGTATCAGCTCAGAGCAGTGGAAATATGTGTATGTACCACAGCCACCTCCTCCCTTACCTTGTACTTTCCAGCCCTTGCACTTCCCAGTGTTCCATCCTCTTTAGTACCTGCCTCTTGTAAACACATTTAATACACTCAGCTAAACTTTAGACGTAATGAAAAAAAGTAAAATATGAAAGCCTTGGAAAGAATAAATTTATTTGTAACTCTGGATGGTCCTATTGCATAAGAGAGGTATTTTAGTGTTAAAATAGACTCTACCCACTGAGATCAGCAAAGGTTTTGCATGAGCAAAAGGAACAGAATTTTGACTTGTCATTTAATACGAAGTTATAAAATGTCTTTAAATTTGGTTTCACAACAGAATGTAGAATGTCACAATTCTTTTCAGGATCTCTAGGGAAAGGTAATCATGGAATCATAGAACAGTTTGGAAGGGACCTTAAAGATCACATCTTTCCACCCCCTGCCATGGGCAGGGACATCTTCCACTGTCCCAGGCTGCTCCAAGCCCCAATGTCCAGCCTGGCCTTGGACACTTCCAGGGATCCAGGGGCAGCCACAGCTCCTCTGAGCACCCTATGCCAGGGCCTGCCCACCCTCACAGGGAAGGGTAAATAATCAACAATTAATATTAGTAGCAAGCAGCATGACAGAATCCATGATGTAACCATCATATATAAGTTATGGGGAAAATAGTTGATTTTCTTTTAAACTGTGTAGCAGTTCCAGCTGTTCTCCCAAGTCCTTGCTCCCCTCCACCCAGCACAGCAGTGTGAGCACTCCTGGTGAGCAGCAGCCCCATCCCAGTCACTCTGTGTTTGTCCTGTGCTCTGGCAATGGATAAAAGGAGTAGGGGAAACTAACTGTTCCTCTGCCAGCTCAGATGCCTCTCCAGTGAATTTTGATGGCTCGGCACAGGCACTGCTTCCCTGTTCGCTACCTTTTTGTTTTCATTTTGCAAATGGAGATGGGGAAGCAGTGATCAAATTTAAAGTGTTTTCTGAGCTCAGGCAGCATCAGAGGGCTTGGCTGACAAGCTTAAATCTTCATGAGGATGTTTTTAGAGTATCAGGGAACAGACTTGCAAATTTCCAAGATTAAGAAACACAAAAATTGTTACTAAATTTGCTGGCATTTTAACAGAACAGTCTCTGTTTTAGAATCATAGGATCACAGAATGGTTTGGGTTGGAAGGGACCTTAAAGATCAACCAGTTCCAACCCCCTGCCATAGGCAGGGACACCTTCCACTATCCCAGGTTGCTCCAAGCCCCAAGGTCCAGCCTGGCTTTGGACACTGCCAGGGATCCAGGGGCAGCCCCAGCTGCTCTGGACAACCAGTGCCAGTGTTTTGCACAGTTTGAATGTGTGTAATTGCTTTATACTGAAAAATATCACAACATAATGCTAATTTTCAAGCAGGGATTCTTTCCCCAACACAATTCCAATGTGGATCAGATTTGTCAGGAAGATCAGGCTTCTGCATAAGTGCTGCAACATGCAAGAGGCAAACCTAAAGGGAGCAGTGTTCATCAAGGGGGATTCACTGTCTGTCAGTAGGGTGACACCTAAATGAAACCCTGTGCCATGGAATAGTCCCGGCATCTGGCAGATTGTAGCCCCATGTGAATCCTTGCTCTGCTGGGAAAGGAAAATCCATCCTGGCAGCGTCTCTGGAAGAGTGTCAGCTGTGGGGCAGCAGGACTGAGCCACGAGTCTCCTCCATCCTTCCACAGGAGGTGTGAAACGGGTGCTGTTTGCAGTGGAGAGAGCCAGGGTGCAGGAAAGCACGGCTCAAGTAAGACCTGAGCCCACAGCACCAGTATCTGATGGGAAGGTCACTGGGATTAAGGGAATCAATAGCACAGAGGAGCTGATCCAAGGTTGGAGCAGTCCCTGGGCCCTTTTGATGGGAAGCTAATGAGTGGGTGGCAGGGCTGAGATGGATCTGGTTGACTTCTCTAATAAAAACCTCCCAGTATTGTTTTCCCTCGATTTTGGCATTCTTCCCCCAAAACAAAACCAAGCGGAGCATTTCGCTGGAACATGAGTTTTTTTTAAAAAGCACTTGGTGTAAGCCTCATTTGAGGGAGTGATCATAGCACAGGGGAAAATAAACAATATAAATAACATCTGTGTGACATGAACTCTGCTATCAGAGCTAATGCCAAATGATGCTGGGAGCTCCCAAACATTGATTCTCTGAGCTGGAAAGGAGTAGCCCATTGCAATATTCCTCTGAGCCTGCAAAGATGCATCATTTAAATAACTATCTGTGCTAATCTAGCATAAATAATCCACAATTTCCAGGATAATGGGAAGGAGTCGACAGCAACCTGCACCTTCCAAAGAAGAGAGAGCAGGGTGAGGAATGGGTAAGAGAAAACTGAATTCCTCAGGGCAGAAGGGCAGAACTCTCACACAGAGCTACAAACTGCAGTAGTGTAGAACACTCCTGTCAAATCCCACCTTTCCAACAACATGGAGAACTTTCCTGCTGGCTGAGGAGGTTTGGTGCAGACATATTAATGCAGAACTGATTTGGCTTCCATTTCTTTCTCTTTTTTTTCCCAGCAGCAGTTCAGAACAGTCGCCAAGGTGTGCACAGTGTCCTCCTGAAGTCCTGCTGTATGGGATGATGGGAATACACAGCCACCAGTGTGTGTTTTACTGGATCAACTAGCATTGCTGGAAATATCAGGCAAACCTTCAGGTATGCAAGCCCTTATTCAGGTCTGAAATAGAAGCAACAATTTTCAGAGCTGAGTACAAGGTGAGAACAAACGCTCAGATGTTAATTAGGTATGTATCAATTAGGCCTTTGTTTAAAGGAAATGAATTTGGGAGCTGCAGAGAAGCAAGGATGGGGAAGAGGGCGGAAAATGAGAGACAGAGAAAGTTAAAGTTAAATGAAGCTGCTTGTCACCTGGGGGGAGGAAGAGGCAGGTAGTTTATAGCCTGGGGAACAAGAGTCAATCGTGGTGAGTGGGAGGAGAGTAATCATAAAAGTCACATCTGCCGAGAGCATGCTCCTCCAGATCAAGTGGCTTTATGAATTTCAATGCTCAGCCTCATCTTTAGGAGGGGTTTTGGAGGCTGTTGGGATGAAAAGTACTGAGATGCCAAAGGTGTTTGGGGAGCAGTGTTCTCCCCTTGGCAGCTGAGGTTGTTGGGGTTTATTATAGCTTGAAAATATGACCCCACTTTGGTCTATCCTGCTTGTTCAGTTTTACTTATACAGTTACCATGAGGCCAGTGGATTAATTCCATGATATTGTTGGGAATGTGGGTGTGGGATTTAGAGAAACTCAGAGAGAGGGAGACTTGGGGTGGGCCCCATGTCCCCACTTTAGATGGAGTGGAGAATTGAGAGGATGAGTTATCCCTGACACTTTAAGGAGACCATATTCTGGTTTTCCATGAGCTTCTGCTGGGGAATTTGGTAGCAAGCTCTGTCTTTCCTGCCTCATGCAGGATCCTTTTGAGGAAAGGGATGGTGAGCTCTGCAACCAAAGAGCTATTCCCATCTTTGTCACTGGGAGGCCCAAATCCTCAAAAATGCTGCGTTTTAGGTTAGCAGCACCCCACATCGTACATTCTACCAAATAGATATTGCAAATAGAAGCTCTGTTCAATCAGATCAGTAAGAAACCAAATGTTCAGTCAATATTGTGAGTACTCTTCAGTAAGAGTTCATCTGTTGATTCCACTCAGCCCACACAAACCTGAGGTGCATTTTGTTGAAACAAGAAACCTCCACATGGAGCCAAGTGTTATTTTTAAGTGGCTTTGTATTAAAGGTAGCCTGAATTTTCTGTGAAATACAAAACTGGTGAGATAAGTTTAGGAAACCTTACTGTGGCATGAAAAACTGTTTATCTTCAATGCATTTTTTCCCTGCATATACAAGCACAGAATTCAAATTAGAACATTTTGTAAGGAAACGTGGAAGGGTTTTATATTATCAAACTGTGCACAGTCTGTGAGCTGTAAAAAGCTGGATACTTCTAGATTACTGAAATGTCCCTCAAGTCATAATTATAAATCAATATGCATGTGTACAAAAGATTGGTGTCTCCATAAAGTGCCTGAAATTCAATATTTTTAGTCTACTGTGCCTTCTGAAAGTGCCTGCATATTTTATATTCCCTGTGAGCTGAAAATTGTCTCTGTATTTTATGTATTGTTATTTGTGGAGCTCTATTTGCAAACATAAGTAACAGCTAGTACTGGAGATGATATACAGGCTGTACAACATGCCCGAAGAAAACAAATCTGGAAGGAAATAAATGCCCCCAACCATAAATTCCAAGGACACGATGAGAATTTTTTAACCTCATGCCAACGCTGTTAGGAGTGTTCCATAGCTGTGCGGGATGCATTCTTGTAGCTGGCAGGAAGGGAAAAGAGCTCCAGACTCTGGGTAATGTGCACGTTTCCGTGGCTGTGGTTGGTACCTGTTTGTGCAAAAATCTTGGTTTGTTTGAGTCGGTGAGAGGTGCAGTCAGGGAGGTGTTAATTCCTCCTGCTGCTATGGGATGTGCACAGGCATTTTCCTGCTGGCTGGTGGTCCCTGAGGTGAGCATGGCACCTTGGAGCACTTTTCCAGCTGCCAGGCAGGATGCACAGCTGGAGGGTGACCTGTCTGGGCTGTGCCTGGGATGTCTGACTGAGACAGCTTGGCGCTGTCAGCAGGGAAGGGGCTCCCACGTGGTTCCCAGGTTTGAGACTCACTTAAAATCCTTAAACAGTTTGAGTTTGAAGGGACTTTAAAGATCATCCACTTCCAGTCCCTGCCATGGGCTTGCACTATCCCAAGTGGCTCCAAGCCCTGTCCAACTTGGCCTTGGACACTTCCAGGGATCCAGGGGTACCCACAGCTGCTCTGGGCAACCAGTTCCAAGTGCCTCACCATCCTCACAGGGAAGAATTCCTTCCCAATATCCCTTCTAACCCTACTCTCTGTCAGTTTAAAGCCATTCCCCTTGTCCTCTCATTACAGTTCCTGATGAAGCATCCCTTCCCAGATTCCTTGTAGCCTCTCTTCAGATACTGGAAGGCTGCTATGAGGTCTCCAACCTTCTCTTCTCAGATTGTTCATTCATCAGGAGTGCCAGGAAGCGCCTTTGCCCAGCCACAGCCTGCTAACCAATTTCTGGAGCACTGCTGACATCCTCTGAAGAGCCTCGAGCACCAGGCAGCACAGCCTGGGAATCTTAGGGGGGACTCCCCAGCACAGAAATCTCCTTGTTGCTGACACAGTCTCAAGTTTGCATCCTCTGGCCCATGGCATCAACACAGAAATTTGTTTGATTAATGTGGAAGGATACAGATTAACTGGAGAAAAGGTTTTCTTCGGTTCTAGGTTGGCTGCTTTACTCTGACACCAAATAATATCGAAGCTAAGCTTGGAAACAAGGGCTTGGAGATCAACAAAGGAGTACAGCTTGATCCCTTTGCAAAATACATCCCAATGAATCAACATTTTCTGCTGGGGAACCCCTGTCTCCATACAGTTTACAGGTTTTATTTTTCTGACAATCAGGAGGCCTTGTTAACAATGCACATGCACAGAAAGCCAAAGCTCCGTGGTTTTTACCCCTCAAGTCACAGGCTGCTGTTACCTTGGGCCTTCCTCTCCCATGCAATGGACATTCCTCTAATGAAGTGGATTTTTGTTTGTGTTCAGGTTGCACTCAGCCACAGGGGTAACAAGGCAATGTCAGCAATAGGAATACTTGTATCAGAATGAGGTAGATGTTTTTCTCCACGAGTGTTTAATTCAAAACAAGGATATTTTCAAGGACAATTTCAATATGCCACAATGTAAATTGCTTATATTTTTGTCTGTATAACACTACAAAATTCATTTCAAAGCTCCTCCTTAGGCAAACAAGATAGAAAGGCTGTAGATGGTCAGAACTCGAAACAGCTTTGTGTACAAACAGCACATGGCAGACCCTGCCAGTTCTGACAGACTGGCTGAAAATGCCACCAGCAGTGCAAAATCTGGCACGAGTTAAGGAGGTGCCAAACGCTAAACGTGCAAAACAACTTTTCCTTCCTGAGTTCAGGTTTCAAATTCCTCAGTTTTGTTGCACAGAGCGTCACTGGAAGTGATTCTAAGCAGGAGCTTCTTTCAAGAGCACCTGCGTCGGTTCATACCAAAGATTACCACGAGACACACTGAATAATTCAGAATTCTTTGAGTGGGTAGAAAGAAGAGTACACTGAAAATAACTTGTTTTTCTGCAAGAGATTTGCCTTTTTGTAAAAGAAAAAAAAATATTAAGCTTGAACTTTTTTATTATGAAATATAAAATTTCAGACAAAATATTTCATTAATTTTAGATATGGTTCATGTGCTGGATCTGCTCTGCTGAGAAGCTGCTTTGTTAAAGCATTTCCCATGGTCACTATCAACTCTATCCCTGAGGAAAAAACACTGTTCAAACTGAATTCCAGCAGCCACCATTGCTGTGACACAACTTGGCCCACAAGTAGAACAGAGACATAAAACATTCAAGCAACTCTTCAGAGTCAAGAGTTTCAAATCTACATTTTTCAGCTTAAGATTTCTGAATTTCATTTTTTTTAAAAAAGGATTTTTTTTGGCACATGGGTGATTGGGTTTTATTTTGAAATGGAACATCAGATTTAAGGCAAATAGCTCTTATAAAATAATGTATTGAAATGGAGAAATGTCACTTCTGATCCAAAGAGAGTTTTGTTAGAAATTTTGAAGCAGCCCTCATGAAAACTTGCCTTGATTTTATTACAGAATAGGAATGGAAAAATGTTGTTGATCTGAGAGCTCAAGATGATCAGCTGTACATAAAATACATTAAAAAGCGTAGATATTATATTAACCATTATTATTATTACTATTATTCACCAGTTTTTCTGAAATAATAAATATCTTGCATTTCCAGTCCTTGATCTTGCTGTAACATAACATTCCTGTCTGACAGGAGTTTTGCTGATTTCCTTGGGACCCAAAATGTGGATTCTTCTTCCACAGTCCCATCAAACTCATTGTCTTGGAAGTTAAGGCTGTCCATTTATGTCATTCATGTCCATTATTTTGCTGAGATATCACACGCTGCATTATAAAGGTTGCAATTTTATTTCATTGTATGAGGGGAAAAAAAAAAAAAAAGAAAAATAACTTATAAGTTATAACTTAAACTGAGAGAACTGGTTTTAACTTTTCTCCATTGCAGGAAGGCATCCAAACGTGTAAAAATGCAACTGCTAGAGAAATATCTTGGAGAAGTACATCCTACACGAGTGTCACATTCCTGATTTTCTTTGGGCTGATCAGATAATCAGTACGTCTTTGAGGTCGCACCTAGGGGAGAGCAGAAACAGTTACAGAACTAAAAGAGATCCTGGAAAAGCAGTCCCACAACGGGTCTCAGGAGGTTACCTGCCAAGCCCTCACCCCAGAGCATTACAGCAAAATGAGATCTATCATCAGCAACCCACTCAAAATCCAAGCACAAAGGAAAGCACGAGAAGCAGAATGAAACAAAAGCTTCGCATGCAACACGCTGCTAGCAGCTCTGGGAATTCATGATCTGATCTTATGCTGCCCAAAAACTTCTTGTGGCCTCTGCAGTCTGCATGCTTTTAAGCAAAAGGTGATGTTGGGTGTTTCTCCTCTGGTTGTCTTAAAGGAAATACCTGTTAAGCTGTAAAAAATCTGAACACTTGCTTTCCAAATCCATTAGAAATCGCAGCAATCAGCACACCAGCATTTCCCGTGGCTGGAAGATCACTCTCAACATCTCAGTGTTTATTCAAGGCAGGCTTTTTTTTAAACTTCCCAAGACTGGCAGGATTCCACTTCCACTGACTGCAGCCTGTTCTCAAACTGCCCCTGGTGGGATCAGAGCAGGGCAAATGCTCAGCAGTCTTGGAAAGCTTTTCCTCATCTGAAACAAGTGCAGTGCATCTCCAGTCCTAATTACTTGTGTGCTTTTACAAAACATCAGTGGAGAGGAAAAGACAAGAAAAAATTCTCTCTCAAATGCATCCAAGTAACATAAACTCTGGATTTTTAAATGCAGTAGCAACACCTTCTGCAACTCCTCACCTGGTCTCAAGCCCTTGGAAATTAATGGAAATGCCACTGTTTTTTCTCAGTGAAATCTTTTATCAAGCAAACGTGGTTCTCTAACTACGGAGCAATCTTCTGAGGTTTGTTTCTGGAGCATTAATCATGCACAGTCTGTATTGCTCTGGTATTCTTCCAGTATTAAACATCTTCAATAATGCATTTGGTACATATACATTATTGAATAACACACAGAGGCAAATGTTAGATAACAAATGTGGACAACATGTCTCTGGTATTTAATGAGTCCCAGCACCACAAGGAAAACTGTGGGATAAATTTAACTATCCTAGAAACATTTCACAAGACAGCTGCCTTCTGTTTTAAACACAACTCTCTTTCTCCTCCCTCCCATTCCTTCTGGTTGCTAGAACATGCTGCTGTTTTCTAAATTTACCCTTCTTTACTGTTTATTTTTGCAGAGAGGAGAGGTACTTTGGGGAGTAACAGGATTGCCTGGCTCTGCTCAAGGACCTTTTCTAAGATCCCTCTGCTGCACTTAATTTCTTGCATCTCAGCCCAAAGACCTCAGTGGTGCTGAGCAGGGAGCTCTCTACTACCACTCCCCCTAAAATAACAAATTTACAAATAGAATAGAAAAAAAAAACCTGAAAAAAAAAGTCAAAGGCAAATGTTATGTTTGTGGAAAGCAAATAATCCCAGATACTGTGGTCTGTGAGAATAAAGGATACTGAACCAGTAACATACTGAGTAACCAGGAAGTTTCACAGGGGGCCCCAGAGCACACAGTCTCTAAAACTCCCTGAAATAGGTCATGGTTTGAATCCCATGTTTAGTGAAATACTGAGGTGAGAATATTTCCCAGAACTTGCTGCAGAAAAATACCCTATTGCACCAGATTTGCTAAAGGTAAAAAGACATTAATCACAAAGTTAATCCAGCAGTGTTGGAAAAGGAAAGTGGAAAGAGGCATTTTTGGGGCCATTTGGAGGCAATGCTACAGAAGATTTAGGGAGGGGATGGTGCCCCTGTGCCCAGGTGAGAGCCCACCTGCAGAGCTGCCCCAGCCCTGGGACCAGCACAGGGAGGACGTGGAGCTGCTGGAGAGAGGCCAGAGGAGGCACCAGGATGAGCAGAGGGATGGAGCAGCTCTGCTGGGAGGAAAGGCTGCGAGAGCTGGGATTGTTCAGCCTGGAGAGGAGAAGCTTTGGGCTGAGCTCAGGGTGGCCTTGCAGGGCCTGAAGGAGCTGCAGGAAAGCTGGAGAGAGACAATTCCCAAGGCATGGAGGGCCAGGAGCCAGGGAATGGCTTCCCAGTGCCAGAGGGCAGGGCTGGATGGGAGATTGGGCAGGAATTGTTCCCTGGGAGGGTGGGCAGGCCCTGGCACAGGGTGCCCAGAGCAGCTGGGGCTGCCCCTGGATCCCTGGCAGTGCCCAAGGCCAGGCTGGACATTGGGGCTTGGAGCAGCCTGGGACAGTGCAAGGTGTCCCTGCCCATGGCAGGAGTGGCACTGGATGATCTTTGAGGTCCCTTCCACCCCAAACCATTCTGAGATTCTCTGATTTAGGTTTGCACATGATTCTGAACAGCAGGGAGCCAGAGGACAAGCACCAGCTGGATCCAGGCTGCCCTGTGAGAGCACTGGTGAAAGGGTAACCCCAACAGGCCTCTTTTTCTTTAAAAATCTCATTTTCAAGAATGAGCCATCCATCCCCAGTCCTGTCATGGCACTTCGCACCACCAAAGCAGGAACTGAGCAGAGTTTGCTCCCACAGTGGGGATGATGTCCATGAGGGTTCACCCTTGCCCTGCTGCATCTCTCAGTTATTTGCTTTAGAATTACTTCTATTTCATGCTTACTGTTCTCTGGCATCAATTAATGAATAATTCCATGAATTTCAATCAACTCATGCTGTGTGCTGTCCCATTTTCTGGGAAGCTTTCTCTGAAGCAGCAGAGCCTTCCTGAGGTTGCACTTCACTGAAATGGAGGCTGCTGGCTCCTGGTCACAGACCTAAAACTCATTTTGTGATGCTATGGAAGATCTCATACAACACATTACAAATAATAATGCAGAGGAGCAGGACCACGAAAACCATTTCGTATTTATATCTATTTATATATTTTGTATTTATATTTTTATATATTTACGTATATTTATATATATTTATATATATATCTGCTGGAGCTCCTGCTTGGTTTTGATTTCAAACTTGTTTCCTCTTTAGATTAAGTCAGTGCTCTGCTAGTCCTGCCAGTCCCAGTGTGAGGAAAAATGGCTTCATAATTCATTACATCCTACAGAATGAAGGGAAAAACAAACCATCTCCAGTGGCTTGCTGCACCAGCACAACATCACAGGGGTGAGTTTCTGAGGTGGTTCCCCCCATCAGGAAGGATGCACTAACTTTTCTTTTCCACAGTTTTACATCTCTTTGTACTGTCAGCTCGGCATCCAGTTAACCAGGGATATCTGACAGTCACATGCTTCAAAGCCTGCCTGTTGATTTATCACCTGCCCTGGGTGCCTTTTCACAGGGATTACTATAAAAGGATTATTATACTGGGAAAAGCTTCAGAGAGTTTGTTGGTTTGGTTGAGGAAACAGATGCAGCACAGACCTTTTCATCTCTTGCAGCTCTTCAGCCAGACCAAAAGAGAGCTAGCAACACATGGATGAATCAGAAGGTAAATGGAGTGTGTATCAGCTGGTTTCAGGGTTGAATCCTTCAGTGGTGCTTTGAATACTCATCTTCAGTCAATGAAAGAAGGATTTCTGCTCTTACAAG
Source organism: Corvus moneduloides (assembly GCF_009650955.1). NCBI lineage: Eukaryota > Metazoa > Chordata > Aves > Passeriformes > Corvidae > Corvus > Corvus moneduloides. The sequence goes on from NC_045477.1 coordinate 120,218,626, forward strand.
CATGTTTCAGTCAGTTCTGCAACCCGTGTGATATCAGTGATGTGAATGATGAGCACACATCTGGCACTACGAAACAGGACTCTGATCTCAACACTGACTTGACACACGGCAGCTCCTCAGACACTGATGCTGTGGAAGTGTGTGATAAACTGAAGGCTTGGTATTAGCCAGCCAAAAGAAAGTCAAGTCTAACTGCATTAGAACAGACTGCTGACATTAATGTGGTAGGAGTACTCCCAAATGTGTCTGCATGCATCACACACTGGGCTAACAAAAACAGAACAAAAAATCAGGGAGGCACAGCTTTCTGATTCTGAAGGTTATTTCCCCCCCTGCCCTTAGTTTTTAATTTTCATTCCAAATTCACTTCATTGACAGGAAAAACTCCCACCCCGTAAGTTCTGGATACCCTCAAAATAATTCGGATACACTATTACTTTATGTAGCAAACCAGTTCCCTCCCATCAACTTTCTGGACACTCACCTCATTTCCCTGCCCATCAATACAGCCTGGAAACTCCCCCTTGTTTCTTCATGGGTTAATCCCACCCAAATGCCTTCACTCCTCCCCTTCTCCCAGAGACATTTGGAAAAAAACCTGCAAACTGCACCTGCCATTTTTCTATCTGCATCATCAATATTTATTGCTCTCTTAATCAAGATATGCTAACCAATGGATATCATAACATGACATATCTGCAGCACATTTCATCAGCAGGGGCAAAATTGTTTGCTTTCATTGATTTATATTTCTATTTATTGACCTTTTAATTCAATTTTGATTGCTTAATTTTTCTTTCCAACAACCCTCAGAGTCAGAGCAGTTCTATATGGGGCAATATATGGAGCTGCAATTCATCATTCATTTCCTTCTCAGTATAAAACCACAACCACAACTAAATAATATTTCCAGTTTATAGAGTGTCATTTGGAGTAGTTAAGGAGAAAAATAGATCCTTCCCCATTAAGGCAGCCATGACTCACCCTGGATTGGAAAGGAGCAGCGAGGCTGTGGAAGCTTCCTGGAGCTGTGCTGGAGTCACAGCAGGAATGAATCCAGCCCATTGGAAATGAGCATTCACACCCTCTTATGGAATGGGCTCCTGATTTATCAGAGATGTTTATGGCGTATTAAATGGGCTAATTATGAAGCTTGTCTAGGAAATTGTCCAATCCTGCAAGCTGCTCAGTCCTTAGAGCTCCTTCTGTGGGAGCTTGGAAAACGCAGATCCTTGGAGGTGGCACTCAGGACCTGGCAGAACTGGCCCTGTGGCCCTTGTTCAGGCACAGCTGTCTGTGGGGCTGCCCCAAAATCTGCAAAACCCTGGGCAGGGGATCCCCCTCCCTGTGCTTGGGTTTTGGAAGGAGCACTGTGGGTCAGGGAATGAGGAACTGTTCCCTGAGTAGGATGTTGCTCCCTAAAACCCATTTTTCTGGCAGCTCAGCCCCGGTACTGGGAGCAAGGATCACACTTCTCCCATCTCTGACAGGAACTACATTTGCAATTAAACAGAAACCTGCACCTCTGCTCTCAATTGACCTTTTCTCAGTTAATATAATCACAATGAAGACCTTCCAGCACCTCTGACTGATGCTTCTGGCCTCCTCTCCCAGTAGCTGGTAATTTTTCCCTCAGCTCAATAATTTACTTCGTTACTCATCATTTTTTAAATGTCTTGTGCACACCTTTGATTTTCCTCCTTTCTTCTTTGCCAAACCTTTTGTTGAGGTTGTGAATTGATCAGTGCAGTTACTGGGCAGCATTTATCTTCTGTGGACACTCTGCATTAGTTTCTGATTCAAAGAGTTTGAATGGCCAAAAGCTGAGCTCAGTGTTTTCCTGTTGTCACCCTTTACAACAACACACACCAGGGATTTCAGGTTTGTACCCAGCTGGGTCCATGGGTAACAAATCCTGAGGAAGCAAAGCCTGTGATATGAAGTCTCCCTCAATCTCCCAAATCCTTTAAAATTGTAACTTTTTTACATATGGAACAGAAGGGATCAAATTTGAAGCCATTACCCTCAGAGACACGGGAATAGATAAGGTTTTAGGTCTTCAATCTGCAGTTTTTCTATCAGTAGATGCACTTCCTGCTCCTCAGGGAGGACTTGGATTTTCCTTCCTTCTTCTTGACCTCTAAAAAAGCACTGCAAGGACTTTTGCTCACATTTCCTGATTATCCAGGGAGAAAGAAGCAATTTTCTGGAGTCCACCCCTTCATGACCTTCATCCTTCACTATGGAAAAAAATTCTCAGGATAACTTCTTTTCCTCCTGGGTTTTTTTTACCCCCTATTTCTCACTATAAAGTCCTGAAGAATAAAGACGAAAAGTCTTTGGGAATGTTTCCCATATTCAGGCAGGGAAAGCCAACTGAGAAACACAACTTTCTGGGCTTAGAAGCTGCAGTGGCAGGAAGGCAGGTGGTTTCTGAGGAAATTGTTTGATTCAGCACTAACCTGCAAACATCTAAAGGAGTTAACATCTGATTTCTCCTACTTGACAAGAAATACAATGAGAGAGCACTACAATGCTTATTAGGCAATATACTGGCATCAGTGGTGATTAAACTTTATTAGAATATATCCAGGGACACCTTTAGTGAAAATAACTTGTATTATGCAGCTAACAGGGAAGGTTATGAATGTAAAAGGAAAACGCTTTTTGTCTGGGAAATCTTTTACTGTGTTTGAATATATTGCCATAAAATTAAATCATGGATTGAAAATCCACAATTTAAGGTAAAACTTCAGCAGCCTTTGATCAGTTCCTGCATACACAAGACGTGGCCATCACAATACACTGAGAAACCCTGTTCAAACAGAAGTTTGCCTTCATCAAGCCGTTTTTAGATTGCTGAATATTCCTCCATGTCGTGGTTTAGCACAGCTTGGTTTTTAGTTAAGGAGAAATGTGAACTAAACCACTACACTCTAACATAGGGAGAATAGCTCTAAATCATTTTTACCTCTAGATTCTCTCTTTGTATTTTCCAAGAATGTGTGTGCAGCTATTGATGCAGGTAGAAGCCACTGTAACTGAGTTTTTATATTGTCCAGGGACAACTGGTTTAAAAACATAACTATTTCAATTTTATGCTGTGTGCCTGTGATGGATTCAGTGTTTCCCTGGCCACTTGAACTCCTAGGCCATCTAACCCAGTGGTTTCATGTGGAGGGCTGCACCTTTCATGTCTCAGTTTGAATCAGGGCAGCGAACAGAGTCTCCTGATGGTCCCCACTCAAAACTTTATTGTTCTCACAGTGGATGGAGCAGCCTGAGAACATCCAAATTCGATGCCTTTCAGATGTCACTAAATGGCTTAATGCTATCCCAAACATCAGTGCCCATGAACCATCAATGAGCACCCAGTCACCAGAAAATGGCCAAATGAATCCCAGAATCACCAAATCCCAGAATCACCGAATCCCAGAGTCATCAAGGTTGGCAAAGACCTTCAAGATCATCCAGTCCCATCATCACCCCAACATCACCATCATCACCCCTAAACCACATCCCCAAGTGCCACATGCAGATGCCTCCTGGAGTCAATATCCTGCCCTGAAATGTGTCCTGATTGTCCTCTCCTGATTGTCAGAGCAGACAGCATGTGCCACGTGCCTTGTGCATGGAAGCACAGCCAGTGCCCCACAATCCTGTTCACAAGCATTCCAAACACTGTCTGAAAGTTGCTTGGGGTTACAGATCCACGCTGAAGCCTCCACTGGTTTGTGCAGACTTTTCAGCTTTGCTTGAACTGTATTTTGTTTGACAAGTAACTAAAGTCAACCATCATAACTACCAGGCACAAATGCATCAGTGTCACTGCTCTTATTTTTTACAGGTATTACGTGATCCTTGTTTTAATTGCTGATTGAGTGCTCCCTAAATCTCATTGTGTGCCAAAAGAAGTTGACACACTCTGCTATGATTTATGTGCAATGTCATCCCCAAGACAGATTTCTGCACTGTACATGTTGAAGCAGCTCTTCAGCAATAAATGAGTTATCACTGTGTTGAGGAGTGAACTCAGTACCACATCACTGCCACCTTCTCAAGAGAATATTGGCAAAAACCTTCCTGAGGTGCTAAATGGATTTTACAAAAATATGGCATAAATTAAGATTCACATTCCTCTTGGGCTGGAAGCTAAGAGAGAGCAGCACCAGCCTTCAAAACGAGGCCACTGAGAATGGAACCAGTGGAGGAATAAACACTGAGCTCTTCTTTTTACATTTTAGCCACAAGGAAAAGGGGCGAAGCTCGGGGGGCACTGGGTGTTGGGTGTGTGCTTTCCCTCCCAGCTCTTACTGCTGAGATACCAAAGGTTTCAAGGTCAATGTAAAGTTCTTGATTGAAGCAACTTCTTCAATATTGGAAAATACAGTCAAAAAATGATCCAGAGAAAATGCACATTTATTTACTCTCTCTACACTAGATTTTGCTTGCAAAGGAACCTCAAACCTTCACAATGCCTCCATCTTATATCCACATCTCCTTCAGTCTGAAGGAAAATACAGTCAAGAATGCTGAAGGGACATTCCACTTACCTAATTACAGCTCTAATTGACTTCTAATTATCTACTTCCACCCAAAATCCGTGTTTGGCTATAGCACAATACATACTGTATTGTAAAAACCAAAAAAGGTCAAGATATTCAAGATATCAGCATTACCTTTGGCACAGAACTGATGTACAGATTGTCATCGGGGCCAGCAAACTTTGAAAACATTGGGGGAAGAGAGGCAAGTCCTGCAACAAGAATATAAAAGATTACTGATATTCAGTGTCCACCATGGTATGAACCACAAGGCATTCAGGAATGGCTAAACAGGATTTAATATTGTGAGCCAAACCATGGCTAATTTTTTGGGCTAACATGGCCAGGTTTTTTTATTGAGGGAGTTTGCAGGGGTGGCTTCTGTGAGATGACACCAGAAGCTGCCCCCACGTCAGACAGAGCCAGTTCCAGGTGGCTCCAGGAGGGTCCTGCCTGAGCTGTGACTGTGGTGGCTCCTCTGCCATAATGTATTTAAAGAAAGGTAAAAAGCACAGGCACAGCAGGACCTGGGAAAGAGGAGTGAGAAAGTATGAGGGAAACAGTCCTGGAGACACCCAGGTCAGCAGAGAAGGGAGGTGACCATCCAAGGCCAACCCAGAACACAAACAAATATGAAACAAGCAATCTAGGACTCTGCAGAATCAATTTGTCCAGGTTCACTTAATTTTCCTTTTATTTTTTTATAACTCCTTCATTTTATAATGCCACATACTCTGGAAATCTTTCCCCTGTGCTTATTTCTTCACCACTTGTATGTCAGAGAGGAAAGTATGTGTGCCTGGATTATAGACTCTGCACAATAATTTGATGTCATTAAGTGTTTGATTAAATGTTTTGAGAATAATGTGGTTATAAATGCAAGTGGTGAGTAACGATTTGGTGGAGATTTACATTTGCTTTTGAAGAGTCTTTGTGCTTAAGGACAAGAATTTATAATGCCTTAGTAATTTATCAGTAAAATAATAGTTCACTAACTGCCTTTATTCTTTCCCTTTTTTTTGTTGTTTTTTTTTTTTTGGGGGGGGGGGGAGTTGGGTGGGTTTTGGTTATTTTGTTGCTTCTTTTTTTGTTGGTAGTGGTGATTTTCTTTTGTTTTCACAGACCAACTGCAAAATATTGCCTAAATTGCTGCTTGTATGAAAATCCAGTCCTCCTACATCTGGCCCCAGAAGACAATTGGAAAAACAATGGCATTTTAAAAAACAAACCCAGGACTAAATCTAAATTCAATTGCAAGGAACTTGGATGGTTTTTCAATATTTTTGGGGGATCTTCCTCTAAAAAATCAAAAATGTTTTGGAGAGTTCCAGGTCAAGCACAAGTCCTTCACTAAATATTGTGAAACCTCGTAATTTTAATTGCCTGTTGTCCAAAAGGCCCATGTTGAGAAGCAATTTGACAACATGTGATTCACCAGCTTAGACTCACTTGGGCTTTGTTCTGTGTTCCACAATTCCTCTGGAATGTATCCCAGATTTTCACTGCCACTCCTCTGCCCGTTTTCCACATCGCCATCTTTTTTCTTCTCAGCTGAAACTTTTCTAGAAAACAAAAAGGTGTCATTACAAGTTCACCATGCTGGGAGAACTCTTGCCTAGCAGACTACAGAGAAAAAAGTGCATGTCTTACTTCCCAAAATAATAGGTGCAAAACATATCTGGACCTCTCAAGCAATTAGCTGGCACAAATCCTGTTCCATCTAAGTACTGTCCATGGAATTCTGTTTGGAAAGTTTCCATCAGCTGCAGTATCAGAAAGCACAAAAATAAAGCAACCTTCAAAGAGTGAGGACTCTCTTCCAGATCACAGGTTTTGTAGAAAGTTAATTTTGATCTCTGATTCTGAATTGCAGGATATTTAGGGGCCCGATAATGGAACACCAACCAGGTCACTTATGACAGCTCATCATTTTGGTGCCCAGTTGCAAAAACAAAGCATGTCCTCTCACATCCCCCCAGCCAGCTCCCAAGTGATTTGTCTGTACACTCCAGAATTAATCTTTCACTCTGAAATTCACTTTACCCATGAGAGAAATTCCTTGGTTAAAGTTACACATCTCTGAATTTGCAGAGTGGTGCCCTCACAGCTGCACAGGGAGAGAATGGTGCTTTTTTACCCAAAACTCTGATGTTAGAAGAGATGCTACTCTTGATCTCTTGCTCTCTGGGCCCCTCTCCAGGATAGTCCCAGGTCCACCTCTGCCTAGGTTTGAGGTGTGGCAAGAACAAATCGACTGTGGCAAACCAGGAATTTTCAGTGGGAAGGGGTGTTCGTGATGTTTGTAGAAACTGCTGCGTGTCCTTGTACAAACATTGTAGTGAGGGTTGGGCTCTGCTCCCGGGGAACAGGGACAGGAGGAGAGGGAACGGCCTCAGGCTGGGCCAGGGGAGGCTCAGGGTGGACAGCAGCAGGAATTTCCCCATGGAAAGGGAGCTCAGGCCTTGGCAGGGGCTGCCCAGGGAGGTTTGGAGTGCCCATCCCTGGAGGTGTCCCAGGAAGGGCTGGAGGTGGCACTCGGTGCTCTGGGCTGGGGACAAGGTGGGCATCAGGAACAGCTGGGCCTCGCTGGGCTGGGAGGGCTTTTCCAACCTCAGGGATTCCATGATTCTGTAATTCTACTTTTTTTTATGTTTAGTAGGAACCACTTTGCAGGCCCACAGAGCATCAGAGGGGCGTTACTAATGCACACACAAATCTGGTGAGCCAGCCATCAACTATGGGGCTTTTTTAGGAGACAAACAGGTTAGATACCACTAAGAAACCTGCCACGGTTGCTAGAAGACAAAAGCAATTGTTTGGGGCTACCACCCCCACATGTTACATGACACTGTGCAGCCTCTTTTATCTGATCCTTAGATCCCAACAAACTCAGTGGAATAGCCAAATAAAAAGCAGCTACAAAAAAAAGAAAGGTGTGGGAGGTATAGGAAGATAGCCAGCCAAGTTAAAAATAAAGGTGGGAAATAAACCAGTGTATGTTTGGTCTCACTACTTCTTTGCTACTACAGCAATGCAGCTTCCAAAATCTGGACAAGCATCGCTCTTTTTACTGCAGGGAGGTTCCCCCCAAGGAAAAAAACACAGAGCCTACAAAATCTGTGATTGTTAATAATCCTTGTGAGTTCAGAGTCATTGTTCAGACATGCTGAAACTTTGCAAAGCTGTCAGCACTGAGTCTCCGAGTCCAAACTGAGCATCAGAGAGTGACCTTATCCCAGTTTTCTTAACTTAAAGTGTAAGCAAGGTTTGTAAAGTCAGTGAGACAGCTCATGTTTAAAGTTAATGGAGAAATAATAACTATATTGTACTGAGAGCTAAAAACATGCATTCTGCCATGAAGGTAGAATTGTATCTGCCCAGACCAGATGCAAAAGCATAGAGGGAAAGTAAAGTTATGCCCTATTGTCAACCTACTCAGGTTGTCTGAAAGAAAGCACTGCAGATCCACAACAGCAAGGCAGGGATTGGGAAGGACATGGACCTGAATGTTCCAGACCCCACTGCTGGGCAGGTCCTTCCCTGCATTTCAGCTGTTTTTTCCTTAGTAGGGTTGATCTTTGTGGAAGTTTTTGGGATTCTGAACCAAGTCAGAATCCAAGCAATCCCTGCTGATTTAGTCCTGCCCTATTTATACAGCTGCATTTGGCAAAATGATGACTTTAGCCCCACAAAGTAAGAAATCACACAGAAGTTTACATGTATGGCATGGCATAATAAGCATCATTTCCTTAGGAGAAAACAGAGGGTATCTAATTTCCTTATTTTGTTTCCTATCAATAAAGTGCTCTACAAATGGAAATCTGTCAACAGACCTCCACAAACTTTCCCCACAAGAGGCTGCTAATGAAACTGGGAGTTACTGATGTGCCAGGCAACGGGCTGGAACATTTTGTAAACTCATTAAGGGACGGGGAGTTAAAAGCCCCACAAGCGTAGGCAGAGGATGAATTTACAATGCTGCCCAAGTATAAATAATAATATAAATAACCCCACTGCCATGGCTGTCACAGCCACACAGGTGCTGATAAAAAGGATCTTAATGCCAAGAGCCACCCGTTATTGATTTCTAAAGTTTTCCAGCTCAGTGCAATCATGGTCCAATGGCTTTGTACGGAAACAAATCCGACAATCACTGGAGGAGGCGCTGATACCCATAAACGGAGCAGCTTTATTAATTTTTTATAGAATTATATAATAGCTTGGGCTGGAAGAAACCTTAAAGGTCACCTCGCTCCAAGCCCCTGCCGTGGGCAGGGACACCTTCCACTACCCCAGGATGCTCCAAGCCCCAGTGTCCAGCCTGGGGCTTGGACAGAGAGTCCACAACCTCTCTCGGCAACCTGTGCCAGTGCCTCACCAGCCTCGCAGTCAAGAACTTCTTCTTAATATCTAATCTAAACCTGCACTCTAAACCCCCTTTTTACCGGTTTATCCAGCCTTAAAAGAGCCGGGGAGCCGGTGGGATTTGCCTGCCCCGCTCCGGGGCTCCGCCGCTGCCAGAGCCAGCCGCGCTGCCGGTCTGGCAGTGACACCCTGTGGCGGCGGCGGCAATCGCCCAGCGGGCTCTGGTCGCCAGCCATCCTCCTCTGCCTTCCCGGGGACACCTGGGGGCACAGCCAGCTCCGAGAGATTCGCTCTGTCTTTTAGGTTTAACAGAGCGTCTGCTCAATTTGTCACCTCTGCGCTGGATCCATCAGCGAGGCGGCGCTTTGGGATTTTGATGGGGCTTTGATGGGGTTTTCACCATTGAGGGATCAGAGTTCGCAGGCTGCTGCGAGCTCTGGCGCTCGCCTTTCATCCCTAAGGTCAGTCCCCTCCCCTGGATGCTGTCCCCCATCCCTCTGCTGTCCCCACAAGCTCACACAGCCCGGCAGCACCGGGAGTTCTGGGATGATGGATGCCAGGACAAGGACACTGGCACGAACCTTTTGCCACCCTGCAGCAGCCTCAAAAAGTCCACTGAACACAAAAAGTTTTCCCACATCATCTGACCTACCTTATTTCATTTTGGTAAGTAGACTCTGAAAAAGAAAAGGAAAAAAAAAAGTGTTTAAAATGCAGGAAACTAAAATACAAAACTTCTGTAAATTCTCTAAGAGCATGCCCTGAGTTCTAGCTACCCCAGGAGCATCTCTCCACCCCGTTTACAAAATTGGGCAGCCCTGTAGAGGAGCTTACATGGAAACTGGAATGAGGCACGCAGCACTGAAAATATTCTTTAATAAAGACCCTTTAAATGTCTTTAAAAGTGAATGTACTCCCAAAAAACATGATCCCCTGGTGGTTAATGTGAAGGGCTGACACTGATTGCTCCGGAATCAATTTATGAGAGAAGCAGGATGGAGAAATTAAGGAGCATCTTAAACAGGTCATAGTTAAGAGCAGGATCTGCCTGCTCACTCTTCTGCTTGCAGGTCTTTACATAGCACCAGAGCTGACACAAGTAGATTTATATCTAACCAAAGATATTTTTTAATGTATAGACCAACTGTGAAGGTCCACTCACCTCTCCTCTTTAGGCAGCAGCGCACAGCGACCACAATAATAACGATCAGGAGAACAATACCAAGAAATGAAAGCACAACTGCAACTACAATAACCCAGGTGCTCCTGTTGTCTTCACTGTAATCATTTTCTGTTAAATCAAATGGAGAAACATTGGACTATCAGAGCCTCAAAACATCCTTTCCAGAATATTTACCTTTTCTGTGAGATGCTATTAAGTGCTTGGTGAATATTTAACAAGGAGTCTGTGTTTTCCAAATGACAGACTCTGTATTTATGGATGGCACCCAAGAACTTAAAATATTCCCGAATTCAAATCCTTTATTGCAGTTGCAACTTTTCCCACTGCTACTTCTCCTCCGAAAAACACAGGGTTGCAATCTTGTAGCTTAACTTTATTTTATAATTACACCAGGCCCCCCAGAGTCCTTTGGAGACACTTGGGGAGAGGTGTTAAGATTCAATTTAGGTGTCCATACTGCAGATATTGAGTGTCTTGCCTGGCTGCTCTTGTCAGTGGAGAGAAAATAGGTATTTTGGGCTACAATTAATTTGACCAAATGTGTATTTGTCCCTTTCAATAAGCTGAACTGATCTGAAAAAATGTCCATTTCTCCCCACAAACCAGAGTTGTAAGTGATTAGTAAACTTGGTGATCTCTAGCCTGGAAATATGATTTTCTAATCAACTCTGTCTTGGGATTTCCCTCAATGATTTCAACAAGTGTTTGATTTTGGGATGTGCTTGGGGGGACACCTGTTCCCCATTTAAGAGCCCCAAAGAGCAAAACCTGTGAGTTTTGCTGACTGTGAGCTACTGACCCATCTTCTCTACAGCATTCTCACATTTAACTTATTCCTTCATCTTTGCTGTAGTCTACAGGGTTAAATAAGGGGATTTAAGGATGATTCAGTGTCTTGCTGAAATCAGTTGCTATGACCAAACAGGGCTCCCACGTGCAACGAATTTTAAAAATATCTTGCATTTAGAATTATAGAATCATGGAATGATTTGGGTTGGAAGGGACCTCAAAGATCACTCAGTTCCAGCCCCTGCCATGGGCAGGGACACCTCCCACTCTCCCAGGTTGATCCAAACCCTGTCCAGCCTGGCACTTCCAGGGATGGGTAATATTTCTCAGGCAGCTGGATGTACAAGGAAGATGTCAGTTCTGATTTCCATGTCATCCTGCCCCTTGGTTTGACCAAATATTCCAGAAGCACCACCACTTTGGCTACCCCTTGGAAAGCAACCCCAAAACACTTTTGGCAGTTGTTTAGAAACAATCTTCCAACCCAAATTACAGGTGTGAGTCACATCCAAATTTGGCACAGCTCTGTCCCATGGGCTTATGAATGTCTTTTCCTCATTAGAGGTCCCAATTAACAACTCCATGGCCACACTTGGCTCGCAGCCTCTGGGAAAGGTACAGCAGGAGGGAGGGTGACTGGGAGCTGCTCAAGGTCGGGGCAATTCCCCTGACATGGGAACCAGCTTTACCTATGGCAGGCAATAAACTAAATCCTTTCTATCTACAAATTTTCCTGGGTGTGTGTTTGGGGTTTGGAGGTTTCAGACTGCAAAGATTCAGTACCAGAGCCTCCTACAAAGCTTGAACCTCTGCCAGGAATCTGCATTCCCCAAAGCTCAGGTCATTATCCTTAAGGAATTTGTTCCAGTCTTCTCTAACCCTAATGCTCAATCAGCATGTTTAGAATGTCTTCTATTAGGAAAAAAAAAGCACTCAGTAACCCAAAAAAGCAGAAAATCCTGTAGGCTGGCATCAACTGATGATAAACTTGTTCCTAGTATTTCTATCTAGAAGTACTGCAACACGTATCTACATTTTAGCGTATTTTGTTCCATTGAGATGCCACAGGGATTTCAAGATGACTAAAATATGAAAGACAGCTAAATAGCTAGAGCAGAAAGCTTAACCCTAATGAGAAGGGAGGAGTTAAACACACCTGCACCGGCCCATTCCTGCAGGCTGGCTGCCACACCAAGGTATTTCACTCCCTGTCAGGGTCAGGTTATGTGCCAAGAGATTTATGGAGCTGAAGCCAGAAGGACAGGGTACAACACAAACATTTCCCAGCACTTCAGCCTTTTAGTGTCTGCAGTTTTGGAGGATGCAGAAAGAAACTGGAGCTGGTGTGGATGAGGAGCTGCCAGGTGAACACACAAGCAGGGCTGCAAGGGAGGGGCACTAAATCCAAGCCAAGTTACATGAAGTGGACAGAGCCACTTCCTCATTCCACAGGGCCCATCCTCTGCTGCTATCCCGACCTCTGGCTCCTCCCAAAGTTTTCTAAACATTTACTTTGACAAAGTGTCTGCAGAAAAGGGGATTTTCCCTGGCAGGTGCTGGTGACCAGTGAGGAATGAGAGACTCGAAAAACCTGCATGTGGCTTCTTGGACACTTTGGAGCTTTCTGGCAGAGTTCAAAAGCAAAGGAAGTCTAGGCTTGTGGGAGACTCTCTGTCCTCATCTTCTGCAGGTGAAAAGCCACAGGAATTCAACACCAAAGCCAAAGATGGCTTGGACCCAGCTAAGGGACTCCACCACGGATCCCATTCCCCAGTCACAGCTCTGTGAGTGCATCTCCTGGGATAACTCTGCAGGAGTTCCCAAATTTCGGACTCAGCCAAACACCACTGGGGGCGAGGTAACTCTGCAGGAAGAGCAAGTGACATAAAAATGCATCACTTTTTAAGGAAAGACTGACCCAGAGGGGCAGGAAGGTCGGACACTCCCTCACTAGGAGCTGGCTGGTTTGAGAGGGCTCAGATTTTTGGTAGTTGTTGTATTGCTTGAGAGGAACAAGGAGGAATCTGATTCCCCAAGCTTTTAAGTGAAGGGGGAAAATGACATTGCAGTAGTTTTGGGAAGGATTTTTTTACATGTTTGAAGCTGGTTGTGTTCTTTGCCGACAGCCAACTAAGGCTGAGCCTGTATATGAAAATGGGGACAGCTCTGAGATTTTGAGTGTGATATATACATTATATACCTTCCTCTGTCGTGAATGCCATGCTTTTATTTCATTCTGATCATTTAAAGACTTCAGATTCTGCTATCCTGCCAAATTTTGAGTGCCTGCTGCTGCTGCACAATGGTATTTCCAAAGAGAAATGAATGATGGTCCTATACAATCACTAATTATACACTAATAGTGCTTCATGACATCTGTTTTTCTCCTCTTCTGATTTGCAGTGAGTAGCTATGGAAACACCACAAATGAGTAGGCAGGGGAATTTATTAATTTCCTCAGGATAGTCCTATTTTGCTTAGTCAGTAATTAAGATCAATGTGACTACAAAAGGCCGTATTAGGAGTGGTAAAATGACCTTTTCCAACTGCATTACCAAGCAAGCACTTCTGAAAAAGGCCTGCTAATAATAATTCATACTGAAAACAAAGGGCACAGCTACTCAATCTTCTCAGTTGTTTATGTGTCAAAATGTCTACCAAACCCCTCATTGATACCCTGTACGGATGTTTTGTATGGGCCATGTTCACCCGTTGCAGAAGGAGAATCAGTTCATCAAGAGAAGCTGTCAGCATGATTACAACCTTGGTGAAAATATTTAGAGTTCTCAAAGGCCTTGCTAACTGCTCTGGAGAGATTTGCACGAAATCCAGGCTTGGATTGAAGCAACTTTGAATTTCCTTAAGTAAAAGTCAGTAAAAAGCAACCTAATGCACTGCTCAAAAAATTCCATATCTGTTAGTACAGAAATTATTCCTGTGTGCAGGAACTGAGAGGGTTTTTTCCCCAAGTCAGGGTAAAACTGGTATTGGATATCATGGAGAACAATTTCACATGAGGGTTTGGCTTTGTACGAAATTAAGTTAATATGGCAGGCATGGTCTGATCAAGGATATTTAAGATCCAAATTCCTTAGGTGTTTTCTTGGTCAAGGAGCACAGGCTGGTTTCCTAGCAGGGAATCCCCAGGAGTCAGAGGCAGATTATTTGTCAGAGGCTTTGTTTGTCTTACTCAGTCCTCCACTGGGCTTCATGGTTCATTAGACTGGTACCAGTGCATTTAACCCTACCTATACATCAGGCTGTGACTCCTGGCTCTGAATTCCACCTGTGCACACCCCAGAGGATTTCATTTGCAAATAAAAGACTTTTTAAAACAAAACAAACCGGACCAAAAGGCGCAGCTCTGAGTACAGGCGGTACAGTACGGGAAAAGTACAACAACAAACATTCACTTACCCGCAGCAGAGTTGTCAAAAATAAGAGTTACAGTTGCATTCTGAGGGCTGGGGAGTGCTTCTATGTCAGCTAAACAAGTCAAAACCTCAGTGTCCGTCGGAGTCAGAGTTAAGGTGCTCAGGGCATTGTGGAGGCCATTAGATCCTGGACTTTGCTGGTTAACATAGCTCGACTTATCAAGGAAAGAGTCATTTGTCATCCAGGTAATGTCTGGAGCCGGAGCCCATCCTAAGGCTTCACAAACAATCTCAATTGTTTGGTTCTCTTTTACTGTTAAGGTGCTATTTTTGATGAGTAAAGATCCATTAACTGTGGGAGGGAAAAGATGTTTTTGTTCCTTCAGAATGTTTCTTGGCATTGCTTTCCTGCTGGTAGCTTTAAATCTTATCTCGCTACCCAGAAATAGCTATGCCTTGAGATATGGAGTGGAAAACAACCATTATTAACACAGATATACCACATGCATGATGGAAGCGTGCAGTCATTTCAACTGCATGGGCCCATTACCCAATATGTCTAAAGCACAAGTCTCAACTTTCAGTACCTTTCCAATAAAAAGCAGGAAATTGTACTTTTTAGCCATCTTGATGTATTTCCAGCTGAAGGAAATACGAAACATGAACATGATGAAAGAACAGTGTTTCTCTCTAAGTTTTAAATATGCTCAGGTCATAAGAAAAGGTTTACAGGTAGGTGATGAGATGTTACCACTGCACCAAGCACCTCCTTGACAAATGGGTAGTGCCTGGTGGTGAGATCCTGCTTACCTGGCTGGAGTCTGATAAGGAATAAGAGATGAAACAGGAAAAAACAGGGGCAGTTATAACCCTTGTTATTGGCACTCTGAGTGTGACTAAAATCTGCTTGGACAGGAAAATTAAGATGAGGAGGGCAGGAGGCAAAGCATGATAAAAGAGAGCATGTATTCCTTCCCAGGGATAATTTGAGCAATTCCTCAGAGGATTCCTTTAAGTGTAGCACAATAAAACAGCTTTTTGTTGGCGGCTATACACACCTTGAACAGAAAGAAAAGCAAAGTTGTTCTCGCTGGGTTGCTGGATGCTGCACTCAATCCTCCCAGAGTCACTCAGCTGCGTGTTGTGGATGATCAGCTCTGAGGTAAACTCGTTGCCAGTGGTGTAGTTGTGGGAGGTGAAGCGGTCAGTGGTTTCAACAGAGCCCTGGGAGTTGATGACAGTGAGGACAGGGCTGCCCTTGGACAGCCAGATGAGGACTTTCCACCCTGCAGACACCGTGCAGTTGAACCGGGCCTCTGAGCCAGCCAGGACTGTGGCATTGTCAGGGCCTTTTGTGATGGAGTAACAAAAGCCCAGACCTGCAAGGGAACAAAAATCAGTCCATAAACACATATA
This sequence comes from Corvus moneduloides, assembly GCF_009650955.1. Classification (NCBI taxonomy): domain Eukaryota; kingdom Metazoa; phylum Chordata; class Aves; order Passeriformes; family Corvidae; genus Corvus; species Corvus moneduloides. The sequence goes on from NC_045477.1 coordinate 120,234,297, forward strand.
CACCACCAACAGAGGTGGTTGTGTAGTGTAAAACATCTTAACCAGTTCAGAGATGGAGATGTGAAATCTCATCTTTCAGATCCTGCTTAGATCAAGTGGTTTTTTCTTTAAAAATGCCTTTAATTATCTCATCTCTCCTTCTCCCACTCCAAAATCACCTGTTTCTCTTCAGTAATTCGCTGACTACCATTCTGCTGGCAAAAAAAAATTCCACTTTTAAATAGGAAAATACACGAGTTGCTTAGACTTTAAATAATTAAAGGAGTGTGTAACTGGTCCCTTTTCCATATCTTGGATTGCCACTGATTTTTTACAGCCCCACCACTTATCCTTCTGTGCTCTTTCCCCTATTCCTCAATCATTCATCACATACATTGTGATGTATTTCTTCTAAAGCCTTTGTCAGGCTTTCTGTTAACTAGAGGTGCTGTAACTCCTTAGTTTTCATTCCTTGAAAGGTAGTATGAATTTTGGCTAATATTTTTCAGAGCTGACAGCTCCTAACAAAGTCATTCTGTTTTTTTTTTTCCTCCTCCTGGACCCAGGGCCTCCCATTGCCAACTCCACCAATTGCACAGGGCCTCATCCAGGAATATTTTGAGTCCAAGGATGGACATTTCACTCTCTGCAGACCAAGCAGTCCTGACAGGAGGATCAGCCTCACCAGTGAGCTTGTCACGACTTCCTAGGGAACATTCCTGCTGACAGAGCATCAGGACTGCCCCAATGCTTCCAGCTGAACTCGGCATGATGACAGCAATTAGACACCACAGTCCACAGCAGACTAATTAAAACCTCGTGCCTGCAAATCTGGCCTGAGAATAAGTGCTCAATTATGTTCCAGAGAAAGGAAGTCTGAAATGGTCATCGCTGCCTTGCTAAGAGTATTCAGGACAATGAAGTCATTTTTAAAGGTTTCGTTCACACCAAGTTTTTTAGGTAGCTTATTCATTAATGGATTAGCTATAAATTACTGAAAAAGAATATTTTGCTTTCAGTCAGCAGCTGATGTGAGAAAGGAAGGACCTGCTGTATTGTTCACACAACAGGGGTGTTTGATGGTTGTAGAAATGGAACCAGAGCCCAGTCTCAGCGATGACACTGCAACCAGTGCCTCAGTGAATTGCACCCAGGACGAAGAGTCTGGAATCTCACTGCTCCATTGTCCAGACCCTTTTGCAGTTCCAGCCCACATTTAACCTGGGCACTCTATATCCAACCAGGTTTGTGCCAGGAATTGTTCTTTAATATAAACAGCTCTTCTCTTTCCTCCCACCTGCTGCAAGCATTTACAGACTTCTTTGTTTTGCAGGATTGTACAAACCTCGCTCTCCCTGGTTCTCTGTATGGCTGACTCTGAGTCCTCTCATGTTTACAAAAATCTTCACAAAAATTTTTCACCTCCCTGGGTTATGCTACCTCTGCCATGCACCTCAATCTGCGAAGTATATCTGTGTGTGAGCAACAAAACATTAAATGAAAAGCAAACTTTACCTACTCCGATAATTAATAAAGCCAGATAAGATTAAGTAAACCATATTTCTGTTCAAATTAAAATTTACCCACTCTGCCCCTCTTCATGCAAACTGTTCTTTGTGCACTTGGAATTTATTTCCATGCCTGCGCAAACACTTCACTTTTTCAAGGAGCCGTGGTTTGCCAGGACTCTGAATAAATGATGCAACTTTCAGGACAATGCTTGCTGTTAATTAATCATTGAAATTTATCCCTAAACAGGAATAATCAGTGATAATTGGCTCTAAAAATAATTGGCTTTTGCTTTCTTCAGACATTCAGGGCAGTACAGGCAGGTAGGTATGAGTTCATTATTTATCTATGATAATTATCTTTTATCAATCCATAGGTAGGGTAGGATCTACATCTTCTTCCCCCAACCATGTCTGCTGGAGCAATAAATGGTCTTTCCCTGATTGCTGTCCCATAGGGAACAGGTCCCTGAGCCCTGCATTGGGGATCCTTTGGCAGGCAGAAGGAGTGGCACATAACCTTGCCTCCATTTAGATCCCAGCCCCAGCACAACCAATAAAGGAGTTTCACCAGCTTTCTCCACCTGTTGCCTGAATGGTTTTGGTGAGTTCACCTTTGCCTCTTTATCTTCTTGCTTTTATTGTTTATCCTGCACATGGAGTCCTGAACCAACAGCGTGTTCCATTGTCCGAGCCATGCACAAACACTGGTAAAGTCACTTGTGTGAGGTCAAAGAGGACATTCAGGACAGAAATGGGATCTAAACTCAGCTACCAATGCCTTAAGCCAGTGCTGGAAGTCCTTTTGCTGGACCTTGCTTCATGCACTGGGGAGAAAATGTTAGTACTGGTTTCATTTACATCCTGCTTCAAAAATACCTTGCAGATGGTTGCTTTTAAGCAAATTAAGGCCTCAGGCTAGATTTTCATTGCACTTTACAGGAATTACGTGTTCAGCTCTTAACAGCTGTTTTAACATCTGCTTCCCCACACACGAGCAGGGAGACATCCCACCCAGGCAAACACCATCCCTGCAGCAGGGAAATGTTGGCCGTCTCCCTGATCACCCCTTGGCTTTTGAAGAACAAAGTGAGGACACCTTCTTTGAGGCACATCACTAATGTCTATGGAGCTGTCACCAGAGGTGAAAATTTCCTTAAATTAAATGCTTATGGTGTCCCAGATGCTCAGTCCCTCCCAGCAGCGTGCAGAGCACAAACCAACTCCTTTATGAGCTGGTGTTTTCCCTCCTCTGCCACACAAATTCACTGTCACACCACTGCAGGTTGTGAAGGAATGAAAACGCATCTTGTGCAGGATGATGCCAGCACTGAGGGAATCTTATTTGCCACAGAGCAGCCCTTGCCCTTCATCAGCAATGTTTTTTCTTCCACACTTGAGTTAACTCCAAAGGACCACTCTTCCATGCCGGAGTTTTCAACAACAAGGGCATTGAGATGTGGCTACCTTCTCTTCCTTCCCTCCTGTCCTCTGCTGGCTCTGTCTTTCCTCTTTTGTAAGTGACCTATTTGGATGCAGCACAGAGAAGGACAGCATGGGCTTATCCTTTTGCCATAATGATTCCTCTTTTTTTTTTCCAGCCTCATTATCGTATTTCAAAATAATCTCCCCCTCTATACCCATACTGCCCTTCCACAAATGCTGTTTTTCATCCTTCAGTTTTTGTATCTAATATCTCTCTTCCTCCCTTGCCCCTATGATCTGTTTGAATTCCTACATCTCTTTCCTTCCAGTCTCTTTGAAATTCTTTTCTCTCTTCACTTTTTCTTTAGTCTCTTCCTTGCCCCACACCTGTGGCCCACTGCTCCAGCCACAGCTCTGCTATGAACTGTTAAACAGACAACAATAAATAAATAAATAACAGCTCAAGTTTATTTCAAAACCCAACAGCCCTGCAGCTGAGCTTTTTGAAAGCCAAAGTAGGTGAGAGCTTGTCAAAGCCTGCAGAGAGGGACTGGCTTGTTCGCTTATGTTAACAAGATTTTTTAAATGCTTACAGGATGTTTCTGTCAAGTAATACCAGACTCCCGATGCTCAGCAACACTGATTTCCTCCCACCTGCACACAAACCTCTCCACAGCCCCCAGGCGAGTCTTCCTCTCTTCTCTTACTCACTGTTTGACAGCAGTCCCTGGTAGAACTTCCCAGTGCCCAAAAAGAAGAGATCCAGGGGCTTCCTGAGCCAATAATTGCTTCTGCACCTATGGATCTACCCTTTATGATATTTGTTTCTAGGTTTTTTCAGCCTGCTCGTAATTTGGGATCCCCCACACCCAGTGACCATGAGCTTTACTATTCAACTACAAGCTCTGAGAAAAGAACAGGCTTTGGCTCGCCTTAAACCTTCAGATACTTTTACTGCTTGCCACGAATTCTTTTTGTTATGAGAAACTGTGAATAATCATTTCACCATTCACTTCCATATAATTAATTATTTTAATACATTTTCACTATTTATTCTTTTTCACAAGCAGGAAAATATCCCAGTCTAATGAAGCCTCCTCATCCTTCCCTCACATGGATGCCCCATCCCTGGAAGTGTTCAAGGCTGGATGGAGCGTCGAGGAACCTGTTCTAGTGAAAGGTTGGAACTGGAAGATTTTTGAAGTCATTTCCAACCCAAACCCTCCTATGATTCTTTGATTCTCTACCTTTGATCAGCTCTGTCACACTTTGTAGCTTGCTCAAACCTAACCTGTCCTTTCTGTAGTGGAAGGGTTAAGAAGACAGCCAATATCCAAGATAAAACCTTTCTGTGGATTTACATAATGCCAGATTTCATTTTACCAGCCTTGCTGAAGACATTAAATGGTGAAATTTTCTCCCTTTTCCAGCAATTTTCTCTCTTTCCAAGACATCTATTCTTTTCCCCGCTAGACATTGCAGTTAAGAGATGCTTTGCATTGAATGCTTTCTCTGCCTTTATTACTTACTCATCTGGCATCACGACATTTTCTGGCAAATCTTCCAAGTCTCTTTTTGGATTTGGCTGCCCTAAGTAATTCTGCACCACTCGCAAAGTCTGCCACCTCACAGCTCCCTCCTCTTCACCAGGTTGTTGAATACCACACATCCCTGTGCAGCTCCACTGGGAACAGCACAGCTCAGAAAACTCAGTGTTTATTCCTGCATTGTGTTTCCTTTCACTGACTGTTAATCCATGACAATACCTTTCCCCTCATCCCACTGCAGCTCGTTCCTGTCAGAGCCTGTTAAAATTCCAGCTAGACTATAATTAAAATAAAAAATCAGCCTCATCTCCATTACCCAGCTAGTCACTTAATATTCACTTTTCCTCTAAAGCTTTGCCACCAAGACACTTTTAATCTGAATTGACTTTGAAACTCAGGCATGTGGAGTGCACATTGGTGGTAAACTAGCAAAGTGATAATTTGCACTTACTTCTGGAAGTAAAAAGCAGCTGCTGATATTGAGTTCTCTACAGATGCACTCTCAAAAGCAGTCCCAAACAGGAGGAAGAGAAAAACAAGGAGAGGGAGAAACTGGAAGTGAAAAAGGGCGGCCTCCCCATCTCCTCCCCACCCCACACACTGCTCAGTCCTTCACACTGAAGCACACTTTTAATCATCAGCTCATTCAGGCTTGAAATGCAAACATCCCCCTTTCCAACAGTTCAAATAATCCTACTCTGTGACTGACTGCTCAGTCTGAACTCATCAGCAAAGGCCATTTACACCACATTAAAATTAGTTCCCATATTTTGTCCGTGGTGGCTCATGTCACAGGTTATGAACGTGTCCTACCTGGCAGCGAGGCAGTCAGGATTAGGGGAAGTAAAATGGATTTCTGGAAGCTCTCCATTGGAGCATTCTCTCCTGGTCCCTGAGACAGGAAGCCACCAGTGGTCACTGCATGCTTGAGGAGAAGCTGAAGGACAGAACTTATCGAGAAACTCAGGAATGAGCCGCTGCTTTGGGTCCTGTGACAAGGCTGACTTTGTGTGACCTGTATCGCCAACAAGGGGAAAAGATTGAATGAGGGAGGGCTGGGAAGCAGAGCAGAATCTTTCCTCAAATAACTGTTTCAAAAGACACAGAGGAACTTTCTTCAGCAGAGAAAATTACTCCTGCAGATCTCACATCCCTTAGTCCCTCCTGGCTGTTACAACACTCCTGCTTCAGCACTGACAGGGCCAGGGCAGCTCCAGCTGCATCATTAAAGTTACTTGTGAGCAACTGGCAAAATAATTCTCTGAGCTGCTGCATTTGTGAGGCTGAGAAACATCAAAATCTCCTCCCAGCTCCCCCGACTGAGCCCTCAGAAAGGCTGATAGTGCAAAGAAGGTCCCCACAGTTATTCCTCAGAACGTGAGAGTGCCTTCTATACCCCAAAATAAACCACCAGCAGCTCTCCACCGTGGTCAGAAATAATATACTGGGTGTGAGACACCACCTTACTTCCGTATTTTCTGCTTTTTCAGTGTTCGTGATTCACCTGTGGGATATCATTCTCCTCCCCCTCAAAATATGTGGGAGAGGCTTTGACTGAGCTTGGTTTACAAACTCCTCGTCTGGGCAACCGAAGCTTGCCTTTATGAAAGGGACCCACGCCAGAAGATGGGGTTTTGTGGCCAGACCATATTTCTTGTCAGGAAAGTGTTTCTTGGTTCCAGGGGTGTTCTTTGTGGCAGCACTGTGCAGTGCATAAAAATTAGTGTCACCACAGAGACACCCTGAGTTTCCTGCTCAGCTGCAGCACCAGGCTGTGCCGGAGCTCCGTTCCCTGCCCGGAATCTGGCAGGCTCAGCCAGAATCTTGGGCCACATTTTCCTGTTTTTCAAGCTTTCAGTTTACCTTGGGAACCTACAGGACAGCCCTGTCATGAATCAATGTTTTAAGCCAAACCTGCGGGATGATTTCTTCACCTGCTCGTTCAAAGACTGGTTTGGGTCTTCCTAGTGCATTTTGAAAGGTTTGGGGGTTTTTAACCTCCACATTTTACGTATGGAGGAGTCCCCAGCAAGTGGGTGGGGAGGGAGGGTGACTGTGCACAGCCTGGAGGGATTTCTCCTTGCTCTGTCACTGTGACAGCTCTCGGCATATGCATAAACCAGTCAGGATTACAGGAGCAGGTATCATCTGTCATATGAAGTGAAACAGCCCGAGTAGAACACCTGGAAACAAATCCAAAACACAGGGCTGGGTCCCTTTTCCAGGAAGCTGTAACACCAAGCAGGATTTCCAGCCAGCGCAGCAGCCTTCATACCTCCACTTACAAATCCAGCTGCACCCAAAGCAATCTGAGCTGGGCAAAGTTTTGTATGGTGAAGAATACTGGCTAGAATATTGTGCCAAACCCAGGACAAAAATCAGTAAACAGCTTAGGGTGAAGTAGAGCAAGACAGGAAAGGGAAGGATCTATAATATTTTGTTTTACTTTGTTTCAAAATGGACTTTTAAAGGGCCAGGAAACACTATCCGATCCCCAGATGAAACAGGATATTTTGGCCAACGATGAATTAAATACCTGGGGTTTGTTCTGGGCTGCTTTTCCGCTCCTCTGCAGGTGCACAGAGTGACTCATGTTGCCAGTGCTGCTCTGAGCCTGCTCCCTCCCTCATCCACGACACAGATAGGGGATAATAACAAGGATAATACCACTCTAGAGGAATGGCAGCTGGATCCAGAGAGGGGCTTGGATGCTTTGGGCACCCCACAAAGGACACTGACCCCAAATGCCAGGAAGCAGAATAAGAGATAGAGCCACAAAACGCCCCTGCCGCCCCAGGGCAAGCTCCCTGTTGAGGCAGGAGCAGGGACAAGGGTTAAATTATCTTCCAGCCACCAGCTCCGTCTGCTGGGAAGCAAATAAAGGCTGCAGAGGGTTTACCTGGCTCACATCCCTGGTGCTGAAATCCCCCACCGCTTTCCGTCTGACAACAGGTCCGGCTCACTGCCCACGCAGGAGGCTGGAGGTGTTCCAAGCGAGGATCCTGGGCCAGCCCTCACCTGCTGTCCCAAGGAAGCGTCCCTCAGGTGTTGGGGACACCGTCCCTGAGGGCAGGGCGGCCGGTCCGAGCTGTGCCTCGCTGCAGGCCGTGCCCGGCACCGTCCCGTGACACGCAGGGATGGCCTCTCCCTCTCTCCCTCCCTCCGCCCCGTCGCCTGTCAATGTTTAACCGGGCCCCGGGGAGGAAGTGAGGCACGGCCGGTGACACACGGAGCGAGCTTCAGGCCGCCCAGCCCGGCAGCTGCGCCATGCCCGCGCCTCATCCTCGGCAGGGCCGCAGGGCCGGGACGGGACACGGGCACGGCAGCAGGAGAGGGCTCTGGGCCTCCGGGTGTGCAACCACCGGAGAGCGCGATGGTGCCTGGAGGAATGTCCCCTGTTACAGTGACACCGAGGAGCGCGATGGTGCCTGAAGGAATGTCCCCTGTTACAGTGACACCGAGGAGCGCGATGGTGCCTGAAGGAATGTCCCCTGTTACAGTGACACCGAGGAGCGCGATGGTGCCTGAAGGAATGTCCCCTGTTACAGTGACACCGAGGAGCGCGATGGTGCCTGAAGGAATGTCCCCTGTTACAGTGACACCGAGGAGCGCGATGGTGTCAATTTCCCCCTGTTATTGATGCCTTTTCCTGGTCTTAAAATCAAGAGTCAGACACGGTTAGAAGGGGGAAAGGGATTTTACCTTGGTATTTCTTTTAAGGATCCTTAGGTGTACACATCCAGGTCATATGCATCGAGATGCACCCCGCCGAGTCTATCTCTGTCTGCCCCAACATCGGGTATAACATTATGGGTTTTACTAATTAGCACATCTATCAAAGATTCCCCAATGAGAGGCTCGAGTGAGCCCCCCTCCCCAAGGAACCTTCCCCTGGATGGTTCTCTCTTGGTTTACAGAATGTGTTCTGGAGAGGACCTTGGGGTCTGGGGCACACTGATCCCTGGCTACCAAACTTCTAAGATGTTGAGTCTCTTAGCTTGACAAATAAGTCCAAGAATGTAGGGAAAAAGCACTAGGAGTACAGAAGTTGTAAAAAGGTATAACAGGGGTATAAAAGAAAAGGCAAAAATCTTCATGGCATCATTATAATGACACAGGTGGGTATGATGGTGCCAGTGCCCCCGTTACAGTGACACAGGTGAGGGTGATTGTGATGCCATGATGATTTTTTGCCTTTTCTTTTATACCCCTGTTATACCTTTTTACAACTTCTGTATTCTCAGTGCTTTTTGCCTACATTCTTGGACTTGTTTGTCAAGCTGAGAGACTCAACATTTTAGAAGCTTCGTAGCCAGGGATCAGTGTGCCCCAGACCCCAAGGTCCTCTCCAGAACACATTCTGTAAACCAAGAGAGAACCATCCAGGGGAAGGTTCCTTGGGGAGGGGGGCTCACTTGAGCCTCTCATTGGGGAATCTTTGATAGATGTGCTAATTAGTAAAACCTATAATGTTATACCCGATGTTGGGGGAGACACACACACACTCGGCGGGGTGCATCTCGATGCACATGACCTGGATGTGTGCACCTAAGGATCCTTAAAAGAAATACCAAGGTAAAATCCCTTTCCCCCTTCTAACCGTGTCTGACTCTTGATTTTAAGACCAGGAAAAGGCATCAATTGTACCAATTTCCCCCATTTTACTGACACGGGTGAGTGCTATGGTGGCAATTTCCCCCTGTTATACTGACACAGGTGAGTGTTATGTTGCCAATTTCCCCCTGTTATATAACACAGGTGAGTGCAACATTGCCTGGCGATGATGTTCCCTGTTATAATGACACAGGTGAGTGCAGTGGTGCCTGGAGTGGATGTCCCCTGTTAAGTGATACAGGTGAGTGCAGTGGTGCCTGGCCCCAATTCCCCCTGTTATAACAACACAGATGAGTGTGATAGTGCCAATTTCCTTTGTTATACAACACAGGTGAGTGCAACATTGCCTGGCAATGATATCCCCCATTATAATGACACAGGTGAGTGCGATGGTGCCTGGAATGAATGTCCCCTGTTATAATGGCACAGGTGGGGTGAGTGTGATGTGCCTGGAGCACATCCCACTGCTAAAGTGCATCAGACAGCATGGCAGAGAGCAGAAGGGCCTGTGCCAGCTGTGCCCTTGCCAGTGGTCACTGTCACCCACAGCCATGGTCCATCAGCAACCCTTGACAGGGCGAGGGGCTGGGAGCTTCCAGGGGGCCCAGTTTGCAGCTGAAGGAGATAGGGTAGGGCTGGAGACCAGGCTTTGTAAGACTTGTTTTGTAAGACTTTTCAGGTAAATCTTCTGCGTGTAAAAATAAGGTGCCCATCCAGGGCACAAGGCCAAGGGCAGCGATGGATCAGGCTGTGGCGTCACTGGGGAGAATCACAGTCACAGAAACAATTAGGTTGGAAAAGACCTCTGAGATCATCAAATCCAACCTTTGACCAAACATCACCTTGTCAACCAGACAAGAGCACTGAGTGCCACGTCCAGTCTTTCCTTGAGCACCTCCCGGGATGGTGACTCCACCTCCCTGGGAGTGCTTTCCAGTGTTTAATCACCCTTTCCGTGAAGAAATTCCTCCTGATGGCCCCAGGAGACTGAGGGGGTGTGTGTGCTCCCTGCTGCCTCTGAGATGTTCTGACAGCCTTTGTCTTCCTCCAAGAACTGCATCCTGCATTTTATGCCATTGTTGGTCAGTGAGCTGATGTGACACTTGAGGAGATTTTTATGATGAGTCCATCTGCCAGGAAGCTTAAATTGTAAAAAAGGGACATACAACTTCTCTGCACTGTATTTCCTACTAAGCACAGTAACAGTAGCAAGTAGAAATTAATGCAAAAATGACTCAAATTGGAAAGGTTCAGTTCAGCAAAGGGAAATGAATCATTCAGTTTGGGGAATTGTGAAAAATTTCTGAAAATAAATTTTAAAAGCTTTGCTTTATTAGAAAAAAATATCACCCTGACTTGTTAAAAGAAATAGCTGTGAAACCTGCAGGCAGAGTTTTTTTGACCAGTGATAACTTTTGTTACTATTTTCTTGACTTTACAAACACCTTCTTTTTTAAAGTCTAAAAATCTCACACTCTTGTTCCACCAACTTAAATACCACTATTCTTGAAATGCCTTCCATACAGGTGTGTCTGAATAAAGCTAGAGCAAGAAAAGGAATAAATAACATCTAATGAGCACGTTCCATCTCTGGCTGCCCAAGCAGGAAAAGTGCAGAAGGTTAAAGTGAATTTTCAGCTTGAATTAATCAAGAAAACTCTTCACAGAAACGCTTTGGAAAGGATTATAGCTGCTTTGAAAACATTTACAAAGCTATCATTTGGCACTACTGAGGAGAGATTGGCTCTGTCATCTCTCTAATTGCTCTTCAGGTAGGCTTAAGCTGCTCTGAGGTTCGTTCCCATCCCCTCAGTGTAGAAAGGACAAAATCATTTCTGTTAGAAAAGACCAGCATGAGCATTGATATTTTATTAATTATTTATTACTGCCTTTGTCGGTTCCTTCCTTTGGCTTTCCTAATGAACCATAACGTTGGGATGAGTAAAACCTTGGGTTGAGATGCAGTGGGATAAGGCATGGTGAAGTGTCCGAGTCCCCAGCCTCTGAGAACAAGGTGCATGCCTGTTCATGATGTTCAAAAGACCAGGTCCTAAGTTTGCCAGCCTGATTTAAATGGAAAAGCATTTGGGTCACTTTGTGAATCACCAGCCTGCACACCAGGCAGAGTCCTACCTCCCACTCCAGTTCCCTTAGACACTTCTTTCCAATTTTTCCTTTTTCTTCTGCTGGTGAGTAGGATGATTTTCTCCCTTTTTTTTTTTCCCCCCCAACCCTTCCAAACCCATTTCTGGATGGTGTGTACACTGTGAACTCCTAAGCAACCCCCCCCATTTTTTGTTCTGGGGTGTGTGAGGCTGGAACATATGTCTGCACAGCTTGCTGTGCAATCCCACGCAAGGAGCTCTGAGGGAAATGGACTTCCTGGGATTCGCTTGGTGAAACCTTCTGTCACTGCCATTGGGGCCACAAGTGTGATTTCTTTTTTTGGGGGACAAATTGTCATGATGGGAATGGTTTCAAACTGAAGGAGAGTTGGTTTGGATTGGATATTAGGAAAAAATTCTTTCCTGGGAGGGTGGGGAAGCCCTGGCACAGGGTGCCCAGAGAAGCTGTGGCTGCCCCTGGATCCCTGCAAGTGTCCAAGGCCAGGCTGGATGGAGCTTGGAGCCACCTGGGATAGTGGAAGATGTCCCTGCCCGTGTCAGAGGAGTTGGAATCAGATGATCTTTAATGTCTTTTCCAACCCAACCCATTCTATTCACCTGTGATAGAAAATTAACACACCTAGAAAATTTAGACACCTTCATCTGTAAGATCACCAGGCCCTAGAGTTCCATGCTGTATTATGGCTTATTTAGCTGAGTCAAAGAAAATATGGTCAGATGGTGTGAGCACTAGAACAGCAGAGAGCAGCCACTTACCGGTTAAAGCTGATTTAAGGTCGATGCTAGAAACAGGAATAAAATTCTTCCTTTCTTCATGAAAATGGGCTTGAAAGGAAGTTTGACCATTACAAGGATTTTGAGAAATGGCTCCCTATTGAAGAAATAAATGTTCTTTTCTCTCATGCAGTGCAGGGGAGTTGAAACACCTAGAAAAGGCAGGAGGAAAGCTGCCCTAGGGACTGAATTAGCTGTCTCTATCTTGCTGCCTACAGCATGCTGCTCTCCAGTAGCAACTCAGCCCAAGGAGATGCTAAGCCATAACTTTTCCAACTCCGCTATTTTCCCCTTTTTCTATGCTCTTACTTCTTTTCTCTGCTGTTTGCCAAAATATTTGGTGCTCTGCAAGTCATGTTTCTCATGCAAAACAGATTTTATTAGTGTTAGCTGTAGAAGTCTAAGTGAGACACACAGACCCGTCTCTGTCTCTAACAGGTTTTTCAAAATCTTTTTAATTCATCTGTTAATGTAGCCACATTTTTTCCTTAATCAGAAGCTTAGAGGAAAAGCTCTGGAAATAACAGGGCTGGGCCATTTCCTTTTCGTGTTACCATTGTGAACATTGAGATGCATTTTCCCCCATTGTCTCCCTCCTTATTTTGACTCCAGAGGAGTCTGAAAGCCTGGGCTGGACTGGACTTCCTGGTTTAGACTGCAAGAGTAGCTGAGACCAATCTCACCAGGATGCTTCCCACTGATCTGAGGAATCCTGCTTTATCTCTTTCCAAAGAAGTCAGGTAATCTTTGCCTTGATGTAAAGATTCATGAAATTATGCTGCTATGGATCTAGGCCTGGATAAATTCTCAAAAACCTTGTGACACCAATTTAACTCATCTGATTTTTTCTTATATTTCTTTTTTCCTTTTTTCCTCAGTGATTATAATTAAGCCACAGCTCTATGCAGAACTGCTGTGGACCCTTAATGAAGAAAGTTTTGGACATAATCTTCTTCCAGACTTTTACACCCAGGAGGCCACAGGATTAAACACTTTTTTTTTGGCACGAATATCCTTGCAGTTTTTATTTGGCCTGAGTAAATCTGCAACACTGGAATGTTGTTCTCCAGTCCTTCTCTGCCAGCACTCCTTGTGAACCACATTCCATGTTCCATTCCACCCTTTGCCAGGTGCATTTCTCCTCTCCAGCACTGAAACCGGTGACTTGTAGCTGGGAAAATGAAAATGTCATCATCCAGGGAAGGTAGATGAAGGCATTCATCACGGAGTTCAGGCAAGATGAAGTAAGAAAGTTTATCACAGAATGACAGAAGATGCAGCTTTGGTGCTGTCAGAGGGAGTGTAAATCTGAGAAGGAAATTTTTAGTGCTCTTTAATACATCAGTTCCCCTGGCAACATTTTCTTTAGCTTTAGAAATGCTTTGTCTCTGGTTCAAACAGCTTTAATTTCTGTGGTTATCCTTTGGTTTATTCTAAAGAACTTTTCAATGCGTGATAATGTGCCAAGGAAATGGAAACATTCTCTACGCTCATAATCATGATTACATTTTTCATTATTGCTTAGGGTCATGGTTTTTAGACTTCCTGAAGCTTACATGGAAAATGAGATTTTTCAAGGAGTTCAGGTAAAGTGCAAATCTATCCAGAGCTCCTTTAAAACTGGTGCTCAACACCTCTCTCTGGCAAGCACAGTAAGTCCAGCTCTGGACACATCAGATGAACAAATGGGCAGCTTTGTCAGAAGTATGCACACACAAACACTGTGTCCAGGGCTCCAAATCCCACAGGACTTCCCAGGAAACTTACTGTGGGGCTATGGAATGAAACCCCTTTTCACACAGAATCACACAGAATTGTTAGGGTTGGAAGGGATTTCTGAAGATCATCTTGTCCAACACCCCCAAGCTTTTCTTTTTTTCCTGATGATTTTGCAAGGGCTGCCAGTTATGAGAAACATTCATACTCACACCTCTGAAAATAGAATATTAATGGATATTCCCCAAGTGACCCACAGGCACGATCCAGAGTGGCACTGTCATGATGAGAGAAGATTGGCACCAGAAGAGTAGGTGTGATATTGGAAGAGCTGCTTCCCCTTTGCATTTTCATGAAATACATCCTTGTGACTGACATCTTGCTGCTCCCTTTGGGCATTCAGTTAAGATCACCAAGTAGAAATGCCAAGGGTTTTTTGGTTTTTTTTTTTAAATCAGTGTCTCCTCTGCACTGTGTTTGTGATACCAGGTCTGTGACTGAAAGCTGCTCTTTTTCAGTAAGACACCGTAAGGCTCTGGCAGAGATGGTTTCAGACATTCAATTTCTCTTTGTGTAGCAGAATCACTGCTGTATTTTGGCTTTCTCCTGTAGAGGAGCAGTGAATTTTATTTTGATATTCAGGCTGAGAGAGTTGAGGCTGTTCAGACCGGAGAAGAGAAATCTCCAGGGAGAACTTATTGCACCTTTTCATTATCTGAAGGGGCTACAAGAGAGCTGGAGAGGGATTTTTTACAAGGCCTTGTAGTGATAGGACAAGAGGTAATGGCTTTAAACTGAAGGAGGGTCAGTTTAGACTAGATATGAGAGAGAAGTTTTTTACAATGAGAGTGAGGAAAACCACAACAGGCTGCCCAGAGAGGTGGTGGATGCCCCATCCCTGGAAAAATTCAAGGCCAGGCTGGACAGGGTTCTGATTGAGTTGAAAATGTCGCTGCCCATGGCAGAGGGGCTTGGACTGGGCAACTTTTAAAGGGTTCTTTCAACCCAGCCACTCCGATTCCATGATTCTATTCGGTCATTTCCTTTGCAACACTTGTACACAAAATGAGATCTCCTAAAAGCTGAGGGAACTGGTGAGCACTAAAAGATCTCAAGAATACAGTAAAGATTGACATATTTAAAGGATAAAGTTTCCAGTCCCTTCCTCTTTGCTCAGCAAAGTTGCTGACAGCAGCATCACTCAGTTTCCAGCAGGAAACCTCCTGCCAGAGCCACACCCACAGGGCTTGGCCTCAGGATAAGGGGCTGACATCCCCAAAATGGGCTGAGGTGCACCACAGTTGCTCACCTTGAGCTGCTCCACTCCCTCCTCACCCTGTCAGGACCCAGCAGCATCACTCCCACACCAGGTCCTGCTCCCGCTCACGGCTCAGCTCTCTCTGCTCTTTAATTCCCCCACTGACCTTTTACGAGCAGCAACACGTGTAAAAGCTGCAGGTCCCTTTGTGTACTCGAGTCAAACATTTACTTACAACTGCTGTTTCAGCAGTAATAATTAAATTAAACATGAAGGGATTAGAGCTGCCTGGAAGATCCACGAGCTGGAGGTGTAAATCACACCACCTCACTAATTTATGACATTCTGCACCTCTAGCTGTGCACGGGGGCTTGTGGAGTGTAATTGTAAATGTAACTGTGACTCCTGAGGAGCAGCAAGATGATCACAGGCTTGTGTCCCTGCACACAAAGGCTTAAATTAAACGAGGTCGGGTTAGGGCTGTAGCTGAACACAAGGAATGTTGTGTACACAGTTCGCTTGGAGAGACTCTAAGAAGGGGCTTGGATTTATTTCTTTTTCCCTGCAAAAATAACGCATTTTTGAGTATGTGAAACATTATTTCTCAGCCATTGAAATTGTCCAATTACATTTTGCAGTGAAAATGTACTTAAGTGAACTCTTTGGAAGAACAGCCTCAAATCCACTGCATTACCAGGCTTTGAAAAAAGTCTCTATTTGCTCAGCCAGAACACGTGCAAATTCAAGTCTGCTTTTTTCAGGCTCAATCTCCTATGTGCTGCATATGTCTAAGTCCTGTGAAAATATTTGTAGATATTTCAGGGAATATATTTCTGTCATGAACTAATGAATTTAAGTCCAGCTGCAAAAAAAAAAACCCAAGCAAAATAACATCAGAAATGTAAGCAAGAGAAAATAAAAGATAAAGGCAGTAAGGGAGAACTTCTCTCTTTATGGTTTTTGGTTCATAAGTGCTTGTGTTTGGAAAACAGTCTGACAGTCTTCAGTTATTCCACATTTCTCTTTTAAGTGATAATAGCCCTGTACTTCCAGGCCCCAGAAGGACCACGATAGCCATCCCCAGGCACACAGTGGGGCAGAAATCATTTCAGGTTGGTTCTTGTTCTTCCCAAAAGTATCAGCTGTGGTTAAATTTATCTTTTTGTTTCAATTCCCTCACTGTTTACTAAGTCATTTTTGGGAAAGGGAGAAAATTCAACAGTTTCTGATTTAACAAGGCCAAGTCCTGGGTCCGCCCTTGGGTCACACCAACCCCATGGAGCTCCAGGCTGGGCAGAGGGGCTGGAAAGCTGGGAAAGGCCCTGGGGGTGCTGGTGCCAGCGGCTGGACACGAGCCCAGGGGTGCCCAGGTGGGCAGGAGGCCGCTGGCCCCTGGGCTGGGTCAGGAATTGTGTGTCCAGCAGGAGCAGGGCAGGGATTGTCCCTCTGTGCTGGGCACTGAGAGGCCCCTCGAGGGCTGTGCCCAGTTCTGGCTCCTGCAGGAGAGCCCTGGAGGGGCTGGAGCGTGTCCAGGGCAGGGAAGGGAGCTGGGAAGGGGCTGGAGCCCCAGGAGCGGCTGAGGGAGCTGGGAAAGGGGCTCAGGCTGGAGCAAAGGAGGCTCAGGGGGGACCTTGTGGCTCTGCACAAGTCCCTGACAGGAGGGGGCAGCCGGGGGGGTCGGGCTCTGCTCCCAGGGAACAGGGATAGGATGAAATGGTGTCAAGTTGAGCCAGGGGGAAGTTTAGATTGGATATTAAGGAAAATTTCTTCCCTGAAAGGTGCTCAAGCCCTGGCACAGCTGTCCAGGGCAGGGCTGGAGTCCCCATCCCTGGGGGGATTTAAAAGCCCTGTGGATGTGGCATTTGGGGACAGGGGTTAGTGCTGGACTCAGCAGTGCTGGGTTAAAGGTTGGACTTGATGCCTTTAAATGTCATTTCCAACCTAAACAATTCTACATTTCTACTGATTTTAACTGGAAAAGGAACCAGCCCCCTAACTTGATGACACCCCAAAATGTTGATACATCCACAACTGGGAAGACAAGTGAACACATGCAACAGTGTGGTAGCAAAATTCTTTATTAAAATATCAAACATGGAACTGTTGGCTCAACACTCTCATGTTCTTTGCAAACAATACAAACATTGGCACATGTTTGACATTGACATTGCATTGTCACCTGCACAGATCCGGGAGGAGCAGCATTCCTGTCACATCCTGCACACACCAGGAGCCTTCGTGTCCCCTTGCACTTCCATGTAAGGCAAAACTTTCACTGCAAAAATCCACCCTGTATTTTCAGAAGTGCCTGGGAGCATTGTACCTCCACAGTGAGGCTGAGTCAGAGGAGCTGTGAGACCAAATCCTTGAAAATCCTAATTTAAACTGAGAATGTGTTAGTTGATTAATTAGGGTTGTGGGGGAAAAAAAATTGTAAAAATTTTTCTGCATCCAAAAACTGATCTTGGAAGAAATAGAGTGTGTGGAAATGCAACCAATGCTAAAACACTGTCAGTTCTGCTGATTTCTGTACTCCTCCCTACTTAGAAGCAGTGGAGTAACTTTCAGATGACCTTTTCAAATCTATTCATTAAAAAAAAAAAAAAAATTAATGATCTTCTAACCCAGAATGCATAAAAACACTGGGGTAGTGCTCTACTTCTGCACACAAACTGCCCCCAAACTGCCCCCAAACTGCCTGAATTTTTTTATCAGCCAATACAAAACTTAAAAAAATAACTATATGTACACTGCAGTATTGTGTTTACAGTTCTAGTTATATTTCTGATCATTTTTTGATGGTTTTTCATTGGAAAATACATATAATTTTGCAAAAGGCCACTAATGCTGTTTTGATTGTTTTAAAATTCATGATCTGAGGCCTCAGCTGCAAAAGCTAATTTAATTTAGCTGATACATATAAACTCACTAGCACAGTGGTTTTGTTTAAACAAATGGATTTGCCTTACATGCAGTCATCTGCTTTTTCTTAAATCACATTTTCCAGCAGGGTAGCTTATTATTATTCAATTAGTATATTCTTATTCAAAGCAGCCTAGGGAGCAGGGAGGAATTTAGTCTGGAGAAAAGGAGGCTCAGGGGGGACTTCATTGCTCTCCACAACTCCCTGACAAGAGGTTGTGGCAAGGTGAGGGTTGGTCTTTTCTCCCAAGTAAAAAAAACAACAGGACAAGAGGAAATGGCTCCAAGTTGCACCAGGGGAGGTTTAGATTGGACATAGGAAAAAGTTCTTCACAGAAAGGGTGGCCAAGCACAGGAACAGGCTGCCCAAGGAAGTGGTGGAATGACTCTCCCTGGAAGTCTTCACAAAATGTGTAGATGTGGTGCTTAGGGGCATGGTTTTGGGGTTAATGGTTGGGCTCAGTGAACTTGGAGGTCTTTTCCAAATTAAACAGTTCTGTGATTCTGTGAATTACAAAATTATTTTCTGATTTGCACAAAGAAAATCATTACATTGAGGAAAATTCTGTGCAGCAACTAAAAGCATTCACTTGGGAAGCCACTTTGCAAAGAGGAGAGGAACAGGCTCCCAGGATCCCTGACATTTCAACCTGGACTCATCTGCTCCTCAGCTGAGCTTCAGCAGTAACAAATTAAATGCTCATGGACAGCCAGGCCTTTAGAGACTGATGTGGGGACCAAACATTCTGAAGGCAGCAACAGAGACATCTTGTACAGGTCACTTGAAATTCCAAATGCATCTCCCTGGAAACAGGATCAGGATGGTTTCTCAGACCATGCCCGAGGACTTACTCCCAACAGCACATCAGCGATGGATTTCATAGAACCACAGAATGGTTGGGTTTGGGTTGGAAGGGACCTTAAAGATCATCCATTTCCACCTCCCTGCCACCTCCTACTAGGATTTAGCCCCAAAAATACAGTGGTTGAGTCTGCAAAAGTGGCTGACTGAGAGCAGCACCATCTTCCCAGTTAGCAGCTGGATTCAAGTAACTGGGAGCACTCCTGAACTCCAATAAAAGCCACAGCCGAGAGGTTGAGCTGGACTTGGTCCTCAAGAGTGACTCTTTTTATGCTGATGCAAAGCCACAGACTGCTGACACCAGGCACAGAGGTGGAAGTGAGACCTTCAATTGCCTGCAGGATTATTTCATTACTGTTTTATTATTATTTATGACTATATTATTACCTCTGAGAAAAGGAGGAGAACATCGGGCTGATGATGCTGTCCCAACTCACAGACCTCAACCCCTCAAGACAGGGAGCTAGGAATGACCAGGAAACATTCCCTTCTGCTCGCCATTTTTCCATAAATTAAAGGAATAACCAGTCTGCACCTTGGGCACAAGAGCAATGAATGGCAAAAGATATTTCTGCCTAGTACATGGAAAGAATAGTGATTAAAAAGATGTTGCTTGGCTTTATCAGTCTGACCCATCAAACTTTTTGAAGGCAGCAAAAGATTCAGAAAATAGCTGAACTTTAAGTAAAATTGAGCTGCTTAAATATTTTAATTATTTAAATAAAAGATTAAAAGTTTACTGAAGAATCTTAAAATGAAGAAGGCTATTCTTCTGACAAACAAATAAACATAGCTTCTTCCGTCATCAGTGGTCAAAAGTAAGTGCATGATCTCAGGTTACTGTACACCAGAAGAAAATAAATAATATGTTATGACCATTATTAAACACTTCTCAGGATTTTCCTGCTGAAAATATTTATCCTGCTCTTCAGACACAGGCAAGTAAAAAGAGATACTTGGGAAATCCTCGCCAAGAAGGATTTGAAAAGAAAGAAAGAAGAATCCTTCTTTTCAATGAAAAGAAAAGAAACAATAAAAAATAAATAACACCAAAATAATAAAATCTATTTGCCTGTCTTTCTTCTGTGCTTTTACCATGCCGGGTGTTGGGTCCCCTGAGCTCCCCTCAGGAGCAGCTCCACTTTCACTGCTTTTTGGAAAGAAACAGTTCACACAGACATTACAGGCATTCCGTGCTGCTAACACCGACCTTGCCTGTGCCTGCAGGAAAGTCAAACAGGACCATTGCATAAGGGAGGATTTCTGAACTCCCTTCTCCCTCCTCAGAGCCCTGAAGTATTTTTCACAGCATCTGTTGTAAAGACCCCGCTCCTTATCTCTGACACTTATAATCAGAGATTTCATGAGGCTTTGCTTGGGAATGAAGTAAGAGATAGGGCTCCTGGCCTGAATGATTACTTGAGCACATTTCCCCACTAGGTCTTGTTCTTTAAAGAGAAATATCCTCCTGTCTTCTCCCTCACACACCCAGTTTCTCATTGGAAAAAAATGCCTAAATCACTGTTAGTGACTCTAGTTTAGCCTTGGCAAACCATTCACAGTAGCTCTCAGGCAATCAAAGTGAGACACAAATATAAAAGATGTCTCCAGGGTCTATTTTAATAGGAAGAGCAGGGCACCCTCCACTGGCTCCACCATGGATTATTTCCACCAGGAAGCAGCTGCAGCAGCTTTTACACATCCACCAGGTGACCTGCAGTGCCCAAGGTTGTCCCAAGAGCATTGCAAGGGCAAATTCTACCATCTCTGCGAAAAAAAATTGGTGTAGACTGAAGGAGGGATCTGTGCCAGGATGCAGCTCAGCCCACACAGAGCTGGCTGCAAGGGCAGGGCTGCAGCTTCCTCTGCCAGGAGGGAGCATCCTGACAGCTACAAATACCATTCCTTACATGCCTGCACAGATGGGTGCAGTAATTCATCAAGATGGTGCAAATTTTATTCTCTGAACAGAAGTGCTTTGACTGTTTGTTTGGTACTGCAGAAATGTTCCCAGGCCTCTGGCAGCAAGATTTGGAGGGCAGGTTAGCAGGCCTGAATGTTTCGGAAAACAAAACTTAATCATAATTATAACTTGGGTAGAGCAGGGATGCACGGAGGCGGGAGTGAAGGGGAGAGAAAGAGGTTTGCACATTCTTGGACAGAAATAGGGAATTTTTTCACAGAGAGGGTGGTTAAGCACTGGAAGGGGCTGCCCTGGGAGGTGTTCAAGGAATGACTGGATGTGGCACTCAGGGCTCTGGCTTAGTTGACAAGGTGGTGTTAGGTCAAAGGTTTGACTCAATGATCTTGGAGGTCTTCTCCAACCTTAGCAATTCTCTGATTCTGTGATTAAAATGACCATTTAAAAAGTCTTTTAACGAGATGGAGCTGGAGTTAGTTGGGAGTTTGCTGGAGTTGGGAGCAGCCCTGTAAAAGCAGAGAATTTCAGTTTGTTAAGTGGAGCAGGGTAGGTGCTAGAGCACTCCTCCTTGATTTCCTGCCACCAGGCGATTCCAGTAGCTCAGCTGCTCGGATGGTTTTATTTCATGGCACGTCACGATTTTCTTAAAGCGAGGGACAGAGAACCTGATCCTCTCCGGGAAAAACGTCTGCTCCGAGTGAAGCTCCTCCAGCTGAATTTTTAATTTGGCAAGGCACAGCCCTATGAACACATCCTCCAGTTTAATGAATGGAACGCTCTCAGAAATGTTGTAGATCTGACTGGCTACGTCACTGGATAAAACATATCCAGTCCCGGAACAAAAGGGTGGGTAGGTCGTTCCTGGATACTCCTCCCTACTCACATACCACTTACTCCCTCTTGTCCTTATGGGGTACTCGTGCAGTTTTAAAAAGCCTGTGAAGAACCCAGCAGTCTTCTTTTTCCTCAGAAGCAGCTCAGTGAGGTAAAAAACGTTGACAAACACGTCTGTGTCGGTTTTCATCACGAAGCCGGACTGGGAACAAAACCGGTGAATCCACTCCATTCCCATCATGGTCTTCAGGGTCAGGTTGTAATAGGTGTCTGTAAAGTTCTTCTGGATGATGTCTCTGTACCTCTGGCTCTCTTCAGCGATGCTAGCCTGCTGGCTGGGATCCACAGGGCTTCCCAGGAGGAAAAACGTCACCAGGCTCTTCCCAGCCACTGTCCTCTCCTTGCCCCAGGTGTGCCGGATGGCCATCCTGGCATCCACCTGCTGGAAGGAGGACGCCACGAGCAGGACAAGGAAAGGAGGGCTCTTGTGGCAGTCGACATCCGGGAGCAGAGAGAAGTTCCCTTCAAGCCTCCTGAAAGTCTCTGTGGGGAATATGTAACCCTGGCTGTTCTCACAGAACACGCAGAACTCGGGCCAGCTGTGCAAAACCCAGAAGCTGGCACTGCTGAGCCCGACCAGGCAGACAAACAGCCTGAACTTTCTGAAATCCATCTGAAAGGAACAAGAAGGAACAGCACATCCATAAAAATAATCCCTGCTTCCTCTCAGTGCTGTGCTCCCAACTCCCTGCGCAGGGATTTAAAGCCAGGTCAGCTCTAACTGAAAGCTGCCTGTTTGAGGGCACTCACCCACATTTCTCCTCCTGCCACCCCCACGAGATGTTCTGCTGGCAGATTCACACTTGGGCTTAACTTGAATCTGCCCTCCAAGCCACTGTGTCCTCAGACATCCACACAAGCGTGCCCACTGACACCACGTTACCCAGGCTGATACTTCAAACCTGCTCCCCATTTTCAGCACCCTACAGACCAAGTTTAGACCCACCAGGGCCAGAGAAGGAGCAGATTATGTGCCCATATCACAGGGCAGAGAATAACAGTGATGGGGGTTTGGGGTTTTTTTTTAAATACCATGTTTCTCCATCTGTGCCTGTGTCCCAGAGCCAGCAGGTGTCCAACGGGCACACCCAGCCAGGTTCCTCTCATCTTCATCACCTTTGTGTCCTGTGGGGCTCTTGCACCAACCCAGAAACTGCTCCTGATCCTTTTGCTGCAGGGGCCATGCGTCACATTTTTGAAGTTGGGTCAGCTGCTCTGAAGACAAGAAAAAAACCAAAACAGCAGTGGGTCACATTATTTGGATGTTTCAGCTTGTGCAGAGTTTGAGTGCTGAGTTTGACTCACTAGGACATGCTGAGGTAAGAAGGGGGTTATCCTATTCCCCTCTCCTCTTTAAGTGAGAGAGATCTGAACAACAACAACAATGTTCACTCATTTAACTTTGTAGCAGATTAATGAGCTGCACATCTGCCTATAAATCTAATAGAAATTTTGAGTGAGAGAAAAATTATCAAAGCAAGCCCAAAAACCTTACAGTGCCAAAATGTTACACATCTCCATTAATTAACCTGGTGAGAGGAGTTTAAGCCTCAGGTTGCTCATTCCAGTAAGCCACAGACCCACCAACTACTATTTTAGAGCACTAGGATGAGGCAATTTTTATCAGGGGGGAAAATGCATCTCCTTCCATTTCCCCCCTTCTTAACAAAGAGTTGTATCTGGCTCCCCAGCTAAAAACACAGCAAACCAAGTTAACCATGCCCAGAGCTGCAGCGTTCTTGGGAATTTGATCTTTGCCTTCTGACCAGGAATGTTCTGTGTAGACTCCCCCAAGTCAGATTAGTGCCTTCCTTTTGCTCAAATTCCCCTTTCCAGGCGATCAAAGGTTTTACATTGCAGGATTTAAGTTCACTTGAATGTCCAGCCAGGTGTTCCTGGAACCAAATCCAGTTCATTTTACCCATAAGAATGTTCCCATTAACTTCAGTGATTCTTAAAAGCATGGAACAAGTAGAACTGGAGTCTTGGTTTACTGGCATTCCCCCCACAGTGAAATGCTTTTTTGCAATGATTCACTGATGAATTTTGAAAATATTTCAGAAGTTTACATTTCTTCTGGCACTTATATTTAAATTAACTTTATCCTTAAATAGATAAGGATGTTTTCTTGTATGTACAGTTCTGAGTAGTCCTGTAATTAACTTTAAAACCGCTTTAGTTAAATGCATACGTAAAATTGTGTGAGATTATACATTCACATATATATATATATATATATATGTATATACATAAGGTTATACAAAAATCTGCTCTACATCTGTTTTAACATTCTTCAGTGGCCTGGGAGGAAGCACATGAACATCCTGAATTGTGTTTTCAGGACAGGAGGGTGTTTTGAGGTTGACAATGGAGATGTACAAGAGGTTTATTCCTGTCAGCAGGAACAGTATCTGCCTGATATTTCTCTGTCACAGAAATTCCAGAACACATACAAACGAAACACTGAATTAATTTAAAAACTGAGACCAATTTTGTATTAAACCCATTAAAACCTTTTCACAAATATCCAAGTGCAAGATGCCCTAACACACAACAACCATTTTACAAGATTCCAGTAGAATCAGACTGATATAACATGACCATTGTTTACTTTTCTTTCCAGCACTGGTAACAGATCTAAAAAAACTTTAAGAGGTCCTTGTTTTGGACAGCTGGGAGAGCAGCCTCCCACCTTTACCATTCTGCCTTTCCAGAGCCACACTGTCTTCCTGATTCAGCCGATGCGTGAAGGAGCACAGCTCGTGCACACACATAAACACACAAACACTCACAGCTGGGCAATGCAAATGTTTGTAAATGCATGCAAGGTGTAACCATATTTTATAAGTTTAGCAAGAGGCACACATGTCCATGCATCCTTTCCCAGCAGGGCCCTGTGCAGGGATCAAGGGATAGGCAGTGTCTTGATACGAAGCGCCCACTACCCCAGAGCAAAGTCTCCTTTGGTTCTGACCAGCTTTTGTCATCAGCTTGATCATCAAAAGGCAAAGCTGGGGCTGTCTGGAATCTGCCCTCCTGAGCTGGAGGAGTGGAGCTCTTTTTCCCTCACGTGGAACATTTGCCATTACTCACTGAGGTATTTGTGGAAGGGGGTGGGGAGCGAGGCCCAGATCACACCAGTAGCACCTTGGGCGTCCCCAGTTTGGTGTCTCAGCTGTCTCTGCCTCCCCAGCTGTGTAATCCATCCATGTGTAACCTGGAATCATGGAATGTTTGGGTTGGAAAGGATCTTAAAGATCATCCAGTTCCACCTCCCTGCCATGGGCAGGGACACCTTCCACTATCCCAGGTTGCTCCAAACCCCATCCGACCTTGCATTTACTGGGAGAGGGGTGACAGAGACACAAGCTGCTTCCTCTTGCCAAAGCCATTGTTCTTCAAAAACCATCCATTCAATTCTCGTTTGCAGGTGAACAGGGAGAATTCTGAACACTAAAACCATTTGTATTAGCAGAGGCAGGGCAGCTCCTTGGAGTACTGAAGTTTCTGTACCAGGGGATTAAATCACCCTGGTATTGTCTCCTCACCCCTGGGATGCTGAGCCCCCATCCCATCCCCATTTTGCATCAAAGCAAATCTTTCTGGTTTTGTATCAAGTCCTTTTGCATGATGTTATACTTGACTTTTCTCTGTGATCTCAGTCAGAAATCACAGGTTTTAATTATCTCAAAGCTTTTTCCATCTCCTGTTGTTCCAACTGCAAAATATTTTATGAAGGGCATTACCAAAAAATTGCCTGTTTCATGTCCTAGAGACTTTTCTTAAACTGACTGGCACTTCCTGGGTCTCTGCAGATCCAAACGTGGCTTGCATGGAATGCTGGCACCAAACAATGTGGGAGTTGCAGCTGCCTCTCACACCCACCTGAAATGAGCACCTAAAAAAAGACTCTGCTCTCTCCCATCAACTTAAGGGGAGTTGAATTTTTTTATTCTCTTTGTTATTTATTAAATATCCCCTTTTTTCTTGAGACTGTCTCTTTTAGACAAGTCTCAGTACTTCATTTTTCAGCACAAAGTGTTACAACAACTCTAGCACTGAATACAGGCAAGCAAACACACTGCAATGGTTACAAATGACTGCACATGGCTCTCCAATTTGGTAGCCATGAATTAAGCCAATCTCATCAAAGACTTTTCTTTTTTTGGCCACTCTTCAATTGCTTTTTCTATCGATTTTCATCTGCTGGGCTTCAAACTCATCCCTGATGTAAGTGCAGCATTCTTGTCCTGTAATAGCACATTTTTCCGTAAGGCCATGTGGTTCTGTAGAGCCTCATTCCTTCCAACATTCTATCCAGCAATTAGTTACATTGAATATTTTAGCTGCTTTAAATTTTCATAGGAATTTTCATGAAACTCTAAAGGTGTTTTTGGCAAACAAAGATTTTGGTGGACTATTAAGATACATCTTACACACATGAGCAACACTTCAGTTACCAGGTTATTCATTCTTTTTCCTCAATTTTGTTCTGGTTGGGGATAATAATTTAAGTTTAATAGCATAATTCATTCTTTTCACCTTTCCACTGGCTTGTGGCTGGCACAGAGTGTGTAAATCCTGCTGAATTCCCAAGGCCTTGCTAACTTGCCCCACTGCTCCTGCTATAAAATGAGACTCTCTGTCTGATGACATTCCTAGAGGAGCTCCAAAGCACGGAAATATTTGATTTAGCAATATTTTCACTGTTTCTTTTGCCAGGTTGGTGCAGCAGGGAAATTCTTCAGGCCACCCAGAAAAGGGATCCACTAAGACTAGAAGATAGTTACAGTTCTCTTTGCATGGAAGTCCTGTAAAGTCAATTTGCCAATAATCTCCAGGAGAGCTACTACATTTGATAGCCTCTATCACGGCTTTATTTTCTCGAGAGCTATTACTTGGCCATAGGGGTGACTGCCCATCCACCAGGGTGAAATTTAGAATATAATGCCTCAAATAACTGACAAATTTTTGAACTATATTCTGGTTTAATACCTGACTCCACAGCTCCATAGCTGTGACTGCTCACAATCAGCTGGGCCATCCTTGGCATAAGGGAATAATTCAAAAGATTTCCCAGGATCTGGGAAGTCCAAAGCTGGAGGCCTCATTAGTGCTTTTGAAGTCATTTAAAAGCAGCCCAAGCATCATCAGGCCATATAATAAAGTCTTTATGGGCAGTTTAAAAAGTCCATGCAAAGGGTGCCCCTGTAATCTGAAATTCCTTTAAATCTATTACAGTGAACCATTCCAAATTTATTTATTTGTTTGTTTCCTTTTTTTTCAGTGTGGTTACGAGTGTTTTCGGTTAGTTAGCATTTTTATTAATTGCTCTTAAGTCTTGTACTAACTGATAATCTTTAGTATTAACATTTTTGACTGGCAAAATTGGAGTTCACCAACAACCTGGACCTTAAAAATTTGTTAATGAATAGGTAATGAGCCTTTTCAGTGTGTTGACTTTAAAAGCTGTTGGGTTTATATGACCAGGCCTGGGTCTGATTTTAGTTTGATTCTCACAGGTTCTGCTCTTTTTGATTTTCCAGGGATGTCCCTGGCCCACACAATGGGGATTACTTCATCCTTCATTTCCTTTGGAATAGGCTCAGATTGGAAAGTCAGTTCCTGTAATATAAAAATTGAAGTTTCCACATATTTAGACACCGGGATTTTAATCTGAAAGTCTCCTTCCTGAAACTTGATTTGTGCATTCAATTTTCCCAGTAAGTTTTTCCTTAATAACTGTTTCAGAGGGTTAGGCAGGTACAAAATTGATGGGTTATTTATAGTTTTCCTGCTTTGAACTTAACTGGTTTGAAAAAGGGGCGCAGTTCACAAGTTCCTGTGGCACCAACAATTGTGATGGAGGCATCACTTATTACCTTGCAGGGTATTTAATAATGAGTATTTGGTTCCTGTGCCTACTAAAAATTCCAGTTTTTCATTTCTTAGTGTGGCTGTTACCAGAGGTTCTGCTATTGCCATGAGAGGGTTTGGAGGAGTCCTGGGTTTTACCTGAGGATCCTCCTGCCTCCAGTATCTATGTTTTTTATGAAATGTGCATTGATTTGTTCCCAATCTTCCTAATGAAGGCTGAGGAACTGAACCCCTTCCCCTGTTTCAAGGCTCCTCCCTGGGGACGAGAATTTTTTGCTGTTTTCTTTTAGAACTGCTATCATTTTTGGTTTAGTTTTTACCTATTTTTTTTCTTTTTTTTTTGATTTGCACATTTTGATATACTGCTCTTACAACATCAAGTAGTTTACCTGTATTAAAACTGTCCATTTCTTGGCTTTTCTGTAGTTTTATTCTAATATCATCTGAGGGTTGTCCTATGAAAATAGGAGCTAGGCAACTTTTACTTTCCTCCCAAACATTTTATTTCTCTCTTATCTATGCCTGCAGCCAGCCTTTTCAGTCCTCTATGCACAGGACTTTACAGCTAAGTCTTAAACTTTCTTTTTTCCTTGACAATCTAAATGCTGGTAGCTGTTCCGCCAAAATATTAGAAAACCAGGTTTCAAAATCTCTGTTTTAAAATACCAGAGGGCTAAGTTCTAAAATACCAAAGTAACTCATATTTAAAACATTAAAATACTAAGTTCCAAAACACTAAAGTAACCCAGTTTCAAAATATTTGCATACCAAGTTCCAAAGCACTAAAATAATTCCATTTCAAAACATCAGAACATCAAGCTTCAAAATATCAAAATAACCCAACTTCAAGATATTAAATTCTAAAGTACCCAATTCCAAAATACCAATATTCAGACATTTTATATGGTCAGGATTCCCAAACCCAAAAGAGTGCCTTAATGTCACAATGGGATCCTACCTGTGTCCCAAACGAATCGGGGGGAATCTGTGATTTTCTGCTGAAAAATTACAGTGCCAGGATGAAAAATCCAGAGACCCCCCCAGGCTTCACAGGAGACCAGGCACTTGTCCCGTGTAGGTTCACCAGAAATGACACCAAAATTGGCAGGAATAAACTTTTCTAACTTTCTTTCTGTTGCTTCTTTTTACATAATTTGCCAAAAACCCACTGGAGGCCTCTTCATCTGTTTCCCCACTGGTCCCAGACATGTTTTATCATCCTCTGGGTACACTTTCACATTGTTTTATTTTGGGGTTTTTTTGCCAGTTAGACTTTAAGGTCTATTCAGCAGCTTCAGGGGAGCTGAAAATGTTTGTTCTCTATGGTATTTTTCACTGTGACCCAATGAAGAAGGTGGCCAAGGTCTGGGATCCAAATCCCACACCACAGCACTCTCTACAAGTCCCTATTTCCACAAACTCCCTCCTGCATCCTGCCACAGGCAGCAGGTTGGCTTTAGGGTCTCTCTGCTCACACCACTGACCCTGGTGGAATCCCTTCGTGTTCCCCAGAGATCAGGCCATGGTAACTCCTGTGACAGAGCCCAATTACTCCATCAAAATTAACCTGATGTCTCCTTTAGGTCTGTTAATGAGTGTAATTATCTGAACAGCACCAAGAGATCAGGGCTATGAGCCATATAGTTCAGGAAAAGCAGTCTGGCCTGAGGCAGAGAGAGAGAAGTAGGTCTGCAGTCTCCCTGAGGAACAGGTTCAAAATATCAATTTAAAGAAGCAAACTTTTCTTAACTTTTCTGGGGCAAAGCTCCAGTTGGGCCACTGGGTCCAGGGGATGGTTGGTGCTGTCTTTGCACTGAGGTCACACACATCAGCCAGGGAAAATCCCAAACCACAAATGATCAAAGTGCTTTGCACCACCTGCAAGAGTCCTCACTTTGTAAAGAGACTCAAACAGCTGCAGCCCCAAAATCAGAGGCACGGCTTTTAAGAGTGTGACCAGGAGCTACAACCTCAAATCCTGCACAGTTAAAGTCAGCAGCCTTATTCCCATTTTCCTTTCCCAGTCACTGACTGTAACATGTGCCCTGGTATAAGGACTAGCAATAGCTGCTAACTCCCGCTTTTCCTTGGAATAAAGCCCCTAAATTGCTTTTTCATAAGCTCAGCATGACACAGAGAAGGATTAAGCGCACATAGATAATAAGAAAATGTCAAGAACAGCAGGACATTTATTTTTTTCCTAAATGCAAGTGTTTCAGAGAAGCAGGGGCCGGTTTGGAGCTCTCCAAAATGACATCTCTGGCAATGCAATGGGTTCAGCAGCAGCTGGGTCACCGTTTTTATGGGAACACACATGGGCAGCCTGGTGTCCCCTGCAGCTCAAGCTCAGAAGGCAGGGAGGGATGGCCAGGGCTCTCAGGCTCAGCAGTTTTTTGGTGTCCCTCCCCTCCTGGAGCAGGACATGGCCTGGCACTTTCCTTGTCAGGAACAGCAGCACCTGCCCAGCTACCACACAGGGCTGCCAAAACCAGGGGTGGTGAACCTCTGCTTGAAATAGAGGGTTTCATGGGGACAGGCCAGGAACTTGGGCTGGCTCCCGCCCTGTGCCCTGTGGAGCCTCCCAAGCCAGGGGTGACTTTTCCAGCTGGAAGAGTTGCACATGAGCAGCCACCAAGGTGATGAGGCTGAATGCCTCCCTCTTGGCACTTTAAAATGCTACTTTTCAAAGGGAGGGTCTTAGGGCAACATGTATTAACAGTGTGCTCGCCCAAACTGGCAGGGAAAAAGGGTGGAAACCCAAAAAAAGTGCAGGGCAAGGGAAAAACTTTTTGTGCTGCCCTTACTGAACCTTTTTCCCTCTGATATGTCTCACCAGCCTCTGCTATCAGGATGGTGTCTCCTTGTCAGTCCAGCAGCAAGACAGAGCAAGGCTCTGTTCCTCTTCTCCACACACACCAGTTTCTATCACTTCAGCACTGAGTTTCTGGGCTCATTATTTAAATCCTCTCCCTTTTTTTTTCCTTTCTTTTTTGTCCTGATTATTTTTGTCTCTTTGGTTTTTCTCTGGTTTTTCTCTCATTTTTTCTGCAGGGCTGCTGTGGTGGGGGCTTGGCTTTCCCAGTTGTTCCCAGCTGAGGGGATGTGCACAGCGAGAGGGGCTCTGAGGGCTGGGGTTTTATTTTAAGCTTTCCATGCTTAAAATTAGCCTCTGGCTCTCCAGAAAGGCCAAAATGTTTTATGGACAGGGAGTGACTCTGTCACAGACCCAGAGCAGGAGTCCCTAAGCCATCAATTAGACAACAGATAGAGAAGGAGCATTACTGTTATGGATTTGCAAATCCTTCTACGTTGCCTGGCTTATGTTCTGTCATTATGTTACTAATACCCATTTAGCTGATTGACCCTGTGACTCCAACAACAGATTGAATTTTCTTTGTAAAAACATTGGGCTGGTTTTTATTTACCACTTCAGGTTTTAATAAGGAAAGAATTAAAAATAATTAAAAGAAAAAAAAGTATGTACAGTAAAAAAAAAAGTGATGTTATTAATTTTCTAGAGAAAAAAAATATAAAGAGTGAGATGTTACATTCTAGCTTAATATAAGCCAATACAAGTGAAATGTATAAATTGTATGATATATACAGATATTTGCTGTATTCTTAAGAGCCTGGCCAACACTGGCACAGTTATAATAAGCAAAGAAACATTTTTCACAGCAATCAAAGAAAAACCATGATCAAAAAAATAGAGAAACTTTAAATTATAAATTGGTTAAAATTCAGTAACTGAGTAAGAGTGCCTGCAAGTTTCACTTCCATGCCCCACTGAGCTATGAGACAATTTCAGAAGAACCACCTGACCCAGAACAACTCCTTAAACTCACCCCTGTAGAGGCAAATTTGCACCATTTCTTCCTCTGAATCCTATTTTCTGTACCACAGAGGGTGATTTACTGGTGGTTAACCACAGTCCCAGCAGATTGTATAAACACAACCTAAACACAGCCACTCTCCCAGAGGCAGAGCACAGGCACAGGAGGAGTTTTGCAGGCAACACTCACCCATTTAATAGCTCCATCTTAATTTTTGCAAAGGAAAGAATAAACATTTGTGGGCCACATCCACCCAGAAAAGTGGCAGATAAAGAAGTGTCACCTCGGGTGTGGAGATCTCCATTATAAAAATAGTTGCAATGGCCCAGACCAGGTGGCTTTGGGTTCTGCCTCTGTCCCTACCCAGATGCCTAAAGGAGAATAAAGATCATGGCCAGAGAGAAGCCTTTGTGGCACAGGATTCTTTTGAAGCAGAGGATACATCTTCCTCTTTATTAAAAAAAAATCATCAAGAGCCATTAGCTCTTAATGCACCTTGATCTCATCCACCCAGCCACGAGCGCTTGCTCATGACATCTGTTTGGAAAAGCCAAAAAAGCATCCTCAGACCAAAATGTGATTTTGCTCTCAAAACCAGCAAAAAGTTTGGCAGGAGGTGCAGCTCCTCTGGTAATGTTGCAGGAAAGAAGTGCTGCAGCTGAGGAGTCAAAAAGAAATGTATTCCCAGGGACTTTAGCCAAGCTAAGGAAGCTCGCTTCTATTTTAAAATAACAGTTTGCTTTTCCAAGCCACCTGCAAAATTCTCCGGATGAGTCCTGGCCCTAAAACACCCACAAAAACGTTCAGTTTGGGTACTCAGTAAGACCAGATCCTTCTTCCAGGATGGAGAAAGATGCTGCAGTGGGGGCTGGAGGCATCCTGTTGCAGAGCTTGGACCATCAATGCAGGGACACGGCACAGGACACCCAGTACAGTCCAACCCCCACTGCAGGTGCTCTGTGGCCTTTTTAGGAGCATATTTGGACACTTTTGATTTAATCCACTTCCACTGGTGATGGAAACACAGCTGGCAGCCAGCCAGCCAAGGGCATCCTCTCTCACAGGCAGGGAAAATAGCAGCGCCCTGGGGCTCTCCCTCCTTGGTCTCTCATTTTGGTTTCTTCCCAAACATTCAGCCTAAAAGCCTTCTCCTCCTATCACTGTCCTCCCTTCACCTGGTGAGTCAACCGTCCCTTCAACCATCCCTTTCTGGGTTTCTCTCCAGTGCTAATAGACTCTTCTTCTAATGCTCCCTCTACTCCTACAGTGCCTCCACTCTCCTTCAACCACTGATGCTAATGGGCGTATTTAACTTCAGGATGGCCTCATGGATCAGCAATTTCACCCTACTTGCTACATTCCAAACATCAGATCTCAGCACAGATAAGCAGCTGTCCACAATGGGATGAACCAGAGGAACCTGACCCTGTGTAAACCTGTGTTCTTCATTGTGCTGAACAGGAACAAAATCCAGCTCACGTTCTTCTTATCTTCATAAACAAAGCAATGAGGAACTTTCTTCCTCGGGCTCTTGTGGCCACTGCCAGGACTCCAAAAGTCCAGTTCTCTGAGTTACAGAAGCACCATTCTTCAAAAATTCTATGCCCCCAAAGCAAATTATTGATTGCACCCTCATTTACAAGTAGTACTGCTTGTTGTTTTTTATCATCTTAATGCAAAAGAGAAATAAAACTGAAAATGGTATTTCAGATAGAATGAAGATCTTGCTCTTCTCCCTTGGAAACAGTCTCAAGATACATGAAGGAAGAAGTAAAATAGCACTGAAGTGATAATTATGCAGATTGTACCAAAAAAAACCCCATTCAAAATGGGAAAAATTACCAATAAAGATATTCCAATATTACTCCTAAATCTTTGAGTGCTGCTCAGTCCTGACGATATCACTGTAGGATAAGGACCTGTCAGGATGTTACCTTGCAGATGTTTTTCCTCCTCTATTTTAAGCTGGGGGAGCACTTGGAGCAGGTGAGCCTGGTGCTTGTGCTTTGCCCTTTGGTTTCATGCTGCCTCTTGGCACAGTCGTTTTTTCGTGTTTGGAACTTTATGCTCCTCCAATAGTTGAACTAACTCTTTGCATTCGTGTCTGTGAAAGCAGCAAGTCTGGTACTTCGGGAGGAAAAATCTTCCTGGGCTTCAGGGAGTTTCCACTCTGGGCAGAGAGAGCCCAGGACAGGCATCCGAACTCCCCTCGCTGTCCCGTGGCAGATGTGACCTGGGAGGGACAGCGTCCAGCTCCTCGTTTGGCTTGTGGGGCTCAGGCAGAAAGCAAAGGAACCCAAATCCAACAGCGGGGCCCTGATGCTGCCAAATCCCTTGTCAATAACTACTTGGCTTTAAAAGTGCTGATTACACACAGAAATGTTTGCGGGATCAGGTGCGGTGGCTGCTTTTTTAATTATTTACCTGTGCTTCGTTGGTCTTCTTTTTTCAGCATTTTATCCAAGCTCCCAGCAGGACAGCGAGGAGAACACTGCCCTGGCTTTGTCCTATCTGATCCTGGTCTTCATGTGGGGCTGCCAAAATGTTCCCCCGTGTAAAACACCCGATAAGTCGGGCAAACGAGATTACTCGTTGCGGCGTTCTCACCCCCAAATCAGTCTGCCGTGGTGTCAATTACCACGATACCCGTGTTACCAGGGGATGGACATCGCAGTCCGGAGCCCACTGTGAGGCCACGCACTGCTGGGGACATCCCCGGACAGGGAGGGCTGGATTTTGATCCCGGTCTTCCGAGCGGGGTCACACCTGCAGCCCCCTCTCCTCTCCCTCTCCCCACCCACCGCGGCCGTCGGAGAGTTTGGGAAAGTCGGAGACGGGGTTCCGAGGGCACACCCACGGGTGAAGGGGCTCAGCCGCTGCTCAGGGTCCTACCTGGAGCTAGGGGAAGGAAGAGGCACCTCCTCACCCCGGGCGCCCGCAGCGCATCCTCCGGCGGCTCCGGCGGCGGGCGGCTCTTCCCAGCGGGATCGCCGGCTACAGCCGTGCTGGAGTCCCCCTGTCCCCCCGGAGCCCGGCCATCCCCAGCGAGGGGCTCATCCTCGGCTGCGTCTCCGGAGCCAGAAGCGAAGGAAGGCGGCGATGCGGCAGCGGTAACCTGAACTCCCTGCCTGCCTCTTCCCTCTCTCCCTCCTCCCTCCCTCTCTCTCTCCCTCCCTCTCCTGCCTCCCTCCCTTCCTCCCTCCCTCTCCCCCGTGGGGAGCAGACCCACTGAACCGCTGCGGCTCCATCGGCAGGGAAGGGCAGGTTAGGAACTGGCTGTGAATGTTTTTATTTTGGATATTTTGGATGGGAGGGGGAGGCAGCGTCCTGCCAGGTGCGGCAGCTGGGAATCGTGTCAGAGCAGCGCCAGCCCTTCCCGGCGCTGCGAAAGTTCGGCTGGGCGCTCCCAATTTCCAGCAGCACAGCCTTGTTTTGCTCAGTGGGAGAGAAATCCCCCTCTCAAAAGCCTGCATCGAGGCACCCTCGGAGGGGTTTTTCCTGATGAGGAACGACAACCCGCGGAAAGGGGAAAAAAACCTCACCCTGTGCGTGCCCCGGGGTGACAGCATCCCTCAGGCTCCGCTCACCGCCCCTTTCCTTGGACCCCCGCGTCTGCTTGATCCCGGAGCTGTCTGGGCTCCGGACAGCCCTCGGCCCCAGGCACAGTCAAGCCTTTGCTTCAGGGCAAAGTACAAGTCCAGGCGGGACACCCGAGCCCTTTCCCGGGCCACTTTCAATACTTGGAGCACGTGGAGAACTGCAGCACTTTCTCCTTGATAAACTGGCCCCTGGGGACAGCAACAGGGACAGCTTCACACCACAACAATTATTGAAGCAAATGGCTCCGGGGGAAAGACATTTCTCTTCTACAGGATGCAAGCTCCAGCAGAAAAGAATATTCCCAGACAAACGTTATGGATAAAGCAGCGCATTTAATAGAAAAATGCCCGCGGACGATCCAGGGCACTGTGAATTTCTAGCGAGAAAATACTCGCTTTGATTTGTCATTGTCGTTTTTTTGAAACAGGTTGTTAGAGCGCAGCATGAAAAAACACGAGACAGATCAATCACTGCGAGCTGCTGGCAGCTCCCTTTCTCCTCCCCCTCCACTCCAAGGCTGGAGATGGAGAGATGTAGTTAAGGAGACACACAAAACGCTGTTTGCTTGTTGTACTTCGCAGAAGAAATACGAGCGAGAAGAGAGGTCCAGATCCACTTCCAGATTTGCTGCAGAAAGGACGGCCCCAAAAGCTTTCTTTATTTTTTTTGTTATTCAAAAAAAACCCACTCCTGTGTAGTTTTAGTTTCCTGTAATGAGGAAGCATTAGCTAAGGCACCTAAGAATGCCTGTGCCTCCCTCTGCGTGCATGACTCTCTCCTTTGTACTCCAAGTTCCTAAATAAAACTTTCCTTTAGTTTTGGGAAAGTGCTAACACTTCCTTTGTCACAGTCTGACCTACAAAGTCTTGACAGCTACTGCACACACAAAAGCTTCTGCCCTCCACCTGGAAACGGGGCATTTTCCCATGGAAAATGGGAAAGCAGTGCAGGGGCTGGGGCTCCAAACTCGGCCCACACTGCTGCTGAACGTCACACTGCACACTGGCTGCCATCAGGGCAGCCCTAAAATGAGAAATCATGGAATCACAGAATGGGTTTGGGTTGGACGAGACCTTAAAGATTATCCAGTGCCACAGGGAGGGACACCTTCCACTGTCCCAGGCTGCTCCAAGCTCTGTCCAACCTGCCCTTGGGCACTGCCAGGGATCCAGGGGCAGCCCCAGCTGCTCTGGGCATCCTGTGCCAGGGCCTGCCCACCCTCACCAGGAAGAATTTCTTTCTCGTATCTATTCTAACCCTGCCCAAAATCAAGGCTGTTCCTCCTTGTCCCATCACCCCATGCCCTTGGGGAAAGTCCCTCTCCAGCTGTCTTGTAACACATTAACTGAGAGGGGCTCAAAGGTCTCCCTGAATCCTTCTCTTCTCCAGGCTGAACAATCCCAGCTCTCTCAGCCTGTCTCTCTAGCAGAGGTGCTCCAGCCCTTGGATCATCCTCGTGTCCCTGCTCTGTGCTCATTCGAACAGATCCACGTCTGTCTCATGCTGGGCACCCAGAGCCGGACACAGCGCTGCAGGTGGGGCTCACAGGGGCAGTGTAGAGGGGGAGAATGCATTGCCAATCCATGTAAAGCAGTTTCCACTCCCTCCAGCCAGGCCAGTCAGCTCCAGGTCACTGCTCCCAGCCCGCTCTGTGAGTTTTAGCAATTTGCTTCTCCACGGTTTTTAGGCTTCCCAGCTGTCAGCAAAGCCAGGGAGACTCCAGGGCACTCGGTCTCAAGGCACTCCCTGCACGGGCAGATTACATGGCCCAGTGTCTGGGAGGGGCACGGGGGGAAGGAAAAGAAACTCTGGAATATCAAGCCTTTGTGCTGGGGAAAAAAAATTACCCAACAAGCGCAGTCTGCTGCTCTCTGCCTCTGATTCAGGATTGTGTTTGCTGTGTGAGTCCACCCCTACCCCAGCATTTCAGCAGAGTACTGCACACATGTGCCTCTATTTCACTAGCAGTAAACTTAAGCCAACATATATCTATATGAAGTCAGGCCTCAAAGAGTGAGTCAGGGCTTAAATCAGTGTTGCAAGTGAACTAAAATAATCTAAGCCTGCTCTAAATGCACATAGCTTTAACCTGTCACATCAAATGAAAATTATATACTTAAACTGTAATCTTCCTGTTCCCTTAGTCATCAAAAGACGCCAGATCAAATTAAAAAAAAAAAAAAAATGAGAGCGTGGATGCTGTTCAGTGGATGAGGAGGAGGTGGGGCTCACAGAGCAGGATATTCACAGAATCTTTTAGGTTGGAAAAGACCTCCAAGATCATCAAGTCCCAGCTGTGCCCGATGCCCACCTTCTCCCCTGCCCAGAGCACTGAGTGCCACCTCCAGGCCTTCCTTGGACACTTCCAGGGATGGGCACTCCAAACCTCCCTGGGCAGCTCTTTCCAATGTCTAATCGCCCTTTCAGTGAAGAAATTCTTCCTGAGGTCCAACCTGAGCCTCTCCTGGCACAGCTTGAGGCTATTCCCTCTTGTCCTGTCCCTGTTCCCTGGGAGCAGAGGCCACCTGGCTGCCCACTCCTGTCAGGGAGTCATAGAGAGGGACGAGGTCCCCTCTGAGCCTCCTCCAGTCTAAACAACCCCAGCTCCATAAACCACTCCTCATATGACTTAAAATTCAGCTTGAACCAAGGGGTGTTTCTGCCTTCCAAGCCAGACTCAGCCCCAAACTCAGCCTCCCCAGCACTCCCATCCATTCTTCAAGCAGAAAACCAGCAACTTGAATCGCTGGTTGCCTCGGTGGCTCTGTGCTGTCATCTCCTCTGACAAGTCTGGGTTGGCATGGCCTGGTGAAGCGACAGTAAATATTTCCACATCCGGGTTTGTCAGAGCATGAGGCAGGCAGAGATAAGGTCAGGCTGCAAACACCCACCAAAAGATGCCATTGTTTGCCTGGGGTTGAGGTTTGCTGCGTTTTGTTTTCTCACCACTATGAAAAATATGAGTAGGAACTCTGTCCTTGGGTTTCTCTGAGCACATGTGCTGATAAGGCAGCTGTGGGGGCAGGAGCTCTTGCAGCTGAAGGGGGTCACTGATTTACAGTCTGCCACTTGGTGTAGGAATGGGATGTTTTGATGGCTTCACTGCTGACTGCACTAGGAGTTTCAAGGATATTCACTTTAATGCAAAATTAAACCCAACGTTCATGTAGAGCTTTTCAAGATTTTTCTACAGAGAATCTACACAGATTTATTTCAGTCAGGAGGAGGAGTTTTATTGGAATAACAGCCTCAGCCCTTCAATGGGTGCAGTTTACGTTACAAAGACACTAACAGCAGTGCAGATCAATCTAATGTGAGGAAAATTGTTACCAATGAAACCTACTTGTAAGGCAGCAAAATGGTTTCTACCCTCAGATTTACAGGTTTATAATTCTACTGATGCAAAATTGATGGGTTTTGCCCAAAGAAGCTGTGGCTGCCCCTGGATCCCTGGCAGTGTCCAAGGCCAGGTTGGACACTGGGGCTTGGAGCAGCGTGGGACAGTGGAAGGTGTCCCTGCCCGTGGCAGGGGGTGGAATGAGATGAATTTTAAGGTCCCCTCCAACCCAACCCATTCTGTGATTCTAAAGCCACACCTTTGGCAGACAGTGCAGGGACTTTGGTAGACAAGACACATCAGGTACCTCACCATGCATGATTTATATTCACTGATTTTATAACAGCACCTCTGCTAATGGGGTGGGGGAGGGTTTTGGAACAGTGCTCACTTAATGAGACCAAAATATGCAAAATTCTGCCACGACTTGTGCAAACAAGGCATAAATAACTCTCTGCATCAGCGGGTAACAAGACAAGTGGGTAGCCAGCGTTGCGTATTATCCCCACAGCTGACTCCTGTAGCCATCAGTGCTCCTGGGGCTGTCTCCTGTCCTACTTCAATCCCTGGGAGCTCAGAAGGGTTTTTCCTGCTGACAGAATCATGTCCAGGAAGGTTTTGAGTACCTCCAGAGAAGGAGACTCCACAGCCTCTCTGGGGAGCCTCTTCCAAAGCTTTGTCACCACAGGAAAGTTTTCCTTCAAATTCAGATGAAACTTTGTGTGTTGCAGTTTTTGCCTTGTCCTGCTGCTGAGCACCACTGAAGAGTCTGGCCCCTGCCCTTTGATATTTGGGTGCATTGATAAGTCATACAATCACTGAATGGTTTGGGTTGGAAGGGACCTCAAAGCCCATCCAGTGCCACCCCTTCCATGGGCAGGGACACCTCCCACTGTCCCAGGCTGCTCCAAGCCCCAATGTCCAGCCTGGCCTTGGGCACTGCCAGGGATCCAGGGGCAGCCCCAGCTGCTCTGGGCACCCTGTGCCAGGGCCTGCCCACCCTGCCAGGGAACAATTCCTTCCCCATATCCTTCCTGAAGATGCCAAAGCCACCTCACCACCCCAAAGAGCAGGCTGAACCCTGGCTCTGCATGGCTTTCAGCTCTCCCTGCCCTCTGAGGACGGGCTCGGGGCTGGCAGCCAGGGCACTGTGGGTTTCAGCCCATCCTCACCCTCATCCCTGCCGGCCT
This sequence comes from Corvus moneduloides, assembly GCF_009650955.1. Lineage (NCBI taxonomy): Eukaryota > Metazoa > Chordata > Aves > Passeriformes > Corvidae > Corvus > Corvus moneduloides. The sequence goes on from NC_045477.1 coordinate 120,273,680, forward strand.
CACGCTGGCCAGGGCTCAAAGGTTTGGCCTCAGCCATGACCTACATAGAGCAGGCAGCTCCCTCCTCATCCCCCTCGCCGGGCTGAGCCATCTCAGCTGATTACATCCCGTGTCCTGAGCTCTTTCCAGGGCATGAGTCCTGTTAACTCTTCCCGTCGCTCCACGTCCCTCCTTGAGCATGAGACCAGAGCCTGGCAGAGCACCCTGGATGAAAATGTGGCACTGGCGCTCTCAAGTGCCACCAGAGCTTCCCACATCCCTCCTTTTGCATTAGGGGGATTGGGCTTGGAGCCATTTAGGCTTTAACTGAGGCGTGTGGCTTGTTTCAGTAAACAGTGCAGGTTATGAAATGCTGGGGGCCACCAGAAAAGCGCAGCACAACCTCACCCTCACTACCTGTGGCATTTGGAGCTCTCCTGGAAGGAGCCTTTGGCTGTGAGGAACAGTCTGGAGGGACGAGGACTGGACACAGCTGAGGGTGTCCATGTCTGCCCTGGGCACCAGTGACCCCCCGAGCCCCCCAGAGCTGTCCTCTCTCCCAGCAGGCACAGAGCACTGCCCTTACACTGATGATAATCGAATCACACACTCCAGGGCTTCTGCCTGAAGGAATAAGGAAAGCAGATTTTGGTTTTGGTCCCTGCCCACTGTGCAATTAACTGGAAGTATGTGAAGGCTTCCTGTGTGTTTGTGGCTTTTTTGCCCTGTCAGCTCATTTTGAAGAAAAAAAGAAAAAAGGAAAAGAAAGGGGAAAGGGAAAGGAAAAGGAAAAAAGGGAAAGGAAAAGGAAAAGGGAAAGGGAAGGGAAAGGGAAGGGGAAAGGGAAAGGGAAAAAGGGGGAAAATGGAAAAACTGAAAGGGATAAAGGGAAAGGAAATGGGGGAATGGGAAAAAGGGGTAAAGGGAGAAAGAGAAAGGAAGAAAAGGAAAGGGAAAAAGGGTAAAGGGAAAGGGAAAAGGAAAGGGGAAAGAGGAAAAAGGGAAAAAGGGGAAAAGGGAAAAAGGGAAAAAGGGGAAAAGGGAAAAAGGGAAAGAGATAAAGGGAAAGGGAGAAAAGGAAAGGGGAAAAGGAAAGGGAACAGGGAAAAGGGGTAAAGAGAAAGGGAAAGGGGTAAAGGGAAAAGGGGAAAAAGAGAAAGGGAAAGAGAGGGAAAGGGAAAGGGAAAGGGGAAAAGGGAAAAGGGAAAAATGGAAGAAGAGAAAGGGGAAAAGGGAAAAAGAAAGGGAAAAAGCAGAAAAGGGAAAAAGACAAAGGGAAAAGGGGAAAGGGAGAAAGGGAAAGGAAAAGGGTCAGTCATGAAGAGCCATGGGGAAGGTCAGGGGCCACCCTGGAGCTGTGCAGGTCAGAGGATGGAGCCCAGGTGCTGCGATACTGCTGTAGGATCAGCACGGACCAATCCATCCCGGGAACCCTCTTTGGGAGCCGAGAATCTGCAGCCTCCCCACGGGGACAGGGCAGAGCTCTCGTCCCCTTAACTCCTGAGGGAAGGACAACACCCAGGCACGGATGTGATCCCGGGGAAACAACAACTGAAAGCCAGGTTTAATAAACTCCTTCCCTCCCAGCCTTATCTGCCTGCAAATGTTTTCTCAGCCCTGACTGATCTGAGCGCCGTTATCTGGTGCGGAGCATGAGATGATGGAGGTTTTGATGGAGCCTGATTGAAGTGCCAAAAAATGTTCACTCTGTTATGGCTCTGACAAATGGATCCTTCTGAGCTGCTGAGTTTAATGTGCTTTTTTTTAAAATTTATTATCAGCCTGTTCCTATTCTGGGCCAGCAAGAGAGCAAAAGCCAAGGGGGAGGTATCCAAATAGAATATTTTTTGATCTGGTTCAAAACAAGAGCTTGTCAAGAGAGAAGTTTCAGGTCATTTGGGTTGAAACCAAGTATACCAAAGTTTCCAGATTTAAAAAGCAAAGCCCACCCTGCCCTGCACATGTCCTGCAGAGCCCTGCATAGAGCAGAAGGTTCCAAATCCAGCTGAGCACAAGTTAATCTGCTGCTGGGCACGGCATTGGTATAAAGTGGGATGCAGAGGAAATGTGATACAATATTACCTTCAAAGAAATTGGAAATTCAAAAAAGTTCTCCTAAAAGCTCAACAGAAATGAAATATTTTTGACTTTGTCACTCTTTGAAATGTTTCCACTCTGCTTCAAGATGAATTCCAAGGAGTGAAAAGTGTTTTTCACAAAGAAAAAAATGCCATCCAGTGAACACTTATTTATATTGTTGTTTATATTTATATTATTTATATTTATATTCTTATTCTATTTCTTAGATCTGGATCTGATCTATAGCATATAGCCCTGTCAGCATCTGAAATAAAATTATAACTTTTTTATCCTATTTTTTAGGGAAAGCCTTGTTTATCAGTACAGTTCTCCATCCACTTGCTGTACCACACTATTTTCTGTTCCCTCAGAGCATTTTTTGCAGTGGTTTTGTAAATTGAGTAATACCCTTGGCTCCACAAATACTTATCAATGCTTTTTAAATATTTACACATTAAAATATATACTTTTATTTTTTCTGTTTGGGTTTTGGGTTGGGCTTTTTGTTCAGGTGGATGACAGTGGATATTGGTCAACCACATGTCCATCTTCTCCATGATTTCCTGGATATTTAGCTCACACTTGGCATCTGCTCTATGGACGGCTTCCAACCTTTTTTTCTTTGCTGCTGGAGGATTTGTCGGGTACATGAGGCGGGGATCTCGTGGATGAGGATCCAGGCTGGAGCAGGGGATGTGACCCTGAGAGAGGGGAGAGGCAGCTCCTGCAGGACCTCTGGGAGCTGCAGTGCTGAAGCCCCCCCATGCCAAAGGTGCCATTGCTGTGTCCTCCACCTGCTGCTGGAACACAGAACCATGGAATCACTGAGGTTGGAAAAGACCTCCAGGATCATCCAGTCCACACTTTGATCCCCAGCCCAGAGCACTGAGTGCCACCTCCAGCCCTTCCTGGGACACCTCCAGGGATGGGCACTCCAAACCTCCCTGGGCAGCCCCTGCCAAGGCCTGAGCTCCCTTTCCATGGGGAAATTCCTGCTGCTGTCCACCCTGAGCCTGCCCTGGCCCAGCCTGAGGCCGTTCCCTCTCCTCCTGTCCCTGTTCCCTGGCAGCAGAGCCCGACCTCCCCGGCTGCCCCCTCCTGTCAGGGACTTGTGCAGAGCCACAAGGTCCCCCCTGAGCCTCCTTTGCTCCAGCCTGAGCCCCTTTCCCAGCTCCCTCAGCCGCTCCTGGGGCTCCAGCCCCTTCCCAGCTCCCTTCCCTGCCCTGGACACGCTCCAGCCCCTCCAGGGCTCTCCTGCAGGAGCCAGAACTGGGCACAGCCCTCGAGGGGCCTCTCAGTGCCCAGCACAGAGGGACAATCCCTGCCCTGCTCCTGCTGGACACACAATTCCTGATCCAGCCCAGGGGCCATCAGCCTCTTGCCCACCTGGGCACCTCTGGGCTCGTGTCCAGCCGCTGGCACCAGCACCCCCAGGGCCTTTCCCAGCTTTCCAGCCCCTCGGCCCAGCCTGGAGCTCCGTGGGGTTGGTGTGACCAACATTCCCTCTATGAAAGTGTCTGGTTCTGGAGAGGATCTCCGTCATTCCTGCACCCTGGGCTGGTGCTTGCATCACTCACCCTGCACAGGGCGACACCCTGAGGGTATTTAAGAGTCACTAAATAAAATAAATGGCTGGTGGAGCAGACCTTGCTCAAACAGCAAGCTGAAGAGCCCCAGTTTTGCTCCCTGCACCCTCAGCAAATACAGGGTTCAGGTCTTCTTGCAGCCAGGGTGGCCACAGCTTGTGTATTTTACTTCAGCCCTCTTCCACTCTGCCCCATGAAATATGATCTCCAAGGTGTGGACAACAAAGGCAGTGCCCAGCTGAGTGTTTATAGATTTATTTCTGAGGGCTTCCTTGACAGCTGACTTTACAGGAATGGCATTTTTTAAACATGAAACATGATTCTCAAGTGAAAGAATGAGAGGAAATGGCCTCAAGTTGTGATAGTTCAGATTAGATGTAAGAAAAAGACCTTTTTCCCTGGAAGAGTGGCCAGGCCTTGGAATGAGTTGCCCAGGGAGGTGGTGGAGTTGCCAGCTCTGGAAGTGCTCAAGAGGTGTTGGAATGTGACACTTTGGGACATGGTTTAGGGGTGATTATGGTGGGACTGGGTGATTTTGAAGGTCTCTTCCAACTTCAATGATTCTGTAACTCTATGAAAAGAAATTTTTTTTTAAAAACCCAACAAACTTTGCAGATAGTACAACTTGCTCTGTTTATAAGCATTTTATCTGATCTCTAGTCTATATTCCCCCTCTCAACCCTCTTTTTTTCAGGAGATCCAAACCATGACCCACCCAGATCAGGGTGGGCTGTGCTCACCCAGACACGGGGGTGTCAGCACCCTACCAGCTCCTCTTTAGCGTGAGTTGGGCCAGGAAAACTGGCTGCCCACAAGTTCAGAGCTCATTAATCTTTCATACAGGGCAGTAAAACATAGCTGAGCAGTAAATGTACCTGTCCTTGTTTCCTCTTGCCCACTATATCACCTCTGTGCTTTTAGGGATTCGGTCAGAGTTGGGCTGCAAATGTTAAACCATCAAATCTTTAAGCAGTTGGAGACTCTGGAGTCTTTTATTGGGTTTGCATGGCCAAGCTTTGGTAGCGGGGGCAGGGGTTACAGGAGTTAGAAGTTCCCTTTTTGGCATCTTCTCAGCACAGAGGGTGTCTCCCAGCCCTTGCCCACAAAGAAAGAGGGGAAACACTTCTTTTTAAAAAAAAAAAATCAGGCAAAATATAAGAAGGCCACGGAGCTTTGCTTTTGTGGAACCTGTCTTTTTTAATCTAACTCCTTTAGAGGAAATGCCTTGTACAAAAAGCTCATCCAACTCACGGGAAAAAATTTACTCCTGCTGGAGTCAGTTTTTGACCAAAAGGCAGCTGTTGGGGTTTTCTTTCTGCGAGCCATCTGTGTCACTGAGAAATGCTTTCAGGGATCCAGGGGCATCCAAAACTTCTCTGGGAAACCTCTTCTAGTGCCTTCTACCCTCACAGTAAAATATTCCTCCCTAATATCCAGTCTAACCCTACCCTCTGGCACTGGGAAGCCATTCCCTGGCTCCTGGCCCTTCATGCCTTGGGAATTGTCTCTCCCCAGCTTTCCTGCAGCTCCTTCAGGCCCTGCAAGGCCACACTGAGCTCAGCCCAAAGCTTCTCCTCTCCAGGCTGAACAATCCCAGCTCTCGCAGCCTTTCCTCCCAGCAGAGCTGCTCCATCCCTCTGCTCATCCTGGTGCCTCCTCTGGCCTCTCTCCAGCAGCTCCACGTCCTCCCTGTGCTGGGCCCAGGGCTGGGGCAGCTCTGCAGGTGGGCTCTCACCTGAGCACAGGGACAGAACCCCACAGCTGATGGCCCCAAGCAGGGAAGAAGAACTTCCCGAGTTTCTGCCGTCGGCTCCGCGTCTAATTTGGAAACAAAACCCACAGCGTGACAGGGCACCCTTGAGGAGTGTCTGACCTTTATCTCTGCCAGCCCGGGCACTGCGGGCTGGGGTCTGTCTGTAACCCAAAGAGGCTTCTTCACCTCCCGGGGGATTATCCCGGAGCAGGTTCCCGAGCCCGCCCGCTGACGCCACAGGGATCGAGTGTCTGCCAGGCCCTCTGATGTTCGAGTTGTAGCAGACACGACTTCAACACGCCCCCCCTTGAGATGGCAGGCACCAAAATATCTGTGTTCTTAGCAGGAGTCGCTTAGGGAAGAAGTTGATGCTGAGGTTTGGAATAGTGACAGTCGGGCAAAGATCACTGCGGGTTGAAAACGCACTGCTAAGGACAGGAGTGAGGAGTAATTGCCCAAGGACATTTAGCCCTGGTTGAATTCACTCTTTTCAGGTGCCTCTAATACACTGCAGGTCCTGTACACCCAGTATTTGCTGTCTCTCCTTGCTTTACAGTCCATGTTCCTCCTGACACGCCCTACTGCAGTGCACAGCTGACAAAAAGATGTTATTTCCTCTTCCTCTGGACTGTTTCTTCCTCAGCTTTATGTTTTCTCTATTCCTGAGTATGAAACAACTTTCATTTCCCACCACTTCTGGGAATTTCCAATTTGGAAATGTTGCTGCAATACACCAACCAAGGTCCTGTTGCCTCCTCTCATAAATTGGACAGTGGAAGACCTGGATAACTGGAATGGCTTTTCCCTGATCTCTCAGTGTGGATTTAACCTGTTTGGTCAGGACTGAAACATTGCACAGGACCTGCCCCAAAGGAGGTGCCAGGGCAGTGCTTTGCAATGTGACTCAGTATCCCCTTTACTTCTGAAAATAACTCCTTGGGACGTCTACTCATCACATTCCTCTTTGCCATGCCTGCATCACATTACAGCTCCCCATGGCTTGGAGACAAACCTGTGCATACAAACTTTCTGCCTCCTGGGCCAATCTTAGGAGGATAGAATCCCAGTTTCTAGCAAAAATTCTTATTAGCAAGTGATGCTGGGACTCCATGCCACCAAATTTCTTCTGACATCTGTACTTTGGGATCTTTCACTTCATCCTGGGATGGTGTCCTGTTTTCCTCCACACTGGCAATGCTCCTCAACTCACTGCCAGGTCAAACTCCTTTGGCACAGGCAGCCTGTGCTGGGGCTGATGTTAAACACAGTCCCCAGGAGCCACCCTTGGAGGTTTTCTCTACTCTGGGCATGTCCCTGCTGACCCCTCATCCTTCCCCACAGCCTTCCCCTCTCCCGGTGCTGGGGATCAGGTGGAGGTGTCCTCAACACAGCATGGCTGGGTGACTCCCCACCCAAATTTTGGCAACCCAAGGCCCTCCAGGAGCTGCTTTCTCCACCTTCTGCATTTGTCTCTGGAGGGGCCACACTGGCAACTCCCCCAAAACCAGCCCGAGGCTGGCCAGAAGCTGAATATAATTTTCTTACAGTGATTTATCTGATTAGGAGCACACAGATAGCATTTCAACTGGATGCAACACAGCCCATCCTTAAAATCCAGCAACACTCTAATGCTCATGGAAAAGTACTGGAGCCAATACTCCTGCTCCATCACTGACTGCTGGGAATCACTCATGTGCTGCGACATGCCCAAACTGTCACCTCCCCAGCCAGAGGGATGTGGGAAGAGAATGTGCCTGTTTTCTTTATTTCTTTATTTATTTGGAGCCTATTGTGGAGGTGCTTCACTTCTGTCGAAATAAAATAATAAACAAACAAAAAAAAATCCCTGTGGTTAGGGGTAAGGAAAACACAGGCTGGGCAGCAGGAAAGAAGGCAGCTTGTGTGCTTGGTGCTGCCTGGAGATCTCCAGGACTGCAAATTTTATCAGAGTAATGTGATTTTGAAGGCTAAGGCTGGCAACAGCCTGGCTCAGCAGTGCTCAGCACACAGCTCCAGCTCACCTGCAGCCTCTGCTCAGCCCCACCAGAGCAGGGGACTGGAAATTGGAACTGACAGGACAATGGCATCCAGCCAGGATCCCATCCTGGAGTTCAGCAGAGCAGAAACCACGGTGCTTTGACCCCAGCCCCACAGCTCAGGGGCTCTGGATTCAACAGCCACCCTCACCCTCTCTTCGTGCACTCTGAGCTCTGCTGTGTCCTGGTATCGATTTTAGAGTCATGGAACTGGTTAATTTGGAAAAGGCTTTTAAGATCATCAAGTCCAACCACTCCCCCAGCACTGCCAAGGCCACCACTGACCCATGTCCCCAGGTGCCACATCTTCACAGCTTTTAAATCCCTCCAGGGATGGGGACTCCAGCACTGCCCTGGGCAGCCCATTCCAGTATTTGGCAACCCTTTCCTTGCATAAATTTTTCCTCATATCCAATCGAAACTTCCCTTGGTGCAACTTGAGGCCACTTCCTCTTGTCCTATTCCCTGTTCCCTGACAGCAGAGCCTGACCCCTCCCTGGCTGCACCCTCCTATCAGGGAGCTGTGGAGAGGGGGAAGATCTCCCCTGGGTTTCTCTTTGATCCGCTGAGCTCCACTCTGGTGCTACAGAGTTAAGGAGAAAAAAAAAAAAGAAGATCCAATTTAAAAAGTTCTTCTAGGTTCTTGCATTGTTTTGTGCCTCCAGGCTTCTTTTCCTGGGGCTACATTTTCCTGAGGGATTACACTGCTTTGGAAGGAGAGGGGCTAACATCTTTTTTCCACACCTCTCAGCAAAACCCCAGCTAGCTGGCAGGAAGGCACTCTGTGTGACATCTTCCTCTACGTGCATAAGGAAGCAGCCTCTGCAGTCTCAGAAATATGCTCCAAACTTTTTCAATGAAGCAGGAAACACAGATAAGTTCTGTTCTGCTTCAAAATGTCATGGAATCACGGAATCATCGAGGCTGGAAGAGACCTTCATGGTCATCCAGCGAGCAAAAAACAGGGAAAGGTGGCCACATTCTCAGCCATTTCTTCTGTAGGCTGCTTAATAGGAGAGTTTGGTGAGAAAGCACTGAAAATACAATGTGAATTCTTTATGTGATAGCTGTCAGGTATCAATATGATGGGGGGAAAAAGTTATCATTTTTAAAGGGGAATGGACAATTCAGAAGCAAATAATCTTATCAAAGGAAGAAGGTGCAGTTATGCTTTCATCCCTTGATTGGTGCATTGATACTTTGACTTTATTCCCACAAATTCTCTGCAATATTTTCTCACTTTCAAAGGGGAATAAAGGTGCAAGAAGTTAAATGGATAGTCTGTGGTCATAAATGGGCTTGGATGAGCTGGTATCAAAACTCAACTTCTCTTAAATCCAGTGGCAGAATTATTCCTCACAAATCAGACATCCTGAAAGAGAAGATACTGTGCCTCAAAGAAACTGTGGTCTCTGAAACAGTCCCAGGTGTTCTCAGAGATTCATCCTTCATCTCTCTGAGACAAGGAGTCCACAGTTCCTTCCTGCTTTTATCCCTGGAGGTGTTTAAAAGTCAAGATGTGACTCCTAAGGACGCTTTTTTGTGGTGGGGTTGGCAGTGCTAAGTTTATGGTTGGACTCAGTGATCCCAAGGGTCTTTTCCAACAGAAATGATCCCAAATTCTCACTCATCACCATGGTTCTCCACCCCTAATTTGGACTCCTGTGCCCTTGATTTGTGTCATCCAACTCTGCACCTCGAGTAACCAATGAGTTACTTTCCCCTGAGCTAAATGGAGACAGAAACTAGCTAAGATTAATCTCAGCTGAGATTTGTTGCTCCCTCCCTGTGCTTCGTGCTTGGCAATGATGGAAACAACAAGCATCCTTCAGGATATTTGACATCAAACCTAAAACTCACAATCTGCTTCCTGAAGAAAAAACTTTCTTGAGTTCTCAGCTTCCCAGATGATATGTCAAGCATATTTCCAACTTCCTGAAGTTGTCAAAGGATGCAGACAAACAGACTTATCTCCTTTAATGCTGATATTCTCATATTAAAGAGAAGGCTGTAAGCAAGTTTTATTACTTGGAAGGTGGATGAACAGATGTGGTGGCTGGAAAAGTGGCCAGAAACCCTGACTGGGGGCTGGCACTGCCCTGGCAAAGCTCCTGAGCAGTTTCATTTCTCTCCAATGAATTTCACGAAGGGTTTTCTTAGGAGAAAACCTCTTACAGTTTTTTGGCTCAGAAGTGCTCTCATCCATGGCCCAAGCTGCCTTCTGGACCTGTCATTCCAAACCATTTATTAGCAGCACAGTGAAACACCTCATATTTATTTTCCAACAAAACAAACCACTGACTAACCCTATCCACTTTGTTGCTTGCCATGGTACTTGAAATCACTTCTTTTACACTTCAGCAGCCTGTGAAACTTGACAATCAATCATCCTAAAGTGCCAACAGCCACATCCTATGACATATATGGATCTGTAGGAAGCATAGCTTGAAGCCTTTCTAATTTTAGCTTGTTTCAGGATACGAGAAGTTTCAAGCATCAATCATCCAAGGAAAACGATTTACATACCAAAGTGTCACCAAAAAAAAATAAGAATGGCCTGCTGGTTTGTGTGTAACTGGGGTGCACTGGGAGGATTTTTCATCCACATGTTTCTGGAGCCTGTGAAATGCCGTGTGCTCTGTGTTAACCAGCTGCAGTTGCCTTCTCCCAGTAAAACAGGAATGACATAAAAATGCAGACAGTATTCCTCCAAGTGCCTTTAAGCCAACAGCTCACAAATTTGTGCTACTGGTTTTCATTCAGCTGGAGTTCAGAGAAGACTTAATTATTTGCCCAGTTGCACTAAATTACTACAGAAAGTATTAAGCTTATGTAAGCAGAATTAACATTATGGCCAAAATCACTGAGCAGCAGCTGGCCCCCAGTTTATCCTTGGCATACTCACAGCCTCCTTTTCTCCTGGCAGGATGAGCAGCACATGCTGATCCCAAGGAACGCCCCAAATTTCTGTGCTGGCTGTAGGATCTCCCGCTATCCCGTTTGCTGTTTCACCCCAGTCACCAGCTGAAGACCAGGGTAGTGTGTCCCTCCCACACGGGAGGCTTAGCATTCCTCACATTCCCTCCCAGCCTTCCCAGATTAGACCCTCTCCAGAAGATCACTGCTGTGTTTCTGCCTTAAAAAGAATGTGCAAAGTGTGGTGGGTTTTGTTTCAAGCCCAAAGTCTGTGCCCTGCCTGATGTCCTGAGTACACTCAGGTTTTTGTTCAGGAGGGAAAAGTGGAGCTCGTGGTTCATCAGCCACGGGAAGCTCGGGCAGCCTGGGAATACATCAAGGTACAGCACACATTGGATTTACCACACTTCCAGAGTGATTCACAGTTCTGTGTTCATGTTGTCCATCACACTCCCAAAAGTCCAGCCTTCTGCTCAAAACCTCTGCAGCAATGACTGGCTTTGATTTGGCTGCTGGTAAAATGGGGAAAATTTTCCCCAGGAAGAGGAATCTCCTGCAGGAACATAAGGAATGGTAAAATCAGTGGCTCACCTAATCTGGTACTCAGTCTTTGGAAGTCGAAATGGGCAAAGCTATTTAGGGACAGCCAAGTCTGACGTATGTAAATCCTTTTGCCCCCAGTCCCCAGCATCTATGATTCCTTGGATTGGGGATGTTGTGGACACATTCCAGGCTGTAGTATCCATTTATGAGTCTCCTGTTCCTAACATTGCCTGATCCCTTCCTGGACTCATTGGCATTGTCAGCTTCCATAACATCCTCTGATGACGAATTCCAAAATTTCCTGACTCACTGCATAAAAACAAACATTCTCTCTTTTTGCTCTTTCAAGCTGATCTATTAATTTCATTGTGTCTGCTAATTTTCATTATGGTGTTGCAGGATTTTCTGACTCACTGTTCTGCATTCATCTTTATGATTTTTTGTAGTTGCCTTGGCTTCCTCTCCAAATTGAAGAGTCTTTTCTGTCTCCTCATGGAGCAGCTGTTTCATCCTCTCCAGCTGCTCTTTTCTTTGTATTTCTTAGATCCTCAGGTTTTCCCTGAGACCAGACTGCACAACCTGTTCAAGATGTCAACACAGCCAGGTTTATATGGCAGCAAAGCCCTGCCATCCTACTGACAGTGCATTTCCCTGGGTCTTGGCCACTGCTGCACCTTGAGCTGATGATTTTGGAAGGACGTGGAGCTGCTGGAGAGAGGCCAGAGGAGGCACCAGGATGAGCAGAGGGATGGAGCAGCTCTGCTGGGAGGAAAGGCTGCGAGAGCTGGGATTGTTCAGCCTGGAGAGGAGAAGCTTTGGGCTGAGCTCAGTGTGGCCTTGCAGGGCCTGAAGGAGCTGCAGGAAAGCTGGAGAGAGACAATTCCCAAGGCATGGAGGGCCAGGAGCCAGGGAATGGCTTCCCAGTGCCAGAGGGCAGGGCTGGATGGGAGATTGGGCAGGAATTGTTCCCTGGCAGGGTGGGCAGGCCCTGGCACAGGGTGCCCAGAGCAGCTGGGGCTGCCCCTGGATCCCTGGCAGTGCCCAAGGCCAGGCTGGACATTGGGGCTTGGAGCAGCCTAGGATAGTGCAAACTGGATGATCTTTATGGTCCCTTCCAACCCACACCATTCCATGATTCTGTGATTCCATGACTTCGTACAGCCCACAGCCGTAACGATGGAGAAAACATCTGCGCGCAGAGTTAAATTAATGCTTTTGCAGACAAAGAGCAGATACAACAGAAAACACATTTATTTAAACTGCTGCACGATGGGAATCTCAATCATTTTCAAATGCCAGCTGAGGGAGAAATGACTCACACGGCTTCTTTACAGGAAGCCTCTTTGCAGTTTTCAGTGGTGGATTTCTTTTCCTCTGAAGACGTCACTGGTGTGAGTGCAGTCGGCTGCTGAGTGGCAGCAACGTGCCCGGCAGTGTTTAGACGTGGAGGGAGACATGGTTCCTGCCCTGGGAGCTCACAAGCTAAATGTGACATGAACAAAACTATCCCAACACAGAACAATTGACTGAAATATCATCTGTCAGACATAAGACCCATTTTAACAAGCAACTGGAATACCAAATATATATATAAAGGCTACAGGTGGGACAGAGTGCTGTCTGTGTTCTGTTCATGTTTATGTGTTCATTATTCTACAGGCACAAAAGGTAGTGGTGCTTTGCTTGGGAAAGGGATTTTCTTTTCTTTGGTGGGGCGGCTCCAGCTTGTGCTTCCTGGACAAGAACAAAGAAAATTAGATTAGAACTCAGCACTTCTGTGGTGTTACAGGTCTGAACTCTGGACAATGTTGTGATGAATTAATTCCCATGCAAAAGAGGAACCCGGATTTGGGAGAGGCGGCAAGAAAGGAGTGATGGATTTCCCGCCCTGCTGAGGTGATGGAAAATCCCACCAGCATCTGCTTGGTGAAACCTTTGGCAACTATCTCAGGGTCAGCTGGAAATCCAGCCCAGGACAGGTTGGACGCGGCTTGGAGCAACCTGGGGTAGTGGCAGGTGTCCCTGCCATGGCAGGGGATTGGAACAGGATCATCTTCAAGGTCCTTTCCAACCCAAACCATTCCATGATTCTATGGATCCTGCTAGTCCTAGAAAGAACATTTTGCACTTTGTGATCAGGATGAAGTCCCATCACCCCAAGGGAAATCTGCTGGAAATTCCAACTCTCTTGTAGGTTACAGTTTCTCCCTAGTCCATGATTTTCTGATCTGTATTTCAGTGCAGGAGAGAAGGGACAGAAGAAGGAGAAAACCTGAACATTAAAATGAGAAAGCACATGCTGACAGAACTTGAACAGTGCTGGATGCTCACACACCTATACAGGACATATTCTGCCTTCCAGATGCTTCCTGTTTTGAGGTTTTAAATGTGGCCTATTGTCAGTAATTTTATACTGAGTCATATTTCTTGTCAGGCTCCTCTCCCTTACCAGTACTTTAAGTTTTCAACTAGATTTGAGAGAGGGATTCATGTGAGACATGGAGCTCCTAAAAGCCACAGTGAAATCAGCAGCTGAGTAAGAAAGCAGAGGGAAGAATTCTTATTCCATGTGAAAGACAAGTAGCAACAGTTAAATCTTATTCCATGTGAAAGACAAGTAGTAACAGTTAAATCTACTTTTGAGTCATCAGCTGGGCACTTTGTGCATGGACACTTTGCCCCTCCACAACAATAATTACAAAAATTGCAAGTTTATGTTACTTTAAGGGTATTTAGAAACAGTGCTTGATATCTCAATAGTTACCTGAAAACCTGTTCAAGAAATATTGTGTCATAGGGGACCGTACTAAGACTCTTCCTTTTCCTCCACCTCTTCCTTTTCTTCTCCCTCTCCCTGCTTTTCTTCTTCTTCCTTTTTATTTTTTTTTAAATGGAAAATAGTTGTAGTTACCATACAGGAATTGAAAGAAAAAACAGTCTTGAAATGCAGAGCTCTGTTTTTACAACTGTTCTGTTTCTAGTAAATGCAATATTCTTTGAGATTCAAAAATAGAATTAATGTGTATTTTTTAATCTCAACATGCCAGAGCTTTAGTCTGTGGAGTTAATAGGCAAGTGATGGAATATAAGAACCCTTTTCTTAAGGAGGTTAGAGCAAGTGGCTAAGATGCAAATAGATGCTTAAGATCAAAATGAGAATATGAAATAAGTGTAAATATGACAAGAAGTTTAGTATTTTTAATTATACAATTATAATTATACAATATATACTATATATATACAATATCTATAATTATACAACTATATATAATTTAATTATATTTCTTGGAGCAGCAAACAAGTAAAGATTCATGGCACAGGAACTAGACTCCTGAATGATCTAAAAATCATCTGGAATCAGATAATAGAGCCTTGTTTCTATTTCAAAAGTTCTTCTTTCACTTTTTTCTGCAGGAGAAATGCCACAATTGAAGGAAAACAGCCCTTTGCTTCAATCAACAGTTATCTGAAAGCTTGAATTTGTATAACACAGACAACAATCTCTGCTTATTGTCTTTCTAGAGTAAATGAAGCTCTACTCTGAAAAACAACTGGAAATTGCTTTGTGGGCTCCTCTCCTCCTCTTCCAGATCTCTTGTCCAAAGCCACTCCCATGTGTATAAATCAGCTTTATCTCAATCTGCCATCCCTTCACAGATGGCTTAGACTGCAAAAGTGGTGTGAATTTCTTCCTGGCATAATCAAACAACCAATCAAAGAATCCATAATGAACTCTCAGTCAGGACTGCAGCTCGTGTACAAGCAGCAGAAACCTTTGTTTTGTCTCTTGGATGCCTCCTGTCTGTGCAGGAGTCACACCTGAGTTGCTGAAGTAAAATCCTGGTTAAATATCTCCTTGGGGATGGAGCTGTTGGAATCAGATTCCTGGTTTCAATCGTTTTTCAGAGAAAAACACTGCACTAAAGAATCACTCCTGCAAAACCAGGAATGTAATACAAACATCTGTGGGTTAGAAGTTCTTATGCCAAAGGAATATTGCATCTGTGGGCATTTTCCCCCAGGAAAGGTGCCTTTCTTTATCTCATGAGAACTCTGATACAGGGCCAGGAGAGACACATCTTTCAGGTATTACCAACTGCCATGCAAAATTCAAGTCAACTAACTTTTACAGAAAAAAAAAAGAGGGAATTTTTTCTGGCTTGAAACATCAGTTGGTGGTGCCAGGGTACAACTAACCAGCCTTGATGGCCCTCACCAGAAACCCCAGGAGCTCCCATACTTTGCTCATGGGTCCAGGAGCTTTAGGGTCTGGTAAACACATCCTGGGAGGAGCAGCTGAGGGAGCTGGGAAAGGGGCTCAGCCTGGAGCAGAGGAGGCTCAGGGGGGACCTCACTGCTCCCCACAAGTCCCTGCCAGGAGGGGCAGTGAGGGGGGGGTCGGGCTCTGCTGCCAAGTGAAAGGACAAGAGGAAATGGCCTTAAATTGCACCAGAAGAGCTTCAGATTGGAGATTAGAAAAAAAATTTCCCTGCCAGAGTGGTGAGGCCTTGGGATGAGCTGCCCAGGGAGTGCTGGAGTCACTGTCTCTGGGAGTGCTCAGGAGGAGTCTGGATGTGGCCCTTGGGGACAGGGTTTGGGATGATGCTGGTGCTGCTGGGGTGGGGCTGGATGATCCTGAGGGTCTGGGCAAAGCAGAAAAGTGTCTGAGGATTTGCACCTGGGTTGTACAAATTCTGGCGAGGAAAATATCTCCTTTATGGGCAGAACTGCCTAAATTGTCAGCATGAATCTTTCACACTCAAAATGCAATCACAGCATGGTGTCAGTGAGTGATTATCAAAGATAGACTTGTCTTGGGAGTCCTTGGCAAATTTTACTGAAGAATCTGTGACAGACAATTTGTCTTCCATTTACAGATTTTAATGATTAAAGGCCCATCTTTGTTCCAGCCAATAACACCACAATATGACCCATCATTATCTCTACTGTTATGACAGTAGAGATAATTATAGAATTATATTGTAGAATATGACTGTTGTGTATTTACTTTCATGAATAAGAATCTACTGGCTTTTGAGTGAAGCAAAGGGACTGAAAAGGAATTAAATACACACAAGCAAAAGATGATAATAAAATATCCAGGTATACTGTACCCCTGTTGCTGCATGCTCTTCCTTGCCTTCCTACAGAAGAGATACAAAAGACAATGTTGAAAACATAAATTAAAGAAAGAATATCAGGAGGCAGACAGGGAAAACACATCAGAAGTTAAACACTGAATTTAGGAAAATTATGTGGAATTCACTGGATTCACTTGGAGATAATATCCTCCAAATTAACTCACAATGCACATTCAAGCTTAACTTTTATGTTGGAAAAGGGCTACAAAAATCATTAAATCAAGCTCCCTTTTCCTCAGTTACTTCCAATCAAATCTGCTTCATTGGCAAGCAAAGATTTGGAGCTGGGTTTTGTTTGCTTGTTCAGGTGGAGTTTCTGTGGGATTTTCTGGTAATTAGCTGGTCTGCAAAATGAAAGTTAAATCAGAATTACAGAGAGTTTTATCTACGCTATATATCATCACTCAGAATCTGGCTTGTGATTCTGTTAACTGTTGTAGGCTGCAACAGATGCCTTGGCTCAACAGGGAATAAAAAATAATACAAGCTGGTTTTAGATTGTAGATTGAGCAGAAGTGATGAGAGAGATAAAAAAGAAAAAAAAAATTAATGTACAAAGTGAATAGAATTTAATGTTAGATCCTAAGCTGCCTGTTGGGGGAAAGAGCTGATCCTACACATAATCCCAGAGAGAAGAGGCAAATGTCACAGTGCCAAGCAGAAGGCAGAGGGGTTGATATGAGTTTTCAGGGAATGAGTTAAGGGAGTGAGTTGCAGTGCCTGGGTTTAAATATGGCCTGGGGAATTGCTGAGACAGGATACAGACCTGCATTATAATATGATTTTTGAACATGTTTCTAAAATAGCCTTGCTCTGAAGGGAGCCTAATCTGTACTGAAAACAGGTTTAACTGGGACACCAGTTAAAAGATATTCTAAGCTCCAAGCTTAAATCTGAAGTCCAAATCAGACAGTAAAACTACAGAAAACTTACTACCAGCACATCGAGTGACCAGCAGGTCCATGTCGTGCTGGAGCTTAGCCTTTTCCTCAAGAAACTCAAAACCAAAGGGACAGACAAAGCAAGAAGGAGAAGCACTACATCCATGGTTTCCTCATGGTCATAATCAGCCTGAGACAAAAAGCTGGAGCTTCTGGATTTCTGCATCTCCCAGGAAGGGCAGCAGAAGCTGGAGAGAGCTGCAGCCTCCACATTGACCATCCCCTGCTACCGAGCACTGGAGGAGCCTCCCGAAGCCTGGACCCTCCCTGCAGCCCCACGGCTGAGACAGTTCCAGTTTGTTCTGGTATCTGTCTCTATCTTATCTTTGCTTACTGGCAAAGGATGAGGTAATTTTACCTTGCCAAGACTCTTCCAGAATTTTTCCACAGTGCTGGTATTTCTCCTGCAAAGTCACTGGAGAAAAGCTGGCTTGGTTACACCCCGCAAATGGGAGTCATTTTTGAGATGGTTTAAAGCAGTGCTAAACAAGGCCAAAATTCCAATACTAAATTCCCCCTGGCATATTAATTCAGCCACAGAACATAAAACTGCCATCTTTCAATTTTTTGTGTTGAAAATACCTGTATCCTTCAGGACTTAACATCCAGTAGAGATACTCTGATGGCAATCTGGCAGTCTTTGAGCTTATTTACTTTCAAAAAACCCTGCCCAGATAAGGAAATGGTATTTTAACTTTCTTTTATAAGCCTAAAATGAGATACAGGGGCAAAAGGTGGAATTCACCTTGCTGTAGCTGCCTCAGAGTTGCTCTTCTCATCTAACCCTGTCCTCTGTGTGCTGTCTGTAGTGAGTGAGAAGAGCAGAGTTCCTACAGAATGATTCATGCCATCCCAACTGAAGTGATAATTGGGATGAACTATAGCAAGGCAGGCAGATGCCACGGCACTGAAGCGATTTGCCCTGGCTGACACGGGAAGTGGGTGTCAAACAGGGCAATAAATGTTTTCTGTACTCTCTCCTCTGCCTCTCCCCTCCCTGAAAAACTGAAAAGAAATCTATTTTCCACTTTCAGCTCCAATCCTTTCTGTGAGAAACGGAGGAAGGTGCTGGTTGCATAGGAGTGGTACTGCATGATGTCACTGCAAAACCTCTCCTACACAGCTGCTTGGCACATTTGCAGATGTGTTCCAGCATTCTGTTCTCATTTGAAAAACATTAAAGCAGAATGCCAGCCAGGCACCCAGGCCAGCCAGGGGATGCACTGCAGTTTTGGCTCCTCTCAAGAGCCAGAGAAAAAAGGAATTTGATGGCACTCACCTGCCAGCTGAAATTCATAGCAACATGAAAAGCGCTTGGATATAATTTTCCTTAAGGAGGAATTTAGTTCCCACTGAGGACAGTCTCTCCTCATCACTGTTTTGAAATTATGAGTGGGACTTCCCAGTGGCTGAGACTTGCATGAAGGTGTGTCAAAGAGGCTTTTCCAGCCTAACAGTGACTGGATCACTCATTATTAAAAAGGGCAATGGGGAAAGGTCTACAGAGAGGTGTTTCCTCTGGAGAAATATTGCAGCTAGATTAAAAAAAAACCAACCAAACTCCATTTGTTCTGATCTTTAATGAAAGAGATGATGCATTTGTGACAGATATCCCCCTGGGACCATCTGATCTCCAAACCACAGAAGAACATGACAAGAGTGAGTGCTTGATGCAGCAGCAGGCCTGATTCCCTGGAAGGGTCACCCAATGCTGCAGCATTCAAATAAATCCATCCTTAAATCCAAACTGAGCTGCAGTATGAGATCATTACCAGACCAGGAGCAGACAGAAAGGAAAACCCTGGCCTCCGTTTCTGCACTGCCCAGGGGATTCTGCAAGGCCTGGAGAAGGCACTGTCAGATCTGCACCAAACATTTATCACCCAGATTTACGAGCGCTGCACATGCTGGCCATTGAGAGTGGTAATTTTTTTTTTCACACAGGCAGGACTCAGATGTCTAGTCCTAAATTATCCTCCATAACTAGACTCTGGTTCCCAATGACCATCAAGATAAAATAAAAAGCTTGTGGTAACAAGTGGCAAGAGGCAGCTGCTGTTACTCAAGATCCAGAACAAAGCTCACTGGAGTTTTATCTAGGTTTCATATCATCCTGATATCAAAGAAAATACACCCAAAAGACAAGCAGGACTGCTCTGCAATCAGTCAGAAGGGCACACCAGGAGGGCCTGTGGGTTTATGTTTCATGTGCTTAGCACAGGTAAAACCCTCAGATCACAAAGAGAAAGGAAAAATTACCTGTTGACCTTCTGGTGGTGTCTGGTCAGACTGAGCCTCTTCTGGAGCCCCTTCATCTGCCTTGTCTTCTGTGTGTGCCTCAGTTTCATTCGTGGCATCAGACTTTTCATCCTTGGATTCAGACTTATCTTCCGTGGCATCAGACTTTTCAGTCTCCTGGTAGCAAAGGGGAAGTCATTGTAAGCTTCAGGGCACACAACCAACAATTCATTTCTATAAAATTCTTGACTTTCTTGTTTTGGGAAAGTGTTTTTCTAATTCAAATGAAAATACCCCCTTTTAGGGTGTATTTCTCCTGTGAAAAGAACACCTGCTGGCATGTTGACCTGGTGGGCTTTGTGTGGGGAAAACATGAATTCAAGCACTTCTCAGCATAGCAGATTCTCTAACCTTTCTCTGGAAAGTTTAATAGAAACCAGCGTTCACCCTGATGGCACATTTAAGCTTCAAGAGAAAAAAGCTTTTTCCACCAGCATGAATTCCAATTAAACATCATCCAGAAGCTACAGGAAAACAGAAGTAATAAAGGATTTCACATTTAGTCTCTTAACTTTCTTGCGTAAAAACATCAGGAAACTCTTCCTGCATCATTCAATCAAGTCTATTTGTTCCAGCACCATGACCAAGCACCAGCTGGGAGGTTCTTTATTTGAAAAATATCCTGGTGTCCTTTCAGCCAGGTGGCTGTGAAAGGTCACAGTGGCTCCCACACTGTGTCAGATAAAAGGAGGCCTCGAGTGGAACAGCAGAAATAGGATGAATTGCAAGAGCATGAAGTGCAAAGTCACCGTATTTGGGCCAAGCAATTCTGGGTCAGAGATTAGGAAGTGATTTTTCTATTGCACTTTGGGAGCTTGTTAGTTAATGATCACCAAGGAAGAAAAAGATGGATATATTTAAATAAGCACAGGATAACTGAGCCATGAATATGATGTGACAATGAAAGAGGTAAAAATGTGATCCTCAGATGCATGAGGTGAGGCAAAACCTCCTCTGGATTGCTCTGTACCATCCTAGTCACTCAGGCTCAAGAAAGAGAAACTCAGACTGGAACAGGTGCAGAGGGGAAGGAACATCTGAGGGAGCGGAGAGCTGTCTTATGAAAGGGTGACAAAAAAAGCTTCATTGCTTTAATCTACTGAAAGTGATGCTGTGAGGGGATATGATGGCACTCCCAAAATAGAACAGAGTAAACATCAGACGGGGATAGGGTAAGGAAGAGCACTGAGGTAGATGCAGAATGAGTACAAATTGGCTGTGAAGAAAAATTCTAATCATCATCAGTGGGAGATTTCAGAAGAGATTGGTAGTAGAGAAGCTGAGGTAAAGGACCTAATTATTAAAAGGAAATTTGACCCCTTCTGAGAGGTGTTATCTGGGGTAGTTTCCTCTGGAAATAGAGAATTGGACTCAGGGGAGGTTGTGTCCTGTGTCATCCTGAGTCCCACACGCTTTGGGAAGAGCAGCACATCCCCAAGAGGACACAAACTCCTTCCCCATCCCTGTGACCAAACCCTTACAACTCAGCCACCTGGTTGGTTTGGGGTTTGCTGCTTTTCCATAATTTCATTTGTCTCTACAGTTAAACGGAAGCCCTCAGTCAAGTTCCCCTTTCCTTTAAGCTTCACAAGTTCTCCTCCAGTATCTCCATCATAGATATTTCCTCAGCCAGTGCACTTATCCTTCAGAACAGGGTGTGGCTGGCTGGCTTTTATCCCCAGAGCTGACTGGCTGAGCGCTGGCTTAGGGATCTTTGTCCCAAGATGTGCTGCAGGACATAAGGGATGTCCTCCTGCTGACAAGCTCTGCTGGATAGGGACAAAAATGATGTAAGGGAGCTTAGGAACATTAGGAAGAAGATATCAGCAGTTTGATGTTTTTCCTGCCTGTAGGACTTGGTGCTCTTTTGGCAATTTTCTCCTGAATCATGGAAAGTCAGTTTTACATCTAAGTAACCTGCAGTGAAAAGAGAGTGGGCACAAAGGTCCCAAAGATTCTCCTTCCTCTGGAACTGGAGCTGATCGAGATTAAAGCTTTAAAAAGCAAAACATTTCTACCTCACACCAGCTTCACACTCTGTTACACAGCTGCACAAATGTTCCTGCCAGCACGTGGGGGATGCTCGGGGAGAGGAATGAGCAGCTGGGAGTGAGCAGAAGGAGCCAGAGGAAGGAGGAGGGAGAAAAGACAATTTCTTTTTCTGGCAGTATCATTTCATTTCAAGTACACATAAAGCTGTGGGCTCACTGCACTCTGATGTTGGTGGCATTGTTATTAAAAACAGATATACAGAGACATTTGTTTGGCTTGGTTTACTGTTTACTTTTCCCCCAAAAGCTAACAAAATCTTTGAAGATTAAAATATGTAATAACACAAACATACATTGAAATTCCCTTGTGCAACATTGTGTTAATACATTGTTTTCTTAAGGAAATGGTAACTTCTTACAGAAGAAGTTCCTCACATGAAAAGGAGAGTGTTAATGAAAACTAAATTCATAGAAAAATGGAATGGTTTGGGTTGGGGAAGAAGCATTAAAGATCATCTCGTTCCAACCTCCCTGCCACGGGCAGGGACACCTTCCACTAGACCTGGGTGCTCAAACCTGAGTCCAACCTGGCCTTGAAATTGGTTAAATATTTATTTTCAGCACAAATATTAACACTTCATTAAAATCCATGCACTCACTATTTTTGGCTGGCACATAAAATGCACAAGGACCACAGAGAGCATCCTAACTGAAATGACCATATTGTATGAATCCATCTCAGATCAACCATATATTTAGATAATAAGGCACAAAAAAGAGGGGTAGCTGAAAGAACTAAACTCTAGAAGCAGCGTGTTATCAGCCAGAACACACACACACACAGAGCTCCTGTTAATTATATGGAGAACTCTGACATTCAGAATATCATCGCTACACTGGCTCTCCATAGAAACACAGAATTTAATTTTCAACTAATTCAAAATGAAGTACCATTTCTAAAGATTGGCTGACAGGTCATTTTCTCTTTAAATAAAAAGCATATAGCACAAATTTGTAATTCAAAGCAGATTTAGGAGAAGCCTTCCTCCACTAACTTAAGCTCAAGCATCTACAGATTCAGGGATATCAAGATTCTGGATATTAAGATCAAGAATAGTGGGATTAAGGCTTCAAGTATGCACAGTATTTGAAAACAGACCCTCAACTCACGTAAATCACTGAGTTCACTGCGTCAGACTGAGCATAAAAGTGGTGCCAGCTTTAAAAAAAATGTACCCAACTTTTGAGGCAGCTGAGACTGACACACCCAATCCCAAACATACAAACTGCACTGGTTATAGCTCAGATCTGGTTGTAGCTCAGATCTACACATGTACCCCACTGGGACATCACTAATCAGGTCACTAATCCAAGATTAAACAGGATCTTTCAGAAATCTATCATGAATTTGATTGATCTTTGAGTCAGGCATAAGGTACAGCTGCCCTTAAAACCCTGCCCTGAACCATGTTTGGAATTAATCTAGACCAGGTATTCCTTCAGGTGAGGAGGTATTTGGTATTAATAGATTAAATTATTTATTAACACAAGCACTGTGTCTGCTGCTTCTCCCAGGCACATAAAACTTTCTGCTCAGCCCTGTTAAATGATGCTTTAGAAAACACAACAACCA
Organism: Corvus moneduloides; assembly: GCF_009650955.1. Taxonomy (NCBI): domain Eukaryota; kingdom Metazoa; phylum Chordata; class Aves; order Passeriformes; family Corvidae; genus Corvus; species Corvus moneduloides. Next base: position 120,296,576 of record NC_045477.1, read on the forward strand.
CTGTGGTGGGGAGGCAACAGGAGAGAGGATGACGTGAGCTAAGAGACCCTTGCTGAAGCACCACAAATATGGATTGCTTTCCTGTAAAGTCACTGAATTTTATGGGCACATTGCACCCTTTAAGGAAATAGATGTACTTGGTGTGATAAAATCACAGAATCATAGAATCACAGGATTATTTGGGTTGATCATCTTGTTCCATGGGCAGGGACACCTTCCACTATCCCAGGCTGCTCAGAGCCCCAATGTCCAGCCTGGCCTTGGGCACTGCCAGGGATCCAGGGGCAGCCCCAGCTGCTCTGGGCAACCTTTTACAGTGCATCACTACCGTCACAGGAAGAAATTCCTTCCTAATATCTAATCTAAACTTCCTCTCTTCAATTTGAAACTATTCCCCCTTGTCCTGGCCCTCCAGCCCTTGGGAATTGTCTCTCTCCAGCTTTCCTGCAGCTCCTTCAGGCCCTGCAAGGCCACACTGAGCTCAGCCCAAAGCTTCTCCTCTCCAGGCTGAACAATCCCAGCTCTCGCAGCCTTTCCTCCCAGCAGAGCTGCTCCATCCCTCTGCTCATCCTGGTGCCTCCTCTGGCCTCTCTCCAGCAGCTCCACGTCCTCCCTGTGCTGGGTCCCAGGGCTGGGGCAGCTCTAATATACAGAATATATTGATATATAGAAATAACAAAACCAGAGAATCTGCAGAACTGAATGTGCATTTTGCACTCAGCAATGGCAATGAATTGGCAATGAATTTAACTACAAGCATTGGGAAGTTGCATTTTGTTGAGGGAGCCCCAAAAGGTTCATCTGTTTCCTCTAGGAAATAGGCTCAAGACAGCCCTGCTCAGGATGCTGCTGGACTGTGTTGTGAAACAGCATCAGGGCCATTAAAGAACTTCTCTACTCCTGTTGCAATATGAGACAAAAGATAGATGGAAAAATAAACAGAATGTTTTAAGACAAGAGTACCGAGGAGGTATCAGCTTCATATTAATCTTTTTCATGTCTCAGCATGGTAAAAATCCCTAGAAAGCAAATGCTCACTGCCTTGTGGTAATTCCATGCTTTAGAGTTTGCTGCTTCATTCCAGAAAAAAACCCCAAAACCCACACAATTTTTTAAGAAGGGATTAATAGGAAACCTTATCATATGTGTCATCATCAGCATCTCTTCCACACCTGACTTATAATTCCAGACTTATGCTGCTGGAAATCAGTGTCACAAGCCATTCATTGTGCTTATCTAAGGTCGAGCTGACAGAGAATGAGGGGGAAGCAGAAGCAAAAGCAGAGCAGGAGAGTTCTTTGTTTGACAAAGCACAGGCAGCCTCTCCTGCAGTGAAGATGCTGAGAGACACCTTTGCAAGAAGTGTATGTGTCTCTCTCAAACAGAAATAGGATCTGAAAGGGAGACTATAAAAATCCCACTTTTTCATGGACTTTACAAACACTCTCACTTATTTGCACTCTCCGGACTGAAGCCACCACCAAGGCAGCAGTTAATCAGTGTAAACAAGACTTCCCTGCTACCAATGGCACTGACAAACGAATCTGCCCAGCAGAATGCACCAAACATATTATTTTCAACATTTCCAAGGTTGTCACGAAGTAGAAACTGTAATAGCCTCTGCTGACAGCTGGGAACAAGTGAATTCTAAAAATTGTTACTTTGCTTCATAGATATGGCATCTACCAGGACCTTGCATGAAGGAGCAGATAATCTGTGGAGTGGGAAGGTAGAAAAATGCAATTTTCTTTATCTCACTGATTCTCCACGTATCTTTTATAATTATTATAATATGCAACACCTGCAGTCCTTTAAGCCCTTCATGGCTTTCTAGATGTTAATTAAATGAATTCTCACAAGACCCTTGTGGGGTAGGCAAGTCATTTTTATTTGCCTGGGTGGGAGATGGCACAGCTAAAGCAGAAAGTTTAAATCACTCTCCTTATCATGGAGGGACTCAGCGTCAAAGACATTTATAACAACTGGGGCTCTCCCCTGGGTGTATTTTCAGCTGTGGCTCTCAAAGCACTTAGCAAAGGCTCTTTTTTTTTCTTTTCTCTGCTTTTACAGAAGAGGATAAACAGAGACATTTCCAATGATGTTTCACTCAAAGCTGCTGCAGAGTTGGACCAAAGGCAGATCTCCTGCTCCAAGGCAGATCCTCAGCCAGGTCACCACAAGGCAGCAGAGTTCTCCTGTCACTCTGGCTCATCATTCCCTTGATTAATTTCTTTTGTTGGCTCACCCACGTTAAAGATGGCAACATTTTATTACCATCTAATATGATCTCAGGATAGCAGAGCTGTAATTCTCTCAGTTATAAAACTTCTAATTAGAAGAAGATTCTAGTAAAGAAAAAACACATTGCTTTCTATAAAAACAACACAAGGTAAAAACAGGGGGAAAAGCCCCAAAATAAAATGTTTTTCTTTTGCCAGAAATACATTAGAACATTGTCAAAATGTGACGGAGAACCACGGGCAGACTTGCCAAAGGGACTTGGTGAAGGGCTGGGTGAGCCTTTTTCTCCTCCAGGCAGAGGGAGTGAGCTCCATGTTGCCACTGAAGGATGGGATGTGTCTGATCCCAGCCCTGCTGTCAGGGGCCAGGACAAACCCTCTGATATAGTCAGGGGCAAGAGAAGGCTTCTTGTAACCAACACAACCCAGAAACCGAGTCAGGGAATCTGCATCGTTTAAAAGCTGAACACAATAAAACACTGCTTTGTGTCAACAACATCAACAAACCCATCAGCTGGAGCCATGGTAACAAGCCTGCAGTGAAAGAAGGGAGGAAAGAAGTATTTTCTAGTATTTACTGAACCAGCCACTTTTTTTCCCTCTAAGAACACTTTGCTGCTTCAACATCTAATGTATTGCTTGTCACTGCTTCTTGTGTGACATGCTGAGTCACTGCTTATGTTCATCTTTTATTAAAATCAAGTAAATGGAAGGATAGAAGTCCATACCTTTGTGCCTGGAGGAGGAGCAAGGCCCAGGAACGAATAAATAATATTTTCTTCCTTAGCGGAGAAAAATGATTCAAAATCCTAAGAAAGGAACAAACAAAAAAAACCAGAGAATTGGTATCAAAAATCAAATAAAAAGCACAGGAGGAAGAGACCAGCCCAGGTAAATCCTACATTGATGAGAATGACCATGCATTTGTACAACTGTCTGCATTATCTCAGCCCCAGGAAAAAAACACAGATAAAGGGAGTTTCACACAGGGTGGCAAAATGAATATGAGCAAATCTCTCCAGAGACTTACACTTTAATTATATCCCATCCATGTCAGAATCAGATAAAATTAAGTGTCTCATTTTAACGTGCCTCAGCTGTACACTCCCAGGCAAAGCTATTCCCATTCAAACATTAAGATAAAGCTTGTTGTGAGTAAGGACACAAAATAGGCCCTCAAAACTCTGGAACTTCTTTGTGGCAAATAAAAGGCAACAGTCAACACAATAGCACAAGTGAAATGATAACAAGGAAACTTTCTTTTAAAGAAAGGCACTCTGGTTAGAAAATGAAGTTATTTTCAGACCAGCTTAGGAAAGGGTTGTGCTGCTCTCTCTGGTATCCATGTACCAGCCAAAATCTCTGGTGCACTGGTGAAATGAAATTATAAACCATCACATGAAATGCCTGTGTTCAGTGGAAATGGAACTGAGAAGACCAGGGATGCCTCCTATCCTGCCATCTAGAGCTTGCATGCTCTTTACTGTTTCCACCTGTACAACACTCCTATCAATTAAGGAAGTTTCGCTATCACATTTTTGTTACTGGGAAGTTCATGGCTCACGTCTTACTCAGGTAAAAATCAGAAAGTGTTTAAGATCTCAGCAGAAACTCCAGTCAGAAGCGACTGGCCCAGAATCACACCCAGCTCTGGGACAGGGGAATGAACATGTCCTGCTGAGCCCTACACTACTGCCTTGATCATGTTATCATCCTTTCTCCAATCCCAAATAACTCCCAGAATAGAAGCCTGTAAATAATAAGGTGCTGAGTCATCTTTGAGACTTGTTTGTAAAGCTGGGTTAGGACCTGAGTTGTTTTATTGAACTGTTTTAGTATTTCCAGAGTATAAATTATTGGAAAGGCTGGAGTGGATGGTTTAGAAGTCACCTTAATGTCAACAAGAGCAGAATCAATGACATTAGAGTGCAGTTTGGAAGAGCTTTACAGACATGACAAATGACAACCCATTTCACTGATTTATCTGAGGGACAGATTGGCTTTCACACCGTCACACCCAGTGGGAACTGCCCCATCTAGGAGATGCCCTGGAGCACATTTTGCTGCTGCTCCAGGCCACCCATTTCTCAGACCATCTCTTTGCTGTTTTCCCATTGCTGTGGGATTCTCCTTCTGGTCTAACACAGGCAGTGTCTGCATCTGACTCAGGGATTTAGGAGTAGTGCAGCAAACAAGAAAATGAGGATTTTCTGCAATTTGAAGGGCTGGAGTTTGACATGGCCATGCAAACACAGGAAACTTGTGCCCTCCTGAACACCACATACTCATAAACCAGCCTGAGCAAACCATGGCACGACATGGCAAGAGCAGGGGAACAAAGAGAAGACAACAACAAGGAAAGGCTGTGGAGTGGAATTGATATTTTATATGTCTTTTTGAGGAAAAGCAGCATATGGCAAGTGTACGAAAATTCTCAAGAAACACAAAGCCTTGTAGGTAACCAGAGCTGAGGACATGAGTGAAATACATGAATGACCACATAACTCCTTATCAGAAGTGGGTACGATCTTCTATCATATCAGGTGCTCCTTGGCAACAGCGAGTGTGCAATGACATCCCACAGTAAGTGGAAGGTCGCTTATTTCTTCACACTGAGGAGGAAGCTATCATGTCTTAAACAAGAGATAATGGAATGTCTACAGTGATCACGGAATAGTTTTCCTATTGTGTATTTGCACCTATGCTTTACTAATGGTGACTTGTTCACATCTTCATTTGCTGAATGACTAAAGATAATTGTTCCCAAGGCAGGCAGTAAGAAAAAAGAGCAGGAACAATTTATTTCAGGTAAGCAGTAATTCTATCTGTATGAAAAGACATAAATGGTCTAAGTGGTGCCATTTGTCAACTGGATATCAACAGAAAATTCTTCTCCCTATTTTGGCTAGAGCACCAGGTCAGAGCACACAGAGAGGGCATGGAAACACCATCCGTGGAGTCTTACGGAATTCAGATGGCCAAAGCCCCAGGCAATATAAACTAACTTTAAAGCTACCCTGCTTTGAGCAGCAGGCTGGACTAAAAACCTCCAGAGGTCCCTACATTTCCATAAAATTTGACTTTAGCAGTTACAGAACTGATAGAATCATAAAATGGCCTGAGTTGGAAGGAAGCATAAAGCTCATCCAGTCCAACCTCCTGCCATGGGCAGGGACACCTCCCACTGTCCCAGGCTGCTCCAAGCCCCAATGTCCAGCCTGGCCTTGGGCACTGCCAGGGATCCAGGGGCAGCCCCAGCTGCTCTGGGCACCCTGTGCCAGGGCCTGCCCACCCTCCCAGGGAACAATTCCTGCCCAATCTCCCATCCAGCCCTGCCCTCTGGCACTGGGAAGCCATTCCCTGGCTCCTGGCCCTTCAGCCCTTGGGAATTGTCTCTCTCCAGCTTTCCTGCAGCTCCTTCAGGCCCTGCAAGACCACACTGAGCTCAGCCCAAAGCTTCTCCTCTCCAGGCTGAACAATGCCAGCTCTCGCAGCCTTTCCTCCCAGCAGAGCTGCTCCATCCCTCTGCTCATCCTGGTGCCTCCTCTGGCCTCTCTCCAGCAGCTCCACGTCCTCCCTGTGCTGGTCCCAGGGCTGGGGCAGCTCTGCAGGTGGGCTCTCACCTGGGCACAGGGGCACAGGAGCACAATCTCCCCCTCACCTCTGCCCACACTGCTTTGGATGCAGCTCCGGACACAGTTGGTTTCTGGGCAGCAAATGTACATTCCAACATCAAATAAAAGTCTTAGCTAATAATTCAGGGATGTTTTTTAAAGTATGTACGTGGGTACTCTAGTACCCAGATTTCAGTTTACAGAAGAAAGCAGAGATTTCAGCTTACAAAGAAAAACAGATGTTTACTTTCCATTTCTTTCCTAGTTTTCTAGGGGTTTTCGTTAAGCAAAAGCAAAGACAAGAGCAACAGAGTGCTCAATACATTTTGCAAGTGACACAGATGCAGAAGTCTGTCTAGACATGAGCAAAGAAGCAGCTTAAGAAAAAGATCAAATAAGGACATAATTGCCAGCACTGATAGATTCGAATGGATACTTGAAATTGGTACTGTAGCAAGGCATACAAAATGAATCAATTTCTAATCTATTTCTTCAAGCGGCAATACCAAAGATCTGAGGGAAAAATACGATCTGAGCTATTTATAAGACAGTTTTAAGCTTCTCTGACCTCGTGGAAACACTGCTTTCAGGCAGTGTATCTTCATAAAAATCCATCCACAAGAAACCTCCACTTTACAGTACAAGCTGAGGAGTGGAGCAGCTCTTCATCGTCACCCAGAAGATGCAGACACTTTTATGTGCCAGCAGAAAAGCAGATGAGCAGCAGGACTGACTTTGCTTGCTCATCATGTCATTCTATTCTAGCACAAAAAGGAGACTCCTCACCTGTCCCCAGTACCCCCTTTCCTTATGACCACTCCCAAAATGTCACTGAACTGCAGAAGAGGACATCGGACAAGGTCTCAGAGGACCATTCCTCCAAAGCAGGAACCACTTCATTATTCCTGACAGGTGTTTCTCTGATCCACTGCTAATGACCTTTAATGAGATAATGGGGCAATCTCCTGAAAACTGCGTATTTTCTGATGTCTGACTTAAACTTCCTCTGCTGCAATTTCTTCTCATACAGCTCATCCCACCTCCAGTGGACGTGGAACAGAACGTATTTTACAAAATCCTACATAATTCAGGTAGGAAGAAACCTCAGGAGACCACCTAGACTAACCTCCAGCTCAAAGCAGGGTCTATACTGAATTCAGACCAATAATTTGCTTTTTGCCACAGCCCTTAAAATAGTTGAAGGTTGTCATGTATCTTTCTAAATCTCTGTTTCTCAGGTTAAGGAAGGAAATATTTTATCTTGACTTTTTATCTCCCAAGGCCAGATCTCCCAGGCAATCATGATGCAACGTGTACACACATGCACATGTGTGAATGAGAACCAAACATTGGTAAGAACAATTGATAAGACCACTGATAAGAAGGGAAATGAGAGAAAAGAATGATCCCAGAAAGAAGAATGGGGAAAAATGAAATGTAACAGATTTCATCTTTAAGAAAGAAAAAACCCCAAAAGCTACTACCTGGGAATTAAGAACATAAAAATTAGCAGGAAAATGTCTTACAACAGAGAAAAAAAAAAAAAAAAAAGAGTTGTGAAGAGCTTGACTCATTTAGCACAGCAAAATGAAGATTAATAGAGGATATGATTCCCATTAAAAAGTATATTGGACTGGGGCTGTTGAAGCTAAAGGCTGATTGGGGCCTAGCAGGAAATGGGTATGAACTGCCTGCATTTAGCCAGGCCACAAATTCAAAGGGTTTTAGATGCCACAAGAGTGAGGGCCTTAAAGGCTCATGAGAGCAACATATTTTAAAAGGACTTTCATGAATTCAAGATACTGGACTGGAGTCACACAGACCTTTGCAATCCTCAGGGATATTTTTAATAAAATGGCTGAGGCCAAAGGAAGTGGGACACAGGGGAAGATGTATCAGATAAATGTTAACCAGCCTAAAACAAATCTGGATTTCAGAGCAATGGCTCTGCTGGCCCTGCACAGGTTACACAGGGAAGCAGGATGCGAATCCCCAGGTTTTCATTGTAGAATGTGCCATTTGGGAGGATTTTGCAGCAGTCTGGCAGCCCCTGGCCATGTTCTCAGCCCATGCCACACTCCCTGTGCAGCTCCCTCAAGGCACCTTCCCCTGGGGAGAAGGGTAAGGCTCATGTACCGACATGGATCTCATTACCTTATTTATTCGGAAATAATGATGCTATAAATTAGTCTTTGTTATGCACCCGCTGGGATCATTAGCTCTGAGCTTTGAGAGCTGGGTACATTAGAATTCTGGAGACTTTTAGACTAATTGTAAATTTGATTGAGTTTTTAAATTAGTAGCTGCAACTCCTTTCCCCATGGAGGTGTCTTTGCAAAGGGCTATTTGTTCACTTAAATTTATTTCAAGATGTAGATTATTCGGCTTCCTGAAATAGCTTTAGACATGGAGTAAGAACTGTGTATTTATCATTTACTGTCAAGACTGACCAGTTGCAACACTTTATAAGGCAATTACTCTTTAATTCCTTCTATAACTTCTCCAGGGAACATCAGAAATATTTATTGCAGCGCTGGCCGCCACAAAACCCAGAGTAAGATTTTTCAAATTATACTTTTTCTTGGTGCAGACTGGATGCTGAAATGCACATGAACTCCAACCCACCAAGTTCTCTTTTAGGAATTCTAAGAGAAAATGAGGAAACAGCTGCACTCCGATGTTCATATTATCCACTTTTGCTCTGAGAGCACTGAAGTTAATTCTGAAAACTCAATGGCTTGTAAATCCCTGCTCCCCCAGTACAACCTTGCAGTAGTTCACACTGGATTTGTGCAGTAACTTCAAACTGGGCTCACTGTGTGCCCTGTGTTCCAGAGCACCTTGCAGGTTCATTTCAGCCATCAGATCTGAGCGCTTTCCAGTCTGGGCATTTCCACCCAGACTATGAGAAAATAAAAGCTCTCAGATTATCTCTTTTGATTCACAGTCCTAATATTCATACTGGCACATTATTATCTTTCTCTGCTTTGAACAAACTGTTTCAAGAGAAAGAACCTGTTATAAGCACATATGAAAATATAAAAGCATCTGATGAGCACTACAGTTGCTGTTATGAAGAGTTGGATATTTATTGAATAAGCAATATAATTTCAGTAAGTCAAACCCCATTCTAGAATTATTTCAGTAAACAAACATTCCTATTTATTTGTATAATACAATGGAAAGGCAAGATTCCTTTTCACAGCCTCTGGTACCTCAGATATTGACTTGACATCCTTGAAGCCCACATAAATCCAAACAAACAAAATATCAACACTCTCCATCAAAATTAACTGAAACTTCAAGAAGCTTCTCCAGCCAGTTTTCCCTTTATGCATATTTTGCTCTCAAAAAGAAATAATCTTCTGTTTCGTTGCTTTTCTGTGCTTAAAAAATGCTTCCTGAGAATTGTTCTTTCACAGTGAATCTCAAATTGTTTTAAGGAGATTGTTTGACACTTCCTACTAATGGAAAATAGTCCCTTTCCGTGAGAAACCACTCTCTGAAGATATTTAAATTTCCAAGCAGCTTCTTACCCCACAGTACCGCTCCTCGTTGAAGATCTGTGGCGGGAGGGGAATTCCATTCTGAGGCTTTTTTTCACCCGGGACATTCTCTCTCATCCATTTCCTATTGTCCTCATCTCCTGCTATGTCCATTTGCTGAAAGTCAATCTTGTTGGCCTCTAAAAAGCCCAAGACTTCTTGCTGTTTCTTTTTTATCTGGGTAGGAAAGAGGGAAAACAACATTCCTTCTTTAAAAAGAAAATGGTTTTCTAAAAGCAACTACTATTACAAGAACTCAGGCAAGTTTGTCAAGTTCACAGAATCTTTTAGGTTGGAAAAGACTCCAAGATGATTGAGTCCAACCTTTTGTCAAACCCCACTTTGTCCCCAGCCCAGAGCACTGAGTGCCACGTCCACGCCTTCCTTGGACACCTCCAGGGATGGGGACTCCAAACCTCCCTGGGCAGCCCCTTCCAATTCTTGACAACCCTTCCTGTGAAGAAATTCCTCCTGAAAGTTGGAAGTTCCTGAAGTTGAATTCACTTCTCCAGTAGCCCTCAAACTTTTTGGAGCTGAGATTCAACACTTTCTGTCAGCACCCAGAGTGCTGCCACTACATCCCTCCCACCATACACCCACCCCCCAGCTTCTTTCTTTCCTCCCTGGATGCAGTGAAAACTCCAGCTAAGAAATGAGGCTCAGCAGGAAGCCTCCTACTGTGTTCCCAGATCTGGGAATGTGGTGCATAGATACCTAAGGTGATCCTGCCTGAAGTCAGTAGAGGTCTGAAAATGTACATATTTTCCTCAGCATGGAACAGCCTCCTTCCCACCAATCACATGTGACATTCAGCTTCCTGTGAGCCACGTTTCTCTCTGTCTCTGTTCTTTAATGTTAGGCATAAATAAATTTCACAGAATCAGAATCAAAGAATAGTTGGGATTGGAAGGGATCCTCCAGTCCAAGCCCCCTGCCAAGGCAGGGTCACCTGGAGCAGGTGACACAGGGAAGTGTTCAGGTGGGTTTCACACATGAATATGAGTGAAGGCTCAAGAAAATCCAGCACAGCTGAACTTCTGCACTTAAATACATCCCCCATTACAGAATGATGTTCCAGTTGGACCACGAAGAATATGTTACGTACAAATAGAGCTTGTCACACACAGCTTCTGTCACACCTAAAATTCACTCATGGCACCTATTCCCTTTGATTCTGGTTCTGTACAGGCCTGGCATGCAGGCATTGAGCTGATAACCCATCCCTTTACTCTGCAAATGTAACACTCACTATACTTCCCTACTAAAGGAATGCTACTCCTAAGCAGCTTTTAAAGAACTTGCCACCAGACATAACTAGAATGAGGCATCAAGGAAATTCTTCTATCTTACGATTTGAAACCATGTTCTCCATATGTTAGACATCTGAACACCTGAAATGAAAGTGACACTGAGCTAGTGTAAATCAGAGGGACAGGCAATGAGATGAGAAGTAAATCAGGGATTACATATTTCCATAATCTAATAAAACAGAAAAGCTGAAGTAGAGTGATAGCCTATTATCCAGGAAAGATGAATTCTCATGAGTAAGGATAAAATTTATTTTCCTTGTCAAAATAAAGAAGCATCTATCTACACATATGCTTGCTTATAAAAAGTAAAAAACATTAAATGCTGTACATTTTTATGACAACAACAGAGGTTTATGGCGAGCTAAAAAAAGTACATCACTTTGAATGGAAACACTAATCCAAAGTGGTCAAAAGCCATGCAGTTGACAGAGCTGAAAGCTGCTGCTTTCTTCTATTCTTATTTTCTCTTTTTAAACAGAGATAATTTTATTACTGGCTATTTAGTTGCAGAGTTATTTGCAGAACACATTCAGGCAGCAGAAAGGATTGCCCAAGAGACATTTCACGGGAGAAAGTGGCAGGATAATGTTTGTTTAAATGGTTAATAGAATCTGCACAAGCCAGCACCAGGAGTAACATCACACGCTGTGACAGCCAGGGCACTCAAGTGCTGTCAGCTGCAATTCCAGGGTCAGCCTGTGCCTTTGGACACAGGCACTGCAGGAGATAGGGCTCCTGGAATAGCTGCTGCTCCAGACGGATGGTGCCTCTGAGGAGATAATAGAAATGGAGCCAGAGATCCTGTGCTCCCCTGCTTATAAAAGCTGTAACTTTTAAACCTGGCTTAACAATTTCTCTTCAGCATGCGGCTCATAGTGCACAGGAGGCTCAGGCAGCACCAGGCCTGAAAGCAAAAATTAGGTAAAAAATGGTGTGAAAAAATTAATGCTGAGGTAAAAAAGTAAAGTTACATGGAATTATGCTGCTTAAGGAAAAGGCAAGGAGCTTCTTACTATGACAATGACCATAAGCAGAGCAGAAGATGTGCTGTGTCTTAAGGCTCACCATTACAGGGGTTTAGGCAGAGCAAAAGGGTTGGGACACAACCGAGTGTGAAACCACAAAGCAAACCTTTGCTGTGGGTGGCACTAAGTGGGCAACCAAAAGAATCTCTCCAGGAAGCAGCACTCACAGAGGGAAATTTAGGATGTAACAACACAGAGGACATGCAAAGGCTTTCCCAGAATGGATGAGACTGCAGGAGCTTGTTTGTGCCCTCACTTGTGTCTGATGGCATGGGGAGAATTCAAATTACTTGGGCATAGATTACTTGGAAAGTGGTGATGAGCAGGATATTATTTCAGCAATGCCATTTTTTCTTTCAGCAAAGCTTGAGTTGCACCATCCCTAGCTACTAGTCCCTTAAAATAAGAAAAAAAGTTGTAAAGAAATATAATCCAGCTAGAGCGTAAGAGTTGCCCAGAGAAGTTGTGGACACCCCATCCCTGGAGGTGCTCAAAGCCAGGTTGGACGAGGTTCTGAGCAACCTGGTCCAGTGGAAGGTGTCCCTGCCCATGGCAGTGGGGTTGGAACAAGATCTTTAAGGTCCCTTCTGACCCAAACCATTCATGATTCTGGCCTTGGACACTTCCAGCTGCCACAGCTGCTCTGGGCACCCTGTGCCAGGGCCTCCCCACCCTTACAATAAAGAATTTCTTCCTAATAGCCAATCTAACCCTGCCCTCCTTTAGTTTGAAGCCATTCCCCCATTTCCTGTCCCTCCAGGCCCTCAAAATTGTCTCTCTCCGGGTTTCCTGCAGCTCCTTCAGGCCCTGCAAGGCCACACTGAGCTCAGCCCAAAGCTTCTCCTCTCCAGGCTGAACAATGCCAGCTCTCGCAGCCTTTCCTCCCAGCAGAGCTGCTCCATTCCTCTGCTCATCCTGGTGCCTCCTCTGGCCTCTCTCCAGCAGCTCCACGTCCTCCCTGTGCTGGTCCCAGGGCTGGGGCAGCTCTGCAGGTGGGCTCTCACCTGGGCACAGGGGCACCATCCCCTCCCTTGACCTGCTGGTTATGCTGCTTTTTGAGGCCGATAAAACATCACCAAAACCACAGGAAATAAAAGGATTTTAGAGGTATCATAACCATGAGCAGCAGGAAGCAAGACCATAAGACTTCCTCTGTGTAAGACACGAATCCTCTTTCTCCCACAGTTTAGAATCTTGCAGGATATTACCAAATCCTAAACCCCTCTGTGACTAGCAACAAAAATATTTTACTTTTTTACTGCTTGCTCCAAGCCAAGCATTAGTGCTTTTTAGTGCTATAAATAAGTGTCTCCACTCCTGCCTGCCTTAATGAATAGTTCAATATCAGCTAAGTCTGGAGCAGAAAGATAATAAAGATGAAGATATTTAAAATAAATTTCTGAAGCATCAAGGGGAAAAATACAGACAGCAGATTTGCTCCAGAGCCACAGTGAATTACAACATTCCAGCATCTGATCCAGAGCACCAGAATGTCACTGGGTTCACTGCATTCACTTGCACAAAGTATTTATTAAAATGAAAACCACTTGCAGTGAGTAGGGTGAGCATGACATAAAATAGAGATGTTTTTTATTCTTTGCCAGTGATCCATGCTGGGCCCATCTTATATTGAAATTCAAAATCAAGAACATGCATTTGATGGAGATCAGCCACTAAATTTGAAGAGATCACCTGTGCTAATAGGACAATTTAAACTTCCAATTTAAAATGTTTAGGGATTAAATTAATTCTCCTCAGGAAAAGCTGTACATGCTTGACACAAAATTTGTATTTAATAGGATTTTAGTGATATATTGAGCTTTGTGCTAACTTCTTGTGTGGGTCAATTTTATTTTATGCATACCAGAACTCATTAAACATTCATTGAAAGGATACCTTCCATCCATATTCACCAAAAAATGTGGAAAACTACTCCAGCTGAACACTGGGTCTACTTGGCATTGCAATTTGGAATCAGCAATCTGAACACAGGCTGAGATTGCTACAGCTGCACACACACCCAGCACACCAGAAAGAAGCAAATACAGAGGAATTTTGCTGCGTAAAGATTCCATAAATTTCTTTTGGAGTCTTCAGATCAAAACAGGCCAAATAGGAGCAAGAAGAGTGCCCATGCACAGCACAGAGCAATTTATAAAGCTTCTTGAGCAGTAAATGCTTTATTACAAATTGCAAATTACCAAATCTGAACTTCCCAACTTCCTTTTCTTTTTTTATTTTCTTTTTTTTCCCCCTTGTATCTGAGGTTTATTATTTTTAAAAAGAGGAATGCTAAATGTCAATAGCAATTTTAGAGTGTCAGGCTTAGGAACAGGTTGGGTGAGAGAACTGCAAACTTCCTCAGCAGTATTCCAATGGAACTTTAGTGAACGACCCCCGGTTCACTTCCTACAGGTGATGATCCCATGAACAGTGGGTGTTTCTTGGAGCTTTTCCACTCTGGAAGCTTCTTAAAGAAATGGAGCTGGTGTCAGGGAGATAGAGATGTAGTTACAGCTCTGTGCAAGCACCAACCAGTTTGTTTAGCCGTGTCACCGGGAGGGAGGGAGTGCCAAAGGAAAACTGAAATCTGAGCTCATCTGGGAACTGGATATAAAAGGAAACAGTCCTTTCCCGGTTCCCACCTCCCACGGACTTCCAACCTCCCTACTATTCACATGCCCTTCCCTTGGGCTGATACTCTCCGCTGACAGCTACAGCAGTAGATCTCAATGCTAAAAATCATCAGTATAGCATTTCAGCAGACACACACCAAAACCAAAAACCAACCGAAAGAAAACACCAAGCAAACAAAAAACCTCCCAAAACTCAGGAAAAGGAAGGGGCTTGGGAAAGTTTTTCTGCCAAACTTTATCCAGCTCCAGGCTCTTTCTTAGACAGTTCCCCTTTCACAGGAGTAGTGTCCTAAAGTCTCTTTTAAAAACAAACACTTCATTTTCAGTCTACCTTTGCTTTTGTGCAAATACAATACCAACTGTTTTCTTCTTCAGGGTATATATATTGCAGATACTTTCCCAAACAGCAGTAAATCTATGAAATGACAGATAATTTAGATGTAAATGTTAGAACTGTGGTAAAAACTCGCAGGCAAGCCAGCCTGCACTGACAGGAATTCTCTACATCTTAAGCAGCTTTCAAGAATAAGGTGGTCAGGGCAGAATAAAACTGAGGTTTATTCCTGCTAAGAATTCCAGTGGGTTTTTTGTCATGTGCAGGCTGTTTCCTGGCATCTCCTAGGCTAATTTCCCACCCTGATCCCAGCAGTAAGAGGAGGATGTTAAATGAGCCACCTACCGCTGTGGACCCCGAAGATGTGGCGACAAAGACTTTGATCACCATGCTGACAGTGATGGAAGTGAATCAGCAGAGCAGCCCTGCTATCCACAAGTCACCACGATCCCAGGAGGAATCCAAATGTTCCGCAGCTCCTGGGCTAAGCCGGGTCCTAAATGGATACCCCCTCCCCCCTGCAATCCGGCAGCTTTGCCCTCTCCCTCTCCCCGGAGTCCCGGGTTTTCCCACTCCATTGGCTCTTGGGTATTTTGGGACGAGGATTGGTCAGTAAGAGGAGCCATAGCAAGGCGTTTGCACCTGCCCCTGGCCTTATTGCGTTAGATTGACAGGGTGGCAGCCCAAAAAAGGCAAGGGAGAGTAGTGCACCAATGAGACAGGGCTGGAGAAATATTTGGGAGAGGGGGAAGGGACAACTGAGAAGGGAGAAGGGACGGGGAGCTGGCAGCTCCGTGCTGGGGGCAATCTCAAATCTGTCGGGTTGCATGGGCACCGTCACAGCCACATCCTGCAGGAAAGAGCTTTCCCTGACCACAACAAGGCTGTGGAGTTGTAGCTGGAAATTTCAGATTACAAAAGGTGAAGGGGAAAGCGAGGGGAGTATAGATGCAGCAGTAATTATAGCAGAGATCATATTGAAATAAGCCGTGGTTATGAACGCTCTCAGCTTTAAAGAATTCAGATCATCACCTACACTGCAGGGCTCAGGGACTTTCCTGACATAAATGTGTGTCAGGACACTGCCAGGCATGGAGGAGGGTGATTTGGCTGATTCGATGTACCCAGAACCTATTGTTACATTTTCTCCTCCTTTTTGCATCACCAGGGCAAATTTCCAGAGCACAAGGTGTCAGAAGAGGTCCAGAATACTTGGCAAAAAAATTCCCATTCTCCTGTGTTATCCAGGATGCTCTTTTTTTTCCATCTGGTGTCGCCTTCTACCCCAGAGATCGCCACAATTCAGTGGCTGGCTGCACATACTTGCTAATGGAGGTCTCTGGGCATGAGAGGTATTTGAAGAATGTTAAACGGTCACAGATTATTTTCAAATTTTAAGGGACAAGTCTGTTTCTGCTGTGTGCAACATGAGCTCAGTAAAGCTGACCCTGTGCCAAAGGTGAAACTGGACTAGGTTTCAGAAACACACATTTCACATGATAAGATTGAATGTAGCAATGTCTGATCCTGAAAACACTTAAAATGGACTGTAATACTTTATTTCCAGAATCGGTTAGATAGGACTAAATACACTATCATATAGTAGTAAAGACTAAAAATGCTGTAGAAAGGAAGTTTTTTGTCTGTGTTAACCAGTATGTGAAACTGGAAATGCAGTACTCCATGTATGGAGCTGGGATCCTGAAAAACCCACTGAAAACTAAAAATAACAATATGGATAGTTTACTGTGGCTCACCATCTGTCATTTCTTTTTACTTTTGAGAGCCAGCAGGAGGTCCAGCAAAAAGCCTATCAGAAACAGGTATTTTCAGAGTATTTTGCTGAAAAAGAACAACCACCAGAAAAAAACCCCAGTGAGAAAACATAAATTATTGCCTGAAATTATTACACATGCTTGTTTCTCGGGAGATTTTACATGTGAGTATAGTCTGGGAAATGACTGGCCATTCAGAATATAGTGTTTCCAAAATATTTGGTTTTCTGTGCCCTGAAGAAGTACAACCAAAGGATGAATTGGTCCTGGGCTTCACAGCATACTGATAAGCCTTGTGATAATGATGTTAATAATTTATCAGCGAATCACAGAATAAGCTGAGTTGGAAGGGACTTACAAGGATCTTCGAGTCCAACTCCTGGCCTTGCACAGCACCATCCACAAGAATCACACCATGTCCTCAAGGCAGTAAATACTCATACCACCAAACATCCACGGTCAAATGCTGGGACAGAATTGCCAATGAATTCTCTCTCCTGCTCGGCTTCATCCCTGAAACATTCACTGACCCGCTCACGGAAAAGCCATTCCCAAAGCCCCAGCGCACCAGGGGCTGGCTGGTGAGGGCTTTGGATCATGATTCCCATTGTGTGCAGCCTCGAAGGAAAACATGACTTCATTCTGAAGGGATTTTTCCCCTTTTTCAACATAAGAATGTTGAGTTTAGTGCCAAGTTTGGAGCCCGCTGGGTCTGGCCTGTGCGCTCTGAGGGCGCGTCCAGGCCGTGAGGCGCCTCCATGGCCAGAGCACAGTGGGACCCACATTGCCAAATCGCCATTAAAACCCCGGTGTGGTACTGAAATATGAGGGTGAAAATACACACACAGGCTCCTCTGCCAGGTCTGGGGTGAGGGAAGAGGGAGGGAAGAGGGAGGAAAAGGGTGAGACCTCGCTCCCAGGGTGCTGCCGCCATTTCCCACAGCAGCAGTGATGGAGGCTGGTGATGGCGGCTCGTGAGGCCGTGAGGGGACAGCACACACTGGGGAGGAAGTGGGGAGAGACTCCCTGAGAGGACACGGAACAAGGTGGGATCCTTCACCTGTGGGTGCCACGGGGACAGGGAAAACAGGGTGGGGTGAGGGGAGGACATGAGGCTGGGTGTGGGATTGTGTGTCCAGGTGGGACATTGAGGGGGTGCCAGGGAATGGGGCTGGGTGTGGGATTGTGTGTCCATCTCAGACACTGAGGGGGTGCCAGGGAATGGGGCTGGGTGTGGGATTGTGTGTCCAGCTGGGACACTGAGGGGGTGCCAGGGAATGGGGCTGGGTGTGGGATTGTGTGTCCAGGTGGGACACTGAGGGGGTGCCAGGGAATGGGGCTGGGTGTGGGATTGTGTGTCCATCTCAGACATTGAGGGGGTGCCAGGGAATGGGGCTGGGTGTGGGATTGTGTGTCCAGGTGGGACACTGAGGGGGTGCCAGGGAATGGGGCTGGGTGTGGGATTGTGTGTCCAGGTGGGACACTGAGGGGGTGCCAGGGAATGGGGCTGGGTGTGGGATTGTGTGTCCATCTCAGACACTGAGGGGGTGCCAGGGAATGGGGCTGGGTGTGGGATTGTGTGTCCAGGTGGGACACTGAGGGGGTGCCAGGGAATGGGGCTGGGTGTGGGATTGTGTGTCCAGGTGGGACACTGAGGGGGTGCCAGGGAATGGGGCTGGGTGTGGGATTGTGTGTCCATCTCAGACATTGAGGGGGTGCCAGGGAATGGGGCTGGGTGTGGGATTGTGTGTCCATCTCAGACACTGAGGGGGTGCCAGGGAATGGGGCTGGGTGTGGGATTGTGTGTCCAGGTGGGACACTGTGGAGGTGCCAGGGAATGGGGCTGGGTGTGGGATTGTGTGTCCAGGTGGACACTGAGGGTGTGCCAGGGAATGGGGCTGGGTGTGGGATTGTGTGTCCCGGTGGACATTTTCATCTTTGACACAGGGATTTGGTCCTAATTATTTTATTCCTGCACCTTTTAAACATAAATTCTCCTGGAGTTTGTCCATTCCAGCCCTGTTTCAGCTACTGCCTTTTTAATTCTATTGTAGTATCTTTCATTTAATATCTGTTTCTTGTCCTTCACTTTTGGTTTTGCTGTCTTCTCCTTTTCTATTTTATTTACTTCTCAACACCTGCTCTGGATGAGGCCACACTTCTCATCAAAACAAATTAAAGCAGTAGTTTTTAAGTTTAATTTTAGGTAATTTACTTTAAAGACAATTTGCCTAGAAAGTTTTGGCAGTGCCAAATCAAATTTAAACACAAATAGCGTTCTATGTACCAACCTGGGCTTTGCCTAATGCTCAAAGTATGATTTTTCATCTCTTGTGGGTTATTTAGCAGGACTGTGGCATTCCTCAGTATTGCACATGGAAAAATTGTTCATGCAAAGGAATTAAGAGTAATGAAACTGTTGTGATTCAGCCTAAAATGTTCCGTGCAATCCTGAATTACGTTTTTTAATTTTCTGTGGGAGCTATGTGATTCCCCTCTCCCCCTCAGGAAATTTGATTAAATTTAATTTAAAATGAAATGCCTGCACAAAGCAAAAATGCCAACGAAGGAGTTAGAAGGTTCTAAGAAAATAGTTTCATATTTTGTTAGTGAAGGGGTTGTGTTAAAGCCCATGTGAACTAAAACAGCACTTTAACCCCCTCAAATTTCCTTTCTACAGTTGCCATGCTCCTTTTAGACCCCAAAATATACAACTTATTCTCCTACTGTGTAAGATTCTTTGCCTATAAATGAATTTTAAGGGAGGAAAGATTAATTTCTTCATGGCCCTGTTGTTGCTATGAGGTGAATGTGACCTTGCC
Organism: Corvus moneduloides; assembly: GCF_009650955.1. NCBI lineage: Eukaryota > Metazoa > Chordata > Aves > Passeriformes > Corvidae > Corvus > Corvus moneduloides. The sequence continues at coordinate 120,315,877 of NC_045477.1, forward strand.
TCTATTAGTATATATTTTCCCACTTTTAAATTTTTTTCCCTCTTTTATGCAAAAAATAAAAGTTGAATTATTGCTTTTATCCCAACATTTAACCTCTTTTGTGTTTTAATCTCACTTTTGGGGTGTGTTTAGAACCTAATTTCTTTCCACAATTGTGGCTCAAGGCAAAACTTGCCTCTCCTCACCTGAAATGGATTGGAACATAACAGTAAGAAAATGGAATGGATCTCGAGCCATATCCCAAGAAACAATGTTTACCAGAACTACAGTGTTTAAATAATTCTGCCAGGAGAATAAACTGATCTGTTCTTGTACTTCCCAGTAGCCTTGAAAAGGAAAATAAAAGAAAAAAAAAAAAGGTGGGAAAAAAGGGGGGGGCAAAAAGGAAAAAAAAGAGAAGCATAACAGTTATTCAGAAAGATCTAGAAAATTAGTTAGAATGATTTATTTTATTCTAAATATCTGCTTTTTACATGCATATTAAAATTGCTTTAGGTTCTTCTCTATCCTCTGCTTCTACTGTTAATATGGCAGCCAGGGTGGTTTTTGTGCTATTTTAGGGGATTAGTTAATTTTGTGATCTTGTGGTCTGACTCGCTGTCTAATTGTTGAAAAATGTGACTAAATGGTATTTTTATGACATGAAATATTATGAAATCACAGGTAGGGTAGTGACCTCTTGGAGAAGATACAGGTGAACACTCTCACAGTGATGATTCCAAGGGCTTTGTCAGTGACTGAACCTGAAAGAGTCAGAGGAGGCAAACCTCTAGAAACACCAGGAATTGAAGAGAAGGAAACACAGAAAAAGGACAAGACAAAAAAGGAAAAAAAGAAATGTGGTCAGCGTCTCTTTGGCCAAGGAGATAAAAAAGGTAATTTTGTTTTCTGGTGGTATGAGACTCTCTTAAGAAATATCATTATTCCCTTTCTTTGGCTTTTTTTTTTCAATAATTAGGGACAGGGACAACAGTTTCTCAGGGAAAGAATATAATAAATTCTGTTTCAAACACCAGTAAGGGAAGGGGAGAGAGAGAGATTGATTCCCTACTGTGTTATCCCACAATACTCATTGATCCAAGGCGATAATCACCTGGCATGTGGGAGCCCCTTGGCAATCCTTATTCCTCAGCTTTACCTCAAGGACCTGAAAATGGCACTCCCACATTTTGGTTTCTGACCATGAATCACCTGGAGAGTCTGAAAAAACCTTCCATGAGAAAATGGTTAAAAATCATGCACAAAAGTGTCAGTTTTGACCAGAAAACAGCCATTTTGTGGCCAGCTTGGGCATGGTGTAGCATATGAAATGAGGTTTGTGCTTCAGTGGAATGAGCATACAGGACAAATACGTAAATGTACACTGAATCCATGTCACTGTTAACAGTGAGGAATCCCTCCATATCTGCATCTTTTCTCATCTAGACCCATCCTTTCTTAAATCCTACCAGGCCACATCGAAAAAAATCAGTGGAAAACCAGCAACCCTTTTCCCTTTTCCTGCTGAGCTTCAAAATTTCATCTTGATTTACCAAAGCTACAAGATGGAAATCAATCAAAAGAACAAGAGAAGAGCCACTGATTGTCTCTGTTATAATCTCTGTTATTATATGCTGCTGTCAAGAAGCTATACTGGCAAGAAACTAGCAGACCAGAAAAAATAATGACATTTTTTAAATCTAGTCAGCAAAAAATCATTGTTGACCTCTACCTGTGGTGGATACTTTATTGTATATATTTGTAGATGGCATACATCATTTGGATAAAGTGTTTATTTTTGCTTGTCCATGACTACTGGAAATTAAATACATTTCACAGTACTTCTGACAGCTTTTGCAGGAAGGTATTTGCCCTTTTCTTTTCCATCCTCTCAGTCCATTCTGGCAAAATAAAATAGTAAGATAATGTAATTTTGTAAATACTTGTGTGGCAATATTTGTGGTCTTATTGTAGTTTTCCTGCAGTGGAATTGTGTTACAGAAAACATTGGATTCAACAGAAATTCTTGGAAAGATCTGTCCTTTTATTCTGGTGTTTTTTTCAGTCAGACCTCACCTGTTTTATCCATAAAATATGAGGTGATCTATAAATTATAATAAATTTTTCAGCAAAATACTTCCTGAAATGCCATGAGAGCTGTAGTAAAATTGAATATATGCCTGAAAGAGGGGAACACACTCAGATTTATAGTCTTGACTGTTTTTAAATTCTAATTCTGCTTCAGGAAAAGAAAATTAGGGTAATTCACACAAAATCCTGGCCATAAGGAGAGGGAAATGGAAACAACACACTGAGAAGTAGCCCATGAATATATTTTTTTCAGCTGTTGTTTAGAAACCATGTAGACAACTGCACACCTGTTCTATGCAAAGAGCATTTAAGGTTTGATTAAAAATGTAGTTTAATTCAAAGCTGACTGGAAAGTTGTAGAAAACTGGTTAGAAATCCCAGCTGCAGGGATTTTAACCATGTGCTGTTGGGGTCATGTTGGTTTTTGAGTCCTTGCAGATCTGTAGAATACTCTGATGTTTGGGGTTTTCTTACCATGCCCCTATTCAAGGTGTAGATCCTGACGGGTTGAATTTGGTTCCTCAGATTGTGGCTATGTTAGTGAAGTGCATGATTTACAGGGAGAAAACTTAGATTGAAAATTGATTTCCATTGATTTATTTCCATTGGCTGCTAGCTGTGGTCTGCTGCAGCCACAGAAATACACAGAGACATAAAATATTTAATGCATTTATCTGTGAATTATTTGAATCACACAATCCTAGAATGGTTTGGGTTGGAAGGCACCTTAAAGATCTCTTGTTCCAGCTCCCTGCTGTGGGCAGGGAACCTTGTCCTAGACCAGGCTGCTCAGTGAACATCAGAGTTTTGGGGCATTTTGTAAAGAAACCACAATTATGTCATTGGGTGAGCATTTTAGGAGTAGTTAAGTAGTAGGAGGAGTTTATGTGAGCAGAAGGGGCACACAGGGATTGGCTTGTCTCAAATTATTTCTCTGTATCAATGCCCATTTGCTCTGATCTCAATGCAGGAGGGAAGAAATGGCCGGCTGCAAAAACCTCGTATTTGAACTCCTCATTTTTAACCCTGCAGAGCGGGGTGGTTTACCAGGACAAAAACACCACAGCCCAGCGAATATCATCAGCCAGGCTGCACAAAATCAAAGAGCTGAAGAACGAAGTATTTGACTTGCAAAGAAAAATCGAGGTGTCGAGCTTAGAGAACCAGGCTTTGAAAGATCTCAACCGCCAGCACGCCAAGGCCATAGACAGGTACTGCAACGCAGAGAGCCACTTGCAGGAGCTGCTAGCAGGGCATCGAAACGAGATGAAGGAGCTAAGGAAACTCCTGAAGGTGTCTCAGGAGGCCGAGAAAAACACAGCCAGGGATCTCAAAAAAGTTGAAGCGGAGCTGAGGAAAACTAAAGGTGATTTGAAGACCTTGCTTGTGCTGTCAGAAGACAAAGCTCTTGCAGAGAGAGAGGAACTTGATCACAGGTTGTCAGTCCTTAATGAAACACTGGAAGTAAAGGATGAGAGAATACAGGTAATGCCTGCAAAGAATTGTATTTGTGGAATATAGGGCCATAGAATATCCTAAATCGGGAGGGAGTCACAAGGACCATTGAGCAGGAGAGCTTTTGGCGCAGGAGTAGTGGAAAATTTTTGGCTGCTTATCACATGAATGATTCTGATATAATCCTGTAACACTGGATGCTGTTTAATCCAGTGCTGTCCCAAGTGTAAGGAAGTTTAAGAGGAGGTAATTCACCTCCTTTTAATAGCTCATGTTTCTTTACTCTCACTGACCCTGGCACAAAAAACACAGTAACACAGTTTTTAATACAAAACTGAAAGAGTCAAATTTCCATGGTCCTCCAGGAATTAATTTCTCATTTCTATGGGGTCCGTTATGCACAGAATTAAATAAAGAGCCAGGAAATCTTAAGAGAAACTGTAAATATTAAGAGCTGAATGCAGACCCTCTTTTAAAAACCTTCTGTTTCCAGGAGTCCTAATGAGCAGCTGTAAAAAGCACACAGGGTGGGGTGTCCACCCTACAGTTTTAGGATTTAGAATTCCAGTGCATGGCACTGGGTTCTGAAGATAAAGAACCCAATAAATTACCAAATTTTCATTTACTCTAAGCCTCCTTATTCTGCCACAGTTCATAGGTCTCTGTGAATAGAAAGCCTTAATGTTTCTCAAAGATGGTTGATGATTATTAATCCAAAGAAAGGTAATGTATTTTTTGTGATTAAATGAGAAAACCTTTTCCTTTGCTTAGTGAAATTAGGGTTTAAATTATATTTTTCTTATTTTGAAAGCAATTTTTCAGATACTTCATTATAATTTCATGTATTGTTTACAATATAATTTATAATATTATTTATATTATTATAATTAAATGATAATAACTGTTATTATATATCATTATAAGCTTAAATTTCCTTATATTATCACACTTACATTTTAAGTCTGTCAAGAACTGAAATTTTTCAACTGTCACACTGAGTCCATCCATGTGGTAAAATCTGTCACTTTTTAAGAGTCTGGAAATGCAGATGAAGCTGAACAACAGCACCTTTAGTCGTCAGCTGGCAAGTGAGAGTAAAAAACTCCTGGAAGCTGGGATGATCACAAAGAACTTGCTAATGGAAATTCACATTGTTCAGCAAAAAATTAAGGTATTCCAGATTTTATCCAGGCTTCTGTCTCTACAAGAAAATTCAAGTATTTAATGTTACCTATTCCTTTTGCTTCTTTTATAGTATTTACTAACGGAATTTGGTTTCCTGCTTGAGTCTGTATCTACTAAAAAAGCCAAAAATGTCCAATTCTGGCATTACTGTAGGGCTTATTTGTTAGAAATAGTTCAATAATGAATTGAAACAGAGATTAATGCCTCAGAAATTGAACCCAAATCCACACCAATGTGCTACCATTTTGCTACTTCTGGGTCAAATAGATTAATCTACTCACTTTAAATGAGCTCCCTCACAGAAACAAATCAAAATGAGCCAAATATTACAACCTGCAAAACTAGACCTTTGCATGGAAATGTTTCAAGAGTTCGCTCAATTTCCAGTTTTGTTTTTAGACAAATGTTTTTGGGACAAATAGGTCCAGTTCAGCACTTTCTGTAATACTTGTAAATCAAACATACAGGAAAACTAAAAGGAAATGAAACCAAAACTGCCAGGAATGGGATGTCATGTGAGTTGTAATGAATAAAACCCGTACATATTCCAGAAAACCTGGAATCCCTTGTGGCTTTTTCATAATTGTGTTTGTAACACAGTTAAAATACATTTATTTATGCATTTCTGTGTCAAGGTGATCCCATGGGGGAGTTTTCTCTTCCCAAATGGAATCAAATGTCTGTGAAAGACATTAAGGGGAGTTTTCCCAGATATTGTGAAGGGCAGGACAGGCAATTCCTGAGGATTCATGGAGGTTTAGATTTCTGCACAGGGGTGTTATTTATCCCTCTTCCCTGTGTGTCAGGTGCAGAAGTTTCCTTCTGGTACTTGGCAGTGCTATTTCCCTGTCAGAGTCTGATCTCCTCCTGGATGTGCAGAACTGGGAGATGAGAACAATTGTAATCTCAGGCCACTAATATAAAACTGTCCCCAAATGCAAATTATTCTAAAGTAGAGTTCTCACCTTAACACTTCTCTAAAATAGTTCTATTTCATCTTTTTTCCACATAGTTTTCTGTGTTTCCAGGTCTCGGAATTTTCTATTTAGATCCACAAAATCTTCTACTGATTTGCACAAAGAAGACCAGACATGTTTATTAACCTTATTTCTGTGCCAGAACAGAGTTTATCCTTACAAATTCATAGTTTTAGGCACCTGTCTTATTTCACGCCATTCCACTTCCAGGATAATTTGTAATTTTCCTAAGTAAATGAAGCTCCTCTTTTTTCCCACTGAAAACTGGTGTGGTGAGAGTGTTACTGAGATTTGTCTTCTGTTTTTAAGGAAGATTTCATTAAGGAAAGAGGAATCTTGCTAAATAAATATCAAAATGTGCCTCTGGAGTTTATGTCACCACCAGAGCAACAGGTTGTGGAACAACTGAGCACTTGACAAGGGCACTGAGTAAATGTGTTAAAGAAAAAATCAACAAAAAAAGAGGAAGTAAAGGAAAAAATGTTTAGTCTGGAAAAAATGTAAACGACAAAGCCACCACGTGGGTCTGGCAAAAGGTGAAATCCCTGATGGGTTTCACCCAGCATGGGAAAATTGAGTTGCTAGGGAGTAATTTTTAATGCATATTGGAAGCTTAATTGTGTCTCTTTCTTCTTAGGAAAAGGATCGGCAACTTTACATAAGGAATATTTATGCAAATCGGATGCCAAAATCCCTGAGGGACAGAAGTGATTGGATACCTAATGACCAAAGTACGTCTGTAATCATCTTCCTTTGTTTAGTTAAAGGACACTTCCACTCTTTCAGAACGGGGAGGTATATTCCGAATTAAATGCCAAAGTAGTGCTTTTGTATGGGCTGAAAAGGTTTAGGAAGGTTAAACGCTGGAACGATAGAAAAGAACAATGTAACTTAAGTTCTACCAAGGAAGAAAGAGCTCTTTAGAGTATTTCTTTCACATGGATGCTCAGATAGATATTGGGGAGAAATATCTGTTACATGCAGCCTTGGCTATCCAACATTCCAAGGGCAGCTGCCTGGAGTGGGATTCAGCTGATTAAAGCCAACCAGCCCTATTTGAGATGCCCCAGTCTGCCTCAAGTACGCCCAGAATTTAGGATTGAATGATCTGAACATGGACTTCCCTGGGTAAAGCACCTCTTTAAAACACTGATCAGATATTCCTGCTCCTAAACTGAAGCAGAAATCAGGACTTCCTTCATAGGGGTACCAAAGAGCACTTAGCAAAGTGTCTGCTGGAAATGCTGCTCACAGAATTCCTCAAGTTATGGCAGCAGTACAAAATCTTATCACACTCAGTTGCTTATTTCTTTCCTCTTCATTGCCTTTGCAAACCCATTAACTCTGCCTTAACTGCCATGATCTACAGGGAAAAGATTGGCATTTTAAGGTGGAAAATTAAGAAAAAATCATATTCCCAAGTCAGACTTTTTTTTTATGAAACTCTGAATTCCTGTTTCAGTTACACCACATAACTACCATTTTTAAAAATTTTACTCACCTATGGCCTTGTACAATATTGCTATTCAATTATGGTACTTAAATCGCTGTTATTATTTAAATAATTAAATATTCTTCTTTCCTTTAAGCAAGATAAGGGAGCTTAGCTGGAGAGAGACATGATACTTTGTAATGAAAACTTCCAAGCAAAGTTGCTCGATCCTCTGGAATTTTTACAATAAGGGTTTCATTCTCTGCCAGTCAATGGATTTGGAAACCCAGAGCTGGAATTGCTGACAACTTGTTTTCCTTTTCACTCTTGACTTGAATTTTCCTTTAGCAGATTCCTAAGGAGTTGCTTTTTCAGGTCATTATTTTCTCGTCAACATCCACAAAAATTTTTTTTTAGCCATCAGGAAACAAATCCTGAAATTTGGAGCTGGGTCTTTTAACACTGCTGATAAATGGCTGCAGGGAGGCTTCCTCGGGCGGTCCGAAAGCTCTGTGCACGTAACTGGAATGGATTTATTGGCTGGAGCCCTGAATTCCAGGAGCTCGGGCTGGGAGCGGGGCGCGGGCAGGTGGCGGCGGCTCACCTGGGGGTGCAGCGCCCCCTAGTCCCGATGCCGGGAAACGCCTCGCGGATCCGGCTGGGAAAACTCCTGGAGCAGCTGGGAGAGCCAATTCCCCCCGCAGCATCAGAGCCATTCCAGACTGGTCACCAGCGTCCCTTTCACCGCCCAACTGCGAGCACTGGGATGGCATCATTTTTATGCATTTTATCCTTTCATTTCTGAGCTCAAAACTGGGAATAAGGGCCAGTGTGGATGTGGGTAAGATCCCGTTTTTGCTGTTGTGGTTGTAGCAACTTTCTCAGCTGCTGTGTTCATGTCAAAATTATTCCAAAAATACAGTAAAGGGACAATGTACTAATCTTCTCCATCTCATATCCAGCTATTTCTTTAAATGTCTCATTCAGTCACTCCCCTTGGAATCTCTTCCAAAGACCATAGATATTTCAAACAGTGTTAAACATTTCCCATGATGAGCTGGTTTCCGTAAAGATCCACATTTAGGAAACTGAACTCTGAGGCTTCATAGCAGACCTCTCAAATTTACACTAGAATGGAACCAAAAATTGAGCCCATGTGGGCTCTGGAGCATAGACACACCTGTCTGACTGTACATGTTCTGTCTGAACAGGACTTTGTAGTATATTTTTATATATATTTATGCATGTAAGTGTGTTTAGGATGTAGTGATGTACAGATAAAAAGGCTCAGAAGTCCAGGTTGCTGTTTCTGTTCCAGTTTCAGCATTTATAGTTTGGGCAGAAAAAATAATTTCTTTTATTCAAGGGCATTAAGATATGCATTAAAAAACGTTTAAATTCTTGGTCACATATTGTCAGTTGTCAGAGATATCTTTTATTTATACCAACAACCTAATTCCAGAAATTACTGTATTGCTAATGCTTGTCCTATTCAACAGGTCTGAGAGTAGACAGATCAGTACAAGTAGATAAAGAGAGTTTTAGAGAGCTGCTGCTGTCTCAGCACCAGGAAACAGAAAAAAATCCAATCCAGCTAAAAAAGGTGGGAAAGATCTGGATCCAAACCCAATCCCCTGTTTAAACTCTCAGCCAAGGTGTATCTTGTTCCCTAAGTTGCAGGAATATGCCTGGATAGCCTGATCCATCACCTTGGATGAGTGTAATTACAGTACAGAAAAGATGCTGTGACGCAAAATAAGAATGTAACAGCAATAGAAATTCCTAATCTTTTTATAAGTATTGCACTGATTGTGTTCTTTTAAAAGTCACTAAACAAGCATTCCCTCATTATTTTTATCTTTAATGGCCAATTGTAGGAGAAAAAGCCTTCAGAAGATAAGGGTGGAGAAGGTAAAGCAAAGGAAAATGCCCAGTGTAGAAAAGAAAAGAAAGCAACTAAGAAAATACCAGTGCCAGAAACTTCTAACAGGACACACAGAGGTATGTTCAACATTTCTCTCAGAAACTCACCTGATCTTTGCAAATTACCAGAAGTCCTGGTAATTTATGTGGTCTGACAGCCATTAACTGGCACCTGGCTGACAGGAACTGGTTCCAAATGATGTATGAAGTGTCACTGAAGGCACAGAACCATTTGGGATGGAAAATGCAGCTGCTGGTGGTGCTGCACTGACAGCAGAGCTGCTCTGCAGGATGTGACATCTCCATCCTGCTGTTCTTCCCAAAGTACTTCCTGGTCAGGCTGATAGAAATTCAGTGTTCTGTCTGTAACAGGATAATTAAGAGTTGTTAATCCACACTAATCAAACACTGATCTCAAAGGGATAGCTGGGAATCTTCATCACAGCTGGTGTGAAGGTGTTTTTCCATGGCTGGGAAAGGAAAAGGACTGCAAGGGCTGGGAAGCATCTCCTCATCACAGTGATCCCTGTAAAGAGATTTTATGTCAATCTCAGCCACTGTGTTCTCATGGAAAATTTACATACAAGGGACTCATCTGTAAACATCTTTATTCTGAAGAAATTCTGTAAAACAGAGGGAAGAAAACCCAGTGCTGTTCACTTATCCAAGTTTTTCTTTCTGGAAATATTCCTGGTTTTTCCATTAAGGCTTGTAGGAAGAGCAAAGGTCTGAGTGCCATCTTTCTAAATATGTCACAAGTGGCAGGAGGCCTCCAGGTCACACATTTACTCAGGTGAAACAGGTGATGCCTGGGCACTTCCTGGAGCCTGGAAGCTGGGATGTGTTAACTCCTGAGGTTTGTACTCTGCCTTTTCAGCCTGCAGCCTTTGCAGAGGCCCCCAGATAACCAAACTCATCATTTGTCTTTGAAATGCCCTTTTAAAACTGACAGAAAACACAAGTCTTCAGATGCTCCCTATGAATCTCTGAAAAATTGGTGAAATCTGAGTTTCTCTCATTGATATTAGACTTTTATTGAAGCCTTCCTTGGCTTTTTTAGTTCCTGAAACTTCTTATTTCTCCTCAAAGCTTGGATTACATCTTATTTTGGGGGTATTCTGTGAGTCTCTGCAGAGCACAGGATCCATTACAAGTCGTCCCCTGCACAGATAAATGGCATTACTGTACACACATTCCTTTTCCTGCTGAACAGTGGAGCCCCCTCATTTCCAGGTGAGAGAGTTGCTGTATGTTCTGCTCCACACAAGCAACTCTGTTGTGAATTAAGGGAAAGGAAATCACTCATATCTCTAAGTTCCACTTAAAAATCAGAAAATGACGATTAGAGTTCAGATCTCACCTGATTTCTCTGTTGCATTGTACATGACCTTTCTGGCACTGTATTTAGCCATCACTGATTGTAATTGCAGCTAAATTCATTTAATTAAATCAACATCATGAAAAAAGTAAAGAGATTAACCTGGATTCAGTGCAGAATGATCTTGCTTAGATCGTGCCCCACCCTGTTGTATTTATTATAAATAGTATTTGAAGTACCATCAATAATAACTGGAACAGTGAAATAAAGATGTGATACTTGCTCTCTTTAAGGCTTCATAACTCTTCATGTTCTTAAACCCCACAATATTTCAGGGGCCAAACTACTGATGGAAGAACGTGCTTGTTCAGAATTTCTGAAAGAAATGGAAAAAGAGACAGAGTTTCTCAAACAGGAGTTGAAAATTCTGATGAAAACTGAACAAAATCCTGAAAGTGACAGAGTAAAAGAGAACAATCAAGAGGGAGATGCAGTGGAAGAAGTTGAAAAAGAAGAGAAAAAACCAGATGAGCAGCAAAAGAAGAAAGCCAGGAGTGAAGGTGCAATTCCAAAGAAAATCCCTGCTAGGCTGAAAAGTAAATACATCTTCTCAGAAGCCGTTGAGAATTTGCACCAGGGGGTTCACACATCAGGTACCAAATCCAAAGCAGGCAGCCTGTGCAGCCAGAGACAGGCGGGCCAGAGCTGCAGGGACACCGCTGGGTCCAGAGGGAAAATCTCCTTCGGGGCCTATGAACCTTCTTTTGGGCAAATCGCCGTGGCCAGGCAGGACAGCGCCTCTGGAGCGCAGCGCTGCAGCCTCCTGACGCTGGCTGAGAGGAAGAAAGACCCGATGAAGGAGCTCTTTGGGGAGGGCTGTTTGCAAGGAGACAACCCCGCAGGGTCCAGCACCAGAGGGGCGAGGGCAGACACGGGAGGGATGTGGGGGGGGCACAAGGCAAATCCCAAACTCCGTGACGGGGTCGGAGTGGGAAGAGCCCAGTGCTCCTCATTAAAACAACCTCCTGAGAATACACTAATTATTTCTGATAGTTAAGTACATCAATTTACCTTTAGAAAATTTCAACATTAAGACTGTTAAAAAACATTTTATTTTCATTAAATGTTTATTAAACCTTACAAGCGCTGGCAATTGCTTTCCATGATTTTTCCAGAACAACAAAAGAACATTCTGTGCTTGCTGTGTATCCCTGAAAATGTGTTGTAGTAAAAATTCTTTAACATTTTTACCTGTTACCAGGTGAAAGTTAGTCCTTGTTTGGTAACTTCCAGGTTTTTGCATTCCCAAAGAGCTGGAATTTGGAAGCTGGGTGGTTGTCAGCCTGCTTTCATAAGGTCCACTGTTGGACAAGGACCAACAATGCCATTAAAGAAAACATTTTTTAGTTCCTTCACTCCCCAAACAGCTTCCAGAATTCACAGATTATAAAAATAATTTGCTCTTACATTGTTTTCACGAGCATTAGAAACCTCTAAAGCCTCATTCTTTCCCACTGTTAGAACTTATCAAAGCAGTTTGCCTGGTAACTTCCCCAGCTGACATCCAGAGATGAATGTGCAAGAGGAAAGTATTGTTTTGGAGAAGTCAGGCATAGCCAGTCCCCAAAAAGCCTCTAAAAATCCTTGTTTAAGGTTATGTAAGCAAGGGGAGGAGGATTGTGTTTTGTTCCTCACAGTAATTAATGAAATACTTGCTAAATTAATGTGAAGTTCAGAAAAATTAGGGGTATTCTGTTAATTTTTAAAGGCAGTAGCACTTGAAAAAAACTGCAAAAATTACACTGCAAAAGCTTTTGAAGAGGATAAAGACATTCAGAGCTGAACTTGCTTGCAGCAACATTTCAAAAGTTTAGAAAAATAAAAAAATAAATTAGTTCAGTTGATTCAAACAGTATTTCCTCATGCACAAACATGGGGGGGGGGTTGTTCTGGCGTGGATTTTGGTGAGTTTGGAGTTTGGTTTGTCAGTTTGGGTTGGTTTGTTTGTTTGGGGGTTTTGTGGGGTTTTTGTGGGTTTTTTAGAAAAACTGCAGTTAACATTAAAAAAGTGATGAGGAAACCTAAGATGGGTTGAAAAGCTTTATTTCCTTAATAAAATCACAATTATACATCACATTCAATCACAACATTTTTTCCTTGATATTTATTTTTATGTTTGCTAAATGCATCCCCAATACAAAATCCCGATTTTTAAATTAACATAAAAAAACCAAACAAAAACCATTTAATCCATATACACACACAACACAACATGACCTTTTGAACTGGTTTTTAAAGGCAGTGCCAATTTTGGAGGGTTCCTGGCCCCTTCCTTCCTGCAGGGAGGCAAAGGCCCTGGAACAGCAGAACAGATCATTCCTCTGTGGGAATTCCAGAGTGGGAAGCTAAACCAGCACCACCTCTGCAGGAACAGCACTGTCTTCTGCTTCATTGACAGCAGCCTGTGTTTGGCAGCTGAAGGAGCCTCTTAAGAGATGAAATCCCGATTAAACACATCTATTTTTTTAGGAGAGCCCAAGAATATTCCAATTTTGGGGTAAAAAAATCACAAGGAAACCGTTTTGCCCCAAGCCAACCAAACCACCTCCCTCTGCCCTCTGGCACCACCAGACATGATCCCACCTTGGGGTGAAGCTACCACATTTTACAGCAAAGAAACAGCCAAGCTCCCAAACTGATTCCTAATGCCAGCGCATTTCCAATTTAAAACCACAAATCCAACACTTTTAGATGTTGGTGACAACAAGCCATGACAAAACCTTATGGTTCTGCCATGAATAAACCCAAAATGAGGTTCTATAACCAGCAATGCTGTTCTTTCAAAACTGAAAGACAAAGTCTGGGAAGAGAAATCAAAAGGAATACTGACTGATATCCAAGTGGAGTAACAGGGATTGTCTCAGACCTTGTCTCATGAAAGACAACTCTCCCCTTTCTCTCTTTTTTTAATTAATTTAAAACCGTGATGATGCAAATGCAGTTGAGGACTCTGTGGATTGCTGGGATTCATTCAGCTGAAGGGGTGCAGCATGATAGCTACAACTTTATTGCAGACCACGAGCCAGCAGGTAATCCCCACACCTCCTGGAAAAGAGGGAGAAACCATGATTGAAGTTGTTGGATCAACAACCCTGAGGCACCTGTGCAGCTGAAAACAACCTTGGAAGTGTAAAAAATGAAACTCAGAATTCAAGACGCCAACAGGAACAAAACTCTTTATATACAAAAGGGTCTCTTCAAGAGATGGGAGATAAATCCATGCTGGTCCCAAAAAAATACCCATTTATCTTGAGAAAAGAGTACCAAATACACAAATGTGAGTGCACCCCACAGCTAAAACCATCTGCTATGGACCCAAGAGAAAACATCTGGCAAGTCACAGAACACTTTGCTTGAACCTAAATTTAGGATTTGAGAGAGGTAAGAAGTAAATTTCCTCTGAAATTGCAATCAGTTGTTTTTTAAGTACACAGCAGTTCATAGCACACCTGTGAAGAAAAATCCCTTTTGGGTGATTTTCTGATTTTCTAATTTAAATCTTCCCCAGGCTCTGTTCAATACAGATAAGGGCAATGATCTGTTTGGGTGGAAACAAAGATGACAAAATTTCATGATCAGTTCAAGAAACCAGAACTGAGCACACAGGGAAGAACTGCTCAAATATTTGAACTCCCCGCTGTGCTCTGGGACTTGCTGTTAATCCATGGATGCTTTGGGGCTTGGGAATGCCCTTTTCCTTACCTGCCACTCCTGTAGGGAAGGCCACCAGGCGCTCCAGGGGAGCCAACCATTTGCTTGGAAGCACTGTGACTGGCTCAGAGTAGTACTTCCAGATCAGGGAGATCATCAGGGCAGCCTGGAATGGACATTTTTATTAGTTTGGATAATAATACACATCAAAGTACATTCCCCGTGCTATTTGGAAACAGCAAATAATGAGTTCTGATGAAAGGGAATTGGTTTTTTGTTATTTTATCTTCTTCAAAATATTTTTAGATTCAGTATGACCTTAAATTTATACACAATATTAGGAGGTAGCAGTGAGAACTTGTTTTCTTTCAAGACCCTGGTTCCAGCCCAGCAAACACACTCACAGCACCTGTAAAATTCTGATGACTCTTTTCAGCCTGAATTTTTGCCTGCCACAGATGCAACTCACTTTAACAGTCCCCTAAAGAAATCTTCAGGCTGACCACTGCCATCCTTGTTAGCAGAAAATTCTTCGGCAGCAAGTCAGAACTCCACAGACAATCTGATGAGGCGCTGTAGGGAAATGAGTGACAGCTGTAGGTGGAGATTCGCATCCTCAGCAGAAGCGTATTTTGTTTTCAAAACCAGATTTATATTTACATGTAGCAGAACTTTCCTGGATTTGGTGTCATTCATTAAAAAAAAAAACCCCAGTGATTAAAGTCCAAACTCCTTCCATCCTCCACCACCAGACTTTATCAGCAGCATCTCCCTTCCAGTTCCAGAAACTCCTTCTGTTTGACAAGCTCTGTGTCATTGGAATCTTTGAATGGTTTAGGCTGGAAGTGACTTTAAAGCCCATCCAGTGCCACCTCTTCCATGGGCAGGGACACCTCCCACTGGCCCAGGCTGCTCCAAGCCCCAATGTCCAGCCTGGCCTTGGGCACTGCCAGGGATCCAGGGGCAGCCCCAGCTGCTCTGGGCACCCTGTGCCAGGGCCTGCCCACCCTCCCAGGGAACAATTCCTGCCCAATCTCCCATCCAGCCCTGCCCTCTGGCACTGGGAAGCCATTCCCTGGCTCCTGGCCCTCCATGCCTTGGGAATTGTCTCTCTCCAGCTTTCCTGCAGCTCCTTCAGGCCCTGCAAGGCCACACTGAGCTCAGCCCAAAGCTTCTCCTCTCCAGGCTGAACAATGCCAGCTCTCGCAGCCTTTCCTCCCAGCAGAGCTGCTCCATCCCTCTGCTCATCCTGGTGCCTCCTCTGGCCTCTCTCCAGCAGCTCCACGTCCTCCCTGTGCTGGGGGAGCCCTGAGTCATTGGCCAACAAACCAGGAGAGAACTGAAACACTGCTGAGGATTTGGGTTAAGTTGTATCCATAACAAAACACTTACTTACCTGCAATATGTAGAATACAATATTTATGACCCACTTTATTTTGGCTAATTGGGCAGTTCGTGCTTTCACTGTTAAAGAAAAAAAATACGACTTTCAATTACTTCTAATAGTGAATTAGAATTACATAAAATTAGTAATTTTTAATATTTCACTGATGAAGGCCGGACATTACCCTGTTTAAAAATCTCTTTCCAAATGACTTACAGCTATATTAAAAACACCCTTCTGCAACAAACTGCCAGTTCTGTATTCTGTAGTTATGTCATTTCTTTCTTAAGTTACTCAAAACAGGACTCAGTGATCAGCATCACTCAGAAAGAATAAATAATTACACAGGGAAGCCCAGGAAAAAGGGAGGGAGGGAGGAAGGAAGGAATTTGGAAGGAAGGAATTTGGAAGGAAGGAAGGAATTTGGAAGGAAGAAAGGAAGGAAGGAAGGAAGGAAGGAAGGAAGGAAGGAAGGAAGGAAGGAAGGAAGGAAGGAAGGAAGGAAGGAATTTGGAAGGAAGGAAGGAAGGAAGGAAGGAAGGAAGGAAGGAAGGAAGGAAGGAAGGAAGGAATTTGGAAGGAAGGAATTTGGAAGGAAGGAATTTGGAAGGAAGGAAGGAAGGAAGGAAGGAAGGAAGGAAGGAAGGAAGGAAGGAAGGAAGGAATTTGGAAGGAAGGAATTTGGAAGGAAGGAAGGAAGGAAGGAAGGAAGGAAGGAAGGAAGGAAGGAAGGAAGGAAGGAAGGAAGGAAGGAAGGAAGGAAGATGGGGAAGGCAAGTTTGAAAGATAAATACTTAAAACAGAAACCACTCTTGACAGAATGTTTTTCAGAACCAGAAAATGCTTTTCCTTTTGGAAAAGGGAGCAGACATGGAACTGTACCATGGGTTTTGAGTTTGTCAGTCATTTTGTTAATCTTCCTTTCCAGCCGGGCGTATCTGGCAAACTCATCCATCATACTGATGGTGGCAAGCTCCTGCTTCATGGTCTGGATCTCAGCTCTCATCTGGGATTCCTGCTCTGCATCCTTCTGTAGCAGTCTGGATATCTAAGAAGTGAAGAAATCTATCAGTTATTGATCCAGAATTCCACTGCTTTGCTTTAATGCATATAAAGTGCGATCTCAAAAGCCTCCCATAAAAAAGACCCTTTCAGTGAGACGCAGGAAATCCTTGGGTAACAAGGGAACAAGTGACAAGATGAGAGGAAACAGCCTCAAGCTGGACTCAATGATCGTGAAGGTTTTTTCCAACCTAAATGATTCCCATTTCCAGCTCCAGCAGCCAAGTATTCCAACGTCTTCTCCCTTTCTTTTACTTTCCTAATTTCTTTTCTTGAGGCACCACCAGCTTGGCGGTTCATGAACTCTGTTTGCCATAGGAATGAAGGCACAAAGGACACAAAATCTTTTTCTTGCTGTTCTTTAGCAAATCTTTCCAGCTTTCCTAAGACACAAGTAATTTGTTCCCCACAGGTGCTGTTCTCAGGCCTGCAGTCAGTGAGAGCATTAACACCACCCTCAGTCTCAAACCACAGCAGAAAGCTGAGCACAGATTTTCACAGAATCATGGAATTTCCTGAGCTGGAAGGGATCCACAAGGATCATCAAATTCCACCTCCTGTCCCTGCACAGACCCCCCACCAATCCCAGCCTGGGCATCCCTGGCAGCGCTGTCCAAATGCTCCTGGAGCTCTGGCAGCCTCGGGGCCGTGCCCATTCCCTGGGGAGCCTGGGCAGTGCCCAGCAGCCTCTGGGGGAAGAACCTTTCCCTGCTCTCCAGCCTGAGCCTGCTCTGGCCCAGCTCCAGCCGCTCCCTGGGTGCTGTCACTTGTCACAAGGGGCAGAGATCGGAGCTGTCCCTTGGGAGGAGCTGCAGCCCCCGGGGAGCTCTGACCTCTGTCTCCTCCAGACTGAACAAACCAAACGCCCTCAGGCACCCCTCACAGGGCTGTTTCATCAGTCATCTCCAGTAACACTGAGTTCAGCTTCTCAAACTGCAGACGGTAATTTAAGTTTTAAAGGATTTTTGTCCATTATTGAACAGTGCACACTGATCTCTGTGCCAGTGAAGTTATTTCCATGGAAGAGCAGAGCAACAGGGGTTTCAGCACCTTTGTACACATGTGAGTTTGTCTGGCAGTCACAGAGTTTATTTGTCCTCAATTCCATTATCCACACTTCCACGGGAATGCTTCAGATCAGAACAAGGGCATCCTGATTAGTGGCTGAGACTAAAGGTTTATTCCTACAAAGGCTCAACTCCTTAATCTCCATATCCACTGATCTCCCATCTCAACAATGGGAATGTCCATCTGTTGAAAACACGCAAGACCGAGCAAAGCCGTTCTTCCTATTCCCGAAAACGGAGAAGTTGTGGATGCCCCATCCCTGGAGCTGCTCAGGAGCAGACTGGATGGGGCTCTGAGCAGCCAGGCCCAGTGGAAGGTTCCCTGCCCAGGACAGGGGGGTTGGAAGTGGATGATCTTTACGGTTCCTTCCAGCCCAAACATTCCATGATTTCGTGATCCATCCTAAGGGCTGGAAGCTCAGGAGCATCGTTAAACACACCGGTAATTCACCCCTGATAAATTCAGCGCCCGGTGTAGCCGGGGCTACGGGAGCCACCGAGCCACGGGGCTGTGTTCCACCATGGCCAGCATCAGCTTCTCCTCTCCCAAGGCCAGGAGCAGGACCAGACCCTGCCCGTCACAGCCGGGGGTGCGGGAGGGGCACCGGGAGCTCCCCCCAACCGGCACCACTGCCCGCGCAGTTCCCCCATCCCTCAGCTGTGGGGGGATCCCCTTAACGCCCTGCCCGCGACCCGGGGTCCGCCCCAGCCATCCTCGGGCCCGCGCCCCCCTCCCGCTTCCCCATCCCCGGCGGGCGCGGGGCGGTGCCACACTCACGACGGAGGAGCAGGAGGGCAGGAGGATCTTGAGCGCGTTGCAGAGGAACACGACGCTGAGCACCAGCAGCCAGGCGCCGCTCTCCGCCATGGAAGCGGCCAGCGGCCCTGGCGGGGCCCCGGCACCGGCGGAGCGGCGGCAGCGCCCGCGCCAGGGGACGCGGGGCCGTGCGCGCCACGTGACGCGGGCGGGCCAATGAGGAGGCGGTGCGCGCGGCGGGCGGGGCGCGCCCCGCGCCGATCCGGCTGGATCCTGTTGCGGCGCCGCTGGCGCTGCTGGGATGGGGAGGGGGGAGGCGGCGTCCCTGCGCAGCCGGGCTGTGGCTCGCAGGCAGCCGCAGCAGCGCTCGCAGCAGCCGCGCCGGGGGAGCCGCAGCCGCGGGGGTCGCGGCCGGGAGCCTCGACATGCCGAAGAGGAAGGTGAAGGCGCGCGGCAGCGAGCGGAGCCGCCGGGCGGGGACGGACGGGGGCGTGCGGGGACCGGGCTCGGTGGGAAGCGGCCGCGCCGCGGGCTCCGGTGCGGCGGGCGGTACCGGGGGCCGGCGCCCTCCCCTTGTGCCGGGCGGCTCCGCGGGCCGGGGAGGGGGCTGGGGGAGCGGGAGGCTTGGGGGGGGGCTCGGCGGGACTCGCGGTCCGGGAGCGGCGGCGGGAAGGGGCGGGCGGGGAGCGGCGAGAGGCCGGTCCGGTCCCGCCCCGCTGACGCGCCGTGTGTGTTGCAGGTGACGGTGGCGGACGGGGACGCCCCCGAGGAGGTAAGGAGCGGGCAGGGTGGCGGGGCAGGCGGGGCTGCCCCCGGCCCGCCCCCCCCTCACGCCCTTCTCTCTCTCCCTCTCTCTCTCTCACCTCTCCGTCTCCGTCGTCTCTCCCCGCCCGCAGCCCAAGCGGCGATCGGCGCGGCTCTCCGCGGTAAGTGCCGAGCGGCGAGGCCCTGTGCCCGGGAGGGGGTCCCCGAGGGCTGGATCCCCGCCTGACGTGTTCTCTCTCCTCAGAAACCCGCGCCTGCCAAAGCAGAGCCGAAAGCCAAAAAGTTACCGGCTAAGGTGAGAGTGAATTGGAAAAAGGGAGGGAGAGGTGGTGGTGCCTGGGTGCATCCCGCGTTGTGTCCTCGGTGCACCGTGCTGGAATGGTTTTATTCCTGGTGGGAACACTCACTTGGCTGAAGTATTGTTTTAATGTGCTTTTGCCAGTATTTACAGGTACATTCCATCACTGTGTGTGTAGATCCTTGTTAAGCTCCAAGCATTGCATGGAAACGTGGGCTTGGATCCATGCATGTTACATTGTGGTTTGGTATTGGGTGGAACTACTTGACTGTCAAAGCAACTGTACGTTAGGACATCAGGAGGAATTTCTTCACAGAAAGGCTTGTCAAGCAGTGCAAAAGCTGCCCAGGGAGGTGGTGGAGTCACCATCCCTGAAGGTGTCCAAGGAAGGCCTGGATGTTGTTTGACTGCTCTGGTCTGGTTGACAGGTGCTCAGTTAAAGTTGGACTTGAGTATCTTGGAGGACTTTTCCAACCTCAGTGATTCTGTGCATAGGGTTGTATTTCATCACTGTAACGAGGGGATAAAATACACAGACTCGTGTTTTAAAGCAGTGTGTTAGGACAGTGAAAAAAAAAATGTGTTAGCCACTTAAAAACCACATGAGTTTCCATTTGTGTGGTCAAGCTTTCAGGTATTTGTGTGTAAGAACGTGGGTTTGTGTGATCTTTGAATTTTTCAGCACAGCTTTCACAGTGCCAGTAAGTGAGGTGTAAAATTCTTTGGTTTTGGGGAGAACTAAAACTGGCCTTGTGTCTGTTGGCTTGCTGCTGTTTGTGTTGTTAAGTGTTCCTTTGTCATCATAAGCTTTTCTTTGTGATTTATGGATTAAAAGCTTTGGGCTGACCTAATTGTGGTCTTTCAGTACCTGAGGGAAGTCAGTAACAAAGATGGAGAGAGACAATTCCCAAGGGATGGAGGGACAGGATAGGAGGAATGGCTTCAAACTGCCAGAGGGCAGGGCTGGATGGGAGATTGGGCAGGAATTGTTCCCTGGGAGGGTGGGCAGGCCCTGGCACAGGGTGCCCAGAGCAGCTGGGGCTGCCCCTGGATCCCTGGCAGTGCCCAAGGCCAGGCTGGACACTGGGGCTTGGAGCAGCCTGGCACAGTGGAAGGTGTTGGGGGTTGGATGAGATGATCTTTAAGGTCCCTCTCAACCCAAACTGTTCTGTGATTCTCTAATTTCAGATAAACTAATACTCTTCTTTGCAGACTTCCTGATGTTTTCATTGTTTTAATCCTGTCGAGCGGTTACTGATCAGGAATGCACCTTCATTCCGGTGGTTTGAGTATCAGTGTGTTCCCACTCTCAAGGCTGTAAGCCTGAAGAATTTGGGGAAGCTTTTCAATGCTACTGCAGTTGTAATTTCCTTTTTTTTGCAGCGTCTGTGATGCATCTACACTTACTCCTGCTCATTGATGTTGGCTGACATGTGTGATACTTGACTACTTCAAGCTATTAATTAACAGTCAGATTTTTTATTTGATTCATCAAAAAAACCTTTTTTGCATCAATTTTGTCACTTTTTAAACCTTTCCTCACAGTTTTTTTCCCAGCTGGGAGAAGTTTGCTCATTATGGAGTTACTTAGTGGGCTTTTTTAATAGATATTAGTGGAGAAAAATACATTTTGGCAATCAAAGTACAGAAGTCAATGTGTTGCAGTTATGTAATTCTGAAATATTTTGTAAGCGGGTGATCAGGAGTTGTTGGTAGCTTAGAAAAATCCATCTTGGTTTTCTGTGCTTTTTATTATTTCCAAGGTTTACTTGGAAGGTCATAATTTATTTACTGGAAATGTATTTCCTTGTAGGATAAATCCGAGGACAAGAAAGCTCAGTCAAAGGGGAAGAAGGGGCCTAAAGGAAAACAGACAGAAGAGACAAACCAAGAACAGACAAAGGACAACCTGCCTGCAGAAAATGGGGAAGCTAAAACTGAGGAGGTAAAGTTTGGAGGGCTGGGTTTGGGTTTTAGTCTGCATTTGCTGTTACTGAGAAGTTTTTTACAAAAGTTTTTTGATAAATGAAATATTCCTTTTTCTCGGGCCTGGAAAGAGTCTTCAGTGAAAGGCCAGAGTTGAAATGATTTGACCAAAGTTGAGGTGACATTGCCAGACACTGCTGGGAGAAGAGACAGGTTGGTGCAGGGACAAAGTACAACTGTCAGTGAGTTGCTGGAGAAGTGACTGTGCGAGGTCAGTCTTGGCTGCACCACAGTGCCAAAGTGGCCCTGTGGCTGAACTTTTTGGAGTCACTGGTCAGGTAACTTACAGCATCCTCCACGCTGTATTATTTTCCTGGAATGCAGATGTAATTCAGTTACAAATTTAGGACACGATCTGTAGGGAAAAGCAGTGCCTCTTACCAGGGCAGCTGGATGAAACGCAAGTGTGGTAACAGGCCTAGAGTTGGTCTCATGTTTCTGTGACAGTGAATGTGTCACTCATTTTCAGTTTAGTGGAATATTTTGGTTTCAGGTAGGTGATGAGGTTTGGTGGGCAAGGAAGGTACAGGATGGTACTTCAGTGAACAAGAGGATTTACTCTGGGGTAACACTTTGTCATTTGCAAGCTTGCAATGTGAAAAAGTTGTGCTATAACTACGAGTTCTTCAGTTGACTCAATTTTTGGCATTATCACAGTCACACAATTTGGTCTTTTAATTTGTGTTTGGAATATTTCAGCAATGAAACCAAATTTGGCACCATTCTCATCTGGGGTCTCTTTAGTTCACTGGTGTAGAGATTATGTAAATTTACCAGGAATGGATGGTGACTTGGTCACACCACCCAAAATTCTAGGTGTAATGTACCAAAGTCTAGAAGAGGCAGAGTCTATCCTGCTGGATGTTACTGTTTCCTAAGAATTAAAACAGGGTTAAGATTTGAGAGTATTTTAAGTGTGGCACTGAAATTTAAAGGCATGAAGTGTTACCTCATGTATTTTCTAAACACCTCATGTGTAATTGCAGCTGTGTAAAAGCTAAAGTGTCTTCTGTCATAAAGGCAGTAATTCCAATTAAAATCCTTTGCAGTGTATGTTAGTAACAAATCAACATCCTGAAGTCCATCCTGATGGATCCAAGGAGCCTTTTTGTGACAGCTTGGTTTAGCAGGTCATGATTCAAGGGAAATCCGCAGGAACAAGTCAGGGTTGTCCTGTGTGTCACTTTGTGCATTAAAACCACTCCTAACTAAGTCTGAGCCATTAAAAACTTCCTGAAGTGTTCTGGGTTTTTTTCCTTTCCAGACCCCAGCACCTGATGCAGCTGCAGAGAAAGAAGTGAAGTCTGAGTGACACCTGCTCCCACATCTGTAACTGGTGGTCCTTAAACCTTTCTTCTTGTACAATTCAGAGGAATATTTTTATCAACTATTTTGTAAATGCAAGTTTTTTAGTAGTTCTAGAAAACACATTTTTAAAAAGGAGAGAATCCCAACTCAACCCATTTTTTTACATATTTAGATAAGTGTAAATGCTTTTTTTAAGTGGTAAAATGATGTATTGGTTGTCTGTTTTCTATGAAACCAGAAATTAATGGCATGTTAATTAAGGAGAGGGCTTTGAGGCCTTGATTAAGCCTCATGTTCCACAGACTCTGAGGGACAGTTTTCTATCCTATAAAATGAAGCATAGCACAGATCAGACTTTGGAATTCATAACGATGTGTTGAGAATGTCTTAACATTTTAGTTATTTATCTTTATCTATGGTTGTACCATCAGTAGAACTGCTTATCTAATAAAACTGCTCCCTAGTGTTGGATTTCTTGCTGAGTGATGTATATCAGTGACAAAGTTATTTTTGGTAGTTGCAGCTTTATTTTTTTCCAACAACTTTGTAGCTGTGATGCAAAAGATTGGAAACTTTTATATCTTTAAATACTGTCTAAGTAAAAGTTTCTGCTTGGCAGATGGAACTTGTTATGTCAATATTTGAGATACTGGAACTTCACATCTAGTTTTAAAGGACAGCTTGTCTACAAATATTGAAAAATATTTGAAATAGTGCTAGGAAAAAAAAACAGAATTAGTTTTTAGATGAAAAAAAGCTCTGTGAATAAAAACTATTGTAAAATTGTTGATAGTGTTTGTGATCACCAAACAAAAGCCAAATAAATCTTGATTATGAAAGGATGTTTCTGTAGCTCCTGCATTGACTGTGAACTCACAATCTGAGTGGT
Source organism: Corvus moneduloides (assembly GCF_009650955.1). Classification (NCBI taxonomy): domain Eukaryota; kingdom Metazoa; phylum Chordata; class Aves; order Passeriformes; family Corvidae; genus Corvus; species Corvus moneduloides. The sequence continues at coordinate 120,339,464 of NC_045477.1, forward strand.
GTGGTTTGGATTTTTAACTGTGTCCTTCAGAGCATTAAAAATGTACTTCTAAAGAGAAGGGTGGCAATTCAGGGAGTGGAGAATTGCAGTGTTAATCTAAACTTGTAGTTTGAATGCTGAGAGCTTTGTGCTGCTGCTGTTTGCTTTAAAAAAGTCAATAATTAGTAAGCATCAGATGCCAGCCAGACAACTGTCACCTTGTCCTGGGAGGAGCCACGATCAAACAGTAACATTTGTTCTTTGTTAGTTTTTTTTTCCCTCTTACCCCAGAACTTGTTTATGCTCTTAAGTAACACCTGCAAGCTCAGTATCTGCTTCCTGTACATTTTTAGTGCTTTTTTCAGATTGTTGTAGTTATTTCTAAAAAAAAAAAACCCACTTTAGTTTCACCTCTAACTTAATCACTACTTTCATTTCAGAAAGAATTTAACCATTTTTCTCTCTTCAATATTTAAGCAATGTTTAACTTTTTTATAGGAAGTCTCCCAACCTTAAACCACAACCTGCTCCTGTTCCATCACGTGTGTTCCTCACAGAGCACACCTGGCTTTGGCTTCAAGTTCTTGGATATTTCAAAACTGGAAATTGATGCCACTTTTCTAACTCACTTCCCCCAACACACCCTTCCAGGTACCATGTTTGTTGGTTTAATTTAATAGTAACACGATGTAGCTCCATGGTATTATTTACTCTCTGGTTTTGGCAAGCTAAACCCATCAGTTGAGTAAGTAATAAACTTGCAGGTAAATCCCCCAAAATAACCACTCTTCCCTGTTTTAACAGAATGCCTGTTTTTCATGTGTTTTGGGTCTCTGGGGCTGTGATCCTGTGGACTTTCAGCATCTCCCTAACATCTATTATCCATTGCTTAATTTATTGTAACTTCTCCCTGATACTATACTGTCCTGTGTGATACCAGATATATTTGCTGTGCAACTAAGGACTGGAGTGAGAGCTGATGCAGATTTGCATCCCAATAGAGCACAATCTGATTCAAGATAAAAGGAAGAGAACAAAACCTGTTTCTTGGAAGATACTCGGTTGTCTTTGCATGCTGCAAATCCTTGGGTCAAGGGAAAAATACATAAAAATATTTTACTTCAAGGTTCTGAAAATGCACTTCAAAGTACCACGGTGGGGAATGAAACGGGGAAAGAAGAGCTTGGATTTAAAACATAACAGAAGTATAGCCATTGCTGTTTCTGTCAGAGTTGATGCTGGGCATGGGTGAGAAACAACTGTGAAAAGAAAAAAGATAAAGAATGGTTTGGGTTGGAAGGGACTTTAAAGCTCATCCAGTGCCACCCCTGCCATGGGCAGGGACACCTCCCACTGTCCCAGGCTGCTCCCAGCCCCAATGTCCAGCCTGGCCTTGGGCACTGCCAGGGATCCAGGGGCAGCCCCAGCTGCTCTGGGCACCCTGTGCCAGGGCCTGCCCACCCTCCCAGGGAACAATTCCTGCCCAATCTCCCATCCAGCCCTGCCCTCTGGCACTGGGAAGCCATTCCCCCTTGTCCTGGCCCTCCAGCCCTTGGGAATTGTCTCTCTCCAGCTTTCCTGCAGCTCCTTCAGGCCCTGCAAGGCCACACTGAGCTCACCCCAAAGCTTCTCCTCTCCAGGCTGAACAATGCCAGCTCTCGCAGCCTTTCCTCCCAGCAGAGCTGCTCCATCCCTCTGCTCATCCTGGTGCCTGCTCTGGCCTCTCTCCAACAGGTCCATATCCTGGCTCCCAAAATCCTGTTTCCTGAAGCCAGGCTCGAGGTGGCACAGGGACACGAGTAGAGCTGCTTTTTTTTGGATCGGTGATGCCAAGGCAGCAGTACTGCCCGAGTAGTGTGGGAAATATCTCTCCTCAGACTGGTGTTTGGGGCAGCCAAGGTGCCCCCAAGCATCCCCCATGGAGCTCTGCTGTCACAGCAGGAGGCTGGGCCGTCCCCAAGCTCCAACACGGACACAGCACTGATGCTCCCGGTTCTCTGCTGGCATGGGGCACACCGGGCACCATGCCGGGCAGTGCACTTTGAATCACATTATCACAAAATCACTTAGTTTGGAAAACACCTCTGAGATCATCAAGTCCAACCTTTGATCACCACCTTGTCGACGACCAGAGCACGTCCAATCGTTCCTTAAACTCCTCCAGGAACGGGGACTCCAACATCTCCCGGGGCAGCACATTCCAATGTTTAATCACCCTTTCAGCAAAAAAATTCTCCCGACGTCCAACCTGAACCTCCCCTGGCCCAGCCTGAGGCCGTTCCCTCTCCTCCTGTCCCTGTTCCCTGGCAGCAGAGCCCGACCCCCCCGGCTGCCCCCTCCTGTCAGGGACTTGTGCAGAGCCACAAGGTCCCCCCTGAGCCTCCTTTGCTCCAGCCTGAGCCCCTTTCCCAGCTCTCTCAGCCGCTCCAGCTCCCTTCCCCAGCTCCATTCCCTTCTCTGGATACGCTACAACCCCTCAATATCCTCCTCGCAGTGAGGGGCCCAGAACTGGACACGGCACTCGAGGCAAAGGCCTTGGGCCTGGCGGCACACGGCGTCCGCTCCGTCACCGCATCGCCCCCTGGAACCGACTCTCGGTGTCTGGCCGCGGGTCCCGGGGAGGGCCGAGGCAGCAGCGGCGGCGGCAGCACCGCGGTTCCCGGGGGCGACCGCAGCAGCTCCGCAGCCGCCGCCTCTCCCCCGCCACCCCTCAGCGCCGCCGCCTCGCCGCGCTCAGCCCCGCCCTCGGCTCGCGTCACCGCCGCCTTCCCCGCGCGATCCTTCCGCACCTTCTCCTCCCCGGGCTCTTTTCCCCGCCATCCCCCCCGCCGCCCGCCCCGCCGCCCTCCGCCTATATCCCCGCGGCCCCACGCCCGCACCACTGTTCCCCCGGCGCGCCCGGAGCGCTCGGTACAGTGGGCACTATTTTCCCCACCCCCCCGCGGGCGCTCCCGGCGGAGGTGTCGCGGTGCCGTGGAGGGTGCTGCGGCGGCTATGGCGGCGGCGCCGCCGAGGCTGCGCTGAGGGGGGAGAGGGAGGGAGGGAGCGCTGAGGGGAGCGGGGGGGCGGCCGTGAGGGGAGGGAGGGAGGGAGGGGAGGCGCTGACAGCGCCGTGCCGAGCCGGGCCCGCCGCCCTCAGCCCGCCATGGCCGAGCCTGCGGCCTCTTCCAGCTCCGGCGCGTCTCTGCCGCTCATTGAATCAGGTAACACCGCGGGCTGGGGTGAGGAGGTGCCACCCGTGCCGCCATCTTCCTGCCCCCCCCCAGGATGGGTCACGGCCGCCCCCCGGCTCATGCCCCCTGTCTCTCCCCGTGTCTCTTACAGAGCTTTACTTTCTCATCGCCCGGTTCCTGAGCACCGGCCCCTGCAGGAGAGCACTGAAGGTGAGTCTGGGGCTCACCGAGGCGTGGGGACCCCGCACTGCCCGCAGAGGGTCGGGGGAAGGTGGGAGCAGCCGCGCCCCCCGCTCTGGAGAAGCCAGATCGTGGCTTGTTCCTGACTCTTGTGTTTTTTCCCTTCCCTCTGCAGGTGCTGGTACAGGAGCTGGAGCAGCACCAGGTCTGTGTGAGCTCTGATGAAATCTTGCTATAGTCAAAAGTTTCCTTTGCAAGTCATTCAAGTTTCTGCCGCTGTCTCAACTTTTCCCCCCTCAACACACATTGTTTTGGATGTGGTCTGTAATCCCTCCTTTCCCCTTTAACCGCTCACGTTTTTTTTATTTTTTCTTTATTTAGTTGCTTCCTAAAAGGTTGGATTGGCAAGGAAAGGAGCATTATAGAAGTTATGAAGAATTGGTGAGACTTTTCTCTTTAAAAAAAACCCTTTTATTTACGGTGATAACACTGGTGTTGGACCCTCTACCTTTAAGAGTAGGCCCAAAGCTTCACCTTCCAGTACCATTCTGGCTCTGAACAGTGGAGTTACTTCAGAAAGGGCCTTTAATTTCTTTACATTAGACTAACAAAAACACAAGCGGTGGTTTAAATTGAGGATATTGTTTACATAGCAGAGGTGGAGCTTGGCGTTGTGCAGTGGTACATGCCACTGCCTACATGCAGGCAGGAGCCAATCTCCAGCGAGGTTTCATTTCGGCGTTTCAGGGGCCAGGTTGTGAGGCACGTTGTGATTTGTCGGTATTTATTTTCTGGTTGGTTTCTTTCAGCCCCCTCCAACAGATTAGGAAATGAAATCGCTGTTCGGAAACCGAGGGTTGGCGGTTCTGGTGCCTGTGAATGTGCTCATATCGCCGGCTCCTCGCTGGTCATGGCTTTGTTTCTAACGTGCTGGAAAGATGGGGTTGATCTCTCCACAAAATGTACTTTCTGCCCTTCCACGGCTGGCGTTTTATGTTCTGAGTTGTTTTTACAAGAGGCAGAGCTGTGTTTTGGGGCTTAAATTTTGCAGCTTCTTAAATGGCAAAAGAGTTTGAATCCTAGGGAGTGATGGCCTGGTGGTGCCTGCCCTGCCCGGTGTGGTTTTTATCCTGCTTTATTGTAGTTGATACTTTTCCTTTAAAGAGGTGTTGATCTTTGCTTTTTCTCACCTAAGGTTCAGGCATTCCAGGTTAATTGACTGATTGTTGCAGTGAACTTCCTCTTGTGAAGCACTTAAAGATTTCAGGATCATGTTTGCATAGAGAAGGAATTAAATGTTGCTTAAAACAATTTCTTAGTTATTTAAGTGTTGCTTAAAATGATAAGTTTGATTTCATTTCCTGTACTTGTCGTTGTGGTCAGTTGAGCACGGAAGATTTAGGATTAGTTTTTCTTAAGTCACTAAGAAGCCTGACCTTGCTAAACAGGAATATTTTCAAGCTCTGACTTGAATTTAGCAAAGGTGAAAGTAGGATTAAGCTTAAAAAGAATTGTTGGGAGGTTTTTTTTGTTGGTTCATTGTTGGTTTTTTACCCCATTTCTTCTGAGAAAAAGCAGGGTGTTGGGAGACACCGCATATGGATTCTTCTGATTTCAGAGCTGGATTTTAGCTGTGATTGTTCTGCATATACAATTGTCAGATTAATTCTTTAACATGTGCTGCTTCTACCTCTTCTTCCTGCACAATTTAAAGGAAATCTCTGCACAGGGTAGTACTGTTTCAGAATGTCTAAATTAATCTTCTCAAGGTTTAGTTTCTGCTTCTTGAGGGGCTCTGGGAACCTCTTGTCCCACTGCTCTCACTCTAAATTTGCAGAGACTGCAGACAAATGCAATCATGTGGTGTAATTATTTCTATTCCACTTTGCTCATCATGGAATTGCAAATCTTTAAAATAACTGTTCCTTCCAAAATCTGAGAAAAACTACTTAAAAAGGAAAGGAGTTGCAAGGTTTTGTATGCGAGGGTTGCATTTGGAAAATATACTTATTGCTGATGGCATGCAAACAAAAAGAGTTCTAATGTTTGGCAGAAAGCACGCTGACCTTTCTGTCCTGAATGTTGTGGCTGGTACTGCTCTATACCAATTCAAGAGTCAAAATTGATAAAGAAATGATGTCAAACTGCATCTTGTAATCTTTGGGCTACCAGATAGGTTTCTTGTAATCAATCTGAAGCATCTGATGAACTGATTGCTTGGATAGATTTACCTGTGGGGTAATGGGAACTATTTTACTGGTGTATCACCTCCCACTCCACCAGGAATACAACCTGTGTCCCACAAGCTTTATACCTGGATTTTATTATTAAAAACAAGTGTAAGACTGTGACTTAAATTGCACCTTCTGAATTCTCAGTGTGCATTTGGGCAACTTTTTGGCAACGTGTGGTATTTTTATTCCCGCTGTTGTGATGAGGAGATCAGCCTTGTTAGGACACTTTGCTCATCCAAGCTCGGTCATTCGGCCAAGGGAGCAGCATCAGCAGCACAAGCTAGTTCTGCCTGTGTTCTCAGCTACCTGGGCAGGAGGCCACATACCTGAGCTGGTGTGGCCCTGTGCCTCTCCTGAATGGATTGGCTGGGAATGCTCTGGCTGCTGCAGGAGCGGTGTGGCTGCTGGAGCTGACTGGTTTGTTCATGGCCAGGTCACAGTGGAGGAAGCATGGGGTTCTTTATCCCAGCTGCTTCAGACCTCTGCAGTAGCTTCAGTTTGTGATTCTGATGGTTTGCTCTACTCAAGACTGTTTAAATTCTTACTTTGTGTCTTTAACTTCTGTGTTATTGTGGTTGTCTTTATAAGAATAAGGAATTTTTAGATTGAACTCCCAGAAAGAAGAGGGGGGAAAAATAATCAGAACTCGCACATATCTGTTCTTGTCTGAGACATCTGAGTGTGTGTGTGGGGGTGTATTTTTTAGGTTGCTTGATGCAGAGAGTGTGGGATCATTCTTGAGTGTAGGGATGACTGGTTTGATCCTCTGCTTTAAGGAAGTAGGGCAGACTTAGGCTATGTAGTACTGGTTCTTCAAGGAAACTGTTTCCAGAGAGATTGTACTCAAACCTGCTGGTTTGCAGTTCACTGAACAAGTACAAGTAGTAGCTGCATAAATTCTTGTGCTTGATTGCAACCACATTTTCCGTGATCTCGAGTTATGAGGGTTTGAATTTTACGTCTTATTTTTAATACAAATAGTAGGGCAAATTAGGCAAAGATGCTCAGTGCAGGGTGCCTCACAAGTGGGTGCCACAGGGGTGATTCCTGCAAACTTCCAGTAATAAAATACTGATGTGCAGTGAGTAACTTTACTCCAGTTATTTTTTTTTACTACAGCTACTCCCTAGCTTGCAGAGTACCCACTGAATTTACTAGATCAGAGCTTATCAGAATTGATTTTTCTCTTTAAGTTGAACTTAAAAAAAAATCTGATATACCTGTAGATTCATCTGTTCTGGATGTGCCATCCTTATTTTTAAACCTTAAATTTCTGTCAGGTGCTGTCCAACAAACATGTGGCTCCAGATCATTTATTACAAATTTGCAAACGTCTTGGCCCTATCCTGGATAAGGAGATCCCACCCAGCATTTCCAGAGTGAATTCCTTACTTGGGGCAGGGAGACAGTCCTTGCTACGGACAGCAAAAGGTATGATTTGTTCTTTATTTGAAATGGGTGTGATACGCTGTTGTGCGTGCAGAGTTAAAGTTTGGGGAATAGTGTAAGAAAGGCAGAACTGACTCTTTGCAAGTGACCTCTTGGAATCACAGAATGGTTTGGGTTGGAAGGGGCCTTAAAGATCATCCAGTGCCACCCCTGCCATGGGCAGGGACACCTTCTGCTGTCCCAGGCTGCTCCAAGCCCCATCCAGCCTGGACACTGCCAGGGATCCAGGGGCAGCCACAGCTTCTTTGGGCACCCTGTGCCAGGGCCTGCCCACTCTCACAGGGAAGAATTTTTTCCCAGTATCCCACCTAAACCTGTCCTCCTTCAGCTTGAGGCAATTCCCTCTTGTCCTTTCACTCCAAGCCTTTGTGAAAAGTTCCTCTCCAGCTTTCTTGTAAACTCCCTGTAGGTACTGAAAGGGTCTTGAAATCATCTCATTAAATAACTTCATACCAATAAATACTCCTTACATTTCTGAATAAATATTCATGAAAATGTTAAAGTTCAGTTGAAATGTTGGTTTTATGTCATGTGAACTGAAGGGGTACCATCATTTAGGAGTAATTTCAAAGTTTGGTGGTTGGTTGTGTTGGTTTTTCCTCCTTCTGTTACTATTAAATGGATTTTTCTCTTTGTGTCTGCACTGTTTGTGAGAAGTTTTGGGGCAGTTGGTGCCTGGTTTTTTTGGAGGATTCAATCCTGTGTTTGAGACCATCTTAGATGGGCTCTTTGCTTTGTTTTGGAACTGCAGCTCTCTTGGCATTTTTAACAAATACAATGAACTTCAACCGTTTTTACAGATTGCAGGAACACTGTTTGGAAGGGCTCTGCATTTGCTGCTCTTCATCGAGGCAGACCCCCTGAAATGCCTGTGAACTATGGCACCCCACCAAATCTTGGTAAGCTCCTCTCACCTCTCCCCACTGCTGCTGAGCACATCTAAAATACTGTTTTTACACACAGAAAAAAATTCAGTTACAAGGAAAATTTATGAAAATTTATGAAATCTCAAAGTAATTTCTAATAACTCTTTAATATTAATGGCAGTTGAATAAACCCAAGTTTTAGAGGAGACATGTTTGAAACATGATGTGATTTCTCTGTGTTCTAGTGGAGGTGCATCGAGCAAAGCAATTAACTGGGTATGCCAAGTTCAGCACCTCATTCCCAGGAAGTATGTACCAGCATGTCAAGATGCACCGAAGGATCCTTGGCCATCTCTCTTCTGTATATTGTGTTGCATTTGATAGGACTGGACACAGAATATTTACTGTAAGTTGATGAAATATATCCAACTCTGAATATAGTTTTAGATGATACAAGGAAAAGAGCTTGGAAATGGGTGTTAGGCTAAAACTTCTGGAGATAAATATCAGTGCTGTTAAATGTAGCTCCCTTGCTGTGCTTAAGTGGAACAATTTGCTGTAATTAAATGTCAGAAGCATGTCAGAAGGTGTCCTTAATGAATATTTCTCTCTAGGGCTCAGATGACTGTCTGGTGAAGATCTGGTCCACTCACAATGGCAGATTATTTGCCACTTTACGAGGACATTCAGCAGAGATTTCTGACATGGCTGTGAACTATGAGAACACCATGATTGCAGCTGGGAGCTGTGACAAGATGATCAGAGTGTGGTGTCTGAGGACTTGTGCACCGGTTGCTGTCCTCCACGGGCACACAGGGTCCATTACCTCATTGCAGGTACGGGGCTTTTTCAGTGTTTCTGCATATTAAAAACTGAAATTATTTCTGTGTGGCTGCGTGTGGGAGTAGTGAAATCTGAATATGCAAATATTCGTGTCAAAAATTAATAAAATCACAGGATAAACCTATTTAAAAACAAATAAATTCCTTGTCTCTCTGGAATAACCAAAGATAATGCCAGGAGTTCTTCCCCTAAAGATCACTACCTATAATATTTGAGTTGTTGGAACCAAAGGGAGTTTCTGGGAAATACCATGTCCTCCTTTTGTATCTTACTGGAGACATGATATGCTGGTTTGTGTGGAGGAGTTCCTGATCCACTGTGTGATTGCTACAACTTCTATGATGTGGATATTTGTATTAATCTCAAAAATAGGAGTTATTTCAGAAGCACAAAGGTGTAACATGCAGTGTATTTAAATTTGAAGGTGGTTTGATACACCATGTGCTCTTGATGGTCCTTTGGATTCGGTCTGGTTTTGGCCTTTGTAATTCCTTAATTAACACAGAAATTAGTAGCTCATTATCCAGGTTTGGGGTGTTTTCCAGTGAGACCAACAGCTTGTGTTGAGGGGTGAAGAGTGGCTTGTGAAGCTCAGTACAAACAAATAATTTTGCATTTTTCTCAATAATGCTGCCTCTGAGAGTAATCTTCATAGCTGCACTTTCTGTGGCATTCATAGTATTTTTAAATTTTGGTTGGTTTTTAATGCCAAAATATTTTTGGTGCTTCTTTTATTGTAGGGTGTGGGCTTTTTAATGTAAGCTTTCTTAATAATACCATAATGGCAAAATTTGCAATTTTTATGACTGCTTCCAGTGTTAGTAATTGATGAGCAGTTTAAACAAACTTGTGTCTGTAAAGTTTTCTGAAGTGTAGCCCTGGGCATAGCAATAAATCCATGTCTTGAAGAAGTATTTCTGAGGAATCACTATAAAATTTCTATAAAATTACATGTGATGCTGAGTTACACATTCAAACTATCTCATATCTCATGCTCTGCTTAATTATGGATTTTTAAAGTACACCTGTCTAGTCATACTTCCCTTTTTTTCAGTCTGCTCTGCTCATTATTTCATTCATTGACAGGATTTTCAGTGAATGATTGTGGTTAGTGAATACATCAAGCCCAAACCACTGAAGGAATTGGTTTTTTTAATGCAGTAATTGAAACAGAGACCACAAACTTACCTTAGTGCAGGGGAGATATTACTTTGTAAACACTAAAAACGAGAATTACCAACAACTGCTCCAGCAGTTTGGGGTGAAAATCCAAAGTAAATCAAGGTTTTACATTAACTTTCTGAGAAGTTGGTGAATAGTTCTTAAATCTGTTTCTGTGTCTGGTTTTACTTTCTTCTCTGTAGTTCAGTCCCATGGTGAAAGGCTCCCTGCGATACATGGTCTCGACTGGTGCAGATGGAACTGTTTGCTTTTGGCAGTGGGATACAGATTCCATGAAATTCAAGTATGTGTATGGTTTGCTGATTAACCTTTATGCCATCCTAGGCTTGAGTAAAATAAGTCAGGTGCTTTACACTCTGCTGGGTTTTTGTGCTAATAAAAATGCTGTGCAAATAACATATTCCATCATTATTTTAAAGCACCATCACTGGCTCTCCTTTATAGATTTATGTTGTTCCATTGACTTGAGAGATTTGTTGGGAAATACGTTTATTTCTTTCTTCACTAAAAGTACAAATGTAGTACAAGAGGAATGGCTGGAAATGTAAATAATGTTGGAAAGTATAATAAAGCTTGTTGTTGGTGTTGGTTTTCCAACAGTCCTGTAGTTTTAGGATGTTTCTTACAGAACTTGCATGCAGGATACGTATGTTCAGGATAGTTTTGAATGTTCAATATGTGATTACTCTTTGTTTGTACCAAAAAAAAAGAATTACTACCATAAAGAAGAGCTCTGGGATGATCTCTGTGTGTCTGGTGTTGTGCCACATCATGGTAGTTGGTAGAAAATGATCCATGTTTGAAGAAACATCTCTTTACATTTCAAATGTTGCTAAAAGGCCAAGTTTTGCGTGGTGCAGCCTATTTCAAACATCTTTTCTTTTTAAGCACCAAGCCAGTGAAGTTCACAGAGAAACCCAGACCAGGGGTTCAGATGCTTTGTTCTTCCTTCAGTGTGGGTAAGTCAGATGGAGTTTAGCACTGTGATTTTTCTCCTTTCCTCTAAAGTGTTCTTGTAATACTTGGTTGTGACAGCTTTACAATGGACAAAACTTGCAGCTCTGAGTAAAGAACGGCACAGATGTGTATTGTTAGCTGTGACAATTAAATCATGGGACTTCCTTAGCTAACAGTGAAAGGCTGTTGAAGAAATTGGTGATTTCACAGAAGTAAAAGTCACCTGATGCCTGTTTCCTTTTATCCATCTTTACTCGCCTTTTTAATCCCTTGGTGAGATCTCAAGGATTGGCAAAATGTGTTCTTCAAGATCCCACAGTCACCAGCAGTGGAAGTGGTTCCTGCCAGCAGGAGCTCCTGATCCAGTGCCAGTCATGGTCATGAGGATCCTTCTTTCTTGAGGATCCAGAAATGTATTTTCAACATACTTCACTCCTGGCTTGTAGTTTTCCTTCACTCAATCCATGTGAATTTCAGAAATAAAAAGCAAATCAAAGTGTAGCTTGTTAACATTGTCAGGATAGAGCCTTGGTTTATGTTGGGAGGGTGTTTTTAGAGGTTTTGCTTGGTTGGTTTAGGGTTTTTTTGATAGCACTTAGAGGTGCCAAGAGGCAGATCTTGGATCAGCTAAATACTGGTGTGCTTATGTAAATACTGGTTGTTCATCACTTAACTGGTTTACTCACATTTCAACCCAATTTTGATGCAGTTCACTTGCACAAATGAGGCAGAGGCTACAGGGAGAGTTATCTACATAATTCTGATTATCCAGAGCCATATTCCCCACCATTGAAGGCTTCTCTCTGCAATTTGATATTAAAAGTTCCAGTATTGCCCTAATTACGTATTTTAAAATCTTTGTAACACTAATTTATTTTTATTGTGGCTGAGAACACTTTCTGGGGCAAGAAAGGGATTTCCTTCCACATGTGTGTCAGTGGAAGAGCATAAAAAATGTGTCATTCTTCAAATAGTTGTGGAGGCTTTTTATTTAAACCAGGCCTCTGAGAAGTGGTGGTGACCTGTTTTAATTTCTTCCACCGTAGGTTAATTATTGCTTGATTTTTACAGGTGGTATGTTTTTAGCAACTGGCAGCACTGACCATGTCATCAGGATGTATTTTTTTGGCTCTGAAACACCTGAGAAAATAGCTGAATTGGAAAGTCATGCTGTAAGTAATTAGTTAATTAGTGATTTGAAGCAGTATTGAAGTCATAAGGTGATAGTATGAGTGGGTTTTTAGCAGTGCTCTTAATTAAAAATTTCTTTCTCTAGTACTGAATCTGACTTTATTTTTGTTGCATTGATAAGGCTTGATCAGAAGACTTTAAGCTCTGAAGATAAAGTGTGTTACTTACTTCCCCTGCACTTTTTATTGTGATAAAAATGAATAATACTTTATTTCTTTAAGGAAAGTGTAAGTAAGAGTAGGAGCAACAGATTCCTCACCATTGTAGTTGACTTATTTACTGTATTATTACTTATTCCATTGTATTGGGAATTTATTTAAATATGATTCAGTTGTCAACCAGGTTATTTAATCTGTTAATCCTTCATATTTAATTCAGGCAGTTTTTAAAAGATGCATTTTAAATGCATTAATGGTTAGGGAATTCTGGGAAGTGTTTGTTGGACTTGGTTTGCCTTGCAGTTAAAACTCTTAGAAATTATGCAGCATTTTATTTTTGCATTATTTCAGATTTTTCTAAACTCAGAATTGTCAATAAACATATTTCCTGTTTAAAAAAATAAAATTTCTAACAAACTGTACTTTTTCTTACAGGACAAAGTTGACAGCATTCAGTTTTCTAATGGTGGGGACAGGTATGTTGAAAGATGCTAAAATATGGACAAGAAAAATACTTGTTTTGGAATTAAGAATCTATTACTGGATGTTTCCAGTAAGAAAAATCTACTTATTTAGAAGGGAAATTTCAGAAGGGAAATTTGGACTGATGCAGGAGCATAATTAAGCTTCAGCTGTTCCAGCTTTCTGTTGATCTGTGTTAGATGATATTTTTGGCCTGGCTGGGGTTATATTTACCTGGAGGAATTGTTACCACTTTTTAATATACCCAATGTGTTTGTGGCTTCATAAATCTCCTTTTCCCTCTCATTTCCTTTAATTGTCAGTAAGGTTTGTATAGGAAGTAGGAAAAATGCAGTGAAAATGGTTAAAAATCAATTACAGTCCTTTACATCTGATTGGTTCTTCCCTTACTTCAGTATCTGAAACTCTGGAATTACTTAAAATACTGTGCTGAGGAGGAGTTGAGGATGGATTTGTGAATTGAGTTAAACTTTGGAACTTGCTTCTCTGTTCTTCATATTTTGACAACTTTATTCGGTTTTTCAGTTCAAAAAAATTCTTTCCTGATTTTCTGGAAAAAAAGTTAATGGACAGAATTCTCTTGAGCACAGACTGAAGATTTCACTTCTGTCAGTCTTCCACTGCAAAATTTATGTTGTGGTGGTGTGTAACTCTAAATATACTTTAAAGCAAATTTTTTTGAAGATAAATGAACTGATTTTTAATACTTGTTCAGGTTCATAAGTGGCAGCAGAGATGGGACAGCTCGGATCTGGCGTTTTGAGCAAGCAGAATGGAGGAGTATTTTGTTGGATATGTCTGATCGACTGCTGGGGTAGGTGAAATGTTCATTTCTTATTTCCTGTTGTGTAAATTCAGAAAGATTGAATAACTCAATTACTCAAATGAGAGTAAGCCTTAGCAACTTTCTGGTCAAGTTCTGTGGCCTTGGGAGGGGATGAAATGAGTGTTCTGGTGCTGTAATAATTGCTGAATTTGAGTCTGTGCTTTCATAAATTCATAAGTGTTCATAAAACTTTCAAATGTACTCAGTACCAAATTAATTTTATTGCCTCTTTTCAGGGAAGAAAGTGAACAGAAAGTGCAATCTACCTTCTCTCTCTGGGTTTTAGTCAGACACCTGGTGTGTCATGGGAGAAATATTTTTAGATAAGTAAAAATAAAGTAGGTGGTGACCTATTTGCAGGAGAGGTTATGACATGGAATAGGTGGCTTTCCTCAAGGACTGATCTTGCTGGCTGTTCCCATTTTCTACTTCTATATAAAGTGAATTAATGAAATGCGGGTGGCACCCACCCTACTCTGAATAATGTCATTAGAGATGAAAATCAGGATATTACTTGGTGTTGGGTAAACCTGAAGAGGGAGTGATTTACAGGAGTACCGAAGCTCAGACACCTTCCACAGAAACTGAACAGAAATTAATTTGTAGGTGATTAAACGAGATTTTAATTATATGATTTGTGGGTGATTAAATTAAAAGCCAAACTTTGGCTATGCAACTTGATTGGAAGGTGGTTTCAGGCTTTTCCTGTGATGAAAGAGACCATGGAAAAAAACACGAAAAAACTCTGATTTTACAAAGAAAGGAGTTATTAATATTATTTGAGATTCGACTGTGGTTGTGTAGTTGAGGGCCTTTGTAAGAGGGGCCTCTGGTTGAAGTGGAGCATAATCCCATGTGAAGGTGTTTCAAGGAAAACTTACTCCTTCACTTGACTAAAATGCTGAGGGGGAGTGTTACAGTATCCTATAAAGGCATTTTGGGGAGAGAATGAGGAAGTAGATTGAGGTTAAAACAAAATATTATCTTTACTATATTTGTGTTGGAACTCATTAAAAAAAGCTTAGGTAATGTAGAGATTGGCTTGGGAATCAGTTAGTTTGAAAAGCTGACTGTAAAAAGTCCAAAATTTTGAAGGATCTGTATTAGGACTTTAATTGTAGAGGAGCCAAGATTCTATGAAAAAGGAAAGCCTTTTTGTCTTGCATCTCAAATGGGAAAGAGATTATCAAGTCCTTTAAAATTTAAAACTCCAGATTTGCTTTAAATGAAGAATTTTGTGGACAAAAGTTTCAACCCAAGTTTAATTCTTCACTTCCTTTCTGTTGTCTGATTATTAACACAGGAAAACAGGTTATTTTTCTGTATTTTGATATTGAAATGGATTAATTAAAATACATGAATATTTTTAAAATACGTTTCTGACCTGTTTGACTTTTTTAAAATAGTGACACTTGTGCAGAAGAAGACAAATTCATGAAGCCTAAAGTAACCATGATAGCTTGGAACCAAAATGACAACTATGTTGTTACGGCTGTGAATAATCATCTGCTCAAAGTTTGGAATTCCAGTACAGGGCAATTGCTCCATGACTTGCTGGTATGGAATTCTCCTTGCTTTTTTAATGTTTTCCTGGAATTGCAGTGACATGTGCATGCTGAATTGATAATTAGACTGATTTGTCTTGAAAGCTTTGTGTGAATAATACAGCAAGTGTGGTGTTCCTGGAGTTCTTTTAACCAAAATTTGCTGCTTCCTCCTGCTTTGGGCTTTCCTCGTAAATAAAAGGAACAAATAAGTGTGGAATAAATAAAAGGTTTTGAGCAGTAACTTGTCCATTGAATAATTCACCATCCCTTGGCAAAAGCTTCGTATTACTACAGCTCTTGCTTGAATCTAGAAAATTATTACCTTTGGAATGCTCAAGTGTTTGTGGCTGCTTGGGGTTTAATTTTCCAGAGAGAACAGCACAGGCTTTGGGCTCTACTGTGAATATCCTGCTGATGTGGATTTTCCTTGTTTGCACCTGATGTGCAATTTTAAATTGCAGGGCCATGCAGATGAAGTGTTTGTCTTGGAGACCCATCCTTTTGATTCCAGGATAATGCTGTCTGCGGGTCACGATGGCAACATCTTCATATGGGACATCACCAAAGGCACAAAAACAAAGCATTATTTTAACATGGTAAGATCTTCTTTAAACACAATTTGTTCTCAACACATGAGTGTGTTCGCTACCAGCTTAAGAGCCACCAACACTCACACCCCCCTGCACCTTTAGAAAAAGAGAGACAGAAGAACCCTAAAACAGCAAAATTTATGAGTTCATTTTTTCTTAGAGCTTTTTACCTTAGAATTTCCTGGTTATTGCAGTTTTTCCGTCCTTTGTTACTAAAGATCATTGTTCACCTCAGTTATTTTCCTCGGCTGAGATGAGGTGCCATCTGAAAGGCTCTGTTTTGGACCATTGTTTCAAGACTCTTGTGGACAGATACTTGCATTTTCCACTGTCTTAAAATTTACAATCTTATTATCCGTTGGCACAGTTGTGCTTGAGGGCTCCGTTTGACAGCTCACTGTTAACACTTTAAATTAGGTTATTTTCTCTGAGACTTCTTTAATCCCTTTTTTTTTCTGGTCAGTCAATAGCAAAGATTTTTTTTTTTTTTTTTTACATTTTAAGATTCTCTGAGTTTATCTTGAAAGCTGTTTAACAAAATCAATGTATATTAGCTCCAGTTTACTTCAAGCAGTGTGCTGACAGCTAAAAAGCCTCAGAAAAACACATTTATTTATTTATTTTATTCACTGAGCAGTAACTTTTCATACCCTCTAGTGCGTCTTTTAAAATTGGTTCAGGACTTAAATTCACATGTCAAGGGGAAAAGAAATATACTGAAGTAAAAAAATTACTTGTGCCTTAATGGAGATATTTAGGGAGATGCATGATTGCTTTTGAGAGAGTAATTAGTTTTTGATGCTTACGGTTTACTCTGAAAAAAATGGTCAAATAATCTTACATTATTTTTCCTTCAATCCAGATTGAAGGCCAAGGACATGGAGCTGTTTTTGACTGTAAATTTTCACCAGATGGCCAGCATTTTGCATGCACAGATTCTCATGGACATCTGTTGATATTTGGCTTTGGCTGTAGCAGGCCTTATGAAAAGGTAAGTTCAGCTGTTTCTGTGTCAAGTTTCAAACTGAAATTACATTAATTAGTTTAAAAGTTCATATGGAAGAAATATTTTGTGTGGTTACAGGATCTAAATATGATGGATTCCTTGATGTCTGTAAATTGTCTTGCTTGTATGGTCCTGGCAGAGCAGGAAAAACTAATGTCTCAACATTCCCATGGGAGTAGCTCCTAAGAATGTTCCTAGAGTACAATTTTCATCTTGGAGACAGTGAATTCATGTTAATTGTTCAACCTCAAAAATGCTTCTAATTTCTGCTGGTTTATCTTGAAGTTCTTTAGCTTTTTCTCACTCAAGCCCAAATTCACTACAGTTGATTAAATTAAGCAAAAGTAAATTATTCATCCAACGCCGTGGATTTTGAAATACTAGAAAAATGTGCACAGGATAAATGTTTTGCTTTTTTCGATCTATCAGCCTGCTTCCTTTTTGTTTTGATAAATACACATTTCTTCTTTTCTTCACTTCCCCTCAATTTTTTTCAGGTTGCAATGGTAGTTCCACGTGTGTCATTTTAAAGAATTATTTTTTCCTTGCTCTACGTTCTTAGCTGAAATTGAAACTCGTTCTCTTCTTCTTTCCCATCATTGCTGGAAGCAAACATTCTGACTGTGATCTAATATTTATGTAACCATTTTCCTTCGGCCTCATGGACGCTGCAGAAAAAACTTCAGGTGGACATAGATTAAGAAAGAATTCATGATTAAGAAAACTTTGAGAACTGTTGATGAGCTTTAGCCAAAGATTTCCTTGCAAGGAAACTTCAGGGGCCACTCGCGAGTTGGACTTGGTGATCCTTGTGGGTCCCTTTCAACTCTGAATATTCTGTGATTCTGGTAATTGTAGGGGAAAAAAGTAGAATGAGAGAGAAATATTTTGAAATGTAAAACAGTGCTTTCCCTTCAAGTTACTTCAGCTTTTTGTTTTCTGAAAGAATTTTGTTGCCTGCAAAAGCACTATCAGAAGTTGCAGTACTGCAGTGCCCATCCAGGTTAATTGAAGTTACACATAACTCTTCTCATTGGGAACTTGTCCTTTCTTTTACCTTTAAGGAGATTTTAGAGACTTTATTGCTTGTTCTTCTCTGTCCTCCAGCATTTTTTTTTTCAAATTGCTAACACAAGAATAAAATTCCATTTTAGATTCCTGATCAGATGTTCTTCCACACTGACTATCGGCCTCTGATCCGAGACTCCAACAACTATGTGCTGGACGAGCAGACTCAGCAGGCCCCTCACCTCATGCCCCCTCCCTTCTTAGTGGATGTGGATGGAAACCCTCATCCAACAAAATATCAAAGACTGGTGCCTGGAAGAGAGAACTGTGCAGATGAACATTTGATTCCTCAGCTTGGATATGTAGCAACAAGTAAGAACAGAATCATTAAAGCTCAACATTCAGAACTTCACAGTTATACACTAGTTCTTAAGAGGACATCAGCAATTTAAAAACGCTTTTTTTTCACTTGATATTTTGTATTTATGTTCACTAAAGATGCTGGAGGGTCCCACAGTGAATACAATTTAAACGAGCAAAAAGAATCAGTTGTTCAAATGGATGTTGCAGGTCTTTTCTGTAGGCAGTGGCATGCACAAGTTGTGTTTGATTGTACATTCCATAAATGTCTCATTTGGAATAAATAATTGGAATAACTTCATTCATTTGATCTGTTTTATACTTGCAAGGTGATGGAGAAGTTGTTGAGCAGGTGATTGGCCAGCAGACGGTTGACCAGGATGAGCCAGGCTTGGAGCCCAGCATTCTGGATGGGATGATCAGACAGCTACAGCTGGAACAGGATCAGAGAACTGGAGCTGATCAAGAATCTGCTCCAAGTGGCCCCCAAAATGGGGAGGGAACACCCAGGAGAGGTTAGGACTGCTGATAAATTGTTCAGTAATTGTTCTGTTTCCATTTTTATTGTGCTGTGTGAAATACTGAAATGGGTTTTTACTCTAATGTTGTTTAGGGGACTAAGATTCCTTTAACATTGTGGTATCTTGTTAAGGTATTTTATTCATTAAAACGCTCCTGCTCTTGTGATTAAATTAAAAAGTCTTTCACTTTAAGAGGAAAAGGGCATTAATAACATGCAAAATATATACAATAGAATTTTTTGCAAATATTTGCCAATACGAGTTATTTTTGCATTCCTTACTTTTTGCAAAGTGAGTATTGTGCCATTATTCAAACTGGTTCCCCCTCTTCCTTCTGTACAAATTTAAGCAAGACGCTTTCCTGAGCTGTGTCCTTGTAGGTTTAATTACATAATTATATAACATGGATGAAAAAATTTATATTTTATTCTATAATTAGGTAAATACGTAATATATATTTATTTATATGCTCTCAGCTCTTGGAAGAATGCTTTTTAGAGTCTCACTGGCATCAGAGCTCTCTGAAACAGTGCAGGAAAAACCCTTCTGTCACACCACAATTCCTTTCACTGTGAAGTGTTTAGGAAACCACTGAATGTGGCACTCAGTGCTTTGGTCTGGTTGACAGGGTGATCACTGGTCAAATGCCGGGTTTTGGAGGTCTTTTCCAGCCTAAATGACTCTGTGCTTCTGTGAAAGTAGTAGCAGAAATCACCATTTTGAAAGTCTCTGTGTAATCTGTGTTTTCCATAAGACAGATAATCCCCCGAAGACTCCAGTCACGTACTTAACAACCGCAGAGATAAAAATACGGCAGTTACTCCTTTTTTTAATCTTTAGAGCAAGAAGCAATGAACTTCCAGTTCTCTGCAGCGTGGCAGAAATGTTTTTCTTTGTGTGTTTCAGCTTTCAGGAGGCCGAGTCTGGACATCCAGTCCCCGCCCAACATCGGGCTGCGGCGCAGCGGGCAGGTGGAGGGCGTGCGCCAGATGCACCAGAACGCCCCGCGCAGCCAGATGGCCACCGAGAGGGACCTGCAGGCCTGGAGGCGCAGGGTCGTGGTGCCAGAGATCCCCCCCAGCCTGCTCAGGTCTGTTAGCAGCCTGCAGGGACAGCGCAGCAGCTTGGTTTGTCTAAATTGGGGGCTGTTACACCAAAGGTAGAATGGATGCTGTTGGAACAGTTCAGCGTTGTGGGCAGATGTGCTTAAAAACCCTTAATTGTAAGGTCCGTTCAATGAGAAGAAACAGAAGTTGTCCAGTTAAATGATTCTCCCCTCTTTCAATATTTTAAATCATCTTCCAGGACAGCTAGATCACCTAGATTCTTGCTTTCTCCAAAATAAAAGATGCAGGTTAAATTCATTTCCGTGGAAGAGTTGGGTGAGATTGTGCTTTCTGTGAGACTTTTGGAGGTGATGAGTTACAGCCACTTGAATTGCTAAACCAGTTGCTTTCAAAAGTACTATCAGTATTCATTTGTGGACAGTAGAATTAGTAACTAAACATCCCTTTTTAAAGGTACAACAATAAATGCTATCACATCTCTGAGGGTTTTAAGAAGCATTCCCAGTGTTGGGAGGTGGAGAGATTGCAAAGGGAAAAATGCGAAATAAAAAGGAGGTTGAAAATGTGGGTTATATTTTGATGTTTGGAAGGAAGACTTTCTTAGCATCCATATTTTTTACTCTTACCTGGAAATGATAGGATGGTTTAGAATTATTTGAGCAACAGTAACATCTGAAATTAGAAATGGAATGGAAGTAGGTGTAAGGAATTTTGAGAGGGATCCCTTAAAGAGACCAGCATTGTCAAAACAGGTGTAGAATGAGATTTTCATGGCTTTCTTGTAGGAAACAGGAAGAATACCGTATTGCAAAAGGGGAAGAAGAGAGAGATCTTTATGCAACAGAGAAGAAAAAGTCATTTGAGTCACTGGAAAAGGTATGTGGCAGCTTCTAGGAAAGTGAGCATTCTCAGGGACAAGTGGTGGTGTAGAAAATAAAAGCAGAGTTCTCTGATAGAGTCTTCAAGGACCCTGATGATTCTTGGGGGACAAGGTTTGATTTATTTTTATGGATACTTAGAATTCTTTTTGCTTTCAGTCTTGCCTGCTTCCATGTGAGGTATCTGACAGTAATTTTTAAAGGCAGGATGGCTTTCAGGCTGTTTTGGTTTGACTGCAGTTAGACACAGCTACTGCAGGTCCTGCTACAGCACTGAGGTGCAAGTGAGAGCATTCAAGGTCCTGCATTTGAGGAATCACAGGCTATAGTGCTGTTTGTTCCCTTGTCACTTTACTTCAGATGACATTGTTTTGTATGGGGAAACTTCTTCAGACTTCCCTCCTTTGAAATGCTTTTTTCATTACCTGTTTTGTGGGAGAGATTGGCAAGAGGCAAAACTTGGTTATTGTGCTGTTTTTATGAGATCGTGGCCTGATCCTCTGTGTCTTGTGGTACAAAACAATTTGATGCAAGAATTCTACTGCATGATCCCCTTTACTGAGGGGAGCTGGGGGATTGAAATGAGATGATCTTTAAGGTCCCTTCCAACTCGAGCCCTTCTCTGATTGTATAATTGCACATTGTAGGCAGTTAATGTCTTGCTTCTGTAGATACATTTATTTATCAAGTCATGTGAGTGGAGCTGTCGCTGTAATTTATAATGAGCAGTTTCTTACAACAACTAATTAATTTGGAACAGCAAATTTAAAACTATTGGCTTACATGGAACTTATTTCTTGTGAAAGGGGGTTTTAATGTAATGAGGCTGTTTCAGGTTTTGCATTCAGCAGTGCTTTTAGCCACCCTTTACCACTCATAAAAGTTTGCCACATAAATATTTTTATTTAGCCCCTGTTTTTTCACTTCTTTATAAATTAGAGTGACTCTGAGTCTTCATTGATCCAGTCGAAGCGTCGACTGCACAGACGGAAATATTCCAACTACCGAACACGGAATAACATTGAGCAGCTGGAGTCTTCTGAGGAGGAGAGGGACAACTGCTTTGGCTTGATAGAGCAGGTAAGTTCTCTTCTGAGTTTGGATTTTGAGCCTGAGCTGCTCAATAAATGAAATTTTGTGTAAATGTGTATTTTCTCTCTTAAAACATGCAAACAAAAAACCCCCACCCCTTCTTTTTCCAGAGCAAGTAATTCTGGAAGCACCATTATTGTTAGCACTTCTCAAACCTGTTACGTTGCTTTAATAAAGACAGTGTTTCCTGTCATTTATAAATGGCTGAACTGGTTTTGCTGAGAATCTTCTAAACCAAATGCACAGCCCAAGGCAATAATGGACAATGCTGAGATTGGTCAGGTGACATTTAGATTTTAGATGTGTTTTGATTTTTTTCTATGGAAATTTTGAAGGCTCTTGCTAACGTGATTCTTCCACAGGGTCTGTTTCTCTAGGCTCAGGGTGATACAGGACTCTGTGGCTAGCAGGAGCTTTTTTGTTGTGTCTGATGTGTTATCAGACTCTCTAAATGGGTGGTAGGACTGCTTGGACTGCCCTTGTCTTGTCTTGCCCACAAGGAAATAATTTTAAAGTGGGAAAGGGAGAAGCGGAAGGAGCAGAGAAGCTTAGACTTGTTGGACCAGTAACTTTGTTAAGGAAGAATGGTCAACAAAAGGGAGGATGTTTAGGAGGAGATCTTGCAAGTAAGATGAGGAATGGTATTCCTTGGAAATTGGCTCTCCTTTTCTTGCCTCTTAATAAAGAATTTTAGTGTGGCTAAAAACAATCACTCTGATTGATTGAGAAGTTCAGTGAGTATTGTCCATCTGCACAGTGTATGAGCAGGTTTTCGTGAGAGGACTGTGAGCTTTGTTGCTCTGAAAATGACAGTCAGTTGGACTAATTCAAACACTTGAAGCTACAATTGAAATCTCATGGGATTTTCTATTCTTTTTCTTTTTTTTTTGCTTGACAACATACAACTTGACACGTGAGCCATGCATCATATTGAGTCATTTCAGTTATGAAAAAACATGTAAAACATTACATTAATGCAAATAAGTTGATGAACAACAACTAAAGTCATAACATATTTTGGTGTATCTCTGTTGTTTAGTGTTGCATTTAAATACATGCATGAGTACTCCAATTAGTACTTGGTCAATCAGTTGATACTTAAGCAAGGGGAAAAAGCCCTCATCTGATTCTAATTTGCATAAGCAATAAAAAAAAATCATAGCAGTGACAGAATATCCCCTTGTTGTGTGTGGAGAGATGATGTGATTGTTTTTCTTGATCTATTCCTTTTGCAATGTAAATTCTTCCCTGTCAGTCAGATTTTATGATGTATATTACATGACCTTATTACTTTCATTTCCATTTTAACAACTTTTTACCAAACTTCTTTTTAGTTTGATTATGTGGACATCAGGTTTTTTAGTTTCAGACCCTTAAAACATGGCTTTGGCTTCACTGTGTAATTTTAAATTTAGGAAGCTGAAGAAAGTGAGGGCTCTGGTTCATCTGATGAAGAGGAAGAGTGGAGAAGTGACAAGAAAAGCAACAGTAATAGTTCTAGGTAAAGTGAAAAAACACATCCCATAATGATTTTTACTTGAATTTTGACAAATTAAAAGTTGTATGAAAGCTCTCTTGTGCTTCAGATGTGATCATATTATAATAATAACAATCATATAAATAATAATCATACAAGGTATAATTCATATCCTTTACTGACACATTGTATTGCTATTTACTGTTCCGTTTCACCAAAACATTCCTATTTTTTAATGTAACTCCAGTTCCCTCTGCTTGTTTTGCCAGATGGCAAAGAGAGATGAGAGTCTGGAATATTTCTATAGTGTGTTTTGTTCTGGTTTTGGAGGGGTGAGAGATTTCATTTGGGAATTTTTTTTTCCAAAGTTGGTTTTTGGCAATTTTTTGGTTGGGGTGTTGTTTTTTTTTTTTTCCTTCCTTTTAAAAAATTTTTTGAAAAAATCTGAATTTTTGGAAGTTTATAGTTTTATGTAGAACTGTTTTAGATATTCAATATGGCTATTTTAGATATTCTTTCAGAATTCTGTAGTACTAGAAATAAAAAATATTCAGAGAGAGAAAGTGGATGTGTAGCCGAGATTTGTATAAGTGTAAAGAATTTAAGCTGTGTTTGGCTTGCGTGTTCCTTAGGGAGGGCTTCTAATGAGTCCAGAATTCCATTGCACAACTTTCTGGAATAAAATGACTGATTTTGGAATTCACCAGACTTCAGTTGTTTGAAGAAATGTGCTTTGAATTACTGGATTCTCATGTTAAGCTTCAAGTGAAGTAATGCTTACAACAGGTCAAAGTGATTTTGAAGTTACTTTCAAAAACATTTGCTATCTCCTGGTATTTTTCTGAGAGAGTTCAGAATTCTGAAATGGTGACAGCTTGGTTCTGTTTGTGTTTTCCCTGCCCTGTGTGGACAGTGACTCCTCAAGCAGATATTCCGACTGGATCGCGGATGCCGGGATCAACCTGCAGCCCCCCGTGCGGACCTCGCGGAGGAAAGCAGTCAGGTACTGCAGCACCTCCGAGGATGAGGTGTCAGCTGAGAAATCCTCTCCTCCCAAGAGAAGAAGGAGGAAAAGGAGGAAAAAACCCAAACCAAAAAAGCAGGAGGAGGTATAAATTTCATTTTTTTCTGCTCAGTCTTTAAGGAATTTCTCTTAGGTTTTAGATCTCTTCATTAGAAAATGTTAAAACAATAGTTACTCCCATTAGCCAAAGATCTTACTGTCACTACACATAGGGTACATGAAGTTAATTTGAGACCATTCCCAATGTGAGGGATCTGCTGATTTGTAGGGAGGAATCTGCATTCCAAGTGAAAGCACTTTCATTTTCCAAATCAAATGGGTTCTCAAGGTTGATGATGTTAAAGGGGAAATGTGTTAAATATCAGTACAGAATATCAAACTTTTCCCAAGGGCATGGAGTGATAGGACAAGGGGTGGGGGATGGCTTTAAACTGAAGGAGGGCAGGGTTAGATTAGGTTAGATGAGGAAGGAATTCTTGACTCTGAGGATGGTGAGGCACTGGGACACATTGTCCTCAGAAGTTGTGGCTGCCCCATCCCTGGAAATGTCCAAGGCCGGGTTGGATGGAACTTAGAGCAATCTGGCCTAGTGGAAGGTATCCCTGCCCGTGGCAGGGGGTAGAACTGGATGATCTTTAATATCTCTTCCAACCCAAACCATTCTGTGACTCTATAACTTGGTTAAACTGTCTGGTTCTCTACCTGTTTTAAATCTTCAGGGGCACAGTCACTGCACTCATGGTAGCCATTTATACTTCGGTTGAATTTTAAATTTTTTTATAAGTTACAATAATTTCTCTTTTTTAAGCTACTCAGTTTTTAAAGTTAATTTCATTAATTACCCTTTTCAAGTTACAACAGCTACTGTGAGTTGTTTTCTACCATAAAGGAGCAAACAAATTCTCAAATTCTTTTTTTAAGCCTGGGGTTATTTTGATACATTTGGTATGTTCTTCTCTCCACCCTTTCACTTTCTTCCAAGTAGAATCAATAGTTTCTTGCAGCTTGATAAATTTTTAAGTGGGTATTGAGACTGTCATCTAAATTATAAAACTTTCTGCTGAGACCTGCATAATAATGACTTGCTCACTCAAATCTTCAGATAGGAAAGTTTAGTATTAGAATTACAAATACAGTTACAACTCAAGCAAAGCCTTGGAGGAATTTTGCTGCTACTGCTCGGAAATGCTCTAGATTAGTCCTTTATAAGTTATGCTGTTGTGTGCCAAATCAAAGTGGAATGATTTGTTTTGAATTCATGTGCATTATGTCTGATTTTGTGAAGGCTGATGCTGCAGCACAACCATTAAACTTGGAGCTGTCCTATGACTGGCACCCTCCAGTTTGGATCACGGACACGGCCCTCCGAAGGTCCCCATTTGTCCCTCAGATGGGTGATGAGGTAGGAACATGGATTAAAATCTTCCTGTGCTTGTGATTATTATAATTGCTAAATACAGGAAGACATTCACTGCTTGGGGCTTGCTGGGGTATTTTTTAGGTGATATATTTCCGACAAGGGCACGAAGCTTACATTGAAGCAGTGAGAAGAAATAACATTTATGAACTGAATCCACACAAGGAGCCATGGAGAAAAGTGGTGCTTAGGGTAGGTCTGCACTAAGGGTTCTGTGGGGTCAACACAGAGACTGTGGCTGAGGACTTTTACTACACTGTTTGGAAAACATGGATTTCTGAGGTTACTACTATTTCCCTATGGGGAAAGTGTCTGCAATTACCAGATTGTCTTCAGAGTTTTCTGTTGGGAGGCCCAAATTAAATAGCTGTGTGAAAATCCTAAGGCTAACACACTGTCTTCTGTTGAAATCTCAAGTCTAATTCCAGTATTTTGCATGTGGGTACAATTGGTTAATTCATGTTAAACTCATAGTTCTGTGCATGGTCCCTGAGATAAAACCTGCTGAAGCTGTTTGTTCTTACCCTGTAGGATCAGGAATTGGTAAAAATTGTTGGAATTAGATATGAAGTTGGTCCTCCCACGTTGTGTTGCCTCAAGCTTGCCTTTATAGATCACGCCACTGGAAAACACACAGACAAATCATTTTCCATCAGGTATGTGCAGTTTTTTTAGTTTCTTGAAAAGTATTTAAGAATATACTTCTCTTTAATGTTCCTAAAGCCCTGAGGCACACGTGAATGATGATTTTTTTTTTATCCAGGTACCACGACATGCCCGATGTTATCGACTTCCTTATCTTACGCCAGTTCTATGACGAAGCGCGGCAGAGGAACTGGCAGGCCTGTAAGTGTTTGCTGAGTGTTGAACTGAACAGTTTTGAAATCACAAGTGTGTCCTTGTTTGTCCTAATTGCTACATGTGCTGTTTGTAGGGTCAGAGAGTTCTCTGGTAGGCAAGAGGTAGAAATTTGAACCGTGGAGGGACTGCAGTAGATGTAAATACAGTCACCAAAATACGTGTCAAGACTCTTCTGTTCCCTTTTTTAATTTTAAAACTAAATAACAGACTTACATGTCAGTAGGTCTAGAACTTTAATTATGGAGAGAAATCAAGCAGTACATTTATCAGAAGTTTTTCTGATTTCCTGTGGCAGCCCCATGGTTAAATACTTCTCTCAGCAGAATGTCTGTGTTTGCTGCAGCTGACAGGTTCCGCTCCATTATTGATGATGCCTGGTGGTTTGGGACAGTGCTGGGTCAGGAACCTTATCAGCCTCAGTATCCAGACAGTCACTTCCAGTGTTACAGTGTCAAGTAAGTACAAAAAGATTTTATTTCCAATGTTATTAGTGTGTCTCTGCTCTCACACAACTGCCTCATTGCTATGAGAATGTATAAATTGTGCACTTAAATTATTTTACTGGTTGTGGTGTCACTTACTGCTTTTAATTTGCTCTTGTAGCACAGTGTGAATGTAATAACTTGTGGCAACTTGTTAATGAGTGGTAATATGGTAAAAGAAGTTGACCTCTTCACATTTCCTGTACTGACTAATGCTGGGTCTTTCACACAAAGCAAGCAATGTAATTTTCTGTGAACATTAATTATTGGTCTGCACTGATATTTGGTTTGGGAATGTTGAATCTCCTCTGCGGTTGCTGACATCAAGGTCCTTATGCCTTAAGTCCTCACACTTTGGTCTTGCACATTGTGCACCCTTTTTGATACCAACAAAGAGGCCTTCCCACAAAGGAGAGGAATGGTAAGCAAAGATATCTCTGAACTTCAGTGTTCAGACTCAGGGTATTGACCTTGTCCTGCCCTGTCCAAGCTGTCTGGAATAGAACCACAGAATAGTTTGGGTTGGAAGGCACATTGAAGGTCACCCAGTGCCACCCTCTGCAGTAGGCAGGGATACATTCCACTATCCCAGTGTGCTCCAAGCCCTGTCTAACCTGGCCTTGGACACTTCCAGGGATCCAGGGACAGCCACAGCTTCTCTGGGCAACTTGTGCCAGAGCCTTACCACCCTCAGAGTCAAGAATTCCTTCCTAGTATCTAATCTAACCCTTCCCTCCTGCAGCTTAAGGCCATTCCCCCTTGTCCTTCACTCCATGCCCTTGTGAAGGTCCCTCTCCAGCCTTCTTGTCACCTCCTTTAGGCACTGAAAGGACACTTTCGGAATTTTGCTTGGTTTGGATTCCCCCAGTGAGGGAGGACTGTAAGGAGAATAAACAGTGAATATTTAATATTCCTCTTCCCATCATGCCCAGAGATAGTTCCCATGTCTTTTATGGTACATTTAATAGTCACAGTTTTATTGTTGGAGGACTTTGTAATTTCTTTTTCACTCAAAGGCTTTTGAACCTGTTGCTCACCACAAAGAAGGGAAATTTTATAGCTACTAGACAATCCAGTGAGACTGCCAAGATTGTGTTATGTTTTAGTTCCTTGTCTCATCTACTTGTCTTTTCTCTCAATGATTTTCCTTGGTGAGAAGGTGGAAGTTAACTCCCAGATTGAAATTCTTGCCTGTTACCTTCCCTTTCATATTCCATCCATTCCATGTGTTTTGTTGTGTACAGTTGTTCCTTAGGAGCAAGTTCAGATGGGCTTTGGTTTTTTCTTGGCCAGTTCCAAATCAAGTTTTCAGTTAGGAATAAAAGCCTGGTGCCAATTTCCTGGGCTCCTTTCTTCTGTAAGACCTAAAGGATATTTCAATATTTAAGTGCACCAGCCTTTAACAGAAAAGTCTAGAGCTGCTTTGAAGTGAGCAGGGAGGGAATGCTGTGTTCCTTAAGATCCCTCTCCAAAGGGACTTTATTCTACCTGGCCTCAAAACAGCTCTTGTAGAGCAGAGTCTTCAGATATGTGTATAAAAACATCCGGAGTGTTTGGCAGCTGTATTTAGGTTTTGTGACTTGGCTGGGTCTGTTGCTCTTCTTGTCACATTTACCTCAATTTATCACTGTTACTGTTGTATAGAAAATAAATGAGTTGAAGATAATTTTCTTTTTTTTTGTTGTTTTATTGGCCAGAAAATAACAGGTGTTTGTGTAGAAGCAGCTTGATGTATTATGAAATTGTATTACCTGGATGAATGGTCCTTAAGCAGAACCAAGTTGGCCTTAAGCTGTACTAAACTCTTGATAAAGTCTTACATGCAAAATTATGAATTAGTATATCTATTTGTGAATATCAACAACTTGGGAAGTATTGTAGAATAACTGGGGAGGAGAGCTGAACAGATGAACCTCTAGGACTCTCTTTGTTCATAAAGATGAAATAGGCTTGAATGATCAAAGTTTTCCTAAGTCATTTAGAAATCCAAAACAATGGAGAGCTGCTCTTGCCAGAGCAGAGGTTTAGTTTTAAAATACTCTGAGCATGATCATTTCAGTTACCAGTTGGTTTGAAATAAACACATAGGAAGCATTAGCCCAAGTATCTGAGTTTATTAAGGCATCAGAAGTAGACCCAGGAATTTGGGGAACTCTGACAGGAAACTGCTGGCAAAGCTCTGGAGGGAAATGGGTGAACTGCAGGCTGATCTATTTGTTTCTGGTATGTGCCTCTAATAAAGAACAATAATAAAATAATGATCAGCTGTTCCAGTTAGACATATCTTACCTTGGAAATAGAGAAATTCATTTGTGTTTTATGTGTTTTTAAAAACATGTAAAAATCTGCCCAAATGTGGTGGGTTTTGGAGGTATCTCAAAATGATGTTTACACCTAATAATTAAGTATCAGAGGGAATATAGAGATATATCAATAGCAAACTTGTGTTTGCTTTTGCTTTGTCCTGGACCTTAATTAACTGCAGTTTCTTCATTTTATATTTATCCTTTTCTTTGTCTTAATGTCCTCTGCTTTATAAATTGAAATGCTAACGTATGAAATGCCTCACTTATGTTTTCCCTTAAGCCGTGGACTTGCAGAACTCCTGTTGTGATTAGCAAAAAAAATCTCCTATATTCTTCTCTAGTCTTCTCCTTGATGTTATCTCACTTTTCCAAGTGTGCATCTTATTTTTCTTCTTCATCTTGATACAGGCTTTGTAAAATTGATCTATGTATTGGGTAAGTTGCATACAGCCAAAATCAGGAGCACAATTTTAATCTGAAATTGATTATGAAGACTGTTGCCATTTTGCTGATGGCAAAGCAGTGCTTTTGTTCATGTACATGTTTATACAGTGTATTTTGTCAATACCTACAAATAGCTGCAATTTAAATGTGCTTGGAGGGAGCACTTGTGAGTCAAGGAACTTTAAATTATTCTTTTATTTTTTTACTTGATGAATCAGATGGGACAATGGTGAAATTGAAAAGCTGAGCCCGTGGGACATGGAACCAGTCCCTGATAATGGTAGGTAGAAACCCTTTAATAAAACAGCTGAATGTGCTTTTCCCTCTTTCCAGTTCCTTTGTTTCATGCAGGTAGTGGACCTCAGGTGATTTCTGTCTTAAAGACAGTATTGAATCAGATTTAGTAAAATAGTTTGAATATACCAGTATTTTTTCCTTTTGCATCTTCCAGGGCAATTTTGCGGAAAAAAAAAAAAAAAAAAACCAAAAACTTTCAATGTGTAACTCTGATTTACGGAATAAAATCTGCTCCTTCCAAATGTCAGCTTTCAAAAATAATCTCAATTTTCAAACTATGAATTTGTTGTAGTACATTATAATACAAGGGGGTGCAAGAAGAATATATATAAAATAATTTCCAGTCAGCAAATCCTTACTGCACATCATTTAAAACCAACAGTTATAAAGTTTCCTGGTCATATCCAAATTATCTGTAAATGAAACAGCTGGATTCCTCGTTTGTCTTACCAATTCACTTTTCCAGTGCTTGTCAGTACTAGCTGGGAGGGGGGAAGGAAATTTTGGGAGATACTGAGAGAGCAGTTACTGAATAATCTGTCAAAAAGATAATAGATTTAATTCAAAAGTGCAGAAAAGCAGAATTTAGAAAAATTTGCTGTTTGTATCCATTTTGTGTAATATTTTGTTCCCACAGCCTTAGCATTAAACTGTACTTCAAGGCAAGGATTACTTTTGTCAGTTACAAGCATAGAATTATGTAATAAGTGTGAGCGCTCAACAATTCATCTTGTTTTCACTTCTTCCCCAATTTGCCCTCTTCAGTTGATCAGCCTGAAGAATTAGGAGCGAGTGTCTCTGTGACTTTGGAAGAGGTGGAGAAGCTCCTGTACAAACCCCAGGAAGGGGAGTGGGGGATGAAATCCCGTGATGAGGCCTGTGAACGGATTATCCGTGGGATTGATCAGCTCATGACTCTTGGTGAGTGTGATTTGAGCATCAGGTAGTTTCCTCCTGGTGTTACATTTATAAACAGATCGTGGAATATCGCTGGCATCCTTTAAAAAATTCCCTGTGATAAAGTACCGAAGCAGTTATATGTTATTCTGTGCAGTTCTTTGTGGTGAGATCTTTATAATTTTATTTATGATTGGTTTTATAACACTCAGCTCATTTGTCATGTGCCTGCAAGCTTTGAAATAGAATCACAGAAGGGGTCGGGTTGGAGGGACCTTAAAGCTCATCCAGCCCCACCCCTGCCATGGCAGGGACACCTCCCACTGTGCCAGGCTGCTCCAAGCCCCAGTGTCCAGCCTGGCCTTGGGCACTGCCAGGGATCCAGGGGCAGCCCCAGCTGCTCTGGGCACCCTGTGCCAGGGCCTGCCCACCCTCCCAGGGAACAATTCCTGCCCAATCTCCCATCCAGCCCTGCTCACTGTCTGTTTGAAGCCATTCCCTGGCTCCTGTCCCTCCAGCCCTTGGGAATTCTCTTTCCATGTTTCCTGTCAGCTCCTTCAGGCACTGGAAGACCAAAAATAAGGTCAAACAGTAAAATTTTGTTCTTCTTGCTGTTTTTGCCAGACATGTCAGCAGCTTTTGCTGGCCCAGTGGACCTGTGCACGTACCCCAAGTACTGCACGGTGATCGCGTATCCCACGGACCTCAACACCATCCGCACCAGGCTGGCCAACAGATTCTACAGGTCAGTGCTGCCTCAGGAGCAAGGCAGAAACTCATTTTGGCACTCTTTTCAGAATTACAGTAAGCCCTGACATTCTTTCTTTGAGAAATCTGCTGTTTGAAATCACCAAATATTAAAAAAAAAAGTCTGAAGTTACTTCAGTGCTGATGACAATTCAGATTTTGAAGGGCTGTCCTTCAGTTACTTTGAACTTGAAGAAGGTTAAGCTCTTGCTATTTTCAGAAATGAGCTTAAACAGGAGAGGTGAAATGTTAAGTATTAGGAGTAGCATTTATTAAATGATAAAAACTTATAGAAGAGAAAGAGGGAGGAGTGTAGTGATGACAGAGTTCTGATTTGCTGGGTGTGCTGGTCATCCATAGCTTGAAAATATATTTAAGTATATTCTTCATCTGGACTTGCATTCACTGTGTCTGTAAATACAGTGAAGAGTTATTAACAGTGATTTTTCTCCTGTATAAGATGGAAAAAATGTCTTGGGAAACAATTGGAAATTCTGTAGGTGAAGAACTGCAGACTTGGGGCATCCCTACTTCACAGGTATAAGGAATTGGAAAAATGAATTGTAAAAAAAAGACCCCAAAATTACATGTTTGTGCCTGCTCATTTCTATCAAGTTATCATTTCAGTTTGTAGCTGTTCCTCAAATCTTGTCATTTTACAGAGGGCACTGCTTTGAGTAGTTAGTTGGCCTCAAAGCAGGGTCTGAAGGAAGACAGAAAGGGACATCGTAGCTGATATGTCTTTAAAAATGTAATTACACAAAGCTTCTTGTCACTCCTTTTTAATTGCTTGTGCTTTGTATTTATTAATTAAAAGTTCCTCAGATATGACTCGTGTTCCATTTCTCAGGGCTTTGCAACAAGCAGCTTCTGATATTTCCAGAAGAAATGTGATAATTTAGAGTAGTGATTAAATAATACTTCCCCCCCTTTTGAATAAGTCAAATATAAGCTTTATAAAAATGCTTGTGTTCTTAAAGATTCCAGGAAATCTATGCTCCTTGGGATAATTTCAGTGGTATTTTATGATTTAGTGGTAACAGGTGCTAGTGCTTGCTTGGCCAGCTGTATTAACTGAGTTTATATCACAAGCTGTCTGAGGATGAATTATCAAAAATGAGTTTGGAAATTAGTGATGAAAGATGTGCATTGTTGGGTTTGCTTCCTTGGAGTTTCCATGTGAAGGAAAAGTTTGAGACTGCTCTAAAGGGACATAAAACAAAAGACATCTAAATCTAATATGGACAAAAAATTACAAAGATAAAATTTTTGCTAGTTTTCAGCTTTTCTTTAGTATTAAAGATGCAATGTTTTCTAATTTGAAGGAGAATCTCAGCATTGGTTTGGGAAGTCAGATACATTGAAAGCAATGCCAGAACCTTCAATGAGCCTGGGAGTGCTATTGCCAGAGCTGCAAAAAAAATCACCACCCAGCTCTTAAAGTTTATCAAGTAAGTGGCATTTTAATCTAAATAGTGCTTGAATCCTTGTGCTTTTGCACAGTGGGAGAGTAAAAACAGCTCAATATCCCTTTGTGGCGAGCCCTGCTTTGACTGTTTTCAGTGCACTGTAAGGACAGGTGTAGAACTCTGAGTGTTACCTTGAAAACTGAAATGTTCAGCTTAGAGGCATTTTGACTTTTTCCCTGGTATTTTTTTGTCCCAAAATACCACTTGATATTGAGCATGTTGAGTAGCTCAGCCTGTAAAAAGTAACTTCTGTGCTGTCCTGTGTAGAAGTTCCTGTTGTAGCTTGTCTGACTGAATTGAAAGGTTAAAATAAACTGAGAGGTTTATTTTGAAAGTGAGTGTGAGCAGCCTTCCTGCACCTGGGTAGCCCCTTTCAAATCCCTGATCCTGATTTTTATATTCCATTTCATACTTAGTTACTGTCTTCCCTTTTATATGTAGCACTTGGTTGTGGCTGAGTTTAATTTAGGAAACAACAGCTCTGCTTTTGCTATTCCAGTAACAGAGATTTAATTGCATTGCAGTGACCAGGACTGTACAAACATTTTTGAATTATGTAGCACAACAGATGATGAACAAGATTGTCATGATGCTGATCTGGTAAGTTGGGGTTTTTTGTAAAAAAATTCCAGTAATTTATGGTGGTAAGAAGATACCACCAAACTTCAAATATTGTTGGTAAAATTGCTGAGTTATTTACATAGCTAGTACAAACATGGACTATATTAAGAAGCTTTTATGAACGTTTTATGTCATTTATTATCAGTGAATTGCATTACTGATAATATTTAGTCACTGAAGTTGAAAGCTGTTGGGTAATTGCAATTCTGATTGTGGTTTTTCCTTTTCTCAAACCACTGAACATTCCAGACTCCCAACTCTTGTCCTTCTCTAGGATATTGCTTGCCAAGTCTCCCAGATGCTGTGTTACATTTTTTCTATGCTCATCTTCTGTCTTATTGAAAGAATTGAGCAGAAAATGTAATTTTACCAGTGTTAAATCTAAGGATACTTTTAGCCCCCATCACCTGTTTTTTTTAAGATCATTGGTTTTTATTTTGTGCAGGATGATGAAAAATGTGTTCCAAGAACATCATACAGAAGAAGAAAAGTGAGTTGGCCAGTCTTTACTTTATAACCCAAATT
This sequence comes from Corvus moneduloides, assembly GCF_009650955.1. Classification (NCBI taxonomy): domain Eukaryota; kingdom Metazoa; phylum Chordata; class Aves; order Passeriformes; family Corvidae; genus Corvus; species Corvus moneduloides. The sequence goes on from NC_045477.1 coordinate 120,373,621, forward strand.
AGGTGGAATTTTTTCTTGCTGTATTTCAGGAATGCTTTTCCTAACTTTTTTTTTCCCCCAAGGGACGGGGCTTTAAAAGAGGAAAAAGCCTGAAAAGTGGCTATGATGAAAACTGTTGGAAGAAGCAGTGCATGGAACTGGTGAATTTAATTTTCCAGTGTGAGGATTCTGAACCTTTCAGGCAGCCAGTTGATTTGGATCAATATCCGGTAAGTTCTTCTTAGTAACGTTGATAGATTCTTTTTTTCTTGCTGTCTTACTGTGCCTTGTAGGGAAATAATTTTACATAAATCTGTATTTTCTTAATTAAAGTTTCTTTAAATATGTTTACTGAGCCTGAGCTATGAGTTTGATTTATTTCCCTCTCTTTCAGTTGTTCATGGTATTCTTCCTACCCCTTCAGTCTCTTTTTTTCTCTAAAACCCCAACAAACTTAATTTAAAGGAAAAAAAAACTTCTTTACAGCGCATAACTTTTCCTGGTGACTTCACATTTTGAGTTTGAGTCTCACTTCAGGCTTTAAAAACATCTTGAGGTTCTCTAAAAAAAAAAAAAAACCATGAACAGGAGAGAAAAAAAGATCAAGGTGTTTTGATGGGGTTTGATTTGGGGTTTTTTTTGTGGTTGTTGTGTTTTGGGGGTTTTTTGGCTGTTTTTTATACCAGGTCTGTTGTTTCTCTTGATAAAATTCATGGGATAATGAGAAGGAGATTTTAAATCAACCAGTGTCAGCAAAAGTGTTGCTTTCTGCCGTGGTGCTTCTCTTTCCACTGCCGGTGAAGATAATTTGTGTAATTTTAGCTACTCCTAAATGACAGAAATAAAATTCAGAAGTGTTTTTTTGCTTTATACTTTTCACAGAAGTCTTTTTTTCATATGTTTTTTTATAGGATTACAGGCATATTATAGACACTCCAATGGATTTTGGTACAGTGAAGGAAACTCTGGAAGCTGGAAACTATGACACTCCAATGGAACTGTGCAAAGATATAAGATTGATATTTAGCAATGCAAAATCTTACACTCCAAACAAAAAGTCAAAGGTAGCTGTTAATAGTTGGGGGTTTATGAATGTCTTAATGAAATTAAATTTTACTTTGCAATTTGTTTATCAGTACTTTTGGTAAAGCTGCTGGTTCGGTAGATAGTGAGGAGAAATATGACAAAAATATTTAATATGATCATTTCCTGTTTATTTAGTGTGCCATAGGACTGCCTGTCTTTTCCTATTGCTTTTCTGTACAGTTTTTTAATATTACAACTGTTAGTCTTGGCTCAAAGGCTCTGTTTTTAATATAAACCACTTCATTACCTAGATTTATAGTATGACCTTGAGATTGTCAGCCCTGTTTGAAGAGAAAATCAGAAGAATTGTTTCAGATTTCAAAAATGGTCAGAAACAGAATGAAAAGCTACGGAGAAACCAGAGGTACACGAGAAGATTTAATAATCAAAGCTCAGTGCAGCAGCCCACCAAAATGCTCAGGTAACTAAATTAGGAATGTATAAAGATCTATCTCAGCTGACTGATACTCATATTGACTCTCACAGTAAGTCTGTGAAGAGGGGAACAATTGGTTTTTTAAATGGTTTGTAACCCCAGTGAGACTTTATAATTCTCATGCTGTAGGAACAATATGTTAAAAAAAAATAGGGGCTTTTTTGTAGTATAAAACTGAGAAATAGGAAGAGACAGAAGAGTAGAAAAGGTTGGGGTTTTTTTAATAGTTGAGTCAGAAAATAAATGTTTAACTGAAATAATGAGGAATGAAACAAAGATTTACTTGCTGGATATATCACAAAGATGAAAATCTGCATAAAATACATATTTTGTCACATACAAAATAAAGTCAGTCTGTGGAATTTCTAGAAATTGTCACTTGCTGGAGCTTTCAGTTGGGATCTAGATTTGCCTTTTCTCTTTGGAAGGCAAACAAACTTTTGACACAATTGTTGTTTGGCACGATTAACTCTTGTTCTTAATTTGCATGTGGGACAAAGTGAGACAAAATACAAAAGCTAAATGTGGTAAATTACTGAAACTGAGCTTCTTCCCTTCTGCTGCTGTCCAGTCTTCTTTCTCTAGCAGGGAAAGAATAGGAATAAGAGTTTTAAGAAAAAATATCTAATTTCAGGGGATTACCACACACCAGGATAGGCAGAAATTGTCTTTTTGAACCTCACTTGTGCTCCTGTCTAGAGAATTGTGTGTGACTGCTTACAAGGCAGTGGGCACAGCAGAAGGGAGGTTTGGGATAACAGAAATAGCATTATACACTTTGTACACCTGGATGAATGTCTGAAAACCTGCAATGTAAGGAAAAAACTGACAAAACACTTCTGTAGGTGAAAATAATTGACACAGCAGGATGGCAGGTAGCACTCAGGTGTGTGTAGTAAGGAAGAACCAAATTAGTGAGGTTTTCTTTATTTTAACCAGTGAACTGTGTAAGGTTCCACCTTCTGTGTGTGTTGGGAGCTCGAGTTTATTGTGGAATAATGTTAGTCTGGAGAGCACTTCGTTTGAAGCTTATGTGCAATTATCCAGAGGCTGGGAACCCAACAGGAATTGAGGCGGCTGCTGCAGCTTCCTGGTGAAAATAAGACAACAAGATTGTCTAGAGGACATCCACCATTAAATTCTCTGTTTCTCAGAGCAGAGAAAGATTGTCTCCTCTTGTGTAGCTTCAGTAGGAGTGCAGACTGTTACTTTAATGAAAGCATTTCATGTTTATCCTTGTCAGAGTTAAAATTGTCCTACACCACATTAGCTCATAAATTACCCTCCCAGAAATATAAAATCCTATTAAATGTTGTTAAAATACCTAATTGCCTTATCTCACCTAGTTTTACAACCTGTGTTGCTCTTACTACTTTTACTCTCACTAGAAATTTGAAACAGAAACCACTGAAGTCTCAGGCCAAACTTGAATCTGAGCAAGAAGATCCTTTTCCTCAGCCTACCTCAAGCAGAGCCGCCTGTGTCTCAAGCCATAAACCCAACACTGGCTCCTACAACCAGAGTTCCTCGGGAGAATCCTCGGATTCCGCCTGCCTGGCATCCTTTGAGAGGAATGGAAAAGCCAGATCAACAACACTAACTACTAATTGTTCTGCTTTATCATCAGGTCAGAGTTTGTAGTTGCTGCAGTTTGCATTCTGAGTTGTTAAATGAGCTTTGCGTTCCTAACGTGGAATTTTTTACACAAGGTTTGGGGTTTTTGTGTGATGATGCAGAGTTTTGTATATTTTACTGGATTTTGGACACTTTTGTTATTTACAGTAGTTGTTATAAAATTTCTTTGAAATCATGTAGGACACAGTCAATTGACTTCTGTTAATCAAAAAATCTGTCAACAGGAAAGCGTAGAATATTTAATAATTGATACTGTATAAAATACAGGTTATATGCCCATATGTGTGTGTGTATATATATATGTTATATAAAACTTGGCACCCACAATTAGCAAGTGACAGAAGTTTCTGAGACTTAAAAACTTCCCTGTTTTTTCCCTTAAATCTCACCTTGATAAAAATTCAGCTTATTTCAAAGGATAAAAATGCAAGTCCTGGTAAAATCTGTTTGAAAGTATTCTCTATCTGGGGTTTTTTTTAAACATGCTTTTTACTTAAATCTGGTGTTTGAAAAGAGCTGGTTTACTTTATTTGAAACTTAAATACAGGTTAAAGAGGCTTCCTGTCATTGAACACTGCATGAATATGGATTTTGTTGAGACATCACTTTGATCCCTGTAAGATATTCAGGCATGAGAATATATTTTAAGATAATGTGAGGAAACTGAATATTTCCAGGATCAGCAAAATGTAACTCTTAACTGGAATCTGTTTAGAATTCTAATTACCAATTACTACTGCTTTTTTTTTTTTTTAGCAGAAAGTGAAATAGAAGGTTCTGGGGTTTCTTCATCTACTTCCTCATCATCTTCATCCTCCTCAAGCAGCTCAGAAGACAGCAAAGGCTGTTCTGGGGCTGCTGTGTCCCCTCCACTGCACAACGGGGTGTGCAGGAGGAGCAGCAATCGCAGGCTGACTCGGAATCGAGCTGCTCAGAGGAAACAGACAGGTATGGTGGGAGGAGTTTCTTGTGAACAGCAAGACACATCCATATTTATATGTATTTTTATATATATTTATAAAAATAACTTAAGTGTAGTTAGTTTTTTTTTAATTGTTGCATATGTAAGATACACATTTTTTTATTGGTGCTAATTTTGAAGCTCTCAAATACTACACTCAACTTTAAAAGGATTTTTTTTTTTCATGACTTAAGGGAGAAGGGTGGAAACCAAGAGCCTGGTGAGAGGGAATGTCTTGCAATATTTTATATTTTAAGAAAAAAAGCAGCAATTCATAAAGAAGTTCTTCTAATTGTCACAAAACCAGCATGCATCTGAAACTTGTGACAGCAAAAGCACGACTGTCACGAGGAATATATTTCATGCATCATGTCTGTGGGCTGAACCTCTCCCAGTTTTGACAAGACTTCAAAGCTGCTATTATATATTTAAGATATTAATCTCTGCTTTCCTTTACAGGAGCACTTCTTCAGGAGAATGGGAATACGAGGAAAACGGTCAGGAAGAAGTTATATGGAAGTGACTCTGAAAACACTTCGGTGGTGACATCCGAGTCCCTCGGCAACAGCACGGGCAGGCACAGGAAAACGCCCCGCAGGAGCGCTGCTGTGGCTGCCAATAAACTGAGGCTGATGAGTGACGTGGAGGAAGAGGTGTCGAGCTCAGAAAGTATTGGAATATGCAGGAACAGGAAGCTGCCCCACCGGAACGCCTCGGCCGCCGCCAGGAGGATGCTGCTGGAGGGATCCGAGGATGAGGCAGGCCTAAAGTCTGAGAGTGACAAAGAAATAGAAGAGCAGCTCACCAAGAGGAAAAGTCTGTCTCAGCCTGGCTCCTCTGCTCCACGAAGGAAATTCGTCAGTGAGTCTGAGAATGGAACCTCGGATTCTGAGCCAGACACGCAGACGAAGCAGAGGAGCTGGCAGAGCAATGGTCACAGACAGCTCCGGGGCCCCATCTGCTCTCTGTCTCCCAAAGTGAAAAGTCCCACCTTAGACTTTTCAGAGGAGGACTCCAAAAGCCATAATTCTGAGGATGGGAGCAGTCAAAAAGTTTCTGATCAGTCAACATCTGTACATGCTAAGGCTGCAGTCAGCAACTCTGAGGATGAGGCGGACTCTGAGTTGGACAGGTGGAATGGCAGGAAAGTCTCTGGGCTGCAGCTTGCTCCTCCTTTAAAAAAAGCAAAAGTCTTGAGTGATTTAGAGGACACAGCAGAATCTGAAGCAGAAGCCAGAGGGGAGGGGGAGAGTTTTGTGTGGGAGAGCTTGGTGCCCACTAGGATTATAAGGAGTTCCAAACCTGGAGCTGCCTCCAGCTTCCATCGCTCTTCTGATTCGGACTCAGAGAGTGACTCCAATAACAGCAATTACTGTGAAACTTCTGCAAAAGCAAAGATGAGGAAGAGGAAAGGAAAAACAAAAATCGTTAGAAAAGGTAATGTTTTTAAAGTTAATTCCTCTGTTTCTTAATACTGAGTAGGTGACAGAGAAAATCTCCAAGAGAGCAGAGTGTTCTCTCCCTTTGTCCTGCTCCTTGTTTTGAGGATTTTGGTAACCAAAACCCTCTAGTTTGAAGTTCTGTTAACTTACCTTAATTTTCTGTTGAGATTTTCTGTGCTAGATTTACAGCTGATTTACAACAGCTATTTTCAGTTTAAAGTAACTTTATTGATAAGTTTTTCAAAATCAGATTGATGGAAAGGTGTTTTTATTACATTCTCACGTCCATGGTGTGCACCAGAACCTGAAACGTGATTTGACTTCCAGATTTTATTCTGTCAATGATATGTAGAGTCCTTAAGACAGAGGGGCACTTGGTAGAAGTAAAATTCATCATTCCACTTGTTTCAGAAAGTTAAATTCTTTGATTTTTGGGTTTTATTCCATAATTTTATCTGTCACTCAGATCTTTGTGTGCTGGCTGATCGTGATTTAGACAGTTGTTTTGGTTTGGGTCTTTTTTAAGCCTGTGAGAATGCTGCTGATGTTTATTAAACTGGGTAATGTACATTGTGCCTCCGTATAATCAGGGAATTAGTCCTGATTTGGAATTTGAAAGACTATTCAGAGGTTGGGGTTTGGTTTTATCCTTCCAAACCTGTCACTGGGCTTTGAAGAATCTTAAGAAAATTGTTGTCTCTTAAGGTGACTTTGTGTTGACAGTTTTCCGCAAGGAATATATACTTGTTTTTTACCAAGATCTTAGTTTTTAATACATATGTAGGGACATATTTATAGAGTTTCTATTTTCAAATATAAGTATGTGTTTTATATATATAACTGTATATATGTATATGCACACTGCCCAATTAGCCAGCTAAATCATTTACGTGGAAGCTTTGCTTTGGTTATTTTTTAAATATATTTGATATAAATAACATATAATCTATTTTGATATAAAATGAAGTCTTTATATAGTTCTTTAGTGTATATTATATAATCTATATTATAGATATGTAGTGTTTAGCATGGGATTTGATATATTTGAAAAGATTGAAAGCAAAGTTTTCAGATAAATTGTGTCAATACTTTGTGGGCTGTAGTGCCCCCTGCAGCTGAGCTGATTGGAGCTAAGGCTGGATTTTCCTACCCAGTATTCCAGGTTTGGAGTATGGCCTGAACCCCAGGACACCTTGCTGAACCAGACTTTTGCATCTTTGTGTCTTTGTGGGTAGTTGGTTTAATGCTCCCTCTCTCTGCCTGTGCCACCTGGCTGTCCCTTTGCAGCTTTTAATTCTGGATGTTCAGTGGGGAATTCCCATACATTTCATTATGGATTTGTTCCAAAGTTAAAATCTCGTATGCCAAATATAATTTTAATATTCTGGCAGTGTTGCAGAAAGGCTGGACTGTTTCATTCTTTAGCCTTGTGTTCCAGCTACTTAAAATAGTATTGGAGGACAGTGCATAAGATAAGATTTAACTCTTCTTCTTCTTAGTCTGTGGATTAATTCACCTTTTATACAGTATTTTGCAGTGTTCAGCAGAAATGTGTTGTGCTTTGGCCATAAAATCACACAGTACAACTACTACAAGTAGTAATATTTATCTGTCATTTCTGGAAACTCTTAACAAATAAAGGAAATTAATTTTGAAAGCATAAAAATAGGAATATACTGGAGTAGTACATAAAATTATTTATATTGAAATAAGGACCAAATCTGGTATATGAAGAGATTGTTAATACTGGTACTCAGCTGGACATTTGGAATTTGTCTCATGATTTTTCCCTCTTAGTATTTTTTTTTTTAATTTACTTCAAGAACTTCTGCTTTTGATTTTTTAAATTCATATGTATGAATAATTGTTTTATTTAGAAGGGAAACACTGATCTTCATAGCACCATTCACATGATTTACAGACTGAATACCTGTTTTAAAACCCAACATAAGAAGCAAGTTATGTATTAAATAAGAAACTACTAACAGAAGTGCTAAAGTCACTAAGGAGCTAAAAGGTTTCAGTGTTCTCCACCTGAAGCCATCTAAAATTGTGAAACTTGCATCTACATGAAATATTACAGTTTCCTTTTTAGATTAAAAAGGTCTAAAAGTCTAACTAGTGTTGCAAATTTTATTCTAGTAAGAAAAATACAACTGTTAATGATGTAAGTATTAATAATGTGAAGGCATTTGTTTGCTAAGCTAGGTAAGTTGTAATTTCTGAGCTAATTAACAGGGTGATGCTAAAGAATGCACTTTTGAGACAATGAAATGGTTTGAAAGTGACAATCTCAAGAGTTAAAGGTATCCCTGGGATACTGATGGAATTTTTATTAAAGAATTGCGATAAATTGCACTTAACAGGTGAAATCAAAATAAAATTCAGTATTTGTGTATTTCATTAAAGGTGGCACCATTTGGGCATAATAAACTAATGCTTTCAGGAATGTAAGACATTAAAAAGAACTTTTTCATCTTCCTTTTGTAGAACCAGCATCAGAGGAGGCTGGCCAGAGTGCCAAAGTGCTGCGGAGCAGGACGTGCATCATCAACTACAGGAAACACATCAAGGTGTCCAACGTGGCGGAGAAGAAGAACCCCCGCAGATGTGCCACGCTGGCAGCCAATAAGATCAAGATCATGAGCGATGCAAAGGAGGAATTATCAAGCTCAGAAAGTGTTTACCCAGTCAGAAAGAACCGCAAGCAGCTCCAGGGCAGTGTGTCGTCAGCCTGCAGGAAGAAGCTGTTCGACAGCTCGGAGGTGGAGGCTTGTTCCAAGTCTGAAAATGAGAGAGAACAGGTTTCTGGCAGGAAAAAGCCTTCCTGCCCTGAGTCTTCTGTTTCTAAAAGGAAATATATTATTGAGTCTGAGAATGAAAGGACTGACTCGGAGACAGAGACTCAGAAGCAGAGCGATAACCACAAGCAGCCACACAAACCCCTCTGTGCTGCAGCTCTGAACAGTTTTGACTACGACTCCTCAGAGGAGAATTCCACAAACCACAGGGTAGAAAATGGGGGAAACTGGGGAGTTTCTAGGCAGGCAGCTTCAGCCCACAACCATTGTACGAGTAACTCTGAAGAGGAGGTAGATTCTGACTTAGCTAAACTTGAAACTAAAAATACCAGAGTAGCAGCAAATAAAAAATCCAGAGCTTCTTTGAAGAGATCAAAACTGGTGGATGACTTCAAAGAAACAGCAGAATCCGACACTGGAGGGAAGAAAGAGGAGAAAAGCTCTGTCTCCGAGGATGTGGAAGCACCCGGGACTGCAGGAAGCTCCAAAGCCAACTTCAACTGTTTCTCCTCGGACTCTGGAACTGATAACACCATCTGCAGCGACGCCACGGAAACGAGGAAGCGCAAGAGGAAATCAAAAACCACCAGGAAAGAAATCCCCAACCTCAACTCACTGAAGCCTTCCAGGAGGCCGCAGCGGAGGAAACGCTGGAAAGGCAGCCAGGAGCAGGACTCGGAGGACGTGGAGTACGGCGAGTGCAGGCGGGCCCAGCGGCGCTCCAAGATCCGCACGCGCAACGGCGGCCGGCGGACTGTGCGCTACAACGACAACGACGACGACGACGACAGAGCCCTCGAGGACGCCGAGTGCGAAACGTAACCTTAACAAAAGGAAAGCCAGCCCATCTCTTCTTTTTTTTCTTTTTTTCTTTTTTTCTTTTTTTTTTTTTTTTTTTTTAAATGGTAATAGCACTAGAACTCCTGATGGATGCTGGCTCTTCTTTGTCCTACATTTCAGGGAATATATTTATATTTTTCTATGAAAAAGTTATGAATGTGATTAGATGATGACTTTCTCCTTTTCATATTTTGACTTGCACTTGCCTGCCCATGTAGCAGCATTTAGCACAGATGCCAAAATGTGCCTCATTATAGGGGCAATTTTTTGTCTTTACTGGTATTTTATTACATATAAACAAGAGTTAAAAAATGTTAAAACACTGCAAACAGGTTAATAGCAGTATGTTGAGTATTATCATTATGGGTGCTGCAATGAAATACTACCTAGGTCATGCAACATTCAAGAACAGATTTCAAACATCTCTAATGCTGTATGAAATCATCTACAATAGAAACAGGCTTCTAAATAATAGTACACACTCTAAAAACCTGGTGGATGCAAGCATTGCATCAAAAGAGGAACGAAAAGGCTGTAACTTCACAGCTTGATTCAGTGCAGGTGTGAAATGTTCTGTACTGGCATTGCTGATAAGCAGTTACCAGTGAAGAGGTTTATTTGCCAATTCCAGAGGCTTTGGTGAAGAGAGGGTTCTGCTGACAGGTAGTACATCATTAATGTGACTTCTATACTGTAAACTTTAAGATTATGAAATGCAGGTGAACTCTTGGGCCTAAGGGTTTTTGTGTGTTTTCTTTATAAAATAGAAAAACAAACAAAACACTTGTTCTGTTTTCTTTATCCGTGGAAAGCTTGAGGTGCAGGATTCCGACATTCCAGACCTGTTTTTGCTACGTTTCTGTTGTTTCTCCATATTTAAAGTGTTTGAATGTTGGATTTCCCATTGATTAAACCTTACCAGTTTCTGAGCATTGCAGTGCATCTCCTGTTTTCACAATGTTTGAGGTGGCTCTTCTTGACAAGAAAGAAAATTTCTTCAGGAAAATATGTGGAAGTTCCTGATCGAACACATCTCAACGACAAATACAGCAACTCTAAATTCTTAGTTTTCCCTGGAATTGTGCTGCTGGGAGCCCCACGACAGCTGCCCTCAGCCCAACACCAGGGAATCTCTGCTCCTTCCCCACTCCGGGGTTCCTCCTCTGCTCTGCAGCTTCCCTTTCTCACCCTTGGGAGAGCTTGGTTATTCCTGATTTCATCATTCAGTAGAAGATGTGGCAGAATATCAGATTTATCCTAACCCAGCTCATTTGAACAGAAATAACAAGTTTGGGAATTGTTTTGCCAGCAGATTGGACTGGTAGTGGGATCTGGAAGAGTTAGGGGGTAAAAAAATGCAGCGTGGCTGTACAATCCCAGTGGATAATGGCAGAACTCCTTGTACAAACGGAAATGCATCATGGAAAAGGGAGCTGGTATCAGTGAGAGCCACTTCTCCATCCCCCTCACTGACATTGTCTGTATTTGCCATCACTTTGCTATCCAGGATATTACTTTGCCTTAGAGAAACACCTTTTTTTTTTTTTTTTCCCCCTTAAAGCTTCCATGTGAAGTCCAAATATAAGTTTAAATCATTCTTGCTCCAGGAAGTTTTATTTAGAGGATAGTCTTTAATAGGATGCAGCAGAATTTTGTAAATTCAAGATAAATGTTTGTCTGGATTCTTTATTTGGGTTCTGAAATACGAACACAGTTATGTTTAGCGATGAAATTTGAGAATGGCTTTGTGTTTTCTTTGAGGGGCAACCTTAGTTACAAGGTAGTAAGTCCACTGTTCTTTTATATTTTCCACAAGTTTCATTGTTTAGCAGCTGCTTATTCTCAGTGTTCTCTGGAGCACAACCTCCAATTTGGGAATAACTGAACGTCAGAGTTTTTATTAATTTTCAGTTTGAACAGCTAAAATTTGGCTGGTCAGTTTGTATTTCTAATCTAGGCTTAGATTTACAAAGCTGGTTTTCCTTCAGGTGCTGTATTCTGTCATAGTGCACCCACATGTTCATGGTGATCCCTGAAAGCTGGAGAAGGTTCTGGCCTCTGGATCTGTAGATCCCAGAGGGTATCACTGCCTTGCGGTCCCTAAACACTTTTATTTTCTAAGCAAAGCATGTGCTGGTCTGTATTTCCTAATTCTATACACCTAGACAGTGGGAAGAGAAATTATTAAACTGGAAAGGTATTTTGACTCTTTCACCCTTTAAGAGTTTATTTATTTTTAATTTATTTAAAGGAGCATGATGACTGTTAGAGAACTGGTTCTTTTCAGCCTTGGCAGAAGGGAGTCCCTTCACCTTCCTTTAAGTGAGCACTCTTGGTTTGGTCTAGCTGTACTCAGGGAAGTAAAGTAGTAGACCTGTAAAAAGTAGATCTTTATTTAATGTGACTTTGAGGGAGTGTTTTGGTTTGTTTAAAAGCAGGACGTGCATCTGTGAAGGTGATCAGGCAGCATGAACGGAGGGAAGCATTTAAAGTGCAGGACAGAACTGTAAGGGAATCAGATTCTTTAGTGTTAAAGGCTTTGATGATGTACATGTGTTAGTGGACCAAAGTAAAGCTGTACATACACCTGGAATGTCACTGTGCTCTTATTTGGTTCAACCAGGCCAAGGGCCAGGTCCTGCCCTTGGGTCACACCAACCCCATGGAGCTCCAGGCTGGGCAGAGGGGCTGGAAAGCTGGGAAAGGCCCTGGGGGTGCTGGTGCCAGCGGCTGGACACGAGCCCAGGGGTGCCCAGGTGGGCAGGAGGCCACTGGCCCCTGGGCTGGATCAGGAATTGTGTGTCCAGCAGGAGCAGGGCAGGGATTGTCCCTCTGTGCTGGGCACTGAGAGGCCCCTCGAGGGCTGTGCCCAGTTCTGGCTCCTGCAGGAGAGCCCTGGAGGGGCTGGAGCGTGTCCAGGGCAGGGAAGGGAGCTGGGAAGGGGCTGGAGCCCCAGGAGCGGCTGAGGGAGCTGGGAAAGGGGCTCAGGCTGGAGCAGAGGAGGCTCAGGGGGGACCTTGTGGCTCTGCACAAGTCCCTGACAGGAGGGGGCAGCCGGGGGGGTCGGGCTCTGCTCCCAGGGAACAGGGATAGGACAAAACGGCATCGCGTTCAGCCAGGGGAGGTTTAAATGGGCTATTTGGAAGATTTTCTCCCCTGAAAGGCTGGTTAATCCTTGGAAGAAGTTGCCCAGGGAGGCGATGGAGTCACCATCTCTGCGAGCGTTCCAGAGGCGTCGGGATGGGGCCTTTGGGGCCGCGGTTCCGCGCTGAGGGGCGGTGCTGGTGCCGTCTCTCCGCCCGCGGTGACCCCGGAGCCGCCCGGGCTCTGTTCCGGCGGGGCGGGGCCGCGCAGGCGCGGGCGGCGGCCATGGCGACCTTCTTCGGGGAGGTGGTGGTGGCCCCGTCCCGGGCCGGCCTGGACGAGGAGGAGGAGGCGCGGGAGGAGACGCCCGAGGACCGGGAGATCCGCAGGGAGATCGAGAAGAAAAGGTACCGGCGGGGGCTGTTCGGGGGTGATCAGGCTGGAGAGCAGGGAAAGGTTCTTCCCCCAGAGGCTGCTGGGCACTGCCCAGGCTCCCCAGGGAATGGGCACGGCCCCGAGGCTGCCAGAGCTCCAGGAGCGTTTGGACAGCGCTGCCAGGGATGCCCAGGCTGGGATTGGTGGGGGGTCTGGGCAGGGACAGAGCTTGCACTGGATGATCCGTGTGGGTGCCTTCCAGCTCGGGCTGTTCTGTGGTTCTTTTCCCAGGGAGGTCGATGTCCTGTGGACCTGGAAGTCGGGCGGCTGTGCCGAGGAGCCCTTGGTGTGCTCCAGGTTCCTTGTGGCCATAGGAAGGAACGCTGCGGGTGCGTGCAGAACCAGATGCTGCTGGGGTTTGGGGGGCAAATTTGAGGAGGCAGAAGGTGGGAGGGAGGTGTAGGTGTGCCAGGACATTCCCTTCTTCAAGCCCCAGTGTCCAGCCTGGCCTTGGGCACTGCCAGGGATCCAGGGGCAGCCCCAGCTGCTCTGGGCACCCTGTGCCAGGGCCTGCCCACCCTCCCAGGGAACAATTCCTGCCCAATCTCGCATCTAACCCTACCCTCCTTGAGTTGAGGTCATTCTCCCTTGTCTTGTCATCCCAACGCCTTGTGAAAAATCCTTTTCCAGCTTTCTTTAAGCTCCTCTATTTACTGATTGTGCAGCTCCTCCTTTAGGAGCAGAGGTTAAACCTGGAGGCAGGTGAGTTTTCCAGAGAAAGCTGAAAGTCCTCTGTACATGTAAAACGTGGTTTTTGTTACAGCCGTTTATTCCTCCTGAAAATTGATGTATTTTCAGTTGAACGGGAAAAATGAAGTATGTTTTAATTTGGGGTTTTAGTTGGGGCAATCCCCCTTTTCCTTTACCTGGCTTTTGTTTGGTAAACTCTCCGGGGTTGTTTGTTAATTGGTAAAAGTTTTGTTCTAATAGCACTGAGAAGTCTTGCTTGCAATTAAGTTGCATTTAGATGGCATTTAGATTTTATCTAAGTTAACTTTGCTAATTTGTTTGCTTTTGGTTCAGGTTTTTCCTTTGAAAATAGTAATAGAAATTTTGGATATATCTTCTGTAGTTTTTGACCGGAATCTGATTTATGAACATTTTTGCAACACTCTTGCCTTGCTTAGAATCAATGTAATAGTTCTGCCTTGCTGCTTCTGTGATTTTTGTGTCTAATCTGTTGTATCTGCTATGTCAAAAAGTATTAGTGACTTACTATTTCACATCCTTAATTAATATAAAAGAAATTGAAGTTGATTGTAATGATATAATTCTTAAGAACAAGTGATTTTTATGTTAGGGATCTGTGTATGTTGAGCAGCTCTTCATCTTTTTAAATTTGGATGCAGTGGGGCTACTCACATTGCTGATGTTTCCTGGATTTGGACAATAAATTGAAGTGGATAAAAACGAGTTATTCTTCCTTCAAATTGCAGAAGAATAATCTATTTTAGTCCAGCTATTTATCTGTGAGAGAGAGGTTTTATTCTTCATAAATTAACAGTATTTTTTTTGGATTTTTGCAGCTTTCCTGTCGTCTTTCATCCTGGATTCTGTGTGCTGGGAAGTGGTTGGAGTTGTGAAGCTGTGGAATGAGTGGTGCAGGACATCCAGCACCACAAACGTCCTCCCCACAGACTCTTTCTGTTTGTTCTACAGATTAATATCAGATCCCACAGTAAGTGACTTGAGCATTAATTCCTCTGAGTTTTGGCTTTCTGAAGAAGAGAGCCGTCATCCACCCCCAGACAAGGCACTGTAGGATCATGGAATAATCTCATAAATCATCTGAAGGGTTAATGCTCACTAAAACTCTCTGCAGTTCTGGTGTGTGAAGCTCAGCACAAAGATGTCACAGCCTGATGGCTTCAGTGCATTCGTGAGCAAAAAATCCTCCTTGAAACAGAGTTAAAGAAACCCAAAATAACTGATCAAGTTGTCTGCAGCCATATCATCCTTACAGGTGATTTTGAGCTGCTGTTGTGCTCTTTAAGCCACTTGCTAACATGACTTTTTACTTTTTTTAAGGTTTTATTGTGCCAGTGTAGTTGCTACGTTGCTGAGGATCAGCAGTTCCAGTGGCTTGAGAAGGTAAAACTGGCAGGGAAATAAATTGGGTAATAAAATCTGAAGGATGGGGATCTTCTTCTCTGGTACTTTAAACATGACAGTGTTAAATAACTTTCCCCTGTGGTTTTCTTTCATGCAATATTCAAAACCAGATAAATTTACTCTCTGCAGAGTCTCTGAAATCCCTTTCTAGATGCTGCCAGTTGTATCTGCTGTAGCCTCCCAGCTGAGTGCAGTCACTCCTTTTGGACAGTGTCAGTTTTCTTGGCCCTTAACCACTTCCCAGACCTTTTTCCTGCTTGGTTTTCATTTCCTATGGCTTATTTCAGCTGCATTTTAGCTCTGGGAGAATTCTTCCTTAAAAAAAAACCAGCAGCAATTTGTACAGCTGCCAAAGGATCACCAGACAAACCAGTTGTGGAACTCGTGGTGGATAGTGTCAGCTGCTGGGTGTGTTCTGTGCCTTTCCCAAGGGAGAGCTGTAGGGGAAGGTGCCTCCCAGGCAGCATTTGTGCCATTTGTTCCCAGATTTAACATTCCCAGTGCCTCACCCCAGCATCATCCAGGTACAGCAGCACTGCTGGCTCAGTGAAGTCCCTCCAAATATCATCATTTTGACTTTAATAAGATAAAGCCGGGGGCGAATGTTCCGCCTCTTGATTTTCCTGATGGATTTGGGTCACTGCTTTGCCTCGAGGGAAGTGTGGCTTATTTTGTCTTGCTGTCTGTCTGCTCCCTCCCTCCCTGCCTTGAAACCTCTGCTGAGCTGATGGACAAGCAGGGGTTCTAAAGCTGTGGTTAGAGATAAGTACAGCTTTGGTGGGGGATCGTGGCTCATTTTGAAGTGCAGAAACCCTGAGACCTCAGACATTTTGCTTTTGCTGTATTCCACACATTCCTGCACTTCATTTAAACTGGGATTGCAGAAGAAAGCTGACTGGGGCGTTGTTGTCTTCCCCATTTGTTTGTGGCTATGTGTGATTTCAAGTGTGGGTGTTCATGAACAGCAGGAGTGTGGTTGTACCAAGGCAATGTTCCTGAGTATTTTTAGGCTTTGTGGTTATTGATATTTTTAAATGTGCAGCAGAAACCTTGTGCTGGCAATCTTTTGCTTTTAATGTGGATTGCAGACCTGTTCTTTGTGTAGTAAATCCTGATTTCCTGAGCATCTCCACGAGTCAGATCCTTGCACCTGGGTGTGTTTTCTCACTAAGGGATCACTGACAAACAAGAACACACAGGCTGAAGTTTTGCAGCCAGGCATTCCAGCCAGTGTTCCCAGCAAAGCAAGTGGAAAATATGTGGGCTTCTGAGTATTTCTGTCAGATGTCTATCAACAGTGGTGACACGGTGATGGGAGGGAACAGGCAGCTTCCCTTCTGGGATTGGTACACAGACAGAAACAAGCAAGTTTCTGTCACAGTTTCCAAATTCTCTATTTCCTTTACTTCTGTTGGTGTTTTGTGATGGCCAGAATGTTTTGTACTTCAGAACTCTGTTCTTTGAATTTGAGAAAGAGAACCTTAAACTTTCTTTCTCAATTCAACTTGAACAGAATTAACTAAAATCAGAGTATTTAAAATAAAGACTCTTAAATTATTGTAGGACATCCAGGGAGCACAATTTTCATTTCAAATGTTTTGCAGCTCAGTGAGCTCCCTGTTTCTATTTGCAATCCTTTTTGTTTCTGTAATCACCATTAATTAAAGCAGTAAATCATAATATATTGAATGGAAAGTGCTGAAGACCTAAAACCTCTCCAGAAGATCACTAGACTTGGTAAACATGTCAGCTGTTGTTTTGGGGCTTTTTATCTCCATCCCAAGAGCAATACGTGGGAAATTTCTACCTGAAGGCTGTGAATCAAACCTTAGTAGTCTTGCAGACCTGAGTTGAAGTGCCCTTTGCACTGAAATTGAAACGAATCTTTGAGGTTTCTCTGCTTTTATTGTGAAAAGAGAAACTTTGCTGATGTATTTTTTTTTAATTTCAGGTTTTTGGCTCCATGCAGAAGAAAGGCTTGCAAGTAACCATCCTTTCCACATGTCCTGTAGCTGATTATAAAACTCAGGAATCCACTCTAACACTTGCATCTCCATTCCTGAAAGCCTTGAAGACCAAAGAATTCCAAGACCAGGTCTGCTGCCCGCTGCTGGAGCAGCCCAACATTGTGAGGGATCTTCCTGCTGCTGGTACTTTGCAGTTCCAATTATTTACAGGGCTGCTGGTGGTAACACAAAATGCCCTTTGAGGAGCATCCCACTGCAATTAGAATTTTTGCTTGATTGTGGGAACTGGCTGACAAGTGAGCTCTTTAAAAATTATTTCCTAATAGTTTCCCTTCTTACATTTTACCCTGGAAAATAAGGATGAGTTTCCAAACAAATCCTTTTACCCTTTGTGTGTGGGACAGAAGTAGTGGAAAATTATTTAGTGTAGCCTTACAAAGCGTATTGTACAGTGAGTTTTTTTTAAATTTTACTTATGAATTAAGTAAGGTTTATTAAGAATTGTTTTCATCTGAGCATCCAAAGTAAAGGCTCATAAAATCCTTTCTGTATATTACAGGTAGGGAAAGTTGCACAGTGCTGCTGATCAACCTCATGGGAAAGTTAGATTCAGTTTTATTATCTAATTTAATAAAATCCTCGAGCTTTTCATTTTCCAATCCCAAATGGTAGCAGCATGAGGAAAAACTTGTCTGGCAGGAGCTAAAAGTGGATGATTTTCTCTTGTTCACATTTTTTTATGTTTGTTTTTTTGTTTGGGTTTCTTTTTTGGGTTTTTTGCAGCTGTTGATACTATTTTTATTTACCAACAGTACAGTTTCCAGTTAAGGTATTTGCCAGGAAGAAATACCTGCATTTAACTAATTTTTGGTGGTTTTATTTCCTTGTCTATCTAGAGGACGAGGGGTGGCTGCTCCAGCAGTCAGGATTCTGAGCAGTTAATTTAGAAACTTCCATGGATTTAAAGTTCTGATTTTTGTACCCAGAACTGAGATTCCTTTTCTGCTGAATATAACACAAATTTTCCTTTGACTTGTGCTTAGTCCTGAGTTACTGTCAGGTGTGGCAGATCCCTGCAGTGCTGTATCAGTGTTACACTGATGTCATCAAGCTGGACACGGTTACCATTGAAGCCTTCAAGCCTCTGCTTTCTTCTGAACTCCTGAAGAGTTTAGCCAAGGTAAAATTTCCTATTTAAAATTAATGGGAGCTGTGGGCTTGTTTTGTCTGTTTTCATCTCTTGCATTCTGCTGTTCCTGTGCCTCTGAGGGGATTTCATCTGAAGAGGCAGAAAAATACAGATTTTAATGGCAGTGCTTGCACCTGCTGTAACATCTGTGTGGCTTAGAAAGAATGAATCCACAGCTTCCCTCAAAACTTCATTCTGATTTTTTGGGCTCTTCCAGTGGTATATCAGGGAGGGATTTCTTGTGCTTGTGTAAGCTGCAGCTTCCTTTGGAGCTGTCTCATTTAAAACTTCTAAGCTTTTTGTTGTGTGGTTTTTTTAAATTTTACAGTCATATACCAGATGGCTCCGTTCTAGTTGTGTATCTGCCTGTTTTCTGGCATACAGGAAAGCTTCTTAAAATACCCATTTTGATCTATAACTTTTTTGCCACTAAAAGACCAAACTTCTGAAGATGATTTTTAACATTTTTGCATTAATCCAGCAGCTGTGAAATCCAGCCTGGCCTTGGACACTTCCAGGGATGGGGCAGCCACAATTTCTCTGTGCCAAGGCCTCACAGTAAATCCCATTACTCCCATAAATTCCCATTGCAGTTCCTGAAATGAATGTTTTGCTCTTTCTGAAATGTTTTAAATTGAATTTTAGTTGGTTGAGAACACTTTGAACCCAGATTTCAATGCCAAAGCGCTCTGTGTGTACTGAGGTGTTTATTTCAGCTCCAAAGTCAGTTTTCAGTAGACCTCATTCTGTTCTGCTGAATAAGTCTGACTAAAACATTAAGTATTTAAACTCTGCAGGAGAACAATGACAAATACAGAGACTTTCCCCTTCATATCCAGGTTAGGAGGAATGCAAAATAATAAATCCCACTTTATTGCTGAACTGCAGATTCCTGTGGATAACTTCATTCAGAAGACCTGAGTTTTGCTCACAGTTAATACTTTAATAAAAGTGATGTTCAGAATAATAAAAAGGGGAGCAGAGGCCAGTGGAGGAGCTCTTGTTTCGTTCCCAGCAGTGTGGGTAATGCTGATCCTCTCTTCCTTTCCCCAGGATGCCTCTGAGAGCACAAAGGTTTTGAAGAAGTTCCTGACAAGCAGTGAAACTCACAATAATATCTACATCTGACAAGGACATTTATGCTGCACTTTTGTAGGCTCCAGTTTCTTCTCTAGAGGACTTCTGGGAACTTTTTTTTTTTTTTGTCCCTTAAAAGTAGAATAAATTCCAGTAGATTCTTACTTTTCCACTCATTTTTGTTGCTTTTAACTTCATCACTGTAAACACCCTCCTGCATGGCTTGGGAGACTTTCTTCCAGAGTGATTTTAGGAAAGACATCTTGGGCATGAAAAGCAACTCCTTTTTCTCCTCCTGAAGGGATTGTCTTACCTGAAAGTATTCCTTTTATATGTAAAAGAGGAAATGCAGTTAAGGAATTCTGTCTGTATCTAACAAGAACTCTCCTTTTTTACTTTATTTTGAGACCTGAAGGTTTTTCTAATATTTGATGCTCTTCAAAGATTTGTCTGTGATGGAGAAAATACACTCTGTCCTTTTACATCCACAAATACAGAGAATTTTGTTTGCATTTACTTATGGCTCCACATGCCCTCTTTAATGTATGTATTGATACAAAATACAGTAATTCAAGTGTGGTAAATGCCTTTAAAACTTGCTAGTGGAAAACAATCTCCTGCACAAAGGGGCTGGCAGGATCACAAGCTGCTTCAGCTGGATTTGCCAGGGCCAACTGATTTAATCCACTTTAAAAACACCAAAATTTGGGCAATGGTAGGAAAAATAAAAGATCTCTTAGGCAGAGTGTGTGAATTTTAGAGGAAAGTAAAAGTTTTTAAAGTGTCTCAAAAAATTCTCTGGAAGTTGGTAACAATATCAGCAGTTTATTTAAAGTATTAATTAGGACTGAGGTGCAGCTCTGAGTGGTACTCTCTGTTTAATTTAACATTTTGTTGAAGAAAATGCTGTTAAAGAAGGTATTAATTTGCTCCCAGGTAATTCTGTTCTCTGCTGAGTGTAACTTTGACTTACACTGGATGCTCAGTGGATATCTTTGAACAGTGTTTTCCTTCACAGAACTGTCATGGATTTAAATTTCACTTCAGGTAACAGATAAGCAGATCTTGCCTAAAGTGCTGGATTTTGGAACTGGATTTTGGAACAAATTCTGAAGCTTTCTTGGGGTTTTTTTCCCCATTTCTGTCCATCCTTTTGATTCAAAAATTGGTTTCATGTGTGAGCTGAGAATTCTGTTGCTCTGAAAGTTGGCTGCACCATTTTCTTACTTTTACGTGTTTGATTCATAATAAATAAAGCAGATAACAAGAAATACCTTTAACAGTAAATTATGCAGACCCTCAGAGGAACTGTGAATTTCTTGTATAGGTGTGATCACCCAGGCAGTTTACAATGTTTCGAAACAGTTATTATATTACATTTAATTCAGTTTTTACTACCTGGGTTTATGCTGAGGTGTGAGAATGCTCCTAAACACCTTGAATAAAAGTGGCAAACAAAACCCTGGCAGCTTGGGAGATGAAATCAGACTGAAACTTGGTGTTTTGGCAGAATTCTTCAAGGGTTCACTCTTTGTGCTTGGAAGCTCTCCATAGCAGGAAATGTTTATGTAGAATGTGGTAGGGAGGTACTGTAGGGCAGTGAAAGAAGAGATTTTAATTTAAAATTCTGTCTTTTCCCATAGTTTGATGTAGGAAGCAGCTCAGATTCACCCCTTAAATATTGTGGAAGCCTCAGAACTAATGATGAACTGTGTCTCTCATAAGATGTGAGTGTTGACTGAAGATTTTTTCCATATTTGAATGTTGCTGCCTTTTTTATTTTCCCTTCTGTGCTCTCCAGTATCTACCAAGAGCCTGCAGTGAGGCTTTCTTGTTTCCTAACAGCTGCTGGGTTTAATCCTTGTAGGAGTTCACAAACTTCAGACTTGTCAAATGTGGCAGATGGCTTCAAAGCTTTGGGGGAAGAAGTTTGAAATGTGGTTGTGTAAGACTTCGTTTCTTGAGGTGTTTGCTAAATGCAAATTGTGAAACCAGAGTAAGCTGTGAGACTGGAAGAGAGGGGTTTTTTTTCCCACTTTTTAAAACCGTTTAAGCCACTTTTTACCTTTTTTTCAATTACACTGATCTGTCTTCTGAATGTCTTCCAAACCAAGGGCTCTTCTTAAGTCCACTCTCCTTTGTCACACTGCAGAATTTATTTGGTAGGCAGAGGTGTTTTCCCATTCCTGAAGGCTCTGACTCCCATGGTGATGTGCCTGACCTAAAAGTCCTGGATTCAAGGTGCATTTTATGGAGGCTCCGTTGCTTTTGCCTTGGAACCTGTTGGAGTCTGTGCAGTGCAGGCCACAGGTGTGAGAGCAGGGCTGTACAGACAAAGGTCAATTCCAAGCCAGGAAATCTGGGACTTATTTGAATTTCTTACAAAATGGCCACATTTGGATGCCAAAACAATGGTACTGCTGCTGCTCTGCTTTCATTTTCCCTGTGGTTGTGGCCACACACAGCTCTGATGCTCCAGTTGTAGAATTCTTGCAGTCTGTTGAAAATGCAGCATGAAAACAGGCCCTGCTCTGCTTCCTGAGTGCTCCTCTATCCCATTATGTTCCCTCTGGATTTCACCAGTGTTGTACCAGTTCTTTCTGTTCCATTTCTCCTGCTGTGAGCCACCAGCAGAAGCAGCGGTGCTGTGCACAGAAAAATGAGCCTGAATGTTCCTGTTGGAGCCCAAACCTTGTGGCACTAAAACAGGGAATGATGGAGCTCAGATCCTGAGGGTTGCTTTGGGTGATTGCCTCCTACCTGGCAAGGTGCTCCCTGAACTTCTGTGTTCCCCCTGCACAGCAGAAATGAGGGAGAAAAGAGATTTGTTCTTTTGTTAGTCCATCCTTGATGTTACACAGAGAATCATGGAATGGTTTGGGTTGGAAGGGACCTTACAGAGCATCCAGTTCCAACCCCTGCCATGGCAGGGACACCTCCCACTGTCCCAGGCTGCTCCAAGCCCCAATGTCCAGCCTGGCCTTGGGCACTGCCAGGGATCCAGGGGCAGCCCCAGCTGCTCTGGGCACCCTGTGCCAGGGCCTGCCCACCCTCCCAGGGAACAATTCCTTCCCAATCTCCCATCCAGCCCTGCCCTCTGGCACTGGGAAGCCATTCCCTGGCTCCTGGCCCTCCATGCCTTGGGAATTGTCTCTCTCCAGCTTTCCTGCAGCTCCTTCAGGCCCTGCAAGGCCACACTGAGCTCAGCCCAAAGCTTCTCCTCTCCAGGCTGAACAATGCCAGCTCTCGCAGCCTTTCCTCCCAGCAGAGCTGCTCCATCCCTCTGCTCATCCTGGTGCCTCCTCTGGCCTCTCTCCAGCAGCTCCACGTCCTCCCTGTGCTGGTCCCAGGGCTGGGGCAGCTCTGCAGGTGGGCTCTCACCTGAGCACAGGGGCACAGGGGCACCATCCCAACCCCTTTCCTGCTGCCCACACTGCTGTGGATGCAGAGACAGGATTCGCATCATTCCCATTCCTGGGAAAGGTCTCATCTCACTGCACAGCTCCAGCAAACAATTCAAGTCTTCCTAGATTCCATCCTCACATTGGCTCTACCCTGAAAAGTGCTTTGTTGCCGAAGCTTCAGAGGAAGAACATCACTTCTGACATTCTGACTGTAATTCTACAGTTTTTATGCCAAAAAACTGAGAAAGGCAAGCATTTTGTTCTATCTCGTTCCTTCTGATTTTTTTTTTTAATGTTCTGTGTCTAAAATGCTGACAGATCTAAATGAGCTAAAAATAAAATGAAAGTAAAAGAGATTAATGATTTTACTCTTTTTTGGTGCTGTCAGATCTGCACTTTTTCTTCCCCTTTAAATATTTTGGACTGACAGTTTTGACAGCAGCTGCACATTGCAGCAACCAGCACCTACAGGCACCTCCTCGAGCCAAGTGAGATCACAGCTCTGAGGTCAGGCTTCTTTCCTTTAGAGAAAACACTGAGATCCTGTTGAGAGATCTCCCAGAATAGCTGATGAGCAGAGGTACTTGAGAATGCCATGCAGTAAATACTGTGGGAAACCATTAACTCACAGGGATAAAAATGCAACGCACTCGTTTCACTTTGATACCAAGGCTTCCTGAGGTGAGGGAAGGCCACAGACCCCAAACTGTGTGTGTGGAAGGTTAAAAGTTTTTTCCTTTCAAACCATTGTATAACCAAATGCTTAAAAGTTCTTTGTATAGGAAATTTGGGCCATTGCTTTAAAGTGGGAAATGTTTCATGAGAGTGGTGATGTGCCTTCAAAGGACAATTAACATAAAGCATTTATTGAGAAGACCTCGGGTTCTTCCTCTTGTGTTTGAATCAGAGAATTCCAACATGCTTTCATACACTGAAAACTCCATATTTCATGTTCAGCAGTGATATTTTAATTCTTATTTTAGGTTTGACTTGGATCCCTTTTCATGAAATAAAAGCAGCCTTTTTTTCTGTCAAGTCCAGAGACTTTAAAGCTGCTTCATGGGGAATTAAAAAAGGGGAGATTAATAATAATAATAATAATAATAGAATCACAATCACTGAAGGCAGCAGTTTGATTACTGAACAGATGAACAGAGAATGTACAGCCTCATTTAATTTAAAGAACTAAAACCCCAAAGCAAACGTGGGGGAGGAAAGGTTGTATGAGAACAGAGGCAGCCACTGTGGAAAGGTGAGAGCACAGCAGAGAAAACCTCAGCATCTATCATGCTATAAAATTAGAGTTTGAAAGGGTTGTGGTGGAGCCAAAGCAGGTTCTGGGGTGGGTTTGCTGCTCCCTGCTGCCCTCGGAAGCATTCCCAGAGAATGCCTTTGTGCTGCCCCACTGAAGTCGCTTCCAAAGTGGGATTATAAAGATATTTTTGTGCAGAATAAGCACAGTGAGAAGTACAAAAAATGCTCTGCCTGGCTATTTCCACCCTTAAACCCTGGAGGCCACTTGCAAGAATGCCTGTGGATGCTGTCAGAAACAAGCCAGTCTTTTGTCCATTCCTTAGAAAGTGCTGGTGCAGAGCTGTTCAACCTGAGTCCAGAACTAAGAGAGCCCAGTGTAGCTCCAGCAGGTTGCTGTGGGGTTTTTTACAGCTGGGGGGAAATAATTTGGGATAACCTGGTAGTGCCATGTCTGAGGAGATGCTCTCCAACAGTGGATTCTGCACCTGCCCTTAGAATTTCCACTTTTTTATGTTCTTCCACTTCCCCGTGAGAGTGTGTGTATAGAGGAATATTTACTTTTAACAACTATTAAAGTCTAGTAGGTTTTTTTAACAAAAAAATAGTGTGGGGGGTTTTTATGAATAACCTTATTCCCAGGTGTTGTGGGAAGCACATTTCCTATTTTTCTGGACATGAACTTCATCTCCTGCAAGGCTTGTGGTAGAGATCTTATGATTTGAACCCAAATAAGAATCCCCACAGTGCCCAGCTGACACCCTGCCTGGCAAGGAAAGGAATTCTGGATGGTGCAGGTTTGTGTGAGCATAAAGTTCAGTGAAGAATTTGTTGGCTCTAACTGAATTCTTTCAGGCATTTCTTCACAGAAAGGGTTGTTAAATACTGGCAGGGGCTGCCCAGGGAGGTTTGGAGTGCCCATCCCTGGAGGTGTCCCAGGAAGGGCTGGAGGTGGCACTCGGTGCTGGGGACAAGGTGGGCATCGGGCACAGCTGGGACTGGATGGGCTGGGAGGGCTTTTCCAGCTTCAGGGATTCTGTGAATGCTCTACTTTGTGTCCTACTGGACAATAATCCTATTTTTTGCTTTCCTGAGCATCCCAGTATGGAGCTGACTGAGGTCAGGTACTCAAAGCTGCAGGTTGGTTTGCCCTATGGTACCCATTTGTGGCAATGCTGCTTTCTAAGGCTCATGTAAATTTTAGTTTTTCACTAACTTTTTCAGTTTAATAATTGTCTGAGAAATATCTGGGCAAAAATATTTCCTCAAGTCCGTGCTGGAGATCAAATTTAGTATCAGGTCAGTTTTGAGGTGGCTTTTAGCTCTATTCTGGTTCAGGCTCAGCTGTCTCTGATTTTTTTGAGGTAAAGCAGTAAATCCTCTTTTTCATAGAACTATAGAATCAGAGAATGGTTTGGGTTGGAAGGGTCTTTAAATGTCATCCATTTCCACTCCCTGCCATGGGCAGGGACACCTCCCACTGTTCCAGGCTGCTCCAAGCCCCAATGTCCAGCCTGGCCTTGGGCACTGCCAGGGATCCAGGGGCAGCCCCAGCTGCTCTGGGCATCCTGTGCCAGGGCCTGCCCACCCTCCCAGGGAACAATTCCTGCCCAATCTCCCATCCAGCCCTGCCCTCTGGCACTGGGAAGCCATTCCCTGGCTCCTGGCCCTCCATGCCTTGGGAATTGTCTCTCTCCAGCTTTCCTGCAGCTCCTTCAGGCTCTGCAAGGCCACACTGAGCTCAGCCCAAAGCTTCTCCTCTCCAGGCTGAACAATGCCAGCTCTCGCAGCCTTTCCTCCCAGCAGAGCTGCTCCATCCCTCTGCTCATCCTGGTGCCTCCTCAGACCTGAGGAGCTCAGGGGTGCTTTGGGTGCTTCTTGAGGTAGTGGCATCCACCTCTGCACCATGGGACAGATGGAATTACTACGGGAACTTCTCCCTTGCAGCAATACAGCGAGTGCTTCCCTTAAATAAGAGTTTTTGCATGAAACTCCACTTTCTGTGGTCTTCAGAGCAGCTCAGCAAAAGCACAGGCTGCAGAAGGGGGTTCTCATGCTGCACATGCTGGTGTGAATTGTGTCCATGTCCTTCCTCCCAGCTGGGACCCAAATTCCCAGAGCTCTGCACCACTGAGCACGGCAGGTGAGAGGCTCCCGGGCATTCCTGACAAAGCACCTCAAAACAGGAATAAATACTGAGTGTTACCAATGAAGAGCGAGCTGGGCTTTTTAATACCACGTTTATTTAGTTTTCCCTCATTTCATGTTCACTTTTTGAACAAAGACACAGGACCAGCAGAAGCTCTCTGGCTCTGTGTGCCTCAGCCTTCACTCTGCATTGTGGTGTGTGCTCCGAGTCAGATGTTAAAATTCAGCTCACTTGGAGGAGGTCTTGACTTCATCAGCGTGGGGTAGAGAAAGTAATGCTGTAATGCTGATAGGAAAGGTCACTTGTCTGAAAGGAGAGCAGCTTGCCCTGGCTTTTCCATCCCCTCCACCCCGGGGGTGCCGCTGCCGCAGCTGCGGTGCTGCGGAGCCCAGCTGTAAGGTTTGGGAAGTAGCTTTGATTTTGGGACTTCCAGGGAGCCAGCCTGGTGTTTTCTGGTGTTGACATGTGGCTTCCAGACCCTCAAATCCAATACACATTATGAAAATGCATAAGTGTTGGATTTAAACCATATTTTAATAATTTGGCCACCTGTACAATATCCTAATAACCTTAGGAGAACTTGAGATCCTCTGTAAAATTATTTGTAGCAGATGTTAAATCTTTGGTGTATTCTACACATTTACACACTGGGGCACAGATACTAAACATTGCCCTTACAAAAATAACCTGAAACATATTTATTTCAAAGAATTAGAGTGGGTCATAGCAGGAAGTGGATGCAGGAAGCTCCGTCCATTGTTGTGGTTTGTTTTAAAGGTGTGCTCCAAGTGAGAGGATTAAAAAAAGTTTTGGTCTTTACTACAGTTGGACAAAATTATTTGAGTGTTTAAAAGATAAAAAGCCTTTTATTATATACATTTTGTTCCAGTAAGTTTCTCAGCTGTTATTTTTCTGGCCCAGCTTTCTTTTTTTGTTTTTGTTTTTTTTTTTTAGTTCACTGCAACTCTCCAACTTTAAAGATGTCATTATGGGGCACTAAATCCTAAGTGCCAAACCTGTTCTCTAATGTTTGAAAAATTATCCTTATGGTTGGAGCTTGAGAGCCAGAAATGGAAAACCTGCTGGAAAGAGACAAAAGTCCTACTCTGATGTAACTGGGCAACAAATCTCTTTAAGTAGCCAAGAGAATTAGCTTTTCAAGAGCTTTTAAAGATGAAAACATTGCTGGCAAGCAAATGCATGTATAAATATATATATTCTCCATTGGTGTAGGTAGCTCTGAGTTGATTTTAGAATCAGCTTTTAAAAACTGGGTATGTTTTGGGGTGTTTTTAGTTGCCTCCTGAGGTTTTTATTTACCCTGTAACTAGGAGGACTGGAGTTTCTTTGTGAAAAAAGGCTTTGGGATGACCTAATTGCAGCCTTCCAGTATCTGAAGGGAACCTATAAGAAAGCTGGAGAGAGACAATTTACAAGGGATGGAGTGACAGGACAAGGGGGAATGTGTTCCCACTGAAAAGAGGACAGGATTGAATTAAATGTTAGGAAGGAATTCCTGTCTATGAGGATGGGGAGGCCCTGGCACAGGGTGCCCAGAGCAGCTGGGGGCTGCCTCTGGATCCCTGGCAGTGTCCAAGGCCAGGCTGGACATTGGGGCTTGGAGCAGCCTGGGATAGTGGAAGGTGTCCCTGCCCATGTGTGGAGCTGGATGATCTTTAAGGTCATTCCAACCCAAACCATTCCATGACTCCAAAGACATTCCATGACCCTAGAGCCCCTTGGCTTCTGCCTGCTTCTGTCAGCATTCAGGAGTTACTCCATCTCTGATGGGTGTGTGGCTTGTTTGGGTTTCTCTGCCTATCTCTCTTACCCCTTCTACTCTGATTTCCCTTAAACATTCTGGATTTGGTGCTCAAACCTTCTGAGCAGGACACTCACAGGCACCTGTGTCCAGACAATCATGGAACCAAAAGGACAGGGCATGAAGTTCTCCGAGAGTCAGGTCTGGGTTAGTATGGTGTTTTAGGAACTTTGTATTTCCAGCAGCATCAGTGGCAGCAGGAAGGACCTGGGGTAGGAGAACCCTGGAGTGTTCCAGGGAGACTGACCCAGGTCTCAGTTTGGGGCTGCTCAAAGCTGTCATTAAATATATTCCTGTCCCAAGAGGGTTTTCCTCAGCGTCTCTGTAAATGCTGCTGGGCTTTGGAACGGCCTCCCTTGTGCATAAATCAAACATGAATTTAATAAACACAAAATCACTGCTTTGGTCTGAATATGGCTGAGGACACGAAGGGAATGTGTAGAACTGCAACGAACCGGCGAAACATTTCCCGGACTGTCACCAGCAAACGGGAGAGCTGTAAATCCTGAGCAGTTAATGTGGAAAAGCTGATGCCTTTTTCATGGACAACAGCTTAAAAAAACCCTGTTCCCTGTATCTTTCAAGTCATAAAATCAAGAAATGAAAAGTTCGTGGCTCATGAGGTGAGGAAACAGAGCATAGCAGCATAACCTTTATTTAGTCATGGGCTCTGACTCTCTGGATGCTGCTTTTCCACAAAATGCTCCTGTCCTGGAAGCATTTCAGCAGCTAATGAGCAATGGGGAACGTGGCCGTGGTGACTGTCAGGTTGCTGGATGGACCGTGCTTTGACATGGTCAATTATTTCCTTCTTTTTCTGCCCTCAGAGTTGAAACAGTGTGGATAGTTCTTATTTTCCCCTTCACTGACTGAAGCAAAAAAACTTTGGAGAAGCAGCTCTTCTGGGTCTGGGAAACATGACAAAAAATCTCAACAAAATGAAAAGGAAAAATAGAATTTTAAGCGTTTGTGTTGGTTTTTTTTTTAATTGACTGAGGCGTTTACCTTGTTTTGAGACTAAGTGTTCATTTTCAAAATTGGTTGGGTTTTTTTTTTAATTTTGTTTTTTAAATCCAGACAAACTTGTCCTTATTTTTTGTATGCCATCATGAAAATACTGTTTAGAAAAATAGAAATATAAAGGTGTGAGAGCATTCCAGTCTAAAACATCCAAAAAGTGGGGGGAGAAGGTTGGTATCTCCTCATTCTTCTGTCAAGACGATGGATGAATTTGTGCTAAATTCAGGAATTCAGGGAATTCTGTTGACTTCATTCCTGTGCCATTTTGTGCCACAGCCTCCCCTGGGTGGTGTCGCTTGTGGGCAGGGTGGGGCTGGGTGGGAGGAGCTCTGAGGGGCGTGGCACTGGGGGATTTGGTTTCCCTTTTCCAGGGTTTTATAGTCCCTCCGATCTGTAGGATCTGCTGCCATGACGATCTGGAAGAGCTCTGCCCATGACTGACGGCAACGATGACCATCACCCCTCTCTTGCCTTTCCTGTCTCCAGGGGCGTTTTCCCTCCCCACCTCCCACATCATCCCGACCCCTCTGGAATGTTCTCCGTGGCAGTCCTTTATCAGCACTTTGCTGTTGTGGTTGGCCCAGGTTTCTCAGGGCTCTGCTTTCCCCGTTGCCGCGATAACGCCGCTCGTGCCGCGCTCCCAGATCCCGCCCGATCCCGCCATCTGGTTTCCATATGGGAACATGCTGCTCTCGTTAGCCACCTTCGGAGCCGCCCGGCAGCCAGGTCCCTTCTCAGAAACAAATAAATTGTCTGGTGTCTACTGTATTTCCTTTCAGGCCGCACTCCCCACTTTAAACTTGGCAGCGTTTCAGAGCAATCAAAATCCAATCAGCGGCCGTGCTAACTCCATATGTTTTATTTCCAGCGGGGTGGAGGAAGCTGGGATTATTTTGGGCGTGTGGCGATGCTGAGGGTGACACGCCACAGATCGTGTGTGTGCTTCCCTCTGCCTGGTACCCAGAGCCCTGCTTGGGTTTCCTGCAGAAAATTCTGGCTGGCCAAGTGCTGCTTTCCTGGAAAGTGGAGCAGCTGTAATGGAGAGTGGAGCGAATGTAAACGACAGTTAGTTCAATGTGTTGGAAATTCGCCGGAGTCCTCCAGGGCTGAGCCTCAAACTATAAGCAAACTTGACACGTTGCCTTTCTTTAAATGGTGTCTGGGACGTGGTGATTACCCCTGTCATGGGGCTGCTGGCACGTTCTGCTTGCTGGAGTCCATCAGTCAGGCTCCTTCTGCCTCTGAGAATGCTGCAGCCCGTGTCTGTGTGTAAAGTACGAGCGGGAGGAATGTGTATGAAGGAATTTCTCCAGCAAAGCTGCCTGGCATCCTCTGGGATCGGACTTCTCCCCATGCCTTTCATAGAAACATAGAATCCCAGAATGGTTTGGGTTGGAAAGGACCTTAAGGATCATCTCATTCCACCCCCTGCTATAGGCAGGGAACCTTCCACTATCCTTCCACTTCCACAGGTTGCTCAGAGCCCCATCCAACCTCGCCTTGAGCACCTCCAGGGATGGAGCAGCTCCTTTGGGTCTATTTATTTTGCCCTGATCTGTGCTAACAGTTGGCAGGTGACAACTGCAGTGCCTGAGGTGTCTTGGCAGGATTGTCACATTAATGGCAGCTCCTCTGCCTGTGCCCTACGGAGGTGAAGCTGTAACAAGGTCCCGTTGGTGCCTGTGGTCTTGCAGCTCCTCTCCACAGAGACAGCTTTGGCCCTACACAAGGCTCCTGACCCTGCAGAGCTGAGGAAATTCCTTGGTGAAAAGCTGGCAGGAGGTATAAGGTGATGTTTGGACTTGTGCTTGAATCTCTGGAGTGCAGAGACCAGCAGCCACCTCTCAGGGGAAATTATTCCTGCTTGGAGAAGCACTCACATTATGGGAGAGAAGGTCAAGCAAGGGTAAAGCAGACTCGCCTTGCACACAGGAAAACCACGCCTGATCCCAAAGGGATCACAGCTCTCACTCAGGGGAGTGCAGGGAGGAGAGGGAACCAAAACTCATGAGAGAGTAGGTTTGGGTTGGTAGTAACTTGAGCACGCGTTTTTCCCTGGGCCAGCCATGCAAGTCAAGAGTTACAGAGCAATTTCACAGAGGTTGAAAAGCAGCAGCAGCCTCATCTCCCAGCCTGTGATCCTGTTGTGCTGCTCCATTTCCCTCTAGCTGCGTGTTGAGAGTAGAACAAACAAAGGGCTCCATTTCCAGATTTTTGAGTGAGAGTTGTAGCCCATTCCACAAGCATTCCTTGGTGGAGAGAGCTCTCTGCCAAAGTGCAGGAAGCACCAGCAGAGCTGCTGAAGGTTAATCCAATATTTAATGTTCAGTAGGTTGCCAGGAGTTATAAAACCCTTCATATGGTTTGATGGCTGTGTACAGCTTTCCATGGTTACTTTACATCCGGCTTGGAGAGTGATGGATTTGAAAGCACCACTAGGATGTCTTAGGGAATACTGTCAGGCCTTAGGAAAGGCAATAAACTGAGATTTGTCATTGTCAGGGAGCTGGCTTGAAGGATGCTTTGAAAAAAGCTCTCTGCGTGACCTTGGAGCGCGGAACAAAGCCAAGCTCCTGGGCATCAAAGCAATGCCACGTGTCACGAAAACCCAACAGGTATGGGAAGCCTGGAAGGTGACAGCCAGCATGGGGCAGGAGTGCAGATCAATGCTGATTGAGTGAGCAGGAATATTCCAGTGAAAAGAGATGTCGGACGGTTCCGCTGCAGAGTTGGCACAAAACTCCACCGAGTGTGGGGGAAGCGACACACAAGTGAAACTCCCACATCTCCTTGATCCTGCTCCTCTTCCCTGGTGCCTCTGGAAGGGAAATACGGTGCTGCACACACACAGCTCTCCTCATGGGAGGTGGGAGGTGGACACGGGGATGGTGCTGGGAGGTGTTGGTGGTGACACACCTGGAAGGTGTGCGAGGAAGAGCCCATGGGCTGCGCCAGTGAAAATTGATTCCTGAGTGTGTTCCCGACCAAAAAAAGCTCTGGGTCAGGTCAGAGATGAGGGAGAGTGAAGGAGATATGAGGTGGAGTTGTCAGTGTGGGGATCCACAAATTGGTAATGATTTGGGTTCAAATCAGAAAGCCATAAGGCTTTGGGGCTAGTGCCTATAGCTGCTTTTTATAATTATTTTTCTTCCTTTGGAAGAGGAAATATCTTTCCTAGGGGATCAGCACACAGCCAGTTTTTACCAGATAAACCGTTACCTTTGAAATGTGAATATGGATGTGACAGCTTTCAAAGGAGGACAGAATTCCAGGGAAGTTTGGGTCACACGAACACCTGGGACTTGTGTTTGTCAGCAGCACTACCCAGAGCCTGATTCATGGGAACGTGGAAACAAAGGGATTTATTTCCTTGTAAACCTCTTTTTTTTCTCATTTTGTTACTCAGTCTTGTTCGCCTCCTGGGTTCAATCAGCCTTTTCAAGTTTTTTTCCCCTGCACCTTTTGAGTCTTTCTAGTCTTTTCTAAATCCTGACCCACGTCCTCTCTTTGTGGAGATTTTTTCTGTTCCTTCCTCGTTACCACTGTTACTTGTTTTTCACAATTGCCTTGCAAGCTGCTCCTTTCTTCCCTCCAGTTTTCCTGGTTTATTTGCACATCTCAGATTGTTTTTCTTTCTGGAATGAAAAAAAACACAGAGGCTCAGGTAAAGTATCACACAGAGTCAAAGGTTTCCATCATCGTCTTTGCAGCATCATAAATCACAGAACCACAGAATGGTTTGGGTTAGAAGGGACCTTAAAGATCATCTGATTCCACCCCCAGCCATGGGCAGGGACACGTCCCATTAGACCAGGTAAATGAGTAATTACCTTCTTCATCAGATGCTTAAATTAACACTCTGAGTCAGCTGTGCCTGGCTGCAGGGCCTGGACTGTGCAGGAAGCAGGACATGTCCTCTTCTCTTCTCACTTTCCTCAGGAGCTTTGTTGGCCCAGGACAGGTATTTCAATAGGAGCAGGTAGGAACAGGTCACAGGGATTAATAATATAATCTACATTTAATTAATTTTTTAATTTACATTAATTTTAATTTATATTTTAATCTGGCCAGAGTTAGAATATTGCATCTTTCCCTCTGTGCCATCCCCCAAAACCGGAGTGCCGAAAGAACAGAATTAGTTTAATCCAACAATCCATTTCCCCCTTTTTTTTTTTAATATTTTCCATTATGTTTAACCTAATGAAAAGAACAGATAGCAACCATTTTTATTTGTGGTGGAAGAGCAGTGTCAATCTCTTCTGCAATGTCTCAAGTGAAAGGAGGAGAGTAAATGGCCTTAAATTGCACCAGGGGAGGTTCAGATTGGACATTAGAAAAGACTTTTCACTGAAAGGGTGGTGAGGCCTTGGGATGAGCTGCCCAGGGAGTGCTGGAGTCACTGTCTCTGGGAGTGCTCAGGAGGAGTCTGGATGTGGCCCTTGGGGACAGGGTTTGGGGTGCTGCTGGTGCTGCTGGGGTGGCACTGGGTGATCCTGGAGGGCTCTGCCAACCTTGATTATTCTGTGATTCTGTGCTGAATTATTTTATTTTAGTTATTATTTGTTGCCAATTCACTTATAAAGTGCTAAGCTCAGTTATAAAGCCTGAAGCTGAACCCAGAAATCAAACAGTGGAATTCGAGGTGATTTTTATAGCTTTTATAGCTTTTTATAGTGTTTTCCCCCTGAAAAAAACCACGAAATTAAAGGTTTGGGCTTTTATCATCCTCTTTTCCCTACGGAGCCGTGTCTTTGCTGCCCGCACAGGGAGACTTGAATAGATTGAAGGAAACACAGAGCAAGCCCCGGACACTCTGTGGTGGGGGGAGCTGCTGGGGCATCCTTCAGCATCCGCGTGTTGAGCGGAGCGGAGGGCAGGGATCTCTCGGAAGCAGGAGGGCAGTGTTGCCACGCTGTTCGAGTTTCAGCGCTCTGCATTTGCTGCTTCGCTTTAAACCGAGCCCTGCGCTGGGGAAGCCACCCTGCGGAGCACAGCCCCAGTGCACCCAGTTCAGCCTCGGGTCCCCGCTGGGGCGGCTTCTTTGTGACATGAAATCGTGGTTTGCGACTCACGTCCACGACTCGAAGTTTTTCTGATGATGCTTTTGAGCAACAGTGCTGTTACCATGAGTGTGCTCTTTCCTACTGTTCCCAAAACGAATTCCATAGAAACCCGGAATGGTTTAGTTTGGAATGAACCTTAAAAATCATCTCATTCCAACGCCCTGCCATGGACAGGGACACTTTCCACTAGACCAGGTTGCTCAGAGCCCCATCCAGCCTGGCCTTGGACACTTCCAGGGATGATTTCATGCAGAAATTACATGTGAAATAGAATAGGATCTACTTCATTTATATGCTTTTGCCAGAGGCTTCATTTGGGGAGAAAAAATAAATAACCTGCTGTTCAGTGACAGCATTTTAGCTCACTTTAAAAATAATATATGAATTCAACTAGCAGACCTCCAGCCTGTGTGCAGACACATACCTAAGCACATACCTGCTATGCCAAGGCATATTAGGCTGATTTATTGAATTATTTTGTCATTTTTTTGCTGGCTGCAAAGTGTCAATTTTAAAATGATTCACTTCCTAGAGAAACAGAAAGCCAATATTTGAAATTATTGTTGCTGTCTTTCTGCTTCAATTCCCTTCAGTGCTGCTGAAATCAGGAAGAATGTATGTTTGCCCAAATGACCTGGGGTTGGGCACTCAGGGATCCCATGAACCTGGCTATAATTCCCTCACACCACACAGGGAGACCAGTCCTGCACTTGGTGAGTGAATTTTGAGGTGGGCACGAAGAATGAGCTCCAAGTTGAAGTGGCAAAAGGTGGTTTTTAGCACCAGGTTTCATCCTTCTGGGCTTGGATGGGGTGTTGGCACCTCGAGACGTTTCCTGAGTTCTGGCTGTTGCTTTTCCAGGTGTGGTGAGAAGTTTGGAGTGACGGGCCTGGCGGCCAGGGGTTGTGAGCAGAGACCACTGGAGGCTGTGGCAGAATAAAGCTGCCTGGGGAACTGGGAAATTTATACACGGGATACAGAGAGAGACCAGGAGTCCATTAAAATCCCAGGGTGCAGACAGAGCAGGGGAGAGAGGGGGAGAGGCAGCGCAGCAGTTGGATTTTCTGAGCAGGGCATTTCAAGCCAGGAGAAGGTCTAGTGGGAAGGGCAGGATCCACAGCAGTGCTGGAGCGTGTCCAGAGAAGGGCAATGGAGCTGGGGAAGGCTCTTGAATATCTGAGTTATGAGGAGTGGCTGAGGGAGCTGGGAAAGGGGCTCAGGCTGGAGCAGAGGAGGCTCAGGGGGGACCTCACTGCTCCCCACAAGTCCCTGCCAGGAGGGGCAGTGAGGGGGGGTCGGGCTCTGCTGCCGTGTCCCAAGGGAAAGGAGGAGAGGAAATGGCCTCAAATGGCACCAGGGGAGGCTCAGGTTGGAGATTAGAAAATTCCCTGGAGTCACTGTCTCTGAGAGTGTTCAGGAGGAGTCTGGATGTGGCCCTTGGGGACAGGGTTTGGGATAATGCTGGGGGTGCTGGGTGATGAGCTTGAAGGTCTTTTCCAACCTAGATGATTCTGGGATGCTGTGATTCACTATTTGTGCTGTAGGCACTGCCTTTCCCCAGAGACCCTCAGACAAGATTGTTCATTTTCCTCGGATTGTGTCCCACAGTTTTTAAGGCCACAGTGTCTGTGGTAACCCCACCAATCCCCGTTCCCCGAGGGTTCCCCCTTCCCCCTTGGCTGCCTTTTGATGTAAGCACGGTCTGAACACCTCCCTGAGCTGGGACCTTGCTGTGCTGGAGATGATGGGTGGCTCCAGACAGCTGAAGGAGCAACTCTCGACGGAAAACATCTGGCCTAGTGTGGTGGGTGGCACTTGGTGTTTGTGTAGCCTTTCCTTATTCTGCACCCTGGAGTAAAACACAAATTCTGTGTCTCCTTTCCATGAAGGCCCTGCCAACAATAAATGCCCAGAGAAGCTGTGGCTGCTCCTGGATCCCTGGCAGTGTCCAAGGCCAGGCTGGACATTGGGGCTTGGAGCAGCCTGGGACAGTGGAAGGTGTCCCTGCCATGGCAGGGGGGTTGGAGCCCTGGCTCCCCTGTAGGGCTGCTGGAGTTGATGGCCTCTCTGAGGGCTTTGCTGTATTTTTGTGTGTGTTCTTTTTGACCAGCAGTGGGCCCCTGGGCTGTAAAAAAATAGCATGGAAATAATGTGTTCCACACTGTTGGTTATTATTTGTTGGTGCCCAGCATCCACTACTTTGAACAGCAGCAGTATTTTTGAAAGTGTCTGTAAAGGAGGGTGGGGAGACACCTTGTTTTAGTGCTGTAAATTTGACTTTCTGTATAGAAAGAAGAACAAACAGCTCCACCTTGCAGCTGTGGAGGATGGAGGAGGTGGCAGCCCTGGAGCAGGAGGAGGATGGGATTGGCTTTGCAGTGAGGTTTGGGCTGATGGGATGTGGATGGACAGGAGGATGTGGGGAAGGGAGCTGGGAGAGTTTGTGGGTGCTGCTGCTGGCCAAAACCCAGTTTAAGGACTCTGCACAGTGTTTTGCTGCCCCATTGTTCCCAGTGAGTGTGGCGGAGCTGGTCATGCAGATCACTACTCCTCTGTGACCAGATTTCTCACCTTTTGGGTACTTTCCCAGGAAAATTGTGGATGCCCCATCCCTGAAAGTGTCCAATGCCAGGCTGGATGAGGCTCTGAGCAGCCTGGCATAGTGGAAGATGTCCCTGTCTGTGGGAGGGGGTTGGAATTTTAAGATCCCTTCCAACCCAAACCATTCTGGGACTCTGGGGAATGGACAAGATCTCCAAAGGGCTTCATCACTCAGAAATAGGAAAAGCATGCCATAAGAAAGTGAAAGAGGAAGCCAAGTTGTTAATTTGTTTAATGAATGTAAAATATTCTCTATGAAATCACAGAATCACAGAATGGTTTCTCGGAGGCTGATGGATGGTTTTTAAATGCAGATTCATCATCCTAAAATTCAGTATGTGCTTCCAAAGGCGAAGTTTTACATTTTACTGATAGAT
Organism: Corvus moneduloides; assembly: GCF_009650955.1. Taxonomy (NCBI): domain Eukaryota; kingdom Metazoa; phylum Chordata; class Aves; order Passeriformes; family Corvidae; genus Corvus; species Corvus moneduloides. The sequence continues at coordinate 120,410,352 of NC_045477.1, forward strand.
CTTGTCAGTCAAGGATTCCAAAGGCCCTACACTGAGCCCAGGTAAGGGGTGGAGTTACTTCTTTTCATGCTTGTCACTCTTCTCAGTTATGTAGTATTTTATTGGGCTTTGTTAAAACTCCAGTTCTTATTCTCAATTCTTCTAAGGCCTGACCTTATCTCGTGCTCCTGCAAAGTCATAGAACATCATAAAATTCACAAAATCCCAGAATCCTTGAGGTTGGAAAAGCCCTCACAGCCCATTGAGTCCAGGCTGTGCTTGATGCCCACCTTGTCCCCAGCCCAGAGCACTGAGTGCCACCTCCAGCCCTTCCTTGGGCACCTCCAGGGATGGGGACCCCAAACCTCCCTGGGCAGCCCCTGCCAATGCTTGACCGCCCTCAAATTGTTCCCAGTTCTGTCGAAATCAGTCTCCAAAACGGAGAGGTTGTGCCACCTGCCCTCCTGCCTTATAATTGTTAACAAATTACTTTTTTGGAGGTTATTTTAGAGAACTCAATATTTGGGTACGCGACGGAAGAACAGAATTTGCCGTGCAAGCACAAACGCTGAGGGAGAGAAAATAACGTGCTGCAGACTGGCTGATTATTTGTCACACAAGCAAATCTGTATTTAGAGAGCTCCATAAAAAAAATAGTTTCCATAGTGAAAAGTGAGAACACCCACCAGCATTCGGCAGTTGGGAACAACCAGTTTGTGTGCAAGGAGGAGAAACATAAAGAATACCCTTCAGTTTTCCCAACCACTGTTTTCCTTGGACCGTGAGGCACGCTGAATGTTCCTGGGAAAAGTGGAAACCTTCTCCAGTGCTGCGAAGAATTCAGATCCACGTCTTTCATTGTCACTGGCTGAGTGCACGTATTTACTCGCAGGGCACTTTTATGCAGTGTGATGGAGACATCAAGCTGGAGCCTGGGCCAGTATTCTCGAAATAACTCACCATTTGGGAGGAGAATAAAGGGTGTTAATCTCAGCTCCTTGGCTGGAACTCCCAGTAAAGTTTTTACTTCTCCACTCCCCAAGAATAGGCGCAGTGTTCCACAAGAAATAATTCATATTCAGAGTGTTACTCCGTATATAAAATTTCAGTGCACCAGCGCACAACTAATCCTTGGAAGGGAAAGTTGCCCTCAAAAATCCAGCCAGCTCCGCAATGCTTAATGTACATGGACTTGAATGATAGGCAAAATGTTGAAAGAATTAAGTTAAATGTATTTCGGGGTGGGGCGGGGGGAGGAAGAAAACATTAGGAAAACTCTTGGGCAAATCTTTTGCAGATGGCAGACGGCTTAATTGCTGTGGTAAACTTGTCTGAGATTCCTGGAAGAATCTGGGTGCTGGAGTAATCCGTGGAACCCAACGGAGCCGGGTTTTAGCGGCTCAAAGCGAAGGCGTGCACGTCTTCGTCGGAGCTGAGTTGCTAAAGTTTCACCCAGGGTTTTGGGAGTGGGTTTTCCCTGCCTTTATTTTTTTCCATTTAACTCCTTTTAACCAATTAAAAAGTTGTGCACGTGTTATTTGGGCAGGGAAGCAACAGAGGCCTTGAACGAAGCGAATGAGGTTACAGGATTCCTTTCTCCCAAATGTCTCCCTGGAAAGTTTTGTGCTGTCCACAGCTGGACAAAAATAGGGAAAAATTTATTTTTTTTTCATGGACTATTGTGCAGGACACAGCACCAACCAGAGAAGCACACTGGGGGAAGTGGAAGGGCTCTTGTGTGACTTCTTAGTCCACACTCATCAGTTTGGAGACCAAATTGGCATCAAATGCCATTCCTGTAATTCCCATTATATCAACACAGGGCAGTGGTCACGGCCCCAAGGCTGCCAGAGCTCAAGGAGAGTTTGGACAATGCTTTCAGGCACATGGTGGGATTTTTGGGGTGTCCTGTGCAGTGCCAGGGGTCGGACTCGATGATCCTTGTGGGTCCCTAGCTCTTAAAAAAAGAAATATCTCTTATTTTTTGTTTCTCTCAGACGTGTGTTGCTGTTAAAAGCTGATAAAGTGGTGGGGATGATGTTCTTTTACAGGTGGGTCCTGGTCTGGTGTCTCTCATTGCACATTTTTCCCCTTTCAGGACAATATTCCTGGAAGTGAGCAATTCCCCAAAGGATAATATGATTTCAAGACAAAAATAAACCTGCCAGGGAGGTTGGGACAGGGTTATAGAGCAGTGTTGTTCCTCAAAGTATTAAAAAAACCCCAATCCTTGAACATTTCATGAGCTATCCAGGTAGACCCCCTAAGAGGTGGCATTTTTAGGACTTTCCTCTGCAGGATGAGCATCTGGCACTGCTTGTTTGCAGGTCAGTGGCTCCACAGGCCATCAAACCACGGGAGCTTTCAGCAGCCAAGGTGGATGCTGCATCCCAGCCAGGAGGGATCCATGCTGGGGCACCCCAGGGAAGGGTCTGTGCTTCTTTCTGATTTCCTTAATGAAGCTTTGCAGGAGTGCTGGTGGGGACAGCTGTGGTGAGGGGGCTGTGTGGGGTCACTGAGGAGATCTGGGTGGTGGGGAGGGGACAGCAGAGCTGGTCTGAGATGTGCCAGGGAAAACCCATTATGCTGGGGGCAAGGCAGTGGGAAACCCCACTGTGAGGTGGGTTCAGGAGCTTTGGGGTTCGGGCTGAGGAGGATAAAGGGCTCCCATAGGGACCCTGCACTGGGCAGATGGACACATGTCAGCATGGACAGGGTTTCTGGAAGGGACGAAGGTGGGTCACCTTCCCCGTGTGCACCACATGGAGTGAGGGACTAAACTGCCAGAGAGAGGCAAGCTGGGTGATAGCTCCCCCAGCACCAGCACTGGGAAGGGCCATTTTCCCACCAGAATCCATGATTGTCCCATGGAATCCCTCCAAGGTGCCACTGCTTTGGTTGTGGTGGATCCTGAGCTCTGCTGGTGTACCTGTGACATCTGTCCTTAAAACGCCAGGCAAACAAACAAACAAACAATGCTTCTGCCACCAGCTGGTTTTGGGTTGAAACGGGAGCAGAACATGAGAAGTTTTTGTTGTCTCCCCTCTCTTTCCCTGCCTGTGCACTCCCACTCTGCTGCCAAAGGCACTGGTTTGGGCTTCCCTGCGTACTGAACCTGTTTTTCCCCACAGAGTGCACCTGGAGGAGGCAGAGGATTGTGTTTGCCAAGTTCATTGCAGCTCGTGAGCTTCAGGACTGAAGTTAGTTTTCTCTTTATGAAAAATCTCAAAGAACCAGTGCCTTTCTGGGTGTGTTTTCCAAACACCTTAACAGCCTGCTCATGAATCTGCTCATCTGTTTTCAAATGCTCTTTGCCAGGCTGTCCCTGCTAATGAGTTGCAGCTCCCTGTGAGGGGAGCAGCCCTGGAGATTTTTGTGGTCCTGTAGGAAACAGGTGTTTCTGTTTGAAAATGCCCTTTTGTTGTTGTTGTTGTTGTTTGCATTTTAACCCTGAACACAAAGCACGGCCTTCTGCAGAGCAGCTGACAGAGCCATGTGAGCTCAGGCACCTGGATATCTGCTCCTGTTGGAATTTTCCCTCTGCCAGAGGGAGGTGTGTGCTCTCCAGAAGGAACTGGGATTCCTGCACAGTTGTTGTGATCAGCTACAGCCCAGTATGGCTGAAAAAGGCAGCAAGTGCAGGCTGTGGGGATGGAGCAAGCATTTCCTGTACTCCTCCTGCTTTTCTACCATCAGGATCTCTATCCAGCGATGGAGGAGCTCTTTTGGCTGGCATTTCTGTCTCTTCCCTGCACACCAAAAGCCAGCTGAGCTCATGGGTGGTGTGAGCACCACACAGCCTGCCCAGAGAGGAAGTTCTGGGGAGAGTGGGGTGGGAAGTGCAGATCATACCCAAAAAAGGATGAGGAAAGTGCCTCTTTGGCCATCAGGAACTGCTTGATGAGCAACTCTGACTCAGCTGGAGCCCCACAGGAGATTCTGCAGAAGTCATCCATCCATCCTCCTCATGGACTGGCGTGGCATAAACCCGTATTTCCCATAGCAACACTGGGGGAAACCCTCTCTGACCACCACATTAAACAGGCGTTTTGGTAATGTCTGCAACGGGACTCTGCTGTCACAACAAAAGGCTGTTGTTCACTGTGATGCCTCACATTAAACCCCCTCTTGAATCAATGGAGAGAGCCAGAACTTCCAGAGAGTGATTCCCAGCCCATGGTAGGGGGGCTGGAACTAAATTTTCTTTCAGGTCTCTTCCAACCCAGGCCATTTTATTATTCTGAATTCCTAACAGCAAGGAAGCCATGGCTTTAATTGTGCTGAAACCTAAAATGACTTACCCCATGTTGTGGGAGAGAAATCATTCTTTACTTTTGTGTGTCTGAGACGAATTTGATTTCATATTGAACAGATCGTGGACAGGTGGAAACCAGAACATGATCTATTGTAATATCCAAGTAAAAATACAAATACAGTGTTCTTACTTTATCAAGGGAGTTCAAAACAGCACATCTCTGAATGGATTTCTGTTGCAGAGCCTCTTAAAAGGAAGGAACAAAATCCTTGGTGCTAAGCTCATTGTGGTCTCCAGTCCACCTCACTCTGCTCTACTGGCAACTTGCAAATCAATAACCTCTTGCCTTGCTGTTCACCTGTCTAGAAAAAAACACCTTTTTTTTCCTAAAATATGTACTTCCCGAGCATATTTGTCTACTGGAGTGAGTAGGAGCTTTGTAAAAGGAAACAAAATATGATTCAGCTCTCAAAGGTGTGGAAATAACCATCCTCAGATATTCAGCGGAATATGCTCCAAGTTGTTTTTTCCTGTATGTGTCCAAGTCACATTTAGTTGACAGCTAATGTTTCTAGCCTGATAATGAGTGTATTTCTCAGAAGTTGGACACACAGGATTTTTTTATGGGTTTTCTTCAGTCCCTTCCTCTTTTTACAGCAGCCTGTAATTCACAGTGCTTCTCTCTCCATTGCAGTGAGGCAGCAGGTGTTCAGTTGAACTGAAGGTTTTAATGGGTAGGGCTGAGAGACAATATTTTAGGGTTGATTCAGAAAAAAAATAAATGTATTTCAAAGCAATGGAAGCTTGCTTCGAATGGGGCTCAAATGTCACTGGATACAAGAGAAGAAATGCAATGTTTTGGTGGAATAATGGAAGAATTTTTTCTTGCAAGGGTCCTCTGGAGGCCCCTATCCCCATCCCTACATCCAGTAAGGGTGACTGCAAATCCAGGTGGCTCGAGTGCTTTCTGGTTGAGTTTTGCAGTGTGGAGATTGTCACAGCTGCCCAAACTCAATCCAAGAGGAAATGCCAGGTGAGGGAATGCTGCCCCTGGATGGGTGCTTGGCACGATGCAGAATCCCCAGGCCCAAGGAGAGGTCTGCCACAGGCAACTGGACTCTTTCCTGACCTTGGGAATCTCTTTTCCTGCAGGGATTTCAGGAGCTCTTTGATGACCCTTTGCTTTCATGAGGCTTCGAATGGGCAAAGTCATCACACTTTGCTGTGTGTTCAAACCTAAGATCCAATGCTCTCATCAAATCATTAAAATTCTAAGGAACATGGGTTTTTCATGATCCATGGACAACAGAAATGCTTCCAAGCGGGATTTCTGCAGCCTTCTTGCCTTGACATTGGAAATGTCCTCACACAGAGCAACAGAGAAATTGCTGTAATAAACTATTGTGTTTACAGAAATTGAACAATATTTATGTGCTATTGGTACTGCTTTGGACAAAATCAATGTGGGGGTTTGTGTTTAAAAAGTCCCTTTTTGTGGAGTTTTTGTGAACTTTTTTCTACAAAGTGATGAAGTCTTTTTTTATCCCAGGTCAGTTCTTCAGTCTTCAACAGCATAAGGATTGATCAGAGGAAAAATATTAAATTTTGTAAAGGTTACTGTGCCTTAAGATTTATCAGTTAAAGAGCTCTTTATTTTCCCCCCCTCTTTTTACCCATCACATTTTTATTAGATTCCTCCCTTTCCCTCCTGGTTTCATTCTCCTGGTTTGGGGAGTCAGTGAGCTGTAGAAAGCAACGCTCCCTTAGTGGGAAAACTGAGGTTTACTTTTGTACAGACATTTTTATTGTCTTCTTAGTGAGCCTGTTGGTCTTTTAACAAATCTGTCACAGAAAAAGTTCCCCATCAGTTCCTGGATCTGTCCATCTAGTTTTTCGAGCAAAATACTCAGTGCTGGTCTCTTTAAACAAAAGGGAAATTCTTTGTGAAGTTTGAGCAGACAGAACACAATTTATCCTTTCTGTTGTGGTGAAGAGGTCGTGGTGAGAAATTTTGTGTGTGGATAGCACTTAAAATCTTCAGGCAGAAATACCATTCTTGGCTTATTCTTTGATCATCAAATGTGTGCTTGAGCTGGCAGATCTATCCAGAAACTTTAATTTAAAGTTTTGAGTGTGTAAATTTGGCAAGTTTTTTGGTCTCTCTTAGGGCTGGGTGTGTCCTGTTGGCTCACAGTATACGCAAGAAACTACGGCGTGAGGTAAAATGCTGAGTAGGTCCTTGCATTCAATGGGTTATAACAGAGGATGATGCAGTGGCCTACCCCAAGAATTACGGGTCAGAGCCAAGGAGAAGGCAAATCCTGTGGTGTTGTCATTGCCAGAGCAGATATTTAAGAAAAAACCTGTGGTTTGGTCAAAGTGGAGTGGGAAGAAGCAACAACCTGTTCCTTAGTGTTCCCTGAAGGGCCTAAAGAAGTGGCTGGGCTGGAAGACAAGGTGGCTCCTCAAGGATGGGAGCAGAAAGCCACAGTGTGAAACTCAGACCCAAATTTACCAGGAGAAAGAACAGATCTGACCGAAGGTGTGGTGAGTGAGAAGAAATAGTGGAAGGAAATTTGTTCCTTAATTTAATTGAACTTCGAGAAAGTGCCCGAAGTGGCGAATCAGTGAAATAAAGTATATTGTGCATTTGGAGGAGGAATAATGGCCCTGGCAGTCCCATGTCACCAATGGGTGGCAGCTGCAACCATTCACCTTAAATGATCTGAAGACCAAGACTGCACTAGGTAGAGGAGAAGAGTGTTGGTGTTCCTTAAGAAATGCTCCTCTTTGATCTGGGTCATTCCTTCTTTGGCTTTTCAGTGTTCCCTTTCAAATTTAAATGGCATTTCATAAAAAGCTTGGCTTCATCCTTAACACTTCTGGGTATCTACAGCCATGGATGGCTGGTAGTGAGAAATCTTCCTAAGGACACCCACATATCAGCTAATTTGCTGACTCCAGGGAAGGAAATTCAGCTCTTTCAGTTCTGCAGTGATCCCCATCTGTTCTGTCCAGGCCTTCTCTTTCGATCAAGCTGATGTTGTCTCTCAAGAGAGGCCAGGAGAGGTTTGTGGTGAAAATCCAAAGGTGGCTGATCAAGCAAGGCTGATATTAATGATCCCAGCTGGTTTTGACAGGGAGTCCACATAAAAATCCTTGTCCCTACAACACCTAGTGGAGGACCTGACCTGATCCTCCTTATAAACCAAAGCCTTTAGGATCACACATTTCAAATGAGGGGGAGGGAGGAAGGAGACACCTCTTACCAGGTGTGAAGAGCTCTCTGCATGCATTAGAAAAGATAGCAAAGGCCTGTGAGAGTTGTGGTATGGTCTGATCTCAGTGGGTCAGATGTGAAATGAGATTTGGAGCCAGTTTCTCGGGACTGGAAGCCTTATGGTCATGGTTGCTTTCAGCACATCATGTTTAGCCAGAGGATGGTACCATCATCTCATATTTCAGGGGTCTGAAGAGAATTAGTCTTGTACCAGGCAGGACAAGGTGAAGAGGCAGGGCTGACTTCATGATTGGGTTTCACCTGGGATTGGATTCACCTGAGAAAGGTTAGCCATGGCTCCAGGTCATAAATGTGTAAAGAGGGCTCGCTGTGAAGTAGCAAAATACTCAGAATACAGCCCAAAGAAACTGGTGCTGAATCTGCGCTCTTGCCACCCCAGCAAGTTGAATCTTTCATGTTTCTGAGGGCTGGTGAAGGTGTAGAAACAGGATTTTCTCATTCATACTGCAGTGGATTCCTTCCATGTTCTAGAAGTGAACCAATTATTTGTTATCCCACCTGGCATGCTCGGGGCATCAAAGTATTCCAAATGATGGAGAAAAATGTGGACAGTCAATTACAGCTGCTGCCAAACCATGGAGATGACATGGGGCTGTGCTGGTTTATCTGAGAACCTAATGAAAATATGGTGTGTTGGTCAGAATTTCTCTCATTTTAGGAATCTAAGCTTAAAACTTACTGTGTTTCTGGATGTTAGCAATGGTATTAACAAAAATTACCCGGCTCTGTGACTGTATGCTGACTTGCCATGGTGGCTGCCTTTTCCCACGAGGAACTCAGGTTCCTGGTTGGATTAGGTCTGGAAGAGCAATGAGTTTTGCAGTCTCATCTGCAGGTCTCTGAGCTGCAGCTTAGGATAGGAGCCTCCAGGCAGAGCTGAGGGGCTCATGCAGGCAAAAAGGGATTTCAGGTGCCCAAAGGGAGAACGTGATGTGAGACTGAACCAGCACTTGCTGGGTCTGTGCTTCGTGGACCGACACTCCCTGGCTCATGGGTGGTGGGTTCACAAACATCACAGAGAGAGGCTGACCAACCTTTGCAACAGGGATCTGTGGTAGGAATCAGCCAGGCTTGGACACTCCTGAGCTGGTTTTGGGTGCTGGTAGTAAAACAAGGGGTGAGTATCGCTTTTGCTGCCTGTACAGGGAGAGAAACCTGTCACAGCCTTTCCTCTGACCTGCCACGTAACAGACTGTCAAATGTCACCCAGCTGAGGGCTGGAGAGTGCAAATATTTTCCCCAAATATGATGTTTTTTCCCTACTTCTTCCTGCCTGCCTGACTGAGCAACCTGCCACAGTTCATCAGCACTGTGGAAAAGAAGGTGACATGCCACTGAGGTAAAGGAGATTTCTTTATTAAAGAAATATACTCCTTTTAGCACGCAGCCCTGCTCTCCCTTGGGTGCTGACACAAGAGGAGGGCATGGACAAAGAGCTGAAATCAAGTCAGAGCCATGGCAGGGGGGGTCAGGGGAACTGCCCCATCGTTTCTTGCTGCATCAGAGGCATCGAAGCGCTGGCTCTTTGTGAACATGCAATAGTAGGTACTGTATGCTAACTAAAAACCTAATGTGTTATTCCTGGCTTTTATATACCTGGTTACCCATGGATAAAGCTATATGATATTTATTACAGCAGGGCAAGACTGCTTTGTAATCTGAATATGCTGCATTCACACCAGTGCCTTGAACAAAGTGTTTCTTCATTTCTCCGGCCATTAATGGTTTTCTCATAAGAAACCATGAAGTCAGTTTTGTTGTGTTTGTCAGCTGGGTTTTTGACTGCATGTATTTTGGTCCACAAAGGGGTTATTCAAAACCTCTCCTTCAGTCTTAATTAATTGCAGACCCGGTGGAAGGCGAGCCCAGTGGGGCTGGAGAGGTTCCCGTCTGGTTTCCATTTCGCCCGCGGGCCGTGTGTGGAATCACGGCTGGCTCCCGGCACTGGGAGCTGGGCTGCTGGGCCCTCAGAGTGCTGGGATTGACAGGCACTGCTCATTTATGTACTTATTTAATTATTTATTTACTTTGATCAGCCTCCAGCCTGCACCCAGTGTGCTCACTGGGGGCAGAAAGTCGCTTTGTGCTGGCAAAAGAGGATGAAGATCCCAAACGACCTCACCGCCTCCACGCTATCTCCTTTGGATAAAGGCCTGTGTGACTCTTTTGGAGACAAACTCCCTATTCACGGCACTTAAATCCTGTGCTTTTTAGCTGTGCCTGCTTTCAGCTCTCAGTCTGTTCCAGGATTTCACCTCTGCCAAGGTCTCCTACCAGGGAGGAGAGGGGATTCACGGCGGTCCCGCTGCTTTCAAAATGCCACCGTGTGTTTTACAACAGCTGTGAAAGTCAGACGTGGAACAGTAACATTCCCTGCAAAAAAAAACCCCAAACCCTATCCCTAATAAATGTGTGTAGTGTCTGAGTACCCTGGCTGGCTGAAACTCCTCAGAGCCTCTACCTACCCTTTTAATTTATGCGTTTCATCTGCCTGCTGCAAATATACCCAAAGCCTGGAGAATGCCTCTGTTGCCCCAGGGGAATATTTTCTATTGAGCTTGGCTGTGCTGAGCTCTCTTTGGCAGATGAGTTATGAAGAGCAGACTTATAAAAGCAGGAGGCTCTTCCAAGCATTGCACAATGCTTGGGATGAAAGGTGGGCCCGCGGTCATGCTGCCCTCACAAAAAATGCACCTCACTGCAAAGGAGGATTGAAAAAGTTCTGCAGAAACTCTTCCAAAGAAGAGTTCTGTGGCAATACCAGCTCCCCTGCTGGGTTGTAGCTGTGGGGAGAGCGAGGTATGGAGATCCACATGCTCCAAAACCAGGTGGGAAATCAGCTCCCACCACAGGCAGCCTCTCATGGGTAAAAAGGCCTCGTGCTCTGCTGGGTTCCAGGGTAAGAAACAAGGGAAAATGTGCTGTCTGCATCGAACAGCCTTCAGTGTAGTAAATTAAAAGTCAGACATAAAAAAATGCCCCAGGAAATGCCAGGGACAGTCCTGGCATGGCACAGCACAACAATTTGTTATTTGGCATTTAGGTGCCTCCTGCACAGACAGACAGGAGGATTTCTGAGCATTGCGGGGAAAGTGGATGCAGTAAGAAGGATAAAACAACAAAAAGGACTAGAAATTATCCCAGCAGGTGAGGGGACAGCAGAGGCAGGGCACAGAGCTGAGGCAGGATTCACTAAATTCAATAATGTTGTTGTGATACGACATTCCACGTTAAAACACTTATTCCAGCACTTTCCTCTGACTCCAGGTTATGACACAGGACATAGGAAAATTGCAGATGCTGGGTTGGAGGTTTCACAGCCTCCCATCTCACCCTGTGGGCAGGGAGCTTTGGCACCACGGGCTGCCCAGTTAGCCCAAGCCAGTGAAAACTGTAAAAAAGCTGTATCATACTGCAAAGGACCTAAAAGGATCAGCTCCTTATGTGGGAAGACAAGCAGGAGATTATTCCTGCCACGTGGCTGAGGGAAGCTGAGAGGCTTTTGGAGAGCTGTGCCTGCACATTCCTGCTGAGCATGAATGGAACAGAGCAAAAGGAGCTGAGGAAAGGATGTTCAGCAATGCATCGGTGTGTCAGGTAGAGTTCAGAAAGCTGAGCATAAAAGTGATGCTGCAAAAAAACTGTACTGATGCCATGTGTAAAAAAGGCACTTCTGTGACCAGGACCTGCAAGATGGGTCAGGCTGCTTGGGCTTGGTCTAAGAGTATTTTTATGCACATCTCTCGTTGGCATCCAGGCTGCTCTGAGTGAAATTTCAGTGTTGTCATTCATGGAAAACATCTTTGTGTCAGTGTCTGGGCTCTAATAATAGTCCCTGCTGTTTGCTGGTGTGGGCATGTGTGGTTCTGGAAGGAATGGTTCTGTGAGAGGGTGGTTATTTCACACTCTGTAGCTCCCTTTTCTCCTCTTTTTGCTCCATTAGCACTCGAGATAAAAAAAAAAAAATAACAATTTCCCACTTCAACAGTTCAGAGCTCTCTTGGTTTGATTGCTGTTATCTCAGTGATATTTTCTCTTGTACCCCAGGTGTGCTGCTGAAGGAATTTGGGTCCCATCATGCTGATGCTGCATGAAAATCTGCTCCTTGATTTGCCTTTTTAGGTGAAAGGGGTTTCCAAGAAAAATGGGCTTTCCATATATTGTCTACTTAAATTACTAAGCAGCAATAATTAATTATTAAGCAACTGACTGCACAAACACCTATTATCACAATCTGGTGAAAAATGAAATCTTTCAACTAAAATTCTTCTAAAAAGAAAAGGGATAAAGTCCTTCAGTACAAAAGGAAAGTGGGCTCCCAGGAAACCATGGCACAAACAAGAAGTAGCAAAAATTGGGAAAAAACAAGCAGGAAAATTGACAGTCTTCAGCAGAGGAGTGCAGTTTGCCTTCTAGACATGCTACAGAAAAATATGAATATCCAAATGAAATTACTAAATCCAGAGGGGCAAAGAAGCCTCCAGTCTGCTCCTGTTTTCCAGGAGTTCAGGGTTCAAGCACGTGAGATCTGTTGACTCCACCAAATGATTTTGGGAGCTGAGGAGTTTGGGGATCATTCAGACATAAAATTTCTGCCTCGGTCAGCCCTGTGGGTGTGCAGACACGGTGACCAAAGCAGGATACACAAAAGTAAATCCTCTGTGTTCTTGAAGGGTTGGCTCTATATTAAGGCTTTTGCTGTCATAAAAATGTTGTAACAAGAGCAACAAAATCCCATCAGCTAAAGCTGACCACAATTATTAAGCAAAAGCTCTATGTGACCATTTAGTTTTTAAAAACCCTCACGTCTCAGCCTCGGCATCAGTTTTTCGGGATGTGCTTTTGAAAGAGTTGTGGCAGGTGAGTTGCAAGTCAGAACAGCTCAAGGGTTTGATGAGAGAGACATGAAGAAGGAGAAGAAAGGATAGAAAGATGCTTTTTAGTGAAATAAAAGATACCTTCATCATTCCAAGTCTTTAGGAGTGATTGATAGAAACCTTACCTCCTATTTTTAGGAGCTTATTGCAGTTGTTATTTGGTGTATCTTGTACTGAATCACAAAGACACAGGCATGAGGGGTCTCTCCACCTCTCACTCAGCTGGGCTGGAATCTCTGGGGCATAATCAACAACTTCTGAAACCTCACTTCTCATCAGTTTTCCCCCCTTTTTGGTAGCAGCCTTGAACAGTTGTTGCCATGCAGCCACAGAAGAAGAAATATTTTCTACCTGAGAGGCATTTAATCAGGCTTGAGGCACTGCTCGAATCAGAGCTGTTTGGTCTGTGTTTGCAGAGAAAGAGAGAAGAGCTGCAGCTTATAAATTCATCTAAAAATCAGGTGAAGTTTCTCCCAAGTGGAGCAAAGAAGTGGCTCCAGCCTCAAAGAGCTTGCCTGAGGAGAAGAAAATAATTCCACAATACACCTGAAAATACTTTAAAGTAGATGTTGAAGTGATAATATTTCAAAATGGACATCAAGTCCATGTCCTGTTAACTTCCAATAGCTATGGGCTAAGCTTTTACTGGAAATCACAACACCCAGCACACAGCTCTGAGGAATTCTTACAAAACAAAGTCCTGAACTTGAGTTTCAAGGAAGAAAAAAGCCCAGCTGGAAAACAGATAAAGCAGAATAGTCACATGTAAATTGGACATCCCAGGGTATCAAAACCAATTCACCCAAACTTCTGTAATTATGACTGGGGGGACATTTGCTCAAGGTAGTAAAAGGGAGGACAGAATTGTGCTTTCAGGTCTGTGTTTTAGACCACAGAGCCATTGAGTGTCCAGCTGGAGGAAAAACAAAATGATGGAGCTGAGATGTGGAAGAAAAACGCCAGCCTCATCCATCTGCCCCTGTGACCAGTGCAGGATTTGGCCTCCTCTAATGCCTGAGAGGTGTCAGCACAAGCTGAACCTGAAGCCTGAGTGATGTTTTTCTTGACAAGCTGTGTTAACATCTCCTCCTTTCAGACAGATTTAGTCATGTTCCCAGGAGCAGAGACGGCGCTGAAAGCCTGCAGGAGGTTTCTGTACCAACCTTACCCTTGAACTGCTTTGTGGAAAGGCACCAGGACTTTCTCAGAAGCTGATGGGACACAGAGAACACTCAACTTCTCTGAAAGCCAGAGATTTTCATAGAGCAGTCACAGCGTTCCCTTTATGGCTGTCCTGGTCATTGCTGATTTTTTTCCAGGAGTATTTGTGTGTAAACTCTCCGTTTGTCATGCCAGACCTCTCCCCCTACCTGCAACTTTTGTGACAGTGTCACCTGCAGAGCAAATTGTACAGCATCCCTGGTAGAATCCAGCAGAGGGATAAATCTGGTTAAAAAAAAAAAGGAAATTTTGTTTCCAAACAGATCCTTTGGAAAGAAAAAATGATGGATGGAAAAAAAGCCTCAAACCATCAGCAGGACTTTAGGAAAATATGTATTTCAAAGCTTGCCAGAGTGTGGCAGTGGTCCTTTAGCAAAGGGAAACACAGTTAAGTTTCAGGCTTCACTGCGGAGGTCAGCTTGGAAGAGGACCCAGACAGCACCTCACAGGGCACACTCAGGATTCAAAACAACCTTCGAGACAGCAATTAAATAAAAACATGCTAAAACCCCAAAAATCACTGCAAAAATCTACAGTAGCTTGACCTGAGGTGTGACAGAAATGAATTGCTAAAAAAACCTTCCAAGGAGAAGCAGTTTAAAGGACGCCTTTGACACTTTTCACAATTAAACAGTTTTCATAAACACCTCATATATCTCCCAGGCTGCTTTGGATGTGCTGCTGCTGAGTGATTCCGCAGTCATTAATGGATTGCAAACCCTCCCTGCCCCCTGCAACCACTGTCGGGTAATTAACGACTCAGTACCTTTCCAGGACAATCCCCTTCTTTGAAATATGCCTTGGAATGCACCACGTTGGAGCAAGGGGCAGAGATGGAAGCCACCGAGGGTTGGGTGCCTCGCTGCCTTTGGAGCTGGGGGGAGTTCCCGTGGAAAATCTGCCTTGTTTACAACTCCAGCTCTGCTGCAGGGGCACTGCTTTGGCAGGAGCTCTAAAGCTGAGAGGCAAACACAAGCTCAAGATCCATCTAAGGGCTCTGTTTGAAGCTGTGACCTTGGAAATGTCTGTTCAGCCTCTGCCTGGAGGCACCGGGCATGCTCCACTCCCATGGATCAAGGGACAGCAGGACAGGAGCCACTGCTACTGCTGCTTGCACCTGGCCTAGGGATCTCTTTGCTGACCCAAATGGTTCCTCTGGATTTTATCCAGAGGTTGTTGCATGTCAAATGGAGAGATGCTGAGATCTGGGAGTAGGCGTTCCTTTGTCTGTGTGGCTCTCCTAACACTTGGGATGCGGAGGAGGGAGGAGAAGATCAAGCTGTTCGCAAAAATGGCTGGAAATCAAGATAAAGATTTGCTGGGAGAGTAAGACAGGGGAGCAAAAAGCTCTTCTTGGAGCAGAGGAGTGAGGGGTAAGTGGTTTGGTTGCTGGTCTTCCAAGAGGGGGCTGTGTTGGACCCCAGTTGTGAAGAGGCTGCACTGTAACAGTGAGCACACTGAACTCAGCTTGGGTTATCCTATTTCTCTTTTTGGTCACTGCTCTCAAAAACTCTGATGGGTTTGTAGGGAGAAGGATGTGGCTCCAACAGTCGTACAAAGAGCCCCATGTGTGCTCCCGAGAGGTGCTGCCACTGCCCAGGGAGTGTCTGAGGTGAAGGGGAGGGTGCTGCAGACCCAGGGTCAGTGTCAAAGAGAAAGAATCCCTGAACTTGGAGCCAGGTCCACAGCCAGCCTGCTCATTTGAAGGTAAAGTGGTCATTAGTTCCATGAATGGGATTCACAATCACTTCTGGGTGTGTGCAGAGCCCTGAGACAAAAGGGTTACTCTGCTGAGTGTATTTGCAAGTGGTTACCTTGGCTTTGGGGTGGGATGTGCCTGGAAGAGACTCTGTCCACATTTAAAATGAAGCACTGACAGGTGGCATGACCTGAACCACTTCTTTTTTTTCAGGACGAAAACCCAGTGGAGAGCTTTCCTAAGAAGAAAATATCTGAAATGCATCTGCTGGAACTCCTTGCCTTCCCAGATGGGAAGGACAGCCTGTACCAGTCAGCACCTAAGCCCCACTCACTCAGTCCCTGCCAGTGGGATTTGGGAGAGAACTGGAAAAGTAAAAGTAGAAAACTTCTGAGTTGAGATGAAGACAGTTTAATATGTAAAGTAAAAGCCACATTCACAAGCAAAGCAAATCCTGGAATCCATTCCCCACTTCCCCTGGGCAGGCGGCTGTTCAGCCATCCCTGAAAAGCCAGGATCCATCACCTTTAACAGTGACTTGGGGAGACAAATGCCATCACCCCAAACTGCAGGGACTCACACCTTCTGATCAATGAATCAATAGGATTACACAGAAGTGTCTTATTATTTAAAATACCCCTGTGCTCACACATCTCACAACTTTGATGTGATACCTTGCTTACACATTCTACCTACTAACACATTTCACTTGCTTATCTTATACTACTTATACACGAACACATCACTCTACTTATGCATTTTCTTACTTACTTATGCTTTTTACAACTTCTACATAACAGAACTTACACATATTACACTACTTACACACTTTACTTACTTATACATACTTACACATCTTACAGCCTTTTCATGATACTCTACTTATACATTTTACAACTTACCCTGCAACTGCTGTGCATGAAATTTCACACTACTTGATTGGTTTCTCTATTCTGTCCATGAGCTCCACACACACTTTTCTGATAATATGATTGGTTTTAATCCAGGGCAGCACAGTCCTTTTTTATCTATTCCTTGCTGTCTTGATATTTAGTTTTTCAGCTTCTTCTTTCCCAGTTTAGCAGAGTTTACCTTTCAGTCCTTGATGAATTCCCAAGGGCTCTAACAGGTGGGGCTCCTTATCCAAGCAAGCAGAGTCAAGATGATGACAGCAACAAAACCCATCCAGTGATCAGCAGCCAAGTTAGTCCAGGAGAGCCAACCAACAAGACAGCAAAGGCCAGGGAACGAGTATAAACCTGTCTCACCTCTCCCCTCAAGCCTTCAGACTGGAGCTTAAAAACCCTCTTGGGGCTGATGTGCTGCAGCTGAAGTTGGAAAGGCCAGGTGAAGCTGGTGAGGGTAATTCCAGCCTGATCCCGCTCTGAGGGCTCTGGTAAAAATAACTAAAAATGGTTTGGCTGGGGCACACTATCAAGGTTCAAATACTTTACAACACCTAAACACCCACCTTCCTTCATCTGCTCCCATCTCCAGACTCTGAGCATGATGCTATATGGTATGGGACATCCCTGGGATCATTTGGGGTCAGCTGTCCTGGCTGTGTCCCCTCCCAAATCTGTGTGCACCCCCAGCCCACTCATCAGGGCAGTGGGGTGAGAGGCAGAAAAAGTGTAATTTCTTCTCAGCAATAACGAAAACATTCTTGAATTATCAACACTGATTCCAGCACAAATCCAACCCATAGCCCCACACTGGCTACTGTAAAGAAAATTAACCCTACCCCAGCCAAAACCAGCACAAGCAGTGATTCCTTTATCACACCCTTTTATTGCAGTGATCCGAGTTCAGCTGTGAGGAAGTGAACAGTGAGGAAAAGGTCTGGACTTCCAAAATAGAGACACCTAGCCCTGCAGTGCCTGGCATTTTAGGAAAGAGAACATGAAACCACAGTACTTTAAAAAGCAGGTGGTGAGAAGGGCAGTGGTGTGAGAAAAAAATGCGCTTGGGTGTCTCTTGGTTTTGAGGAATGAGAGGCTGATTCTCCTGCCAGCTACAGGCAGAGCTCCCTCAGTTGTTTATTCTGAGCTCTACCTCCATGGATCGAGCTGTACTTCTTCCCTCTTGCAGGTGGCCAGCCACGGAGCCTCATGGATCTTCCCTGATGTTGGTCAGGGCATTGGAATGGCAATCACAGCATTAATGTGACCTGCAAGTTTTCCAACCCAAACATGAGCACAACCCAAGTGAAAGGAAAGCTGCATCTCAAGGGCTGTGTCCAGTTCCAGACCCTCAGGGCAAGAGGGACCTTGAGGGACTGGAGCATGTCCAGGGCAGGGAAGGGAGCTGGGAAGGGGCTGGAGCCCCAGGAGCGGCTGAGGGAGCTGGGAAAGGGGCTCAGGCTGGAGCAAAGGAGGCTCAGGGGGGACCCTGTGGCTCTGCACAAGTCCCTGACAGGAGGGGGCAGCCGGGGGGGTCGGGCTCTGCTGCCAGGGAACAGGGACAGGAGGAGAGGGAACGGCCTCAGGCTGGGCCAGGGCAGGCTCAGGGTGGACAGCAGCAGGAATTTCCCCATGGAAAGGGTGGTCAGGCCTTGGCAGGGGCTGCCCAGGGAGGTTTGGAATGCCCATCCCTGGAGGTGTCCCAGGAAGGGCTGGAGGTGGCACTCAGTGCTCTGGGCTGGGGACAAGGTGGGGATCAAAGTTGGGATGTGATGACCTTGGAGGTCTTTTCCAACATAAATAATTCTGGGATTGTTTGATTCTGTGAAGGTGCCCCACACGGGTGTCACCCCCCCATGCTCCAATGGGTGTGCCAGTGCAGGGACACCTGTGGCTGAGAACTGAGCTGTGATGGGAAATACCTCGCTGTGCCATTTCGGGGCTGATGGAGCACGCTGCGAACACGAGCTTGTCTGAACATAGATGGCGCAACAGTTTAACTAATCACTGCTAATTCTAGCGCTGTGCATCTCCAAACTGCCCTCCTTGAACTCTGTGTCTGCACAGGCACAGCTGCCCCAGTCTGAAAAGTGGCAAGGTCACCTCTAAATCCACAGCAGGTCCAGCCAGAGCAGCGTGTCTGACCACACCCTTGAGACCCGAGGCTCTGCCTGACCGCAAGCCTGTTCATCTATCCCACTCCTGCAGACACAGGAGTGAAATAAGTGTTTAAAATCCAGTGAGAGGTTGCCAGAGCCCTCAAACCCTTCTCATTCCTCACGGCAATTAAGGGATTTTGCCTTCATACTCACCCTGTGATAGGGAAAGCATGCATTCTCCTTCTACCCACTGTAAACAGATCTACGGGATTAAGTGACTGGAACAAGGTCATGCAGGAAGCTGTGGTTGGACTGGGAATTTTGGTGTGGGTCTGGCAGCCCTGGCCTGCCTCCCTAGTCATGGGCAGACTGCCTGCCCCAACAAATAAGCAAATTTGCATCTTCTAAGTGCCTATCACATTACTGAGCTCGGGGATTTGCACTGCTGTCTCAAGTTCCTGATTTCTGATAATAGGTCTGTTATATTTTTCTGTGTGTTGAATTTGTGATAATAAGAGATAATAAAAGATACAAAGAGATGATGTTGTATCCCCAGACACTATTTCAATGTGACTGTGCAGTAAGGGTATGAAAACGGTTCTTAAACCAGACTATTATTTTAATATATCTATTTTAGCAAGCTCTAAAATCCAGAAAGGAGCTATAACTAGAGTACGTATCTGCACTGAGTCTCACTGTAAATGAATTGGGAGAAGATTGGGTAGGAACACAGCTAAATGAGCAGGGAGATAACACTGTTGGGCAATTCCTTTTTGATTTCCTTCCATTTGGTGCATGTGTGTTTCTTCAGCTGGTGTGTGTCAACATCGGGTATTTCACAACGCGGTTCTTTACCGGTGTGCGTGCAGACCTCTCTCCTTTGATAGTGCGACACCAGGGGTTTGTTTGCCTGCTCAGGCTGTTTGGAGAGTGTCTCATTTGAACAAGGAAGAGGATGCCACAAGCTCTCACTTGTTGACTGGGCAGAAAATATAACTCTGCCGAGGTGGGGCATGGCGGGAAGGAAGAAGGGGCATCATCCAAGGTGTTTATCTGAAGAGCATTCATTCTGCAAGTCACACCTCTTCCCCTAAGAAAAAAGAGATATTTCCTCTACAGTGATGTTTAACTCTTAAGATTCCTGTCCACAATTTTTTAAAGGAAACATGCAGGAAAATTGCCCATTTTACCAAGTTAATCAGGATGGTTTCATTGCACACAAGATCCCTTCTGATGCAAAAGCAGAATGGATGGTGAAACACGCTTGCTTTGTTACTTGTAACAACAATTTTCCTCCATTGCCACCTCTGATTTCATTAATGTGGCTGCTGTCCCTGTTTTAGAGGGAATTTTCAGCTGAGGTCTTTCCCAACTGGTTAAAATGTTCTGCTAAAAAAAGTGCGCAAAACAAATCCCGGGGGAAACGCCAGACCCATCCTAAACAAACTTTGCCGAACAGGAGATTAGATTTCAAGTAGTAACAGAGTTTATAATAGAGAGTATTTGCTCTAAGGGTTGCCAAGGATAAGTCATTTCAGGAAGGAGAAAAGCTCACTAGGTAGCGGAATGAATAGCGGAGATCTTGGGAGTATGGGAAGAAAAGGAAACCACCATGAAATGAAGCTGAACAAAGGGAACACAAATATAGGAAAACAGGCTAACAACTGTGATAGAGATCTGGGTAAAGAGTATTAAACCAAAAATCCACTCGTATTTGGGCGTGTAATTAAGGAAATTTGCTGATCTGTTCTTGCCTTCCATTTGCATGTGCCAGTCATGAGCGTTCGGCCAGCTGAGCCATAATGCCACCAAAACTGCAGGTACCAGTATCTGCAAAATCAAATGGAAAAATCAGTGTTAATGTTAGCACTGCATTGATTTGCCTTTTCCTCCAGCCAGGAAATGGAAACAATGGCACACAACTTTATGTGACCAACAAAACTTCGTTGCCAACAGCAAATAGTCCCAGGGAGCAGTTTGAGAACAATTGATGGATGCTAACTGGGAGATTGCATCACTTTGAGTCACGAAAGCATCGCATCGATGGAAATAGACCTGTTGATGGTTATTCAAAGGATAGAAAGTCATGGTGTCACTCTTTCAGCTGACATAAACAGGCAAACACCTTCTGCTGGGGGGCAGTGGGGTTAATGGTGATGTGGAGGGAAGAAAAATCAGAATTTGAAGTATACTGTGAAGGCAAAATGATTGATGGGGGAGGAAACAAGGGGATTTGGAAATCTGATAAGGAAACTGGCATCCCACTTCTGGCTGTGCTCTTTATAACTGCAGAAGTGCTCAGGAATTGGATGGCCTGTTGTTTCACCAGTGTTAGGATTGCTGGCCTGCCCCTTCCTCCCTCGTGGATGAACTTTTTATGGTGTTTACTCCTTTCCAGCACTGCTGCATCACTGCATCATTTTCTCTGCCTCCTCAGATGATGGGTGACTAAAGATAGGAACTCTTTCCTACACAGTCCCTTGGCAGCTGGTAGTGAATGACCCCTGTCCCCTGCAGATATATTTTTGGTTCAGTTATTTCATCATTTGAGTTTTACTAATCCTAAGTCCTATTATCTCCCAGGCTCCTGCTCCCTTCACCTGTGCAGTGACTGTGACTGCCCAGGGGTTCCCTCATTCCAATAGTTTGCCATGATCTGAATTCTTAGAGGGCTCTTGTGCTTTTTCCTCTCTCTCCTCACTCCACTACTTTAATTTCTGTGTATTTCCATTGGATTTCTAACGCCTTTGAAAAACCCTCCTCTGTGATCTGCCCTGCAGCTCTCCTTGCCAGCCCTGCTTTGGAGGTGGGGGACAGAAATGCTGCTCCTGGGGTGTTTTTTGGATTGGTCCTCTCAATGAAAGCTTCAAGAACACCTGGCAAGTGTGGCCAAAATAGTGCTGTTTATTGGTGAGGCAGTGCATACCAGCAAAACACGTGCAATACCTCCCGCCGGTGGCTGAAAAAAAGGAAAACCACTTTGATGAAGTATTAAAAGGTTGGTTTACTTTTACAGTTTCCACAAAAAAACCTCTCTGCAGCCAGAAACGAAAATACCACTCTGTCCACAATGGCAGGATTGACTCTGTTTGACTTCAGGCGTGAAACAGAGGCACTCTGGATCTCACCACCCTCTTTCTTGGTCTCTCTCTTGACTATATAGGGAACTTGGTCAGCTAACTTTGGCCTTGAATCACACCCACAGCAGATGACTAATGCTGCCCTAAACAGAGATTTGTAGGATAAACCCTCATCTTTTCCACTGAATGGTCCTAGTGCCTTTCTCTTGGCAGATGAGGTGCTGGCACTACCCAGAGCTGTAACTCAGGTGACCTTGGCCAGGCCAGTGTCCTCTCCCTCTCATCCCAGCCACTGCAGAGGAAATGGCCAGGCAAGGAAAGCTCTCCTGGCCTGGGACAGCACGGCTGCAATCTCAACCACTTCTCTCCATGGATTATTCACTGCTACCCTCCCTGCTCAGGAGCCTCCCAGGTGGATGATGCTTGTGGGGAATGGCTACAGCATGCTCCTGTGGCTTTTTGGGAAACCAAATAGTGCAAAGCAGGAGTTCTATCCAGCTGGAGAGGCTGGAGACAGGCACGGGAAGGGCTTCAGAACTCTCTGAGGCTTCCCCCCAGCCTGTGGGCAGTGCCACCTTAGCTGGGTTTTGCCCCAGATTTCTTCAACATCCACCTCGTAGTTTCCATTTTTCTTGTATCCAGATCTTTTACTTGTTTGTCCAGTTTTCCACAAATAGCTTAATGCTTGTCGAGTCCCAGCCTTGGAGGGGGAAGGATGGACAGAGCCCTGGCAGAGGACTCACCACCCCTTTTCAAGCCCTGAGCACAGTTCCTAGAGAGGAACCAGGTGGGAAAAGGGAGAATGGATGGACAGCACAACTGAGGTGCCCAGTCAGCAAAGATCCCTGAGCAGCCAAGGGTGTCTCCCAGACACTTCTGGCCCACTTCCCCAGTTAATCTCTTTTCCAGCAGTGCTGTCACACCTTCCCATTCCCCTTTCTCCCAGCCACCTGAGTTTTCGAGCTCTTTGTGGCCAGGCTGTAATTATTTAAATTGCTCTCCATAGTTACAGGCAGGCTGTAAAAGCAATAACTTGAACCAGTGCCCCAGCCTAGATAATGTGCCCTGGAATCTGAAACCCTGAACTCCAGCACAGGTAAATTTGTTGCTGGCATAGATATGCCACCAAATTTCTGCTGATCCACCAGAATTCCTGAAAAACTTTCTGGTGCATTATTGGGTGTATTATCTCCCGTTTAGTTTTCACGGACAGGGCTGCAGCCATGTGTCCAAAACCTGTGTCTGACCCCTGGGTGGGAGCTACAGGAGAGTGATGTGCGGAAGGGTGGGATTGTTGCTCATTAAAAAAATAAAAAGTCCCTTGAACATACATTCAAACCAAGTATTTGAACTGAAAAAGCGTGAAGACAAAAACAAAAAAAAACAAACAAAAAACCTAGAAAGCCATGGAAGTGTGGCCTGTTCAGAGTTTCCAGCTGTAAAGTGCTTGGAATTCTGAGCCCAGCAGGGAAGCTTTGGTGCTGATGGAGGGCACGCCTTGTGCCAGCTGGGCTCTGCTCACCTGTGCCAGCCCAGCTGCCAGGGGCTTTGCCAGGAATGGGAGCTTAGGTCTTTTGCCAGCTTGTATAAACGCTGTTCCCGACAGAAAAACAATGAAGTTGTTCTTTTTCCCCGCCTGGGAGCCATTAGAGAAAGTCAGAGCACTCCTTTTACAGCCCGGCTTCCCTTTGATGGCCACCTTCCTTATCAGCACAGCTCTGCCAAGGGCTGGAGGTACTCAGGGTTTGGCGTTTGAGATCACAGAGCTCAGAAATGAATGGAAGTGTGTAAGAAGAGGCGGGACAGCCACTGCAGCTTTCCTCTTGTTTCATTGAGTCAGCGGACACTTTATCCTTAGGCAATGGCAATTAAAAATTCAAATGGGCAGGCAACTCAAGGTGCAGAACCCCATTCATTCTGTGAAACAGCAAGCAAAGACCTGGCTTTTGGGGCTAGATCCACTTGAGGCAGGGCTGGAGGAGCACAGGACTAGAGATGGGGAGGTTGTAAATCCCCCCTCCTGCCCCTCATGGCAGCGAAACCACGCACGAGCTCTGCAAAGTCCTCTCCCATTTTTCACACTCAGTGTTCCAAAAAGCTGAGCTCCAGCACTTCCAGCCCAGCCGGCCGAGAAGGTCGGGGCTGCTCTCAAAAGCTGGGTGTTTCCATACCATGGGTTATGAAAAAGCAGCCCTAACCCAAATCCCCAGCAGGAAACGTTTCTTACTCATGCTCTGCTCACAAGTTACTCTGCCCGGCAGCCAAGCTCATGGAGAGCAAATGCCTCTGCCAGCAGCAGGGATGGGCTCCAGGTGTGAGAGGGTCCGTGGGTTATGAGCAAACATAGCGCTCTCATAAAGGGAGAGGAGCTCAGGAGCTACCAGGCTCAGCCCTGTGGTCCCAGACAAGCTGCTTTCACTTTGTTTCAGTCTTCCCACCCAAGAAAAGAGAATAATATTTGCTCGCCTCCCTCGCCAGGCTGTTGGGAGATGGCAATGAATGTCTGCACAGTGCTGCAAACACAGAAGGTGTTAGAAAAATGTGGAGCCTTTAGGTTCCAGGCAGCATATTTGAACGTTGCAGGAAAGGGAAATGGGGTGCTCAGACACTTGTGGGGTGAGCATGACAGGTTTATTGCAGGCAGGAATGTTTAAACTCGCAAATACAGGGGGTGCCAAAATGTGCTTATGAGGAGGTGATGGACTGCAGGCACGCCATAAAGCACGGCCCTGCTGACCAGTGGCACTGGGGGGAGAGGTGGATGGCTAACCTGAGTGGGCTGTCACATCTGTCACCCCGCCAGCACAGTGATCTGGGGCACGGGATGGTCGGGAGGGGGCTGAGCAGGGGTGAGGGAGTGTGGAAAGGAGGCTGACGTGCCCTAGGAATCACCTCAGAACAGAGCCAGAGCTGAACGGCGGGTGCCACAAGCCCTTGCCTGCAGGCACTCGCTATCAGGGATGTGTGAGAGGTGTTTGTGCTCCTGCAGGGCTGGCGAGGGCTGCAAGTGCCACCACTTCACCGCCCAACGCCGTGCCCTGCGGAGCTGGCACTGCTCCTGTGGGATGTGCTGGCTGCTGTGCTGAGCCCCTAGCCCGCCCTGAGTGTGAGGAGAGGGACAGGAGTCATTCCCTGTCCTGCTTTCCCTGGCAGGGTCACTGTCCCAGCACACTCACAGCCTGAGGGAGCAGAATTTGGTCCGTGGTGTTCCCCAGGGTACCCAGGTTGGACATGGCCAAGTGCACATTCTTCCACGAGTTCTGTGGTGGTGACAGGGATTTCCTGGGGTGGGTGGCACTATTAGCAAGGGGCAGCCCAACAGCCTTGTCCCCAGCCACCAGAGCTCTCCTAAAAGGGCAGAAAATGCTTGGTGGGAAGGGGAGATGCGATGATGCCTCATTGCATGGGGAGGCACCGAGTTGGGCACTCAGAGGGACAGGGAGGAAGCCGGGCTTGGGGCTGTGACAGAACCACTTCCCTGGGTTCAGGGACGAGCAGGACGCTGCTCCCCAGCAGGGCCTGGCAGCCACTGCCTCCCCATGGCAACTGAGACAAACAAACCCCGGGGCTGCAGCAGAGCGATGACTGAAAGGAAAGGGTAAGGGAGCAGCCAAACTATTTTTATATTTCCGAACTACGCAGCAGCTGTTTTTTTTCCTTTTCCGAGCTGAATGGTCGTGGTGGTGAGTGTGCTTGCTGGGTGATATCCCCCCTCCTTGCCCTGCTAGCTCTTAGCTGAAGTCTCAGCTACTTGACTGAGAAGGTTCCCATTTGTGGGTCTCTGGCTCATGTACAGTGTTTGTTTCCCTACATTAATTAATAGTGTGAGTGTGCACACCCCAACACCTGCTTGGCAGAGCTGGGACACGCATGGAGTGAGTGTGGACACCCTCTCTGGCTTGCTACATCCTTCCAAGGGGACAGCCTGCCAAGCCCCAGGCTGCAGGGGATCCCAGTGGCTCTGTGCCACCAGGTGCCATCTCAGACATTTCTGCTCCTTGCGCCCCTTGGAGGTTTCTCCCAGTAGCCAGGCTTGGGCACAGGCAGTGGGGGTGGCAGAGGGGCAAGAGCTGGGTAGGAAATCTCTCCACATGACTCCTGGAGGTGTGGGAATGTCTCCTTTGGGAAATGAAGACCCTCTGCTGTTCTTTATGAAGTGTGAGAAGGGATGAGAATATTCTCCTTTCACAGCCAGCTCAGGAGCAGGATTTGGACCAGGCTCTGGTGGCTGAAGGCTCCCAGGTGGGCGTGGATTTGACTCACCTACCTGGGCTGCCTCCATCACCCAAGGCTCCCTTTACTGGCAGCAGGAGAAATGGGTGTGTTTTGGGCATGAGTCAACTGGCCTAATTTTGCCTTCTGTTTTACGGTAAGGTAAGGTGAATTCCTCTGGATTTTCCTCTTCCTTTCTGTTGGCTGTTAAGGGACATTAGCCCAGATAAACTGATGCCTCCAGTGGGTTGATGAATGGCCATCCCAAGTTAGTTACTGAGTGTTAGCTGCCCATGTGCCCTCCCCTAACCTGGGCAAACACAACCTCAGTTAGCTTTACTCATGCTGCAAGAGCACCTGTAGGGATCCCTGAGTTGTGACAACTTATTTTTTATTTCAGTGTGAAGAGAGGACAAATCAGTGGTTCAGAAACCAAAGGCCAGCTGTGAGGAAGCCAATGCTGCCATGCTCCCTCCTATTAATCTGATTTTTCTGTTAAAAGGTTCTCCGAGCATTTTGGTGGGAAGAGTTTCACAGCAAATCACAATAACACAGAGGGAAGTGAAGGAATTACTTCAGAGGTAGCTCTCTTTGTTCTGCCTTCGTTTGCTTTTACTTTTCCACTAGATTTACCCATCAGGCTGGAAGCCACGGCCAGAGTGCAGAGATGAGGGTATCCAGGATTCCTGGTGCTGCAGCTGCAGTTTATTACCGGGTAGGCTTGGGTTAGGACACCACTGTGTGAGGCAGCACGCAGACAGTTCCTAGCCCAATTCATCACAAAAGCAGCAGCAGTTGCTGGTGGTGATCACACGTTTGATGTTTTCCTGCTGGAAACTCCTGGAGGATGGGCAGCTTCAGTGAGCAGCCACTGGGGCCAGAGGTGAAGCCCTGACCTGGAAAGGAGCCTTTGTGGGGTGGTGATTTATGGCCAAGTCGTACAGCCATCACTGGAGGACATCATAGCAGCTCCTGCCACAGTCATCATGCAGAAATCTCTCTTCTTACTGGAAATTTGTTGTTTAAGGAGATGCTGATCAAGCCAGCCCTCCTGGCTGGGCTTAGAACAGCCTTGGAGGTCAAGTTTCAGCATGCAGCATGGTACGTGCTAACAGGTAACTGAATGAATGAATCAAAACGAAAATTAACGAGGTTTCAAAGGTGGAGACAAGTCAGAGCCACGTCTTTACACTTAAGTGGAAGTTTGGCTTAAACACCCCCCGCCCCTACACATTTGCCAGGGGTTACAGCTGCTGGCTCAGCGCTTGTTAAGCAATCGGGTAAAGCACTTTGTGTTCCTGCCTGGTGGCACAGACACATCAGCTGAGACAGCCACGGCCTGGTGTTGTTTGGAGGAAGGGCTCGGTTCGGTTTGGGTGGGTATGTATGGGAAATAAAGGAACAATAACCCCATTCTTCACGAGCCCCGTAAATCGGCCCTTTGTTCTCTCCTCCTTGATGTGCTGGAGGAAAGTCACTGCAAGTGCCATTGTTTTCCCAGAGTGTTTTTGAAGGGCTTCAGTGTGTTCCGTTCCTCAGCTTAATTCAACAGATTTACTTGTTTGCAGAATATTTCGGATGAAATATTCGAGGAGAAAGCCAAGATGGTAATTCTGTTTCTCTGCGTGCATTATGAACCACCTCCGGAAAGATTTCGAGGCTCCTTTGTTTGCGTTGTAAGAGGTGTCTGAGAATGATTTGTTAATTAATTCAACCTAGAGAGTCTATAAAGAGCCTGAGGTGGTTGCATGGGGAAAACCATCCTTTTGTGCCTGTTACTCTTTGCTTTGTGGGCCAGGCTGGGGCACTGCCCACGTTCCCCTGGCCCTGTTCAGCTGACCAGCACCATTCAAGCTGTAATTAAGCAGTTCCTAATTTCAGCAGAAGACTGGCACAGAACTGGAAAGGGTGGTCCTGCTGAAAAGCTCACAGCCACGCTAACATTCTCAAAGGGAGTTTTTTTTTTTGGCTGTAGGTGTGCTGTACATCCATTACACATCCTAAAGCAATTATAGGAGAAAGAAGCCATAAAAAGGGCTCTGTGCCCAAAACCTCACCTGTGTTTTCCAGCTGTGTTAGGGAACC
Organism: Corvus moneduloides; assembly: GCF_009650955.1. Classification (NCBI taxonomy): domain Eukaryota; kingdom Metazoa; phylum Chordata; class Aves; order Passeriformes; family Corvidae; genus Corvus; species Corvus moneduloides. Next base: position 120,438,062 of record NC_045477.1, read on the forward strand.
TAAGAAAAGCCATTTCCTCTTTCCACAAACCATCCTTCTTTGAAGGCAGCTATGTGTGGAATAAAAGGTGGTTTTTTTCAGTGCTGCTGCGAAGTATTTAAGGAAAGTGTTAATAAGACAGGTCTCCTTCACAGGCCAGCTGAAGAGCCCTTCAAGAAAAGTCTCCCCTCCACCCTCCCCACACCACTTCAGGGAAAGGAGAGGTGTTGTTTCCCTGCCACAAGAGCCGTCTGTGCTGAAGATCATGAAAGATGAGACAACTTTACCCCTCTGGCCGTGTTCCTGTTGGCACTCCTGCTCTCCTGGCTGGTCTCACCTGGGGCTAAATCCTCCTCACTTCGGTGGCAGGGGGACAGAAACACACTTCAGAATGGAGAAAAGCAGCAAGGACTTAGTTGCTGCTCTGTAGAACACTGGGATGAGTAGGAAAAAGTGGTTTAATACCTGGGAAATGATGGGTCCCTCTGTCTGCCTACCCAGACAAGCCCTGGCTCTCAGCATAACATAAAACAACTTCTTTTCTTTTTTTTTTTTTTTTTTTTTTTTTGTTATAAAATCAATAGGATCAGCAAAGTGGTGGTTGCATGTGATGTCGGTGAGGCAGAACAACAACAACAAAAGTGGTTCTGAATTAAAACTTCTGGGGAAAGTTTGGCTTTGAGCTTGGAATTGGAGCCATGAACATGTGCGGGCTTGCTGGGAGGTGATGCAAGGCACGGAGTGAAAATACACCTGAGGTGTCCCCTGGGGACTTTGTTAACTGCTTCTTGTTGTGGGCTCTGATCTCCAGCAGCAAGATCCGTGGGGATAAGGCAGGGCTTGCTTCCAGGGGAGCTGAGTGAGGAGCATGGATAAGAATGCGCTTCCAGGAGTCATTGGCTTATCCATTCAAAAGCCGCAGCGCTTGGAGCGCTGAAGGGTTGGCAAGGTGCGAGTCTGAGGAGAGCGGGCCTGCAGGCTGTTGTAGGGGTGTAGGAAAGTCTCCCGAGATGACTCAGCCCAGGATGAAAGAGAGGGAGTCTTGGGGGAGGGAAGTAAAACTGAAACTGGCCTCTCTTCGATTTTCGAAAGACTCCAGAGGGGCAGGGTGGGGCTGGATGCGAGGAAAGAGGGACTGGATGCAGAAAATACGATAAAACAAGAGGAGCCCCTGAGCTGGACCGTGCTCAGATGGAGATGCTCTGGCTGCTTCTCGTTCCTGATTTACCAGGAAAGTGGGAAAATATGAGCAGGAGGCATTAGTCATGGCATTCCAGGTAGTCCTCAAATACACTGGATTACCGGAGAATTCACTAATAGAGAGGTGGGTGATGACTTATAAACAAAGAGCTTTTAGGGCAGGAAGTCACAGTTGTTGAGTGATAATAATGGATGGGGTTTGTAATTATTTTAAATAGAACACTGTGAAAGAATGAAAAACGGTGCAATTCCCTCTTGTTGGACAGTGCTGTAGGCATCAAAAAAATGAATGCTGCACAAGGAAAAATGCCTTTCCTGCCAAACCTGCCAGGCCAAGACACTCCAGCTTTTGTGAGTCCATGGGGAAGAATTTCTAAAAATGGTTTTTATATCTATTATCACCACTGTACACCTGTAGGGCTCTGTGGAACCACAGAAATGCAACCAGACAGATGGGAAACAACTTCTGAGCCTCTTGCAGGTGACTCAGTGGTGAACGGGAAAAATCTGTTGGGCTCAAAGTTTGCTGTGGAAAAAGGCCAAGGACAGCATGCAAAAATAAAAGCATTCAAAGCCTTTACTACTCCCAGTTCTTTCAATGGGGTTTTTTAAAGACCTTGCTGTAGTCAGATTTCTTTTCTTCAGTATAAGTGGTTTGGACCTGCCTTTGAAATTTCACTTTCATACTCCGTGTGCTAATTTATACTCAGAAACCTGAGTCCACACTCTGTAATCCTCTGCAGGCAGGGTGTGGAGTGTAGGCTTGCAAATGCCTTCAATTGTCTTTTGAAAGCAGAGAAAAAGTTGGAGTTTCAAAGCTCCGTGTTTTATCACTCATGTTATTGATGGATAGCACTGAGAAAGAGTCAGCTAGGACAGGGGAAGGGATCCAAGTATATTCTCCCTTTTCTAACTCATCAAAGAGTAGGTGGATTATTTGGCTGTGTGATCCCACAGGAAGCCTCTTCCACAATCTGGTTATCCCAGTGATTTAAACATTTCATCTGATTTACAGCCTAAATAAATGGATGGCCAGTGTGTATCCATATGTTCTTATGAGGAAATTATCCTGGCAGCTCTTCCCAAGTGTTTGTGCCCAGCATGTTTTAGAGAACACCTGACTGACAGAATTATAGGATCACAGAATATCTTGAGATGGAAGGGATCCACAGGGATCACCCAGTCCCACCCCTGGCCCTGCACGGCCACCCCAGCAATCCCAGCCTGGGCATCCCTGGCAGCGCTGTCCAAACGCTCCTGGAGCTCTGGCAGCCTCGGGGCCGTGCCCATTCCCTGGGGAGCCTGGGCAGTGCCCAGCAGCCTCTGCGGGAAGAACCTTTCCCTGCTCTCCAACTCAAGCCTCCTCTGAAACAGCTCCATGCCCTTCTCACAGATCCCCCTTTTCAGTTTTTATTCTGCTCTTTTCCCAAGGCAAAGCTTTTAGCAAAAGTATTCTGGTAATGCAGCCTTTTTTCTTCTGATTATCCTGATAACCCTTCTCCATCCCCGTTTTTTGCCCCTTGGGAATTCGTGCTGGGAACTGGAAGCAAGAATTGTACCTGCAGTTGCAAAGGAAATCTGACCAAAAGCTTGTACAGTGGCACTACTTCAACCCTTCCTGAGGGATCCCTAGCAGAGGCACCTCTTTGGAAGCATTTTAAGGCTGAAGCTCTCTCTTCACATCTGCATCATGTTATCATTCCTAACTGCCCTTACCTCAGGGGAAAAAGCTCTGTTGCTGCCAGGTGATGAATTCCTTGCTTGCAGCAAAAATATCAGTAGTTCCCAGATGCCTGACCTTGTGCTACTGAACTTCCTCCCTTTTCTGCTCCTTCGGATCATGAGGCTTAACTGTAACATGCTCTAACATTCTGAATTGGAGCTGCTTCCCAGTTTTGTGTCATCAGTAAACTTTATTAGCACATGCTGACGCTCCGAGCCAGGGCTATGAGGACAATTATTGAGTCAGATCAGCCTTGGAAACAGTCCTGGGGAAGGAGCCTCTGTTGCTCTGACTCTTCTCCCCACTGCCTGAGGCCCCATCCCTTTAGTTTTGCCCATCTCAGCCTCCTCCTTCTCCAGGTAAACCCATACCTTGGCCTGCAGCATTGTTGGAACTGAGGGAGGAGAAGTTTATCACAGATCTGATCTCTAGAAAATCAGATACCAGGTTTGATAAGAATAATCTGCCCCAAGAATAATCTGTGGCGAACCTGTCTCCCATCTTGCCACATCCACCTCAGTGCCTTCAGCTGCATGTTTTATTTCCTCCCTTAAAATACATGCAGAGGAATTGCTTGCAAGGAGGTGAGTCCAGCAGGCTCACAGCTGGACACGTGTGTATTTTTACCTGGGGAACATCCCAGGCGTGAGCTTGGCTCTGCTCTGCGGCCACACAGAGATCCTGCCCTGCAGCTGCACCAATCGCCTTTTCCCTGCCCTCCAGAGAGGAGTTCAGTTGTTTAATGATACATCTCCATCCCTGGCTAGATGGGCATGCTGGGAATTCCTGTGGGAACAGAACCATGGTTTAAACCGTGCTTGTATCAACTGTGCTTTGCTGGTGCCTGAAACGCCACGAGCTGTGCTGTTTCCCTCCTCACTGACGAGAGTCTTCTAGGAAAACTTGAGGTCAGAGATGATATTTTTCCTTTTAAAAACAAGCATGAGATGAGTAACTGCCAGGTTTGCCCCCGAACACACATAAAACAGAAAACTGCCACTTTTTCAGGTAGCATCCAGTGGTGTTTTATTTCTGTCTCAACTGCCAAAAAAATCCATCAAGTGAGGAATCTGAAGAAATTTACTTCCAGAATTCTTTTGATTTAAATAAATAAAAACAACAAACAAACCAAACCCAACCTCTGGACTTCACTGTAACACGGTAGGGACAAACGAGCCCACTGCAGGATGTGACACGAGGTTTTACATGGCAGCATCTTTTTCCACAGCAGGGGCACCAGTCTCCTTCCAGCGGCACCACGCCCAGCTCGATGTTCGCTCCCGTTTCTTTTGTGCTGCTGCAGATGCAGATTTAACCTTTCCCGGATGCGTTTTGCAGCGTGCAGACACACACAAATGGTTGGCCATTTCCTAAATTACCGGCATCTCCCTGTTGCTCGGTGACAGTCCCGGGCTGTTTGTCTGCCGGAGCAGATGCAGAACAGACCCCAGGGCGCAGGGTCGTGAGTGTCCCCATGGCCAGCCCGGCTGCTCCAGAGAATTCCCTGGCGCAAGAGGCTGGCAGAGATCAAAGGCAGGTTTGGAGCTGGTGGGTCTTGCATTTTCCACCCCATCTCCGCAGCGTTTCCCAGGACAGACAGCATGGTTGCAGCCCTCCTGAGCAGGGATTTCATCTGGATGAGCAGAGGGATGGAGCAGCTCTGCTGGGAGGAAAGGCTGCGAGAGCTGGGATTGTTCAGCCTGGAGAGGAGAAGCTTTGGGCTGAGCTCAGTGTGGCCTTGCAGGGCCTGAAGGAGCTGCAGGAAAGCTGGAGAGAGACAATTGCCAAGGCATGGAGGGCCAGGAGCCAGGGAATGGCTTCCCAGTGCCAGAGGGCAGGGCTGGATGGGAGATTGGGCAGGAATTGTTCCCTGGGAGGGTGGGCAGGCCCTGGCACAGGGTGCCCAGAGCAGCTGGGGCTGCCCCTGGATCCCTGGCAGTGCCCAAGGCCAGGCTGGACACTGGGGCTGGGAGCAGCCTGGGACAGTGGGAGGTGTCCCTGCCCATGGCAGGGGGTGGAGCTGGATGTTCACTGTGCTGTTTGATTCCAGTTAGGAAAAAGGACAGAGAAGTACAAATGATAAAATCATCAGGTCTAACTGGCTGCATCACACAAGTCCAAAATAATTTCCAAATGCTCAAATGAGTCAGGAATGAAGAGAGGTAGGAAAAGCTGTTTATGTCAATGAAACAGGAGTATCAACAATTACAATTTTGGATAGGCAAAAAAAAAACACTCTGCTCATATTACTTCTAACTTGCTGATTTTTTATAAACCTGTCATACACAAAGAAGTTTAGTACATATACTAAACAAAACAGAGAACTTTTACAGTCCTTTTATTGCCACTTTTGGCCCATATAATGTAGCATTTACCTCGTGGTAAGGATGTAGCACCCTTTCCAAAGGAATGCACCCATGTCTACACTCAGCATCTCCCTCTCCTTGTGTCTCCATTGCCAGGGTATTTATGAGTATGTGCTACATTATCTACGTGTTCTGGCAGCTGAAATGAGTGAAAATGGCTTTGTTATTATTTGGTAATTAGAAGTGAGTCTTTCTTTGAGGAGAGTGAGGCTCCCCTGGAGCACCACTGCTTATTTTAAATATGTTGCTAGGAAAGGGTCAGTGAGATGAGGCAGCAGCTCTTGCTCACACCAGCCTGAACATTTTTAGGGCACACTGAAAGTTGGATGTAGCCTTTATCCCTGCTCCCTAAACCCAGAAAAACTCCCCACTGGCTACTATTCCCAAATCTCTGAAATCAAATCCAGTGAGAGGGATCAGGAGTACAGAGTTTCCACAATCTTCTCCTACTTGGAAACCTCATCCCCTGCTACTCCAAGCCCTTGGATGGTGAGGATGGAGTAAGATATGATGGGAATGATACGGGAATTATTTATCCCAGTCTGCCTTGGGATTGTTAACCAAGTGAGCATCAAAGGAAGCTCACAGCTATTCATTTGTGACCTGGGCAAGATGAGGGATTTGTAATAAAAGATATACAGAATATTCACAGCAGCTCTTTAGAGTGGCTCATTTCTTGTTCCTGATAACTTCCCAAATCCAGGGAAAGGGGCAACTCCCTGCAAAATAAATCATGGGATGTACAGCAGTGTGTAGAGGCATTCTTTGCCTACAGATGTTCTGGAGGGCAGATTTAAATCAAAGAGTAAAGTGCAAATCTGCTCCTAAAAGATCACTTTTCATAGTACAGGGGAACACAGAGACTGAATTTGGATAGCATGTGCACAGGTAGTCTGTAATTCAAAAATGCTGAAGTTAAGCGTTGAGAAAACACCAGGAAAGGTGTCATGGAGCAGTAAGAGGAGCAGGCTCAGCAGTCAGACACCATCTGACAGAATGTGAAGACGTTGCATAAGCTGCAAAACAAGAGGTGGCACCTCAGCAGTCACGAGAGGCAGCCAGAGGAGTGGGAATGCGCTCAGCCTTCCAAGCCTGCTGCCTGTCTATCGATTTTACCCACACCTCATACAAATTTAGTGTCTGCTGCTCGCTCACCTGCTCCTTGCTGGGGGTGGAGGATCCTCCTACTACATTTTCTGTTTGCCAGGAACTCGGCACAGCAGCTCTGAGTTAGATCCATGCCTAAATTAACCCTTTGTTGATGCACTGCAGCTGTTACCATTCCAGACCCAAAAGAAAGGAGTTCAGGAAGTTGCCTTTGCTTGAAGTGGAATTAGAACTGGTGTTTCTGAAATTTGGGGCTCCATAGGTGGAGTCCTGTGGGCAATACTGCATCAAAAAAGTTATTTAAACACTTACTCAAGGGAGATTGGGGAGGGTTATTTCTGGGTTTGATTCTGACCCATTGGAAGGTTTTTTGGGGTATATTTGCTCTTTTAAAGTCTGAGCATAGGTCTTTTCATAGGGCCCACTGAACATGATACTGTTGAATAATTGTGCTGCTGAGAAACAAATAATTTGCTTTGCTGTTTCGTTCTGCAGATGAATTCCAGTGTTCACCCTGCATTGCTGCTGAAGCAGAATATTCATGTGACAATTTCAAAAGAAAAGAGGGTAGATTTGGATTAGAAATTAGGCAGAAATTTTTTACTGTGTGGGTGGTGAGGCCCTGGAGCAAGTTGTCCAGGAAAGTTGTGGATGCCCCATCTGTGAAAGTGCTCAAGGTCCAGCTGGATGGAGCTTGGAGCAGCCTGGTCTAGTGGAAGATGTTCCTACCCATGGCAGAGAGTGAAATTAGGTGATTTTTAAGGTCCCTTCTAGCCCAAACCATTCTATGATATGTTTCTATGAATTTCTTCTTTGGAAAAGCTTAATGCATTTCTGTGATCACTGGAAGTAATAAATCAAATATATATTTGAGTTTTCAGAGCTTGAATATTGCTAAGTAGTGACTGCAGTAGGTTTCATTATCTGGCTGAGAAGTCCTAAATAAAAAAAAAAAACCAACTGCAGAAAACAAGTCTGACTTGAACATCTGGAGGACGAGCAGCAGGAAAACAAATGAAAGGGCCTGCTGTATTCTGTGCCAGGAGGACTCTGCAATCCAGAAAGAGATGCAAATGACTAAGGCTGAGTGATCTACTTTCTGTAAGCAATCAGCTGACAGACTTAACCCCTTGTCTTGTTTGCAAATTCTCCTGGAGTAAGCGCCCGCTGCTGCCGCTGCTTACAGATGTGTTTGCTATTTGCATACACTTTGTGAATAAACTCCTGCTCGGGGGGGTTAGTCATGAGCCACTCAGCGTGACTATTGCCTGAGTGGGGTTGTTTGCAGGCTGTGATTCATCGGACCTGCAAGGGAGCTGGAAGGAAGGCTGCGTGAGCACGGCTGGAAATATGTGTACAGATGCAGATTCACAAATCGTCAGCGTGTTTGCGATGCTTTTCATCTCTCTGCAAACAAGCTGCTCTCCAAAGAAAACTTTGCACCAAAAAGCGCTTCGTGCTTGACTTTTTCTATAGTTCACTCCAACTTTCTGAGGGGAAATGTTGGTGGAAGACTTCTTGAAACCAGTTGTAGCTGTCTGTGTACCTCTGGTAATCTCTTACGTTGAGCAAAGTGGCAAGTGGCCACCAAGTGTGTGATGGTGGGTGCCACAAGCTCCTGAGCCTCAGTCACACGGTGCTTTCCTGGGGTATCCATTAGTTTTCCTTGCTGCTGCAGAGTGTCCTGGCAGGGTCTGAGGTCTCTCTGCCGTCAGGGTTTGCTGCAGTGTGAGGTGAGTGTGGCAGAGGATGCAGCACTGCTGGGGTTGCGGCCCTGCAGGGCTGGGACAGCAGGGTAAATGTGGAAAATTCTGTGTCTTATGTGTCACAGACACATAAATGCCTCAATATGAGTGCAGTGGATATCCCAGCTTCAGGTCAAGCTACCATTTGGGTTGCACTGGGAAAAGGCCCAATGCTCACACACCGTGTCCTCAGAAAAGACCCCTCCACCTTCTAAAAAACAATCACAAGGTCAACTCAGAGACACTTGACTGGCAAAATGGCCCAGACCAAGCCAGTGCTGAGCACAGAGCTGAAGTTTCTCTATTTGAGTGCAAGATAGTGACAAAAGATGAGTTTTCCTTTCTCGGGAGGGTCATGCTGTAAGTTCCATGAAATTTACTTCCAGAGCTAATTCTGGTGTCTTTTTAACAGCTTTGCTCCCTGGGAGATGAGCTGATATCATCACCCTGATATCATTTTGTGGTGAATCCAAAGGATGCCCCCTTTCTCCTGGCCTGGTGAGGCAGAGTTTTGGGGGGATCTGTGGGGTGCAGGTGCCCCGTGTGTCAGCTCTCTCCTTGTGGACAGGGGGGAATTGTGTGCAGGGCTGATTTCCCCAGCATGGGGCCAGCTCAAGGGGCCCCACTGCACCTCACCTGTGCAAGGGCCGATGCAGCTCCCAGTCCCTGGGATTTTTCAGTCTGGTTGGGGATGTGATGTAACCAGGGCTCTGGAATGATTAGCAAATTCAATTAAAAAATAGACTTCATATCAAATGCAAACTGTCTGTAATTTGGGTGCCTTCCTTCCCTTAGCCTAATTTTCATTAAGAAAACAATCACTTCTGCTTGAGGCTGCGTTTTTTTGGGATAAGGAAAAGGGGAAGAAGAAGCTGAAGAAGAGCCTTTCTACTTCAGTTTTAAACCATGAGAAGGCATGAAAACAAAACACATGGTTAGGGGATTTGTCCCAGCCCCTGCAGCCCCCTTATCTTCCTTGTTTTTTTCTGCTGACTTCCTGCTCTGGACTCCTTGGCAGCTCCTGGGACAACATCTAAACTTTGCAAACGTGAAGGAATTCAAACGGAGCCCGGGACATCATCGCGTTCTCCAAGTGGGCCATAAATCAGGGTTTGTTATGGTCCTTCTCTCGTGAGGCTGAACATGTGCAGGCAGATAAGAGCCTGCATGAAGGAGAGGCAGAGACAAAAGAAACACCGGTAGGAAAGACCCCGTAAGAAATGTTTTGACAGCCTCAATTGAGCTGAGCAGCCACGGAGGGGCTGGAGTGAGTTCTCATTGTTGCGGGAACAGGGCCCCACCTAATTTGAAGTGAATTTGCTCTGGGCTGGAAGGGAGCTCTTTCCCTCACCATTGAGGTTTTGTGTCAGTGGCGGCGGGATTTTCCCGGTGAGGCAGTATTTTCCAGCCACAGCAAGGGGGTGATTCATCAGCCAGATCGTCCAGTGATATAAATAGACACAACCTCCACCAGCTCCAGTGGTCTTGCACCGACTTGCATCAGCACAAGAAAGTTAGGATGGAAAGTTCCCATCACTTTGCCCTGTCCCAGCCACTGCCAGCTGGGCTCTTGCTGTACATCAGTCCTGGCTGGAGTGAGGAACAGTTAGAGAATTATCCCAAGCAAGTTGGAAAACTCACTTTTTTCTTAGTCAACAGAAGGTATAGGTTGGTTTCCTCCCAGGAAGCTTTCTCTTATATCCATCTTTTTTATTTTTTTAGCTTGCTTTGCCCTTGGATTGACCCCTTTTTTCATAGAATCCCAGAATGGTTTGGGTTGGAAGGGACCTTAAAGGATCATCTTGTTCCACCCCCTGCCATGGGCAGGGACACCTTCCACTGTCCCAGGCTGCTCCAAGCCCCAATGTCCAACCTGGTCTTGGGCACTGCCAGGGATCCAGGGGCAGCCCCAGCTGCTCTGGGCACCCTGTGCCAGGGCCTGCCCATGCTCAAAGTAAAAATTTTTTTCCTAATATCCAATCTCACCCTACTCTCTGTCAGTTTAAAGCCATTCCCCCTTCTCTTGTGTCCTACATGCTCATAAATTCGATTGTTTGGATGTTGGGGGTGTGGGATGTTTTGCTGGTCCTCCACAACAAAACTGGGCACGCAGAGGATCCACTGGGGAGTTGCTAAACACTGGATTTAGCAGTGGATTTAAGGTTTTTAAATTAAATATTAATCATTTTAACTGGGCAGGCGGCTGCTGGGCTGGTGGGAGTGGGAGGTTAACCCGGGCAGCAGCTCCAGACAAGGAGGTAATTATGTTTATTCCCTGGCTGCATTGTGTGGAATGCAGATGAGGGTTTAAGTGCTTTAATTACGTGTGCAAGGTGTCATTCCTATTTTACAGCAACACGAGCAGGGTCAGCTGAGCCTGGATCTGTTGCCTTGGCTGTGTTTGGGTTTCCAAGCATCTTCCACACTGCCTCTTTTTCCTGCTTGTCCAGCATATTTCCTAGGAATAAGACTCTGTTAAATGCTGCTCAGAGGTGTTTTTACTCCCCTGGTGCTCCATTATTTGCTCCTTTACGATGCCACATCATGGACAAGGGTGAATGACTGGTTAGAAATGCTTGTTATTTTCAGACATATTCAGTGAGGCATTTTTTGCATTTTTGTTATACTCAGGCCTCTCAGGAGAGGAGGAATTCCATAATTTGCTGAGCTTGCCTCCTCCTTGTGAAGGATGGCTTCAATAATGTCTCCAACTTCCAGAAATAAAATACAGAGAGACCTGTTCTCTTTATGTTTGGTTTGGGAAAAAAAAAAAAAAGGAAAAAAGAAAAATAGGGAGATTCCTGAAATGCCTGCAGGAAGTTGGTTTTGGGGAGAGTGGGCAAACCTCCATTCCAGCTACAGCCAGGCCAAGATTAGCACCAAGAATCCATATCAAGAATGTAGTGGTTACATCAGATGGGGCCTCACAAGGCAGCTCATGTCCCTTCCATAATCTTGTTTCTGCCAGCCAAAACCCTCCTATGGAAATGGGATCAGCAGGGATGCCACTTTAAAGGGTGCCCATTGCTCTGCTGTGCCTGCTTCCTTGGCCTGTGTCCTGGATCTGTGAGGTGCCCTGCTCTGTGACACGGACACTGGGCAAGCGGATCCCAAATGGGCATTATGGAGCCAGGAGCAGCTCTCATGCAAGCAGCAGTGACTCCTGCACTGATGGAAGTCTGGAAGTGAGCAGGAAAATCTGGGAGTTGCTGCCAGAGCTGTAATAGAAATGAGGAGACAGGATAGTTGCTGTGGGTCCCCCTGCAGCAGGGCAGGGTTGGGAGGCTTGGGGAGCTGTGGGGAGGAAGAGCAGGAGGAAAAGGAGGAGGAAGAGCAGCTCATTAGGTGGCATTCTGCCCTCTGATTGCAGGTGGGAGCATGGGAAGTGGGGTTGGAAAGCGGGAGTGGCTTCTCACAAGAATCCTATAGCCCAGGACCCAGTGCTCCTGGTCATCCTGGGAGCCATGGCTTGTGTGTTGGGACCTCAGGCAGGTGACTGACTGCCCAGGAGCCTCTGGTCCCAACAAAGCCTGCTTCTAGATATCAAATTTTGGGGGGAAAGCTCAAACTGGTGACCAGAATATGCCTGCAGAGTTAATAAACCAAATTAACTGGTCAGGATTATGGTTTAGAAACCTCAAGATTTGAGCTGTGGGTCGTGGGTTTTTTTGTTATTACTGCTTCTTTTTTTGGAGTTGGCAGATCTGCTAGCGTCAGTCCTCACCTCAGTCCCACCAGTTGTTTTGTTGCTTCCCAATTTCTGGTTCCCTAAATCCCTGGTGTTTCAGTTGGACAGCCTTCCCCTCTGGTTGTTCACTGCTGTGTGCTGTTTAAAAGCTGTCAGGCCTGATTCTCATTTTCACTCTGGCAGCACAAACCTTCACACCCACTTGAGGGTCCTTTTCTTCTTCCAGAGTGTTGGAAGGAGGATTTGGACCAGCGTGGATCTAGGAGGGAGCCATCCCCATCGCATGGGGCTGCGTGTTATGCGATTCCTCTGGTTTTGAGCCAGCTTGCAGCATCCTCTGTGATCCCGCTGCATGGAAAACCAGGTGCAAAATGTCAGCTGGGATTTATTGCTGCAGTTTGTGGAGCCTTGGGCCTGCTGGCTGATCCAAGACATGCTGGGGATGAGGGAAGCACCTGCTTGCAGTTTCTGCATTGGAGCTGCTGGAAAACGTAAACTTTCCTGTGTTTCATGTTCCACGTGCTGCCAGCTTTCTCTCCAGCTGTGAGGAGCAGCCTAATGGCATGCTAAGGTCTGTCCCTCAGCTCCAAGGAGACTCCAAGGAAACACAGGATGGATTAATCCTGTTGTGCTCTGTGCAACACAGCACTCCCAGCCCTTGTCACGTGCCCATGGTTCTGGATGGATCCGTCGTGCATCCAATGTAAAATTAGTGGGTGTGTCTTATAAACAAAAAGCAATAATCCTGTGAGTCAGAGTTGAAAATTTTCCCTTCTGTGCGAAGTGTTCATTATTCTGGAATTTTAAGTGAGGGGAAGGGCTGACTGGAGAGGGTTTGTGCTCACTGGCTGCTTCCTCCAGCAGCTGGGGACATGGCCAGCGATGGCTCTTCTGATGTCCCGTCCTCTGCATGCATTTTTAGGGCTGCTGCTGCTGTCTTAAGGTGGCAACTTCCCTTCCTGAATGTGAGGCTGAGAAGAAGTTGTTTTAATTTTTTTTTTTTAATTTGATTTTGCCCATCTTGTGTTTTTAAATCAATTTGGAAAAACATCACAATTTCACAGTAGACATGTTTTCCCAGAGATGTTGGCATCACATTCAGGCATAAGCCATAAGAGGGGTTTCAAATGCCTCAGTGCTTCTGGGAATGCTCTGCCCCAGAGTCCAGATTGGCACAGGTGTATTTGATCCTCAGTTCTGTGATTCCCCGAGGCAAGGTGCTGGATCTACTTAGATCTTTGGAGAGTAGGACGTACAAGGAGAGGCTGAGGGAGCTGGGAAAGGGGCTCAGCCTGGAGAAAAGGAGGCTCAGGGGGGACCTTCTCACTCTCTAAAACTACCTGAAAGGAGGCTGTAGCAAGTTTGGGGTCAGACTCTGCTCCCAGGGAACAGGGACAGGAGGAGAGGGAACAGCCTTAGGCTGGGCCAGGGGAGGCTCAGGGTGGACACCAGAAGGAATTTCTTCATGGAAAGGGAGGTCAGGCCTTGGCAGGGGCTGCCCAGGGAGGTTTGGAGTGCCCATCCCTGGAGGTGTCCCAGGAAGGGCTGGAGGTGGCACTCAGTGCTCTGGGCTGGGGACAGGGTGGGCGTTGGGCGCAGCTGGGACTCCATGGGCTGGGAGGGCTTTTCCAAGCTCAGGGATCCTGGGATTCTCTGATCTTTGTTATGGAAGGTAAATAGCTACAGCACGTCAGTATCTAAGCCAGGGAGAATCACTTTTCTAACCCTGACAAAGTCCTGCAGAAAAGGATCGGGTGGAAAACACAGGAATAACTTCCCTGCCAGTTACCAGAAGATCCTCAGAGCACTTTGGTGGAATTCCTGATGTGTGAGACCTGAAATGCTGGAAACATCACCCTGTGCTTTCAGGCTCTTTGTCAGCTGGAAGCCTCTGCCAGAGCTGCAGTGTGGCGAGGAGTCTGCTTCTCATCTCCTCACATCTGGACCCTGTGACATTAATGGCAAAAGCAACTCTCTTTTGCAACTCCATGCAAAAACTGCAAGCGTCAGCCCTTCACAGCTAATGAGAACGGAGCTGGGGGAGAGAGCTTCTCCCACAGTGCCCCGTGACAAGTCAGCTGCATGCCTCTTGATCCATGTAATTTTACTCCTTGTGGAGACCTCACATAGGCACAAATAGAGTGATTTGAAAATAGTGTGACTCCTGCTTATTTATCTTGCAATGAATTCAATGTATTAAATCACTGCCCTGCTAAAAGCCTGCCTTTCTCCAAGATCACATCCTATGAGGTCAACTCAAGCAAATAAAATGGCTACTAAATCTTTGGTTGTCATTGCAACACTTTTTTTTAAAATTATTTTTATTTTCTAAAAACAACAGAACACTCCAGTATTCATTCCAGTGCCATAAACAAGTTAAGTAATTGAGTATTTATCTGAAGAGAATGAGAAATGTGGAATTTATTTCTAGGACTTGAGCTTTAAATAAACAAGACAATTTTAAACACAACTCCATTTTGGATAATGGGATGTTTTCATGGACATAATGGCTATTTGCAGCGTGTTTTCCCATGACTTTTTTTTTTTTTACAATATGACATTTAAATCTGAGTAGTACAGAATCTTTGTGCATTAATAGAGGTCAGCTCTTCTCAGCAGTAAATATTTGTATATATTTGGGTGTGTGTGATACGTCTCATGCAAGAACTGCGTGTAACAGTGGGAGTTAATTTGGTTTAATCATCAAACTGTAAAAATCTAACTGATTGATCAAACTCATAGATTGGTTTCCTGGTACAAAAGGCATTACATAAGTATGTTTCCCTACTTCTATTAAATATCCTTTATGTAAATATATGGATACACCTAAGGAAACATTACAGATCTGTCACCAAAGTGCTGTGATCCCTGTTCTTAGCTGTGGAAAAACTCAGTGCTGTCCTGTGAAAGTAAAACACCACACAGACATCAGTATTTTCAGGTCGTGTGGCACTTTTTATTGAATCCAGACCGCAGGACTGACCCCCTGCTCTGCTGGGAGGAGCAGCTGGTTACAGCAGAACCACCTTGTGAGGACAAAAGGGGAGATTTCTGTCATCTGGCCACCGGGTGGTCCACAAAATTTCTGTTTTCTGTTGGAATGTTTCCAGCCATGCATGTTTCTCTGCTGAATCATCCCTGCCACACCCACACAGAGCTGAGATTTGCCTCGAACAAGCGCTGATGCCTGAAATAGATCTGAGCAGACATGTGCAGCAGTGTTTGTCAAAGGAGAGAAAGGCACTCTGTGTTTCATTTTATGTTTACTGGGAGCTGCAGCTAGTTCATGTTGGAAGAGAACTTTCAGTCCTTGTTTTCCAGGAATGGTGGGGTTTTTTTCCCTTCTGTTGGTGTGAGTGACCTGCAGAGAGGTCATGGCAGTGCTTCCCCATCCTATATGTTTTGATGCACTTGGAAGAGAAGGAATAAAAAAGGGTTGTGGGAAGGTGTCTTGAGGTGGGGAAGCACTTTAAAGTATGGGATGGAAGTAGACGAGGTGACTTTATTCACACCAGGCATAAGTCAAAGTTGAGCCCTGGCATTTTCCAATGCAAAAAAAGATGAACTTGGAGTGCTGGTGGGTGAGAGCTGGACATGGCCTGTCTGTGTGTGCTGGGATCAGAAGCCAGCTGTGTCCTGGGCTGATCCCACACTGTGACCAGCAGGAAAGGAATTGGGATGGTGCCCCTGTGCCCCTGTGCTCAGGTGAGAGCCCACCTGCAGAGCTGCCCCAGCCCTGGGCCCGGCACAGGAAGGACGTGGAGCTGCTGGAGAGAGGCCAGAGGAGGCACCAGGATGAGCAGAGGGATGGAGCAGCTCTGCTGGGAGGAAAGGCTGCGAGAGCTGGGATTGTTCAGCCTGGAGAGGAGAAGCTTTGGGCTGAGCTCAGTGTGGCCTTGCAGGGCCTGAAGGAGCTGCAGGAAAGCTGGAGAGAGACAATTCCCAAGGGCTGGAGGGCCAGGAGCCAGGGAATGGCTTCCCACTACCACAGGGTGGGGTTACACTGGATACTAGGAAGGAATTGTTCCCTGGGAGGGTGGGCAGGCCCTGGCACAGAGTGCCCAGAGCAGCTGTGGCTGCCCCTGGATCCCTGACAGTGTCCAAGGCCAGGTTGGATGGGGCTTGGAACAACCTGTTCAAGTGGAAGGTGTCCCTGCCCACTGCTTGGAACTGGATGCTCTTTAAGGTCCCTTCCAACCCAAACCATTCCATGATTTCATGTTCCTGTTTGGGGGACAGTCCTGCTCCTTGCTATACAGCCCTGTCCTGAACTGGACACCCCTCCCTGCAGGATTCCCACCAGCCCCATGCCAGGGCAGCAGCTCCTCCCTGCAGATGAGTGACCTGATCCACTTCCCCATATTAAATAATATCTGCCATGCTGGGCTTTACCTCTGTCACACTGCGAGTGGCCTTGCCCAGTTACAACTGCTGGGTAAGTGAATTTTTGTTTTTGCAAGGGCCTGTCTCCTCCCCACCCTTCTGCTAACCCACTTTTGGGCAAAGCTTCCCACTTGGAAATCAGCCCGTCCCATTAACCTCTGCAAGCAGGGCAATGATTCCAAGTGCCGGAGTGTTTGGGAGCTGCTCCCAGGGGAAAGCAATTCCTGCTGCTCAAGGAGACATCACTCTTGGGCAGCTCAAAGCAGGCAGGGAGGGGGAGAACCAGCCTGGGCACAGAAGGTCCCGTGCCACCTGCTCTGGCCTCCTGAGTAACCAGTAAAAAACTGGTTTTATTCCCAGCCAAGAGTCCCCATCTCCAGCAATGTTGCCAACACATGTTCAGCTCCAAGATATCCACACCTCTTATTTTCCAGTTTAGTGATGCAGTTATACAGATAATTCCCTTGAAAACCTTCCCAGCTGGGAACTCACCCCTTGAAGCCTTGATGCCATTCAGTCACTAAGGTCACTCGGTAAATCTGTGCTAAAAAACATCCCAGCCTCACATTGCTCAGGAAAATCCCCGCTGGAATTGGAGCAGGGAAAGCTGGTGGTGATGGGATTGTGTGAGCACAGTGGAGGTGGAACAGTGTTTTTTCCCCCTTCTCTTTCCTTGGAAACAAAAGAGAAACATCAGAAGAGGATTGAGTCCATGATATTACTCGTAGGTGTGTGTGTGTACCTGGTACTTATTTACGTTGGCGTCTGTGTACGGCTGAGCAGATAAAATGAAAGAATTTAGGACATATCTAGCAGGGCCACACAGACTTTTAGAACACGAGATAAACAATGGATGATTGCATGTTTAAAGCATTTTCCTTGATAACAGATTGAATAATTTACCAGTAATGACAGGGAGGGATGGAGCGGTCAGCGAACCACATTGTGCTGCAGTTGCAGCACACCAACTCCAGCCATGCTGCTGGGGCTATTCTGTTTGTTTGTCTTGGATATAATATTTTTTGGCAACCATCCGTTGCCTTTACACCAGAGCAGATCCAGTGGGAAATGCCCCATGGGAAGCGTGGAATGGAGCGCGCGTGTAGAAGCAGCGTGGGGGAAATGTGGGAATTCATTTTGTGCTGGCTTGGAGGAGATGCACAGAACTGGAGAATGTGAATGGGCACATCTGGCAGAAATAGACCCATGAGCAGGATTATCCTACCTGGTCACAGCAACACCTTTTTTGTCCAGGAAACACAATCATCGAATGGTTAAAACTGGAAAAGACCTTCAAGATTCTTTAGTCCAACCCCTGATGAATCCCCACCTTGTCAACTAAACCAGAGCACTGAGTGCCACATCCAGGCCTTCCTGGGCAGGGATGGGGTCCCCAAACCTCCCTGGGCAGCTCTTTCCAAGGCCTGACCACCCTTTCCATGGAGAAATTCCTCCTGATATCCAACCTGAGCTTCCCCTGGTACAGCTTTAGGCCATTTCTTCTTGTTCTCTCATGGGTGCCTGTGAGAAGAGGCTGACCCACACCCTGCTGTGTTATTTCTCCAGCTTTCTTTGCCATGGCTGAAGCACAGGGCACCAGGAGTTCATCCATTTGGTGCTGTCAGCTCAGTTAGATGATGCCAAGCTGTGTGAGCTCATGGGTTCAACCCCTTCAGCCTGCTGGACATGATAGAAAATCACCAGCTTTGTCTAAATTACAGCTTGGCCCTCAATTAGGTGTCAGGGAGTCAGGTCACTGTGTGGGTGCTGCTGTGACTTGGGTCAGTGGTTGCCTGCAACCTGCAGAGCTTGGGGACGTGCTTTTGGGCTCCTTCCTCATGCCCAAGCTTCAGGCTCGAGCCCCAGTGACCCAGATGTCGAGGAGTTTTATCTTGATGGACACTGTGTGAGCAAGCCTGGCCTCCAGATCTGACTGGGGAAAGGTCTCAACAGATGGTTCAGACGTGCAAAGTACTCACATTTCACTGAAGAACAGGATTTATGGTGCATCAGACGTGTAGGACTATTTTTGTTCATCTTCAGTTTAGTTTTTCTTAACTCTTCATTTGCTTCTTTCTGCTTTGTCTTTGGGAGCATCCTGACCCAGCTCCAAGTTGTCCCAGCAGGGGAATCAGGATTTTCCCATCTCCTTGGCTGTCCCAGCTGGGCTTTCCAGATACTTTTCCCCCCCATCCCTGCTTGAAAGACAGAGGCAGCAACCCCTGACCAGGACAGAAAGGCCAGTGGGCAAAGCCAGGTTTTGACCAGGACAGAAAGGCCAGTGGGCAAAGCCAGGTTTTGCCCAGGCCAGTGGGCAGAGCCAGATCTTTCCCAGGCCCCCTCTCACCATCCTGAGGAGCAGTGCCATGCACAGGGCAGCCACAACACCCTCTTCCCACCCCATGGCCATGCAGGAGTCCTCCCACTGCTCTCCCCATTGCCCTTTGGCATGGGTTGTCACCCATCACTGCTTGTGCCCACCCTGTGTCCCAGTGCCCTGCCCAGACAGGGTCTGTCCCTCCTGCCACGCAGCCAACACAGGCTGGATTTCATGGGAATCCTGTGGAAAGTCACTGACAATGGCTGTGCAGCAAACAGGTAATTTTGCTGTATGCACAAAATTTTACCACCTGTTTACAGCCACCTCGTGTGGGAGGGACAATTTAAACAAAGGGGAATTTTAAGGGGAGAAAAAGTTTCTGTGACTTTTAAAGCTGATATTGCAGATAAAGAAGGGAGAGGAACCCCAAGGCTGCAGAAGATGAGTAGGTGCATTGAGGAACATGAGTGTTAGAGCAGGTCTGAGATATTTTCATTTTCTTCTCCCTTCTCTTTGAAGGGAGTGAGATGATGTGAGTTGCACAGTGCCCTCGACCCATCTCACATGGGATTTCAGGGTTTAAAATGTGAAGGGCTCCATCCAGCCCTGCTGCAGGAGGCTAGGAACTTTTTTACTCCTTCCCCAAAAGTTACTATTCCTGTAGCAGAAAAGCAGGCGGGTTTATGACTCATCCATTCAAGATTATATATTAAATAATAAGCTGGACTTTGAGCTGTGGCAGCTGAGAGGCAGCACATGTTTGCCAGCTCTGTTACAGGGGTGACAGCTGGAAACCTGGCCATTTACATGGTGACTTTTGGGCTAAGAAAAACCTCCTCACCTTCAGCAGGAGCTGGGGAAAGCAGCTTGGTTTTTCATGGAAAAACCATTGTGTTAGCTCTAAAAAAGAGCAGTCAGAAGCTGGGGGATTTGAAGGTATCTGGCAGTGTTTGTGCTGACCTGGGATTCATCTTGTGAGTGAGAGAGAAAGAGAAAACCTTACTGAACCTGGATGGGCAAAATATTCCAGAGCAAGCGAAGGGAGGATCACTGTCCTGGTCTAGGTTTAAGTAATTAATATTCCTGAAGAGGAGAGCTGCTTCTTGATGTTTATCATAGAATCATGGAATGGTTTGGGTTGGAAGGGGCCTTAAAGCCCAGGAACACCTTCCACTGCCCCAGGCTGCTCAGACCCCCGTCCAGCCTGGCCTTGGACACTTCCAGGGGCAGCCACAGCCTCTCTGGGAAATCTGTTTAAACCTTTTATGGCTTCTGCTGGTGAAATCATGGCCATGCAGAAATATTTGTTTCTGGCCTTTACATCTTCACCCACAGCAGATTCAGCTGTTTCACTGTGGCTTACAAAGCATGGGCTTTGCAAACTTGCATTTCTAATTTTTCTCTTTGCAGACCTTTTGTTGTGGCTTGGGTGTTTCCCATGGGCCTGCTGCCTGCAGCAAGCCCAGCAATAACCTTCGGTGCTATGGGCCTGTTGAAGGTTTAGGGTTAATTTGTCCTGGAAAGCAGCTGCAAGATCAGCCAGAGGATGAATTTAGTTTCTTTGGTGGACGTGCCAGGCTAACACTGTGCCTATGCAGACAGATTCCACTGGAAGGAAAGCTAAAATGGCAGTGAAGACAAAGAAGCCTGAAATGTAACGGTTTAAGATAAAGAGACTGAACTTGAGTTTATTAGCCAGTAGTTCTTAAACCTTCCTTTCTACTCCAATCCAAATAAGCTCTGGCTACCCATCTGTGTTATGACCATGCCTGTTCTCTCTGCAAACACACACCCAGCCTCATGAAACACCATTTTTCCACGCAGAGGTGGGGTTTGCTGCTGTGGTCTTGAAACTGGACCAGCAAGAAGTTCATGTCACAATGTTCCTGTTTGCCTATCTCTGCTTGTTACTACAAAAAAAAAAATTGTGCTACATTTGCTGGGGCTGATGAAGTTTGACTTTGACAACTTGGTGCCACCTGATCCATTTCGAGCAAGAATTTCCTGCTGCCTTGCAGCTGTGGCTTAATAGTCCAGGATGGTGCTTTCTTCCCCAGTTGTGCCCGAGGCAGATGCTGGTTAGGGATGGTTCCCTGTGCACACATCTGCTCTGCTGTGTGTCAGTCACGAGATCTGCTGGGCTTGTGTAAGCCTGTGGCGAGCTCTTCTGGCACTGGGTTTTTCTGTGTACGGATCACTGCCAAGTGTTCCAGCAAGAGTGAGGGCTCCATGCTCTGACAGCTCCCCACTGCTCACACATATGGTTCCAAAATCATCTGTGCAGACATTTCCCTCCTCTGACGAAGCGAGGTGTCTTTACGCCACGGTGCCGTTAGGTTTTCACTGGAAGGTTGTTTCAGAAATAAACCTCCGAGTTCTTCACTCACCAGTCATTCTTGAAAACGAACTCAAGTTTCTTTCTGAGTTGTATTTAGCTAGAATTTGCTCCCGAGCACAGCAGCAGCGAGGACAGGCATTACCATAAAATCGTGTTTATTAGTAAACTCAGTGACCTGCCCTGGTGAAAATCCCATTCCAAAGTTCCACCCTGTTCCTCAGCAGTAGGTGCAACCACCGAGTGCTGTTAGTTTTGTAGTTTGAGGCTTAAAACGCCACCCCCCCCCCCCCAAACTAAACCGACATGTAATAATTCGCAGATGTTGGCAGCCAGCAATGATGCATGAGTTGAAGCTCTCTTTGGGTGCCAAACCACAAATATATATATCATTTTTTATAGTCTCCCATTCCTGGAACTGAAAGAGGCTTCAAAACAATCAATATGTAAACACAAATACAGAGCACTCGCTTCTGAGCATGGCAGTGCTGCTACTGCTGCGAGCTGTCTGCTACACACAGAGGGCTTTTTCTTAGTGGCTGTGTCCTTCTTCAGAGCTGCCTTTTGTCCTTTATTTAGAGGCACAGGTCTGCAGGGCCAGTGCAGCTCCTGCAAAACGAGGCGAGGTGTTCACACTTTCTGACCTTTTTAAGTTGCTGACCGGTGTAGGCTGTTTCAAGCTGAAACCAGGAAAGAGTCATATTTGATTTACTACTGGATTTCCTTATGGGCTTTCTACTTAGCAGCACCACGTCCAAGGGCTTTGAAAACTGAAGTTTTCTCTTTATTCCTTGAAATCTTTATCCCAAGAGTGCTCCTTTCCCTCCACTGCCCTCCATGGGTATTTTACTTCTACACCAAAGGGGCCTCCTTAGAAGATGCTTTTTCTTTTCATGTGAGGGCCATGCAGAAAATGCCATCAAACTTCCTTTGAGAGCTAATTTTGGTGTCTTTTTAACACCTTTGCTTGCTGGGAAATGAGCTGATATCATCACCCTGACAACCCAGGGAGGGCCAGGTTGTGGTCAAACGCAAAACACTTGCAGCCAGTCACATCAAAGTTAACTTTCCAGTATGGTCTGCCACGACTTTGGGGTATTTGTTGTTAGGTTGTGTCTAGGGTACCAGTCAGAAACTGGGACACCATTGGACTGGGTCTTGTACAACCAGATATTGGAGACAGAGGCTCCTTCCCAAAAAGTTTATGATTAGAAGTGTAGGACAGCAGCTGGTGGGTGAAGGGGTGAGATGAGGGGACAATAATCAGGAGGGTGCTTGGTGTTCTCAGCATTCATTGTTGTAATCATTTCTGCATTTATTTATTGCAGCTTTCCTGACAAAGATGAAGTTTTTAAGAAGAGTTTAAAGAGGGTAATGAAGTTCCTGAGAGTTCTTTCCAGAAATCTGCCCTGGAGCATTGGGAGAAAACCCAGAAGAGCTTGTAAAGTGGCCAGCTGAAGATGGAAGGGGCACTGCTGGCCAAACACAGTGCAGGCTGGGAGCTCAGCATCCAAGGGGGATGATGTATGAAGGGATGACGAGATGCTGATGGTTTGGTGTGGTTTTGAGGGTGGGGGCATCTCCCCAGGGCCAGGGTGTACCAAGGTGAGAGCCCTGGTGAGGGAAACCATCTCTCCAGCAGTATTTGAGATGTGTGGAAGCAGAAAGAGCTTTTATTTATTAAGGCTAAAGAAAAAATGTGCTGTCTGAACACAGATGTGAGGGATTGAAAGGCCACAGAGGGGATTTTTAGCTGCCTGGATGGGTGGGAGACCACATAATTTAGAGAGATAATAGAGGGAAGTTTTGTAAGGTGGACAGAGCAGCCACAGGGACCTGTGATCTTACTGGTTAAATCCCAAAGGATACAAAGGTGTCACCTGGAGAAACCAGGTGAAAAATGGAACTTTGTTCAACAAGGTCTTATGTAAAGACTGGGCTTAGCTGAGAACAAAACAACCATATAGCTCTCCCTGCTCTCTGGAATTTCTTCAGGGAAAAAAACAATTCTTCAACTCTGGGCTATGTGGAGCAAAGGAGAGTCTGCAGGACATTTGAACTCATCTGTTTGCTAGTAAAGATGTGAATGAACTGTGTTCCAGGAAAAATCCACAGCTGGAATGGAGACCAAGGAGAACAGGGATTAGAGGGACATGGTTGTGTATGAACTGGGGTGGTTTGGTCTAAAAAAGTGCGGGATGGGAGAGAATATCATAATATAAAAGGGTGTTGCAAAGATGAATCCGTTCTCCTACTCTCCAGTCATTAGGGCAAGAAGTCCCAGGCTTAAATTATGGCAGGAACAAGTCAGACATCAGGAAAAAAACTTTCTACCAGTCTAAATAGAAAAATCATGCTTAAAGTGGCTGGAGAAGCTCTGCAGTCTCTGTCATTGGAGGTTGTTTCAGCCTACGTAGTCAAAAATGGATTTTAAAGGATGGCTGGGCCTGCCCTGCTCCCAGGGATGGGCCTGACATCCCCACAGGGTCTCTCCCAGCCCTGAAGAGTCTCCCTGAAGATGAGGCTGCCCACAAGAATTAACATGAAGGATTAAAGGCAAGGCTACACACGGGATGGGTCCTCCTTTCATGTGCTAAAAGAAGTTTAAATAGGGACAGAATTAACAGGGAACTGCAGCTCAGAGTAAAGGGTGGTACAAGTAAAAACATTGGCTGGGTGAAGACTTGGAAAAGCTCGTTTAATGAGCTCATTTAATGAGACTGAGTGTGTTTCCAGTGTGTCTCCATGGCAGGAAATTGTTAGAAGAGGTTCTAGAATGAGAAAGGAAGAAAGGAACCACTCAGAATGGTGAATTCAATAGGCTTGAGATGGAAGAAAAAAAGATCAGTCAACAGCTGGAGAGGGAGATAGGCTTTATAAGAAAAATAGTAGTAGTGGAAAGAATAAAGTACATTTATAATGTGAAAAGTGTTGGAAGAGGCGTGGCTCTTCCTTCCAAGGGGATTCAGCAGACAGTTGATCTGAGGGATCACATGCAGATAAGCCACCAACAAATCTCATCTCCTTTGTGCTCAGTCCCACAGCACAGTCACAGAAGAAGGGGGACCAAAAGTGACAGAAGGGTCTGTGGGCTTCTTGTTCATCTTCTGTTGTGGGAAACTGGGAAATTTCACTCTGGAGAAGTGGAGACAGATGGGAGAGTGTAGTGATGAGTCAGGGATGAGAAGAAAGCTGGGCTTTCTGGTATGGGATCCAGAGTAGATTCCTAGGTAGGAATCTCTCAGGACAGCTGGAAATTGGGACAGAGTAATGACAGAGGGAAGTCAGTGGAGTTGTGGGAATTGCCAAAAGCATCAGTAGTGTAAGGAAGGAACAGAAGAAAGAGGTGTCAGATGTGAGCAAGGGCTGACAGTGGCCAGGGCAGACCTTGTGTTGGGAAGCAGGAGCCAGCAGGAGGGATTTGGAGGCATGTGAGAAGGAAACAGAGCTGTGCCACTGACTTACAGGGAGGAAGGAGCTCGGAGTGGGTCCCAGCAAAATAAAACTAGTCAGTGGTGACAGGTTGGAAACTGTAAAAACACATATGTAGAGTGACTGGGTGTGAAGACAAGGATTGAGAGATGATGCACAAAGAAAGTGGGAAACAGATGGAAAGTTCTGATATGCTGAGAGGGGTGGGAAAGGGCAAAGTGGAGTGACCAGCCTTTGGGCAAGTGGGAGAGTACAGCCAGCAGCAGGGTGAGGGAAATGAGAGATGAAGGAGACAGAGGACAGGATGTAGATGGAGGGCTGGGACTGGAACAAGGGTGAGGGATGAAGGAGTGGGGATGTAACCTCTGGAATGAGGGTGGAAACAAGTGAGAACCACTGTGCAGAACTGCATTTCTGGAGAGAGCTGAAGATAACCAGGAGGGGCCTGGGACTGAGTGCATTCTGGGCAGGAGTCCACCTGCAATCCTGTAACCACTCATCCCCAATGAATGTCCCTCCCAGCTCCTCTATCCTCCTCCCCAGTTCCTAATCAGCCTCTGAAGTTCTGAATTCCCAATGGAACCCTCTCCAGTGTGGGCAGCCAGCCCCCTCCCCACCTGGCAGCAGTGCCAGGTGCTGCTGCTGGAGACCCAAAGGCACTTTTCCTTTTGTATTCAAAGCCCAGATACTTGTCCCCAAGGTGAATCAGGGGACTTCTGTGTTTTAGAAAGAAAAGTTCAAGCCAGCAACTTTAAATTATGCACAAACCTCGAGAGACCTGTATCTCTCTGTGCATTATCCAGAGCCCAAATAGCACAAGTGTTTGAGCAAAAGGCCATAAAGGCTTTCTGGGTAAATACTACATATTTTATAATAAGTTTCAATGGCTGCTGTGTTTCTCTCCAGCTGGTGGGTGAAGGCAGCCCTCTGTACAGACTGTGTTCATTGCCTGGAATCTGCTGGCACCTGGAGCAACCTTTATTTGGCTGTGCCCAGGAGCTGAGCTGCAGCCCCCGAGGTGGAGAGAGTTGGCTGGGATGCCCGGAGGGTGGCACTTCCTTGGCAGGTCTTGCTGCACAGCCTGTGCCAGTGGGTCTGTGGGAAGCCTGAGGAAGCTGCAGCTCTTCTGCTCCTGCCTCCAGGAAAGCTGCAGCACAGTCCTGCCTCCAGGAAAGCTGCAGCACGTCACTGTCAGGGTGAGCATCGGTGCTGGTGCCATCACCTCTCTCCTTTCCCCCAGTTTATTCCGAGGAATAGCAGCTCACTCCAACAAAACGGGCTCTGTTTAAGGGACAAACAAAAGCATCCCTCTGAAAAATGGGTTGGTCTTGGCTGGAGACTTCAGAGCACATGAGAGCACCAAGGTGTAAGCAAGGGCCAGGGGATTCATATCCAACAGATAGTTGAAAGAATGGGAAGTGATTCAAACCCGAATCTTTTTCTCATGGCCCACCTCTGGGAAAGACTGTGGGATCTCAGAGTCCACCAGCAGTGGAGATCTTTGTCAAAATCAGGTTAATTTACTTTTTGTTTTTTAAATGAAGCAGTGCTATAAGGACTTTGCTTCTTTCTCAGCAATTCAGCCACATCAGGTCAGTGGTGTCTGAGGCATGCAGTGCTGATGCACAATCTTGCACAACGACCTCTTGTTCTGGGACTAAAAGCTGTTTGTTTACACAGTATAAGATGGCCTTTCAGCCATACAATGTTGGTTCAGTTTAATGATACTTCTGAGTTTCCGTCAGATCACCATGCAGGAGAGCGCTGACGGTGACGTTGCGCAACCCAGAGCGAAGTTTCCCATGCGTGCTGTGACTCAGTGTGTTCCTGGTGTCTTAGAAATTAGAGAGCAAGGCATCACATCCTAGCACTGTGTAAGTCAGGATGTTGTGCTTTGCGGTTTTCTTTTTTTTTTTTTAAATTCAAAGTATCTTCTCTCGTAGAGCCAACAACCTGCTAATTCTTATGCAGAACTAGAGTGCTCCGTGTTTCCAGGGAGCAGCACCAGGAGACTTATCAGGCAGGATTCCTCTGAACCAGTCACCCTTAATCCCTTTTAGAGCAGAGAAACAAATGCAAATCAGACGCAATTCGCCTCTTCTGGAGTGTCTGCAAGGTGCTCTGCCATCAAACACAATTACAGAGCGGAGATCAAACCCAGCTTCCACTCCCAGCTTTAGAAACCAGGACAGGCAGCTCAAAATTCAGACCCAGGTGTCTGTTTACTCTTGAGCAGAAATGTAAGGGGTGCTGAGTTCTGTCTCTGAATGCTTTAGCTGGTGTGGGATATCACCTGGCTCCTCCCCATGCCTTTCTTCTGGGCATGGAGGGGTGGTGGGACAACTCTCCTGAGCTTCAGCTTCTTCCACTAGAACCCAGAGCCCCATCCAGCTTGACGCTGAACACTTCCATGCTGCCTCCTAATGGTTTATATTATTGTTCAATGCCTAAATAACAATGCAGAATGTGCATGGAGTGCATTTAATGAGTTGCCATTAGTCGTAAGGATTTCACACTGCTGGTAAGTCTGTATTTGCAGAGCCTGGTGTCATGAGGGTGTCACATGGAGAAAGCGCTTGCAAAAAAAGGTTAAGACCTAAACAGACAAAAGAAACATTATTATCACCATTTTAGCAGAGTGCAGCAAGCCCCTGAGGCAGTGGTTACTCAAAAAGTCTGTGTCAGAGCCAGGAACTGAGAGAAAAAATCCCTTTCCCATTCTACTGTAATTCAGATTTTATTAATAACTATTATGTCTTAAACACCTGTAACGCTGAAATCTGATTTACTCAAAGAGTCAGTCAGAAACCAGCTTCTCAGAGCTGTGATTAATGTTTGGGCCCTAAATTTAAGTCTTTGCTTGGACTAGTACAAACTTCTGAAGTCTGGAGCTGCCTCTGATTGTCACAGTTTCTTCTCAACTCCATCCACTGCAGGCAGGTGTTTGGTCACTGCACGTCTGCACGAGGAGCCTGGGTGTGGGTGTCCAGACATTTAATCTTTTCCCTTTTTTCCCCTGGATAAAATTTGATGTATTTGACCAAATAAATTTCACCATGAAGACCTACAGCTCTTTGAACTAAATTGTAATCTAAATAACTAAGTTCATTCTGTTGCAGCCTTCTCAGCAGGTTGGCATAGATGCTCGAAAACGCATTTCCTTTCTGTTTGTTTTTCTTCATTCTTTCTTTAAGGGACTGTTTCTTTAAAAACTTCTCTTATATATATACATATTTGTGGGATTTTTTTCCCAGAGTACAACATCTAGACCTCTATTACAATTTAGCTGCTTTTTTCCAAGTTCATGTCTTGGCTCTACAAAGCAGCTGCACTCCCTGGAGATCCTTTATTGTAACTGTGTAAAGCGTTATTAAGTGTGGGAAAAATCTTGATCTCTTGTTGTTTTTGTGTTTCTTTGTGGAGGGGGATTTTTTCTTCCCCCCTTCCCCAAGACAATTGATTTATGAGAGAGGTCTCAGCCAGCCCTTCTCATTACCTCAGGGTTCTTTTATGGTTTGATATGAAATACAACCAGCGTTTGGAAATCTTTCCTTGACTCCTCACCCAACTGTACCCCCATGCTGGGGGATGTTTCCTCTTCCTTCCTCTTCTTTCCTTGGGATGTTTTCTTCCAGGTTTGCTTCCAGGTTTGCTGCTGGATGGGG
Source organism: Corvus moneduloides (assembly GCF_009650955.1). NCBI lineage: Eukaryota > Metazoa > Chordata > Aves > Passeriformes > Corvidae > Corvus > Corvus moneduloides. The sequence goes on from NC_045477.1 coordinate 120,466,005, forward strand.
ACCTGCTCCTCCAGAGCTTTGGATAAAGCTTCCTTGGCTTCACTCACCCTTCACACACTGATGTTGCTGTTCCCTCCCTCTCTTGCTTCCTGCGCTTGGTTGGTTGATTTCTTATTTGATTTTCCTTCTTCCTTTTATGATTCCAGAAGCATACTCCTGGCTATTAGAGAGAGAGTCAACGCAGCGGGCTATCATTTTTCTCACACACCATTTTTCTGCCAGAGGTCATGACTTTTTGATTCAAATAACAAAACAAAAAAAAAAAAAAACGGAAAAAAATGGGATATGGGAGAAGTTAATAGGTTGGGCTGGGGTTAGGGAGTTACATTTCCTCTCTTGATAGGTTCTCTGGTATGAATGCAGCTGCACATGTAACAGGCTAGGTACTGCTGAATGTCCAAAAACCATAAAATTCTGTCTAAATACATAAACATGAAGGGAAAAATTAGCAAGGGATGTCTCACCAATTTTTCTGATTGCAAGGCTGGATGGAAGACCTGGATTCCCCTCTGGGCAGGGATGGGGAGCACAGACAAGGAGCTTTCCTACCCCTGGGTGACCCATCCTTACAGGGTTGGGCCCTCATGCTGCAGGTTCCCTAGACAAAAACTGCTTGTCTTTAAAGCCCAGTTTTATGCTAATTTAATAATCTTTCTTTCCTTTCTTTTCTTTCTTTCTTTCTTTCTTTCTCTTTCTTTCTCTTTCTTTCTTTCTTTCTTTCTCTTTCTTTCTTTCTTTCTTTCTTTCTCTTTCTTTCTCTTTCTTTTTCTTTCTTTCTTTCTCTTTCTTTCTTTCTTTTTCTTTCTTTCTTTCTCTTTCTTTCTTTCTTTCTTTCTTTCTTTCTCTTTTTCTTTTTCTTTTTCTTTTTCTTTTTCTTTTTCTTTTTCTTTTTCTTTTTCTTTTTCTTTTTCTTTTTCTTTTTCTTTTTCTTTTCTTCCTTCCTCAGAGTTTTGCAAATTCTGCATTTGAGGAGCAGGGGATGTCCCCCAGAGAATAAATGCCCTAATTTTCTGTGCTGAACTCCAAGTACTTGGACAGGTGGAAGGATGAATTCACACAGGTTCAAGATATTTATGTGCTGCTTTAAAACTACATATTAAAGGTCTACAAGGCCTGTGAAGCTTGACTTATCATTCTTATAAAATTTATGGATTTAACAAGGTGCAGTGATTCAAAGTGAAATTCAACCTAAATCTAAATTTTCAAGTGTAATCACACTCAAGCTCAGCACAGAAGGCCTGTTTTGTTGGGTTTTTTTTCCCTGAACTACTGGTGAAAATGCCAAGCCAGCACGGCCTCTATTTCATGGGATGTGTTGAGAAAGTTTTGATTTAATTTAATTTTATTCCTATTTCCCAGAAACTGGAAATTTACATTTTGAAAGCACTGAAAACATGCTGTTTACTAACGAAATAAATAATAGCAGCTGGGAGGCCGAGGACAGCAATGATTTCGTAAGTGGCTGCCAGGATGATGGGGAGCTGTGGCTCAGAGCAAACCTGCTGCCAGCACTGTCCTCAGAGCAAATGCTGGCTTCAGCTCAAGGATGCACAGGGAGCCTGGGAAGCCTCTTGGTGCCACAGCTTTATCTTGAAAGTCAGCATTTCCACATCTGCAGGAGAAAAAAATGAAGGTTTCTCCCTGAAAGGAGGTTGTAGCCAGGTGGGGGGTCAGGCTCTGCTGCCAGGGAACAGGGACAGGAGGAGAGGGAACGGCCTCAGGCTGGGCCAGGGGAGGCTCAGGGTGGACACCAGCAGGAATTTCCTCATGGAAAGGGTGATCAGGCCTTGGAAAGGGCTGCCCAGGGAGGTTTGGAGTGCCCATCCCTGGAGGTGTCCCAGGAAGGGCTGGAGGTGGCACTCAGTGCTCTGGGCTGGGGACAAGGTGGGCATCGGGCACAGCTGGAACTCCATGATCTGGATGTCTTTTCCAACCTAAATTATTCTATGATTAGGACCAAATGGGCAGGGACACCTTCCACTGTCCCAAGTTATTCAATCCCAGTCCAACCTGGCCTTGACCACTTCCAGGGATCCAGGGGCAGCCACAGCTTCTCTGGGCAGAAAGAAAGCTGATAACCAAAAAGCACATGCTTGACGAGGCCTATTTCTATGAAAAGGTGTATTTTGAAAAGTATATTTTTTTTACTCCTTTCCACTTCTCTGATGGTTCATGGTTAGCAGCCATGAGAACATCCTGCTTCAAGTCTTGCTCCTTTCCTCAGTCTCTTAGGCCTAATATTTGATAATATTTTAGTCCCTGATTCATGCTAATGGCTCACACAAAGATGAGCCAGATAAACAGGAATGTCCCCTAGAATGATGAAAAATTAATTGAAAACCGTCTCTGCAGCAATGAAAGAAACATTTTGATTTTACAGGGACACTTTCTTAAAGAATTTAAGAGTTTACACTTTCATTTCAGGGGGCTGGAACAAGAACACATCACTTCCCACCAAGGGCTGGTGAACACAGACAGGGTTGCCATTATTTACATTAATTTACATAATCCACAGACCAAGAATCATTTGATGCAGTGATAAATGATAGAAAATGAGGTAAGCTGCAGCAAAATTTCCAGTTCAGCTTGTGGTCATCCTGGGGCAGCTAGGGGCAGGATTTATTGTATTTTAAATATTTGTTTTTAGATTATCCCCACAGCTCTCCTCGGTGTGTGCTGGTGTTTCCTATCTGGCCTTGGTATCCAACACTTCCAGACAGACCCAGAGAACAAAGTTGGTTGTGGTGGTTTTTAATTAAGTGAATGGTGCAAGCACATGTTGGTAAATTTTTTGCTTTAAAGGTACCAAGGTTTTGACTTCTGGAGGTGGAATGTGGTCCTGCTTTGCTTCTATCCCACTCGGAGCAGGTTAATGCTCCGGAGGCCTCTCTGCTTAGATCTCCCTTCGTTCCCAAAGCCCTGCCTCTGGTGTGAGGTGATGGATGCCTGGAAATGAACTGTGGGGGGATTTATTCAGGGAGAGGAGATAAAAATAATTCAGCCTGTTTCTCTTTGCCCTGAAACATTGGACATTTGTGTGAATTATGAGCAGCCAATACGTCTTGTTCTCCAGAGAGTCAGGTAGGGAAAGGGTTTAGAGCTGGCAAGATAAGCCTTCCCTAGAAACTGAGGTGGACTTACACATCCAGAAATAACCCAGAGTTTTCAAAGTCTGGGGGGCTGTCCAGTGATTTAGGAGAAAAATAAAAAATCCTAGGACACGAAATGCAAACAAAAAAAGGCAGCACTTTTGCAGCACGGCTAAATTGAGAAACAACGAGAAAATACCAGGAAGGGCCATTAGAGAATAGTGCCACTGGAATTAAATAGATAACTTGGGAGGCAGGGAATTTCCCCAGGCAGCATTTGGCTGCGTGCCTGCCCCAGTAAAGCACTTCTTGACATTAAGGCAGCAGCAGAGAGAAACTGGAACTTTCTAAGACAGTTTATCTCCAGTTGTTCCAGCCTTATTTTCTCATTGGCCTGGACTCTGGATCATTAAAAGAGCTGACAAATGCTACAGGAGTAAGAATATTAGTAACTAATGCACTTAATGATCTTGAGCACACTTAATACATGAGGAATGAATTCTCCTTTATTTCTCAGGAATGCAAAGGAACCTTGCCATAGGCATTAATTGCATTTAATTCCATGTTAGGGCCCATTCATCCTACCAACAACTTGGATAACAGCCCAAGAGTAAATGTGGTTCTCTCTGGAAGTGTTTCATCTGATCAAATACTTCAGATACACAAAACTGAAAATATTTTTGTGACATTGCAACGAGTTTTTAATTTTTTTTAAAATATAATCTTAAATCAACCTGCTTTTCTGAGTGTAGAAATTGGCTCTCCAAAACAAGTAGGAGTACAGATGGATGCAATATTTTTATTTTGTGCTTCAGATGATACCATATGCCAAGCCTTAGGAGGTGCTCAGCTGCCAAGAAGGTACAAATAGAGATTTACACAAGGTGAAACCGAAAGGTGAAACTGCCACGTTTTCACACAGCAGGGCTCGGTGAAGCGTCAGCCTGTCCTCAGAGAAATGGTGGCTTCTCAGTTGAGAAATTCTAGTTTTGCTTTGTGTCACAGCAATTTCTCTTGAATTACCTTCTCTGTGACCCCTCAAGGTAACTGGGAGTGCTCAGTTTAGCTGAGGGAGGAAGTGGGGAATATTTGTGAAGGTGGGGAATGGCTGAGGCTTCAGAAGGTGGGTAATGGCTTCAAAAATTCACATTTTAGAAGGTGGGTAATGGCTGAGGATTCAGAAGGAGCTTGGGGATCACCATTGTCTTTTCAGAGCACGTTGCTGTCAATTATTCAGGCAGGGAACTATCCTGATATTCACCTCATACCAAGCCCACAGGCAGCATATGCTGTGTGATATCCCAAATCATTCTCCAGGCTGTGAGTATGGAAACACTATTCAGAAAACAGAGGGGGTCAGATGATCTTTTTTGGGGTCAGATGATCTCTTTTAGGGCCAGCAGGCTCATTCAGCTTTCCCACAGGAGAGCCACAGACAGCTGAGCCATTTCCGTAACAGCTTCCTCCATCTCCCCTGCACTCACCTACCTTGTCATTTAGTGGGATTCGTTTGCGGCCCTTTCCCATGGCTGGGATGGTGGTGGCAGGGCTTGGGAAGGCAGTTAGCTGACAATTTAGAGGTCCCTGACCAGTCCTTAAAAACTAAACACGTGAACTGCTTCTGCCTCCCCGCTCCCCTGTGCTTTAATTTGGAATGATTTCACGTGCCTCGAACTGGGTCCTCAGCCAGTGTGAACCAGTGTGGCTCTGATGGCGCCAGGAGAGATTCACTGATTTACACGAGCTGGGGAATCACAGGATTGTTTGGGTGGGAAAAGTTCTTTCAGATCACCAACTCTGACCATTAACCCACCACTAAATCCTGTCCCTAAGCACCACAACTTCCCATCTTTTGAACACACCCAGGGATAGATCTGCCAGGTTTTGGCAGCAGCACCAGAGTGCTGCAGACACCAAAGAGGAGGATTTAAAAATCTGTTCCTTCACTGGGCGCTTTTCCCTATTGATCCCAAACCAAGTGCATGTGGTTATTCGTGAGAGTGGGGGTTGTGCAAGTTGGAGAAGAGAAGGCTCTGCAAAGACCTTACAGCAACTTCCAGCACCTAAAGGGGCTCCAAGAGAGCTGGAGAGGGACTTTTAACAAGGGCATGAAGTGCTAAGTGAAAGGATGGTGGCTTTAAACTGACAGAGGGCACGTTTAGATTAGATTCTAGGAAAAAAAATCAGTTTATTAAACATGAAACAAGCTCGTCCTAAACCTCTGTTTTACAACATTAAACACGTCTCTTCTCCAAATTGGCAACTCTTATTTTCGAATAGGTTTGGGTTATATTAAGCTGTTAATTATCAGGTTTTGTAGCAAACTCATTATCTCCTCCCTCTTCAATATTTCACTGCAATTTTATATTATGCCTCTGCTATTTATTGGCAGGTTATCTTTGGATAGACCAAGACTGGAAATAGAATAATGGAGTTAGAATTGTAATTTACAGAACTTTAAATTATTCCTGAAAGTGTTGAGATGCAGAAGTTCTGCAATTTGCTAAAATATGACTTTTAAAAAGTTGGGAAAATGTCTGGATAATTAGAGCGACCCAGGCTTCCATAACTTTCTTGGCAATATCACAGTTATTAATTAGGAAGGATACGCTCTTCCCAGCGATAGAATTCTGCCACTGGAGATAAAATATTCCCACTGTTTGTGATCTGAAAGCAACGTGCAGGAAAACCACACGGAGTGGTTGGACGGGCGCCGCAGGGACACGGCACTTTCGGGCTGTCACCCGGTGCCAGTGACCAGCAGGACGCTCCCAAAAACCCAGAAACTGGGAGTGTTGGTGTGGATAAACTTCAGCAGCCATGCTGAGCCCCACCACCCACCATGAGGGAGAGCTGTGTGCCCACCTTCTCCAGGGAGCTCGTGTGGGTTTCACGTGCCAGGCTCTCCCCGAAGCCCAGAGCTGTGGATAGAGGAAAGGAATATCCCCCAAGAATTATCTTGTGATATTTCACTGCCACCCTCGGAACAAACCCATCTGTAGCTGTGTGGCTTTGCTGGACAATTTGTTTGCAGGAAAGCTGGAGGAATGGTTGTGGTCACCCACAGAACCATTAGATGGAACATTCGGTGCTCGTGGTGGGTGTTTTCCTTGTTCGGCTCACCACAATTTAGCAATTATTCATCCCAGCCTTTTAAATGCTGCCCAGACAATGGGCTTGCTGGTGGTATGAGGAATTACTGCATCTTCCCAGGCCCCACCATGGGTGGGGGGACCTCCCCAGGGGTTTCCAGCAGGAACTGGGCTGATTTGAGGAGAAACAGCCAGTCTCCGGGCCGATGTTGCTGCTTTGCCTCTGCGACGTGTGGTACAAGAGATCCTCTCCTGTTACCTGTTCATAACCCCCATCATTGTCCAGCTTAAAAATGCAAACCCAGACAGAGAGACAAAGGTTGGGACCCTGCAGCTCCCTCCCTGCCTGCAGCTGGGATAGGATGTGATTGGGAACATGAGGAGAGTGACTCGGGACCATGATGCCCATGCTGGAAATCACCTTTTCCCCTGAATCTATGTAGGCACACAGCTGAAACAGGATTTTTGGCCACAAACTGACTGCATAATCCCCTTAGGAAGAGACCTGTCTGCTGCCAGCAAAGCCAGCAGGTCCTCTCCATGGCCATGGGAGAAGAGGCAAGCATGGGTGTCTCAGATCTTCATTGCAGTCATCAAAGCTTTATGAATTTGTGTTGTTTGTTCCTTGAATTTACAGTATCTCTCATGTACAAGTGTGCCAAAATGCTTCCCAGCCTCTTTGAGAAAATAAAAGCAGATACTAAAAAAAAGCCCTGAAACATGCTCCTGCTCAGGGTCTGGTGCTTTGGCACAGAGGAAATGTTGAAGGTGGTACCCAAATGAGTGGTGCCAGAAGATGCACGGGCAAAATAGACCAGACCACAGCAAGATTTAAGTTCTGTTGGAGGTCACACCTACAGCAGGAGCAGCAGAAAAAAAAAGGATCAGTTCTCATTCTCCAGTGCTGAGGGCGAGACCTCTGCTTGCACAGCCCAACTCTCTCCCCTGCAGCCTTGCAAAATAGGCTTGCCTTGTTTCTGCTGTGCCTGAGCACAAGGAGAGAGCCCCCAGGGTATTGCTGGGGGCCAGCTCCTCATGGGCAGGAGCAGCCACCAATTCCTGAGTCACCAGTCCCTGCCGATGGAGAAAAAAGTGCCCCTTGAAATGCCCTCATGAGTGGTCTCTGTGTCACCTGGGTTTGGCTTTAAAGCCCTGGAAAACGAGGGAACAGCCCTGTGCAGTGGTTCAGGCTGTCACTTGGGTTTGTTTCTTGCAGCCCTGAGCAGGCTGCTGCTTTACATTGGGTGTTTTCCAGAAGAATTCCATAACCAGAATACCTCCAGACTCCCCTTTGGAGGTGGTGGCCCAGTCACAGGCTGCCAGGCTCTCCCCATGCCCTCTCTCCCACCTGCCTGGCCGTGGGGTTTTTTTGAGCATGGCAACAGCCTCTGAGTCCAGAGGTACCTCAGGGCAGCAATATAACTCAGTTACCAGCAGTGGCTGTAAAATGCACTGATAAAGCAGAGCAAATGTTAAAGTGCAAACGCAGTTTCAGGCCGTGCACGCACAGGTTCCCCCAGGTGGCCTTGTGGGGCCACTCTGCCATCAGTTCAGTGATGTTGAGCTGACTGGAGACATCCTCCTGTAACCAGAGAGCTGTGAAGTGCCACTGGCTCTTTGCCACTTGAAAGCTTTTCATCAGCATCTCCTGCTGGATATTCCCTTTCCCAGAGTCATGGAACCACAGAATGGTTTGGGTTTGGAAGGGACCTTAAAGATCATCTCATTCCCACCCCCTGGGCAGGGACACCTTCCACTATCCCAGGTTGCTCAGAGCCTTGTCCAACCTGGCCTTGGACACTTCCAGGGATCCAGGGGCAGCCACAGCTTCCCTGTGGCAGGGCCTCAGCACCCTCACAGGGAACAATTTCTTTTGTATGTTTAACCTAAATTTCCACTCCTTCAGTTTCAACCCACTGGCACAAAAATTACCTCCAAAAATAATCTGGCATGAACACAATGCCCTGTTTTTCCAGTCTCCAAGAAAAGAGGGGAAAAAAACCCCAAACCTAAACATACTATTCTGGAGCACAAATTTGTAGAATGCATATTCCCAGCTTGGCACAGGGAGTGACCTTCTTCCATGGGCTTAAGGCACAGCAAACAGAACGTGTGATGAATGGCTGGGGGATATTTTTAGCACGTGTGCCTGGCACTTGGGAAAGAAGAGATGAAATACCTGAGTCGTATTTTCCAGTCATTTTCATCCCCCATCAAAATAAACTTCTCCTGGTGTAAACGGAGGTAATCAGTTAATCCACATACTGCCAGTATCTGCTTTGATGCAAAATCAAACACTGTCCTGCATCCAGGGGATTTTTCCTGCAACAGAAACAACAACAGAAGTGATATATTCGAGTCCCGTGAAATGGGCTGGAACATTTGACGATGCGTGCAGATCTTGGAATATGTCTTTTACTGAGACTAAACCATGCTGAATATAATCCTTTGAATTCCCAATCTCACACACATTAAAAAAAACCAAAAACCAACCCCCCTCCCAAAAAAGAAAAACAGTGGAGTGTTTATTGAGCAACTGTCTTTGCCCCTCAAGTCAAAGGAGGCTTTGTGCTGTCCACCTGCAGATCTTCTTAACTTTCCTCCTGCTTTCTCCTCCTTTGTGATGATGAAAGCTCTTCCACTCGAAAGCACAAAAAGGCATTTATTGTTTTTACGTGCAATTGCAGACCTCCCTAGGCGGAATTTCCAGGCAGTACAGTCAAGATAGAGAAGGTCCTCAATTTTTAAAGTAAATAGCAGCCTCCTTTTTTTTTTATTTTCAACACAGCAGAGCGACCTCCTAAAAGCTGAGGGAGGAAACCCCTCGGTGCCTGCTCCCTTTGGTGTCTCGTTCCTATGCAAATACACGATGCTGCTGCTGCGTGGTGACCCTGTGGGGTGACACTCTGGCTGTGTCACACTCCTGCTGCCACCCTGCCACGTTGCTGACGCACAAGCCCGATCATCTGGGTGCTCCTCAAACCCGAGATTGAGGAGCTCACGCAGCTCTTGCTGCCCTGGCGGAGTAGCTGGGGAGTTCCTCAGCTGTTCTTTGGTGATGGTTTAATGCCACTCTTTCATTAAACTCTCCCTCTTTTCGAGGCAGGAACAGTGACTACTTTGTAAGGCTTAGAATGTGTCTGCTGAAGGAATTTCTCGAGAAGCGCAGGGTCCGAGTGAGCTCATTGCTGTTCCCTCTTGATCTTGGGTTGTCACTGGCACTGAGGGATGCCAAGGGTTTGCCACAGGCCCGTGGGTGGCACGGGTGCTTAGCCAGGCAACTTCTGGGCTAATGCAAAATTAGTGAGTCATATAAGCCACTTCTTAAGAAGATCAAACCTCTCTGGCTCATTAAAATCCAAACCGGGTGGGAAGAACCCAGACACGGCAGCTCGATGAGTCGGATGGACTCTTACGACATTTATTTTGATACTGTAAAAACTACGGCCAAAAAGTGACGCCGAGCCTCAATCTGGAGCTATTTGGGGGTATTTGTCCTAATTTCATCCCAGCAACCACTAAAAAGCACCACCTGCACGTCCCTCTCTTGGCCAAAAATCTGGACACAAGCCTCTTGTGTTAACTTCAAATCTTATCTGCAGGATTGAAAAGTCTGCTAGTTTGCTGCTCCTATAACCTTTTTTTCTTTTTCTTTTTTTTTCTTCTTTTTTTAATAGGTGTTAATGTTTCTGGATACACTTTAAAGGAGACTTTACAGATGTATATGATAGCACTTACCAGCACATCTGCAATTGTAAACCAGGCATGCCCTGCAAATTGCACAATCCATCACTGCTATTACTAAGCCCTGATAAAACAACTGCTTCTGTGATAAGCGTTCAAGCTCTTTCATATGTTACTTGAGTCAATGATAAAAGCTGCAGTTAAATTTTAATAGGGCATGTTTACAAAGGCATTTTTCAACTAATGCCAAAATACACAATCTGTAGCCTGTATTTTTATACACCCCAAGGTGGAGTCTAGGTTATTTTTATGGTAAACATATGGAAGCTTGTTTTACTTACTATTTTGTTCCAAATAAAGTTGCCTCTTTTTTTTTTCATTAGACTGGGACTTTTTGTTGATGTTTTCAGGCTGTTGGTGGAATTGGAAATGATGGATATATCGTGACTAAGTTTCTCCCCCTTTTTTGGAAAGATAAAGGGCTGGCACGCATTCATGGCTTTACTTCAGTTAAAAACAAAGTTTATGAGAAGAAAGAGAAAATTTGGGCATGTGGCTAATGATCTGAATGTGACGAGCTTTTTCATGGAAAAGCCATTCTTACCTGCTGGAGAACTTCTGAATCTTTGCCCCGAAATAACAATGCCAAGTCCTTTTCTAGGAGCATTGTAGTGGGGAAATATAATCTCTGGTGTGCTATTCCTGTATTAATTTTTTTTTTTAATTAAGATCCACAGGTAAAAGGATCAAAAATAAACAGTCCACAAAAATCCCTTCTCCTGGCGCTTGATCCAAGGCTTATTTCAGCTGAGGGAGATCTTTCTTTGACTTAACAGACTGGATCTGGACTGAATTCCTGCAAAAGCAAAAAACCTTCAAAACTCTTTGTAGAAATAGGAAGAGCCATGCCTTGGAATGAGGAAAAGGGAAAGGAAGAAGGGAAAGGTTCTGTTGGATGCTTCGGCTCTCACTTAAACCTCACTCAGCTGTCTCAGAGCTCAGTGAGGCAGCAGCACCTGAGGCAGACACCTGTAGGAAGCAGTTTTTAACCCTGCCTCAGTATCCTGATGGTTTGTGTGTAAACCTTTTCTTCCTTGCCTGCACAGTTTATCACAATATTAAGAGTTTGCAGCTGAGTGAACGAGTTCACAGGAGATACTGCTAAGTGAAAGGAAAGTGTGCCTGTCCTAAAAGCCATAAAATGTTACAGCTCAGTGCTGGCTAATAACTGTGGTGATGGATGAATGTTAATACTCAGGGACACGCACTGGGATTCACTTCCAGCTTGATCCCGTGCTTCGTGCCTCGTGCAGGACACTTTTGCACCAGGATGGGACCGAGGGAATTCTGGCTGCTGGCTTTTCACAGAATCACAGGATGGTTTGGGTTGGAAGAGACCTTAAGGACCACCTAGTTCCACCCCTCTGCCATGGGCAGGGAACTTTCCACTAGATTTTTTTTATTTTATATCTGTCCTCTCCGTTTCTTTCTCATTTTGAGTTTCCCTGAGCCTGCCCAGGGTTTGGGGCCACATGACCCTGTGTATTTTCCTGTTTCCCCTGTTTGTGAGAACAGAGCCTGATCTGGGATGTAACAGAGCTCCAGACCCAGGCACAGTTGAAACGGGTCTTTTTTGGGCCCTGAGCCTGTGACACGTGTTTCCCTTCACACATGGGCACAGTCCCAGCGCAGGTCACACCACGACTCAGGGGTGCAATTAAACAGGTATGTGCCTGCTCATGGGGTTGAGGCCAAAATTCAGATCCTACTGGCTTAGCAAGGGGTACATTTGGCCAGTGTTTTTACCAGCCCTATGACATCACATTTGCTCGACCTGCCGTGAGTAACGTAATTACAGCCTGGGATGAGTGAGGCAAGGAAAATAGGATAAGAGAAGAAAGAGATTGCAAGGCAGTGACGAGACAGAAGAGTTAGCTTTGGAGGCAGGTCCAGCAGCAGTCCAGAGATCTGCGGAGATGGTGGCAAGAGGTGGTTTTTGAGGAGAGGGGTGACCCAGATGTGTTCCATTTCCTTTAACACCTGCAGTCACCAAGTGACCTGCCCACACCAAGCTCCTCCTGCCAAGCACAGGGAGAAATGGGCAACGTGGGGGTCTGGGCATCCTTCCAGTCCTAGACAACTATCTGTTGATTTTAAGGAGAATTTTGAGCTAAGACTTGAACCTTCTTAGATGACAAAATTATTTAGGTGAGACATGTTCCATACAAAATCACGTAACACAGGAGGGAGCCAGCAGCTGCGTCTGAGAACTGAATTAAGCTGCTGGAGCTCCACAGGCCCCTTGAACCACAGGTGATTGGGACTGGCATCCAGAGGTGTGGAGGGAGAAGTGAAGAGGGAAGGGAAAATGTAGGGATGAGCAGGGAGGCAGATGTGCATCTCTGGGGAAGCAGAATTCCACCTCAGGGATCAGCAGTGGGGACGAGGAGCCACCAGCCACAGAGGGGAATGGAGAACCTGAGTGAGAGGGAGGATGGAACGAAGTCCCAGGTGTGTGCAGGGGTGAGAGGAGATGCTGAGCTGGAGGAGGAATGCTGGGCAGGGCTTTTTCCTTCCCCAAGCAGGACAAGGGTGTCTACAGGTGCCCCGTAATGAAGATTCTCTTCAGGAGCTCTGGCAACTCACACTCACAGACTGCATCCCAAAACCCACCTGGATCCTGAGCTTGCACAAGGAGAATCCACTGAGAGGATTCAAACAGATTTCTGAGAGGTTCAAAATGTATCAGGAGTAATAGATATAATACATAAAGGAATATAAAGGAAGCCCCCACACCACTCTCCCCACCATGAGAAAACAGGTATTTTTAAAAATACCTCTCCAATTTCATTAAGTTTATATGGGGATAGGATACATGTGGCCAGAGAGGAGTTCAGCTGCTGTGAGGACACTGGGGGAAATATGTAAAAGCAGATGAGGATTCGGACCCAAACCACTGCTGTTATTGCACCAACTGAATGTGTGCCAATATTTCAGAATATAAATTACACGGGGAAAAAAAAACCAAGCAAAAGAAGCAGGGAGTTTTTATATATATATTGGTGAATCAACATTTTTTTAGGAATGTGTGACTAATGTCGTGGCAACCAGGGATAGGTCTGAAGCTGTGGAACCCATAACTGAACCCATGGAGATGCTACAGCTTCAGAGGATTGTATTCCCAGGGCTGTCCACTCCACCTGCCCTGACAAACTGTGGCATCAAAGCTTCCATCAGCCTGGAAGGAGTGATCTGAGGAGAGTTACATGTCCTGGTGTCTTGGTGACAGAGACTGAAAGCCACAGGCCGAGAGTGGCTGTGAGTGATCCTGGTGTAACTCTGGGATGCTCCCTTTGCCAAGATGATATCACCTGAGTGGTGGTGCAACTCCCACTGGTTAATTCTTCATTAGCCACCATTACACACCTGATAAAAACATCTTACACTGACTGTAGCAGGATGTGGCCTGAAGTGTCACCGAACCAGGCAGGTTACATGGACAGCCCCTACGGAGTGGAAGTTTTTTAGGCACGTGCTTGCTCTGGAAAAATGCTGCAATGCCTGTCCACCCTTTGCTGGTAGGCAGCACTGCTGGGATGGCAAACGTGACGAGGCCGCTGTGTTGAGCAGGATGTTGTGATGAGCAGCACAGGCCTCGCTTCGCTGTGTAAATGGAAATGTGAGCACAGTAGTCAGAGCTGGGGAGGGGAGCAAAACCGAACCAAGCAACACGACACCCGCCCTGGAAATGAGGCCGATGTGGATTTCGATCAGCTGTAGTGGTTGGGCCCTCCTTGGCATTGTGTCATCCTCCAGGACATCACTGTGTCAGGCTCAGGACACCGCGGTGCTGGCGGCAGAGCAAGCAGGGATGAGGCTGGGATAGCTGCTCCAAGTTTTCCCAGCTGAAGTGAAGGAGGTTTGCACCTTGTAGCTGGCACCTGAACTCAGATGGCCTCGCCAGAAAGATTTGAAGCAGCAGGATTTTTGCTAAATATTATCTCCAATTTTGTGTCTGAGTTAACAAATGGGCTTTGGGCTACCTTGAAGCTACTGCAGCGACACGGAATGATGAACATCCATCACTGTAACCTGTAAAATGCTCTTGTAACATGACACCCAGAGCTCCCAACCACTGGTTAAGTCCCCAAAGAGCAAATTGTGTCAAATGTTGTGGGCAGACTCTCCTGGCAGGTGTCAGGCTTTCAGTGGACAGGACATGCATCCAAATATTGTGCCGGAGGTACCAGATCAAGCCACTGCTCTTCAGTGCGGTACTTCCAGGAGTAGACACTACTGATGGTGGAAGCAGCAGCCCCAGGGATGTGACCATCTGAAATTACAAAGTGATTTAGTCAAACCCAGGGCTGGACTTTGCATATTCCTGCATTCCCATGGGCTGTGGCATGTGTGTGGCAGCTCCAATTTAAAATTGTTTCCACAGGTGCCAGCTGCTTGTGCTTTTTGCTCTGGAGGGTCTCAAGTTAGTCCTTGACATGTTGGCTGGGATGCCAGGTACAACAGGAACTCTTGAGAATTCTCTTGGATCTTGCAAAAGTGCATTTCTTTCCCCCCGTGGTGCTCAGTTCCCAATTACAGGAAGAAATTCTCTGTGTGTTTGTGTCTGTGGGGATGGGCTATATATACTCTGAAGTTTCTGGTCCTGATGAGCTCAGAGAAAAATGGGAACTGCCCACCCAGAAGGCCAGAAAAACAGAAAGCAAATAAAAGGAACATTATATTAACATGAAAATCAAATGGTTATTGAATGTTAAAAAATATGTTTTGAGTTTGGAGCTTTCCAGTTCATGCTTTTTTTTTTGTAAGTTTGCAATCGACCATAGGGGTCTTGTCTACTGTAAAATGGAGTGATAGAAGATTTTTCCAGTTGTTTTTCCTTCTGAGCGATGAGAAGCATTTTCCAGTAAATGAACAGCAATCAACAGCTGAATCATCACCGTTGAGCAGAGGTTTCAAAATCTGAGCCAGATAATTGTGTGAGTGCTGCTGGCACCGTGTTCCTGCTCTCTGACTGACAGAGCCAACCTTGGGCTCACCTTACCCTGCCACGTGGTTTCCTTGGCTTTGGGAATTGCTGTGGGGAGTGAAGCTGCCAGAGCCAACCCCGGGAGGTGAGCAATGAGGGACCTGTAGGTATTTGTCAGCCCATTCAGAGAGGCAGCTCAGCTAATGTTGCCTTCACTTGGCAGCCTTTCCCTCCATATGCCGAAAATACTTACTCTAAAACGAGGAGAACTTCAGGCTGGCTTTGGTGCCTGCAGTCAAAAAATAACAGACCTTGATTTCAGTCCTGTGTTCCTAAAATGAGCAAATATGTGACTAACTGAGGAAAAATAATAACTAACACAAAACCATGTGCATTCAGGTCTTTTCCTGTGGAATCACAGAATGGTTTGGGTTGGAAGAGCCCTTAGAGATCATCTAGTTCCAAACTGTGGGCAGGGACATCTTCCACTACCCCAGCTTGCTCCAAGCCCCGTCCAACCTGGCCTTGGACACTTCCAGGGATGGAGCATCCACAATTTCTCTGAGCAACCTGTGCCAGGGCCTTTATGGTCACCTGTTTTTGGACAAGAGCGGAGATTCAGGCATTCACACCGTGAGTGTCTCCAGCTCATCTACTCCAGGCTCACTTCAAAGGCAATGGAAGGAGACCACGTCCTCCTAGGGCAAGATTTGCTCCATTCCCTGGTGAGTTTGCTGGATGGGTCACTCAACCTGAATGAGCAGTGGCCAGAAATGCTTGTGAAACAGCATAAAAAAGCATCCACCAAATGTCCCTTGTCAGGTCTAGCTGGGATAATGTTTTCCTGAATCCAGGATCTGCCTCTTTTTGTTAAGACAATTTTACTACAGCACCACAGAAATGTGTTTCTAGGGGGGGCCCTTTTCCAGTGCCATCAGTGGGGAGGACATGGTACTCCTGCCAGAAAAACTGAATTTCCTGGTTTTTATTTGTCTTCAAGGGCTGTAGTAGAGACATCAGAATGTGACTCAGGAAAGGAATGTTTCCTTAGAAAGTCCCCTGGAGTGGAATTGCAAGGTGTACTTGTTTATTCACTACGGTGACTTGGTACCTTTACTCAACCTCCTTTAAAATTCAGTTTTTGTGAGTTGGAATCCACCCACAGGACCAGCATGGTCAGTTTAGATTCAAATTGTGGCACACTGTACACACCTGTGACTGAATAGAAACTGGTTTGCACAGCTAATTTTTCTGTGCATCTTCTCTAGAAGTCCGAACAAAAAGGAAGAGAATTTATTAAAATAAGATTTCATGACACCTGATTAGTCTGAATAATTTGAATTCCTTGAGGTTTTGGCAGAAGTAGGATCATAAAAAATAAGGGAGGGATTTGCAGTAGCCCAAGTTTAAAAGGGTAAGACAAAATAGGGATTTCCAGTTGTGGTAGCAAGCAAGAAATAATAATAATTCTAACACAACACTATGGACAAACAGGCCTAAAAAGTCAGGAAAGGTAGAAAGAAAAATTATTGATGTGAGTAAGGGTGACTCCAAAACTATGGAAGGGTCTAGAGGATAAATCATTCTTCCTTTAGGGAGGAATGACTGAGGGAGCTGGGAAAGGGGCTCAGGCTGGAGCAAAGGAGGCTCAGGGGGGACCTTGTGGCTCTGCACAAGTCCCTGACAGGAGGGGGCAGCCGGGGGGGTCGGGCTCTGCTGCCAGGGAACAGGGACAGGAGGAGAGGGAACGGCCTCAGGCTGGGCCAGGGCAGGCTCAGGGTGGACAGCAGCAGGAATTTCCCCATGGAAAGGGAACTCAGGCCTTGGAAAGAGCTGCCCAGGGAGGTTTGGAGTGCCCATCCCTGGAGGTGTCCCAGGAAGGGCTGGAGGTGGCACTCAGTGCTCTGGGCTGGGGACAAGGTGGGCATCGGGCACAGCTGGGCCTGGCTGGGCTGGGAGGGCTTTTCCAACCCAAATGATTCCGTGATCCTGTGAAAACGTTAAGAGCTAAGCAGAAATACAGGGAGAGAAGCACAAAACAAGGCGTATGAGAGACGCACAGTGACGAGCTTTGGCCGAAGGGCAACAGGTCGGTCACCACGTGGGGGTTGGGCAAGACCTGAAATGTCTCAGAGATGGCAGCGATAGGAGAGACAGCAGTGCCAGAACTTGTGCTCTGAGTGACGCAGGGAGGAGCTTGACTGAGCATGTTCTCTCCTATCAGAATCTCAGATTCTGATAACTTTTCCCTGCAACATTTTTTTATATTGTGAATCAGGGTGTTTTTCAAATTCAGCTGTTTGACATACAGGAGAAGCGGGCAGACTTCATATTGCCCGATTGGAAACTCCATTTACTCTCCACTTCTTCATTTGGCAGAGGTGAGGCACAGATTAAAGAGTGAAGACTTTTTTCAGGCTGTGAAGAATTCAGTAAGAGTCAGAATCATGAAATCATGGAATAGTTTGGGTTGGAAGAGACCTTAAAGATCATCTCATTCCATCCCCCGCCATGGGCAGGGACACCTTCCACTAGACCTGGTTGCTCAGAGCCCCATCCAGCCTGCTCTTGAACCCCTCCAGGGATGGGGAGTCCACAACTTCTCTGAGCAACCAGTGTTCTGACACCAATCTGGACTTCTTACTGATTCCAGAAAGTCTGAATTAATTTACTGTGGAAAAACAACAGCAAAAAAAAAAAAAAAAAATCTAGAAAGAATGGAAAACTCAGAGTTGGCACCAGGGTTGTAGAGGTCAGAGTCAGGGAGGTGACAGCTGTGCTGGTGTTGGTGTCTGTTGCACACGGGAGGTGATGTCAAGAGGAAAAGGAGGTGGAGAGATCAGACTCCAGGAGGAATAGATGATGGAGACAGGTGAGGCTTTAAAGCATGAGCTGGAGGTGACCTCTGCCCCCAGTGCTGACTCACAAACCAGCCGTGTAGTTTACACAGACGTGACACGGTGTACACTGAGAGGGAAAAATACATATCTGTGAGGGGGGTTGTGTGCAATCCCTATGGATTGCAGCAGCAGCCTTACTCACAGACATCATCGACAGGGATGGATAAAGTAATCCCAATGAGGGAAAAAGCCAGGGAGCAGCTGGCCGCGCCCCGGGAGCCATGTGCCTGCCTTGCTTCACTGGCAGGAGCATCCCGGGACTGCAGCTTCCATTTCTGCTTGAGATCCATACCAGCTGGGAAAGGACTGTGGATTTGGCACCAAAGAGGGTGTGCTAATGTGGCAAGGAAGGCAGCAGAGTGTCTCTGCAGGGTGTGTGCACTCTCCCTTGCTGCAGCAGAGGAGGTGAGGGCTGGGCTGGAGGTCTGGCAGGCAGGGCTGTGTGGTCATTCAGGCTGGAAGGGACCCCTGGGGTCTTCTGGTCAGCCTCCCCCACACCCAGAGCAGGGCCCTGTGGTGTAACAGCAGGGCCAGGTAGTGTGCAGATGTTCCTCCTGGGATAAACCCTGTGACGGTGATTGCATTTGGCTGATCCTTTGGCACCAGTGTTTGAAATTCAGGTAGGGACTCAGCAGTTCCTGTGGGGCAGGGGACATCCCCTCCTGAAACTCCCACCCCATCCCCAGCCACCTCCTGCCACTGCTGCTGGCAGATTTGAGAGCAGCCCTTGCCCCTGGCTGGTTCACCCTGACCATTATCCCATTGCCAGCCCCCCTCCATCTGGGCTGCCAGCCTGTGGGAAGGGGCTGGGATCCTCCTACCCATCATCTCAGCCCCACCTAGAGCAGGTTTGAGAGGGCAGGGTCACCCTGTGCCATCTGGTTTCATGGTATTACACTGCTCTGTCTGTGTGGGGTCCTCAGCACCCCACAGGCGTTGTGCACATCGTCCCTGTGTGCCACCATCAGCCAGCCCCACAAACTGGGACAGTCAGCTTGAAGCTGGGCAGAGCTGCAGTTTTGTTAGTGCATTTTTGCTCCCAGAGCCCTTATGTGAAACCAAATTTTCTTTTTCCCCATGCTCTCTTTTTGTTTTAAACAAAATCTTACGTTTTTCTGCTTCCTCATAATTCTAGGACTTGGGTATGGTACATTTCGTGGACCTGAGAGCTCATGATAAGATCAAGTTGTAAAAAAATGAATCCAATTCCAGACAATTTTCCACTTTGGAGCCCTGTCTGAGTGGCGTTTGCTAAGACACAGTCCCCTTTGTCACCGCAGAAATTCAGATGTATTTCCCCACTCTTCTGGCAGACACTGTTTACATCTTCCAAAGTTTCGAAAGGAATGGCAATTAACAAAGCTATTTCTGCGCCTAAGTAAATTATAAAAAAGCTATGTCACAACATATTTGTTGTATCAGCATCATCTGCTTAGCCCAGATTTTTGAGCAGCGTTTGCTGGGAGTGTTTTTTGAAAGATCTCCAGAAGATGTGGCCCTGCTGTCCAGTGGCACAGGAGACCTTTCTAACCCAAGGCTGAGGCAATTCTTGTGCCTCCCTCTGCCTTAAATCACCTTTATCTGATCTGCTCACATTTACAAAAGGCTCAAGTGCCTCTTCAGCCCTATCTGGATGGAGATAAACTGCTCCTGGGTGGAGTGCTGGTAGGAAGAGCGAACTTCCTCCTCTCCAAAGATGGCTGCAATATATAATCTTCGGGATTAAAGGCTCTAATTACCTCGCAGGGAGCTGTGTCCATGGGAGCACTCCCCACAGGGGTGGAGGACAGCCAGGACGCCTTGGCAGGGACATCTCCTTCCTGGATTGTGGTCTGGATGCCCACACAGGGGCCAAGACCTAGAGAGAAGGCAGGAACCACAGGGTTTCATAGGAAAACAGTGGAAATCACCTGGAAAAGGCAACGCAGTTTCCCTTTGTAATTTTTTTCACCGGGCTCCCTTGCTAGAAGGCCATGGGGATGTGGAGGTTGTAGCTTGGAGGCTGCAGCATCCAAAAGACAAGGAAAGGTACAGCTCTGCTGGTTTTTGCTGTTTGCTCACCTGAGCTGTGAAAAAAGAGTGGAAGAAGAGTGGCCAGCAGGCCAGGAGAAGAAATTCTGCCTCTCTGCCCCACTCAGGTGAGAGCCCACCTGCAGAGCTGCCTCCAGCCCTGGGGCCCAGCACAGGGAGGACATGGAGCTGCTGGAGAGAGACCAAGATTAAAAAAAAAATCTAAATGATGATGACCTAAAAAGCACCATTGCTGGCTACCCAAAGGTGGAGGTTTACTTTGAGTTCAGTGCTCCAGGTGAACACACCCAAGGAGGAGAAAGGCAATTCCATCCAGAAAAATCAGTGGAGGGCAAAAATCCTTCACACTGAAAGGAAAACATCACCCATGGGGGTCTGTGGGTGAAACTCAGCTTGGCTGCCTGGGTGGACAGGGACAGCCAGATCTGGGATGCTCCTGGTAAGGAGAGGTCTCCCAGTGCCTCCTGGAAGCGCTGATGTTTCTCTCTAATTTTGGTGGTGAATTTGCAACTGGCAACAAAAACGAGTTCTGGCCGCCTGGGTCTAGCACAGGCATCAACCAGTCAGGGCTACTCAGATAAAAGCTGTTTTGCAGGAAGCTGAAAATGCCAGAAATAGCAGTGTTTGGGGAAATCTTTGTATTTGCTTACAGACTTTGTGGGTGTTTTCAAAGCCTCAAGGAGATGCATGTGGCCATTTCTACCTTTGAGCCAAGCTTGCACCGCTCAGGAGAAGAATCACCACAGGAAGACCTGGTTTGGTGTTGTGCTGGACACGTATTTTGCTCTCTTCATCTTAGGTAAGTCTGAGAAAAATGTAGATAAGCACCCAAAGCATGAAACTCTTTGTGCAAGGATATTTTCAATACCCTCACTCTTTCTCCTCTTCTTCCCAAGTCTCTCTTTACACCCTTCTGGCAGGTCTTTTTTGATATCCTCCAAGCTTATTTAAGGACAGGCTATTTTTTCCCCTGGGGCAGATGAAGACAAAGGCCATTTGTCATTTTTGGCTTTTAAAGGGACACAGTGTCCGTTCTTAGAGTGCCAAGAGTCCCTGTTATGGCTTTCCAAGAAAAAAAAAATTTGAAAAAAATCACTTGTGAGCTAAAATTAATCCTGGGAAATTTCAAACCAACAGGAACATCCTTGAGAAAGCCAGAGCATAAACAAGGGGTGAGAAAACAAACATTGCTTTGAATGCTGCTGCTTGTGATGTTGCTCCGACAGAAGGAAACGGGCCCAGGCTTTAATGGATCAAAAGAAACAAAGGACTGGCTCAGCTTCACTCACCAAACCCAGCAAGCTGTGTAGGCTCAGCAACAGCTACAAACAGACTATTTCTTTCCTCCTGCAAGTAAAAAGAGTGTCTCAAGCACCTATCATTTGTGGTTTCTGATGGTTTCTGAAGCAGGGGACAGGTTTTTAGTGCAAATCAGGGTGAGCAGGTGGCCTCATTGCACAGCAGGTTTAGTGAAATACTCTGGGACACTGGGCTGAAAGCAATGGCACTCAAATGTGCATTTTAGCAGAGTGCTGAGGGCGCAGCAAGTGCATTTCGGGTTGTGCATGATGAAGAGATTGTGTTTGCCTAATTTTTGTCAGCCTAATTTTTGCAGTGCCAGCATGGCTTTTTATTTAAATACAGAGACATAAATATATTGCAATAGCAAGTATATGATATGAGAAGAACTTTTATATCATGTTAGGGAAGAAAAATGGTTTAAAAATGTTACAGCTCCCTGTGCAGCCTTGATGTGAACACCTTTTCTCTTGTAATTGAAGAGCATCACCATAAATACACTGCTTTTTTCCATATGCCTTGGCCTAGTAGAGTGCACAGCATGGCTGGTGGTCTTCAAAGATCTTTAAGAGTCAGGTCCAATTGTAATATTAATTTTACAACTAACCCAGTCAAAACAACCACTGCTGCTAAACATGGTTGCACAAGCTCAAATTAAAGCACTCTCTAATTTACCCAGAGCTATGCTATATATCATGTTTTATGCTGGTTATCATCAGCTACCCAGTTTGTCCAACACTTTAGATGTTATTACTTCAAGGAGGGGCTGCAGTGCTCCGTGCCAAAATTGCCAGTTGTCCTGGGTTGAGACAACCATTAAACTCCTGCAGACTGAAGCCAATTTCATTACGAATCATGGATTTTGTGGATTACCACATGCTTACTTAAAAGGACAAATAGCTTTGCTACTACAGGAATAACAGTCTCCCTGAGATCAAAAGCAAGAAGGAAAAAAAAATGCCTCCAGTCATGAAGAACACTCAAAGCAAGTGGTGGCACAAGGATTATATATTACCCATGCATGCAGAGCAGAGCAAACTGTCATTAAATGTTCCCAGGAATGCAGCTGAGGAGTGTTGGCAAACTCTTAGAGCAGCAGTGGTTTTGGAGGCCAGCACTTTTATTTTTAATTTTGAAATGGAGTCTTTCTGTTAAGCTCCTTGCAGCAGCTAAAGGAAGATGCCGGGCTTGCCTTGGGCTTTTATGAACATGTCTGAAAATCAGGGCCAGGGCTGGTGATTTGCTGCTTTAGGATTTGGGAGCTCAGCACTGGAGAGGAAGAGGTGATAGCTGCAGTTTCGCTCTGGCTGACACATCTGAAAATCTAGATACTTACTTACCCCAACTTAGAAGGACAAGCCCCATTTTTAACTGCGAATATTGAAATCCTTCATATCTCCCACTCCTGGGAAGGTGGGAGAAGAAACTGAAGAAACAGCTATTTTGCCCCAGTGGCAATATACCCTGAGTGAAGACCTTTGCAGAAAAGGACTGTGGGCTTCTCAGGCAGCCAGTTTTCCTTAAAAAAATACAGGTTTATAATACAGTGTCCCTTATGAGCTACACACATGACTGCTGCAGGGATAACTCTTCCTGCCTGCACAGTCTTCAGGAGCAATGCAGGAGTTTCAGACATTCTTCTTTCCAGGGCCTATTTTTAAAGGATGTAAAAAAAAAAATTTTTTAAGAAAGTCATAAAGAGCAAAGTAACAAGTGTGACAATTTAGCCACAGGTTACTTGAAGAACATGCCTGAACTGCAGCATTTCCCAGGACCTCTATTTGTGTTCATCAGGGCAACAGAAGTGCACAGAGACCAAAAGCTACCACTGAGACCACAGATTTTTTTTGTTCTGTGATGTGACACCAAGAATTCAAGTATAGTTCAGGACAGAGTAAGAGAGTGTCAATTTCTCTTTTATTTCTTTTCCGTCTTGAAAGGAGAAAAGTTTTAGATGTTTTTGAGGGTTCCTCCTGTCCAAATTTCACAGAATCAGAGAATGCTTTGGGTTGGAAGGGACCTTAAAGATTATCTTGTTCCAACAAAATTGGACGTGGGCAGGATCTTTAGGGTCCCTTCCAACCCAAACCATTCCATGATTCTACGTCTCTTTAATAAGCAACCTCAGCCAGCTGCAGGGAGATTTAACTCCTTCCCTTTCCAGTGCCTTCCCACTTGCGGATAAGGGGTTTGATGATCCCATTACATCTGCTTTGCATAGCCTGGTCTTGGACGTTACACAAATATTTGGCTTGGGCAGCTGAAAATGCTGCCTTGGGTCTGATGAGAGCACTTTGCTTCTTGATGTGCAGAGAGCCCTGAGCATTTCCACAGGCTCCCTGGGGGCCAGTGAATCCCCAGAGATCCGTGAATGACAGGACACAGCCCCTATGACATGTGCAGAGCATGTTAGGTCCCAGTTTCACCTCCTTCAAATCCAGAAAAGGCCTAGATGGGATCTCTGTATTCCTTGTCACGGCCAGCGACATCTGAGGTCAGTTTTCTTTGTGACAGAGGTGACAGGGTGTTTGTCCCCCAGGCAAACGCTGCAGTGGCGCAGCGGGACCCTGTGACCTGTTGGTGTTGCACCATCAGTGCTGGTGCAGAACACCAGACAGAAACTTGGGAGCCCTGACAGCGAGCTCCTGGCTCGTCCTCCCTGGCTGCACCCGAGCGAGCGCAGAGCCCACAGCCCCTGCAGGATTGCTTCCAGCCCAACCAGCCCAGCCCAAGGCTGCAGGATTGCTTCCAGCCCAACCAGCCCAGCCCAAGGCTGCAGGGGCTGCTGTGTGGATCCCAGCAGCTGGACAGCCAGGGAAGGCTCGGAGCTGTGCTGGCTCCTGTGCCACCAGCTCAGGCCAAGGTTACAACTGCTTGTGTCCGGCCTTTGTAAATACACTGCTGGTGAGTGCTGTGTTGCTGGGCTGGCTGTGAATCCCTCTGCAGCTCACTCCCAACATTTCTGTCCCTCTTCTGCAGCCACTTTCTGTTGCCTCTGGCCACCCCTGAGCCTGCCCCAGCCCTCCTGTGTGCCCTGGGGCACCTTTGTCCTGAGAGTGACATCACTCCGTGTCAGGGTGAGCTGTGCCTGCAGATTCCTGGATTTTGCTTATGAGGGCTCAGCCAGGACACCCCTGTGTGCTCCAGAGAGGCTGAAAGGACAAAGTCCCTGTGTAGGTGACATGGCTCATCTGGCAGCCCTGAACCCTTTCACTGAGCACGCCTCCCACGCTGCCGGGCGCTCAGCCAGGAGCTGCACCCGCACGGAGCCCACACCACCAGCATGGAAGAAATCAGCTTTCTGCTGGCGTGGGACTCCTCTGGGTTGTGGGGTTTCTTTTTTCCTAACCCCTCTTTTTCTCTTTTTCTTGACAGCAGTTCAATTTTGCCACCAGATCTCGTTCTTGCTCTTTTTTTTTCCTCGGCAAGAAGCCTGCCCACATCCTTCCCGATTGCATTAAAAAACCTCCTCCAGCTTGTAAATAAACATCGAGAAAAGCCAAAGCTCTAATGATAGCTGTTAATGCTTGACTATAAAGCATCCACCAGGCAACACACAGGTGCTGACAGCAGCTAAATGCTGGCTTGGGCAGCTCTTGTGCTGTTTTCTGCAATGTCCTCCACACCTCATCAGAATTAATGTGCTGTTGCACTGCTGCTCATCCTGGAGGTCCCAGGGTGTGGAGCAGAAGGGGACTGTGCAGCTCTGGGACTCCACTCCCTCTGCTCAGTCCCACTCTTCACCCAGATCCTGACTCAGAGGGGATGGCCCAGCCTTTCTCTACACCTGCTCCCAGCTTGGACGTCCCAGGTGTGTCCAGAAGGATGGTGAGGAGGAGAGTTCAAAGAGGCAGTGAGCTGGCTGTACACAAGTGGCTAGAGATAAGAGCCCAGACGGTGATAGGGATATGATTCAGGTGATGAATGAGGGCTGCTCCCTCTCTCACTGCTGAAACCTTTGCTCCCTCAGACAGAGAAATGGAAAGCTGACAGGCTCCGTGCTCCCAAGCAACTCTGAGGACAAGGTTGTTCCCTGTCCTGGATTTACTCACAGGTCAGGACCTCAGGTGTTAAGCCTCACTTCTGAGGTGGCTCATAAAACGGATCTGTGAAAGCCAGGGAGCATTGTAAAAGTTGGCACACCCTTGGCCGTTCCTTTCTGCATCTGCAAGAAGGCACTGCCTCAGGAATTGCTTTCTTGGAAAGGAATCTGGCTCCAGCTGCCACCCTCTGCGTGTCCCCTGCTCCCCCTGGCAGGGGTGGTGGCTCATCCTGTGAGCATCTTCTTGGTGCCCTGGCAGCAAGAGAAAATTCCCTCCTTCAGGAGCTGTGCCTGTGTCACACAGGTGGGACACAGCAAGTCCTGGCTGTGGGGAGCACAAATGGGCTTTCACACGAGGCTGGGTCTGAGTGGGCTGCAGAGTCCTGCAGCAAGGCCAACAAGACCAAGAGTATCTGACTGTACTCAAACCAACACAGGCTCAGTCACCTTCTCTGGGTTGTTTTGGAAAATGTGAGGGAACAGCTTGGCTGGAGTGACCTCGTGGTGTCAATCCTCTTCTCAAACCCTGGCCAGTCCTAGACTTTTCCAGGGAGGGCTCAGCCTCCAAAACTGGAGGTGAAGGCCAGGTTCGTTTGGGTGTCTTCATTCTTGGTGACATGTTTTTAGTGCGTGATCTGTGGGTGTTATCATGGGAGACACTCAGAGAGCAGAAATCCCACTCTGGAGACGGGCAAGGAGGGTTTCTAGTGGGCAGTGGAAATTTCCTCCAGCTTTGTACCCTTCCATCCTGTTTTCTGGCACTGCAGGGCAGGAGGGGAATACCTGCAGAGTGGAACAGCTGGAGCTGATGCTCAGCCCCCACACCACGGGTGCAGCAGGAGAGGGGAAACCACCCCTGGTGCCCAAGGGGTCAGTTTTGGCCAGTCAGCCCTTAGCAGCAGGTCACTGCAGGAGCTTAGACCTGGACATCTTCCTTGCTGAGCTCCCGCCTCCCTTTCCCCACTGCAAATTATAATAAAACACTTCTGGACATTATAAGCAGCCTGTAACAAGTTTTGTCGGGTTTTGATGACTTTCCAGAGCTTAGCTGAGCAGACAGGCTGGCAAAGATGCACAAGCACACACACACACTGCTTCTGCAGGTCTCTCTGCATGCTTCCAGCCTCCAGGGAGTGCTGACTAGGAGGGATGGATGCTATTCTTAGAGGGCAAGAAAGAGGCTTCGTGCTCCAGAGAGGCTTCAGCTTGCAAAGGCTTGTTCCTCCATCGTCACTTTCAAGTAAGTTGAAGGCTGATTTAACTGTCAAAGATAATTGCTGGAGCAGGCTTGCTTTTCCCGGAAAGATTATACTCACTCAAAATCAGCTTCTTCTGAAAACTGTCTGCAGACAATTTATTGGCAGCTATTAAGTCCTAAACATTATCTACCTGCTGCAGTGCAGGGGCACGGGAGCAGCAGGGGTTCAAACTCCGTGGCAGGGGCATGGCTGCACCTCTCCTGTCTCCCCAGGGCTCCCACAGTGTCTTTGGCCTTGGGGGACCCTCACCTGGCCCAAACTCTGCCTCCAGCTCTGCACCAGGCAGCCCTTTGCTCCCAAGGAATGGGGGCTCCAGGTCCTGGGGTGCCCTTCTTTCCAAAGGAGGTTGTTTGGGGTAGAAGGAACCTTAAAAATCACCCAATGCCACCCCTGCCATGGGCAGGGACACCTCCCACTGTCCCAGGCTGCTCCCAGCCCCAATGTCCAGCCTGGCCTTGGGCACTGCCAGGGATCCAGGGGCAGCCCCAGCTGCTCTGGGCACCCTGTGCCAGGGCCTGCCCACCCTGCCAGGGAACAATTCCTGCCCAAGATCCCATCCAGCCGTGCCCTCTGGCAGTTTGAAGCCATTCCCCCTTCTCCTGTCCCTCCATCCCTTGGAAATTGTCTCTCTCCATCTTTCTTGCAGGCTCCCTTCAGGTACTGAATGGCCACAATTAGCCACACATAAATTTAAAAGTTGTGCAGATATATGTATGTTCATAAATACTCTCTCTACTTTTTTTTTCAAGGCTATTAGACATGCTTATTAATTTTTTAAAATATTCAGTCTTTGTGTTTACTCACCCCTATACCTTTCTGAAATGGTTAAATGAAGAAAGTCTGATTTCAATTTAAAAAAATGGAGAGGAAGAAGTTATCCCTGTACAGTAGGACCCTGTAGGTTTGTTGGATTTCAGTGCCAGATTACATTTTTTTTAGCCAACATGGAAACTTTCTTTCCAGTGGGTTGGCTGAGATTTTGCTTGGGGAATTAACTGTGCCAACTCAGTTGCCACAAACATTTATCTCTTCTCCCTCCAGGACCACAGGGTACTCTGTGTTCCACGCTGGCACCAAATGGGTGGAAGAACTGAACTCACTTCTAAACCTGTTTTAACAAAGGAGCATCACAGACTGGGCCTATACTGGTAAATTAAACGTGACCAGGGATATTCCAAGCACTGACACCACAAGGCACAGACCAGCCCCTGTCTGTGCTGCTGAACTGGCTCACCACCCAAAACAAGGTGGCTTTGTGCAATCCACCCTTTGAGAACAGTCCCTGAAATGCTCTAACTGCCAAGTCATGCCCCAAAGTTATTTAGGGTTCGTGCTGGAAGCAGCAGCACCAAATTTAGGTCAGGAAGCATCTCTTTTGTTTACCACCATAAGGGATCTCATTGCAGGGCTTGATAATGCTTGAGGGCATTGTCATAATCTTGCATCTTCTGACCAGTACAGGGCTTAAATCTTCAGCTGATGGGCAGCACATGGAGAATTTAACCCAATTTTCCACACTCATTTACCCAGACTTTTGTCAGGGCATTGTGCAGGGGACTGGTGCTGCCCGGAGTGCTGCCAGCATGGGCACACCATCATGTCACAAAATCTCTTCCTGGTTAGGTGGTGCATTTCCATCTGGAAAGCTGAAATACTTGGAGTTTATAAAGTCTGTGTGAAAGACAAGTTGTATGTCCAGCAGCTGCACTCAGGGTGAGCTGCAGTGGGAATAATTGGCATTACTGGAGTTCCCATATGAAACAACACATTTCCCCTGGCCTCTGCTAAAAAAATTGCTGTTTTGTGGTAGCCTCTTCCCCACAGCCAGAAGTTTATCCCCAGAAGTTTATCTCCATGATGTATTTGCGGAATGAGGGCAAAAGACGCTCTCAAGGAATGTCCTTCTGATTTACTCCTCCACCACACTGCTGCATAATCATAAACCCAGGGGTCACTAAAAGGACCCATTGGGCTCTACATGTGTCTGGCAGGGAAGAATTTGGTGCAGACAGCAGCACGTCCTCTCTTCATCCCCACAGGGAATAAGGGACTGCAGGGAAGTGAGTGCGGGCACAGGAATTAATGCACGGAAACTTCCCTTTGTTTAATTTAGCCAGGAAACGATGCACTTTTGCTCCATCAAAACAGTGAGATCCAAAGTTTGCAGCAGGAGTACTGGGACAACTTCTTTCCAGCCCTGGATAGTTTCTGACTTGAGTTTATTATTGTTTCTAAGTGATATTATTTGAAATTCTAGAAAGAGAGCATATACCAAGCAGTCCACAGATCTCAAGTCATGTGTTCCTACTGGCAACCCAGAGATGAAAGGCTTGGAAATCTGTCCCTGAACTGTTTTCTGGATTTCTTGGCATCAGGATAATTCAGCTGGGAATGTCAAGGGTTTTTTTGCTGCTTCAGTCAGCAAACCAAACGGTTTAATGGGCATCACATGAAAAGCAAAACCAGAAGTTAATCAAAAGCAAAATAGGATGTCCTGACCGGAAATTCAACTCTGCCCCGATAGTTTGGTGTCATATCTGCAGTGAACTTCTGCAGCTGAACTGCACAGCACATTTTACCCCTCACTCATGTGTCAACAGAATCCACTGAGCACTAAAAATGTAGGAACGTTTTTCCTCACTTCTGCTTGGGTCTGTGGAAGTACAATGAGCTGAAGTCTGCAGGAGAAAGAAGTCTGCCTCTTTTTCTTTAGACTTCATTACTTTCATGGATTTCTTCTTGGTTTTTTTGGAGCTACGTAAGATTCTTTTACTTCTAGAGTAACCATTGATAAAAAAAATAACAGAACAAAACAATACACCATTTGCCTCCTAAAATCATACATTTCTAACTGTAAGGTCAGATCACACTATGTGGAAGCAGCTCCTAGTAAGATCAATTCATATAAATTACATGCAGGAAAAAGCTATAAAAGCATTGGCTTTTATTGTTGCTCTCCCCCTCGCCTGCACTCCCCACAGCTTGACATTTGTTAATGTTTTTTCTTGACTGAGTGGTTCTTCTCTCAGGCAGTCTGGGAAGAGTTTCAGCTTTGTCCTCCACTGTGCCCATGCAAGGATTCTCAGAGGGAGGTGCTTGGAAGAAAGTGGAAGGAGCTTTCCCAGGGTCAGAGAGGCTGATCCAGCTGGGCTAAAGCTGGACTTGTTTGTGCCAGGAATCCTTTTGGGAAGCAGACTCACAGGTAGCTTTTGAAAGGCTCAGGAGATTTTTAGTTCAATTTCCATGACAAAAACTGTTTCTGGTATTTTTATGACCTTGGTTTCTGGTCACCTCTGGTTGACACCTCGGATGTTCTTGGCTTCCACCTCAGCCAACTGCCTGAGAGGTGAGTCACAGCCTAGTTTCACCTGAGGGCAGGTTTCAAAGAAAAGTCCCTTGTGTGGAGGTTTTTTTGTTGCTCTCGGGTATCACAGTGAGAAATGAGTTAGACAAAGAAAGCCACCACAGTCCCCCACAGGTTAAACAGCTTGTCTTGTGGGTGTAAAAGAGGATTAGTACTCTTCAAGAGGGACATGGAGACAGGAAAAAGGTGTATTTCCTAAAAAGTTTGGGTATGGTTTGGGGTTTTTTCCTTTTTGAAGTTCAAACCGTCGGTGTAACTTTCCTTGAGACATCACATTTATGGCCCAGCCCTGGGCAGGTTCTTTGCCTGCTATTTCATAGTGAAATACTCCCATTTCACAATGTTTTAACTCACAGGGCTTGAAATGACCTGTTACGTGTCTTCAGCAGTATTTCAGTCAAGTTTCTTGTGCTGAACCACTCAGCTCTGCAGCCAAGAGAAGAGCACAGGAGTGTCCCCCTCAAATAGTGGCAGCAACTTTCAGTGACGGAGCTCTGGAAGGAGATTCAGTGCACGGGCAAATCTGCCTTTGCTTTGCTTTGCAGGAAGTGTTTGTGACTCAAGAATCCATTTGACTCGTGATCCTTAGCTGGAATGAAACAGACCATGCAATCCACAAGCTGCTTTCTTTACTTCCTTGTCCTCTCCATTTTGCTTTGAGAGAGCACGACTTCACCACTAGAAGAGCTCGTGGCATGCCGTGAGCTGCCCCAACAGATGCATCTGCAATAAATGTGTGTCCAATCTTCACAACAACAGCTGATTATCATTTATCCCCTTATCGTGAGGGATTTGTCAGCCTTTGGAATCCCCAGCTGACAGGGGTCTGTGGATAATAGATCACAGTGGCTGTCTAGGCCTGATTCAGAGAGAGATGTTGACACACACAGTTCATTTCCGAGAAAAGCAGATTTTTATGGGACATGGAACCCTGTTACCTTGCTGCACCCTTCAATCTTGTGACAGAAATGATCCTGTACCCTCTTGACAGGGTTTGGATTCAAAGTGCAGCACAGATGCTCCTGCTGTTTGTTTTGCTGCCCCAGGCTTGGAAACTGGTGCAAGAATGAAAGCAAAGAGCACTTCTGCATGTGTGTTGTGGCTTTTGCTGGCTGCTCTGCCCTGTCCAGGTGGACCCCAGCACAAGGAATGTGCAACTGTGCTCACCCTGGGAGTGCCACCTCTGCTGGTATCTCTTCTCTTGTCCCCACTATCAGTAAAACAGATGGCTTGATCTGTGATTAGATATGTTAATTGTCTTCATATTGCCTGGTCAGGTGAGGCTGCTCTTGAGTTGGGCAATGGTGCCATACCCAAGTGCCTAGACCTGGCAAGCTGCCTGCTCCTTACAGCACCTGCAAATTCCCTGAGCATCTGGAGGGTGAGTAAATCACAGGGGTGTATGGAGATGGGGTTTCTGCACATTACAGAGTCACAGAACAGGCTGAGTTGGAAGGCACCCACAAGGATCATCGAGTCCAACTCCGGCCCCTTCACAGGACCATCCCCAACAATCACACCCTGTGCCTGAGATCATTGTCTAAACACTTGAGCTCTGTCAGCCTTGGTGCTTTGACCATTCCCTGGGGACCCTGTTCCAGTGCCCAGCCACCCTCTGGGTGGAGAACTTTTTCCTGATATCCAACCTAAACTTCCCCGGACACAGCTTCAGGCCATGCCCTTGGGGCCTGTCACTGTCACCACAGAGCAGAGATCAGTGCCTGCCCCTCCTCTGCCCCTCACAAGGAAGTTGTGACTGCAGTGAGGTCTCCCCTCGG
The DNA here is from genome assembly GCF_009650955.1 of Corvus moneduloides. Lineage (NCBI taxonomy): Eukaryota > Metazoa > Chordata > Aves > Passeriformes > Corvidae > Corvus > Corvus moneduloides. The sequence goes on from NC_045477.1 coordinate 120,497,530, forward strand.
TCTCCTCTTCTCCAGGATGAACAGACCAAGTGCCTTCAGCTGCTCCGCACACAGCTTCCCCTCAAGACCCTTCACCATCTTCATTGACCTTCTTTGGACACTCCCTAATAATTTAATGTCTTTCTTATATTTTGGTGCCCAAAACTGTTCACAATATCCAAGGTGAGGCTGCCCCATCCCAGAGCAGAGCAGGACAATCCCCTCCCTGTCCCAGCTGGCGATGCTGTGCCTGATGCCATCAGGACAGAGTTGGCCCTCCTGGTTGCCAGGGCACTACTGGCTCACGTTCAACTTGCCATCAGCCAGGACCTCCAGGTCCCTTTCCATGGCACTGCTTTCCAGCATCTCATTCTGCAGTTTGTGCAGAATCTGGCATTTTCCCTTGCTGAATTTCATATGGTTGGTGACTGGCCCTGATCATCCTCTGGGGCAGTTTTGAGTCCCTTGACAACTCCACTGCTCCCAGAAAAACTCCATCCAGCCCTGAGCTCACAGGGATACCTCCTGCCAGGCTGGAGCACCAACACCAATTGCTTATTCCCATCCAGCACCAAGTGCTGAGCTTGGCTGCTGGAGGCCTGATTTTGGTTTAGAACCAGGGGTTTGCATTATCCCACTTACAACTTTGTCCACAAGCATAAGCCCTGCAGCCTGTTCCCGAGCTGATCACGCAGCTGGCTCCTGGAAGAGGAGCCACTGCACGTGTGGTCTCAGCCTGGCACAGTGTCAGGAGCACTCCCCTGCCCAGTGGTTCTGCTGTAGCTGTAACTCTGTGATCCACGCCCCAAACACAGAAATCCAGCGCTGCAGGCAGAGTTGCGCAGCCTCAAAATTGCACCTATTAAGGGTGAGACTGCCATGAAACCCAACAGGAAAGTGAAGAGTACAAACACTTCCAGAAACAAAAACCTGCCCCCCTTTTCTTGAAATGTCATTGTTTTTCAAGGCACGGAAATAATGAGGATTAAGCAGAGGTGTCTCTTTAACAACAAATGGTCTTGAGCAACAGCAAGAGCTGCGTGTTTGGGCATTGCTTTGGCTGCTTGGTAGGAACAGTTTTTGGAAGGTCTTTCCAGGCATTTGCACAAACAGAGCTCCATTAAAATGCATTCCAAGCTGAAGCCTCCATTGGGTGAGAAAAGAATTTAGGGGAATCAGAGAAGCTGTGCTGGGTGCGGGGAGAGAACAGCAAAAGAAAGGGTGAGGGGGTATTTCTACCCCACTTTTTATTGTAATGCTCCATAAATTCAAGTTCCTGTTGAAGGGTTGTAAGTTGTGTCACTGTCACCCCATAAAAGGCCAGAGCTCAGAGACAGTCCCGGTGCTGGCTGGGGATCTTTCCTGCTCAAAGAGAAACAGGGGCCAACCTGATCTCACAATCTGATGTCAGACCTATCACGTCATCTCTTGGATTTCCTTGAACTGAATTTTCCTTGAACTGATTCTCATCTGAGCCAGAGCACATCAGCTGAAAAAAACCCCTTCCTGTCTTGATGATGGCATTTCTAGAGGTGCAGGATCCAGTACACAACATGAAGTATTGTTTCCATTGGTTAATTCCCTTCGCTGCGAGAAATGTGTTTATTTTCCACAGAACACTCATATCTGGCTTGAATTTTTAGACACTGAGTTTTGTTGAACCTTTATCAGCTACTCTATCATCAGATTTGCATTTTCCAGAGATACATTTTTTACCATATGGCTCAGGAGTGTTTATGGGGAGTTCATCCTGTGAGCAGAGACTATTTCCAAGAGCCTGGAGTGGCGGGATGAAAGGGAATGGCTTCAAACTGACAGAGAGTAGGGTTAGATGGGATATTAGGAGGAAATTGTTCCCTGTGAGGGTGGGGAGGCCCTGGTACAGGGTGCCCAGAGAAGCTGTGGCTGTCCCTGGATCCCTGGAAGTGTTCAAAGCCAGGATGGATGACCCTGAGCAACCTGGGCTCGTGAAGATTCCCTGCCCGTGGCAGGGGGGTTGGAATGAGATGATCTTTAGGGTCCCTTCCAACCCAAACCATTCCGTGATTCTAGGATTATGCACAACTCTTCTAGAAACATCATGGTCAAAGTTTCTTCTTCCCTAGCCTACCTTTTTCCCTCAAGCTTTATGGTTTTACACACAGTTATCTTGAGTTTAAGGAGTTGACCTTCCCAGCTGTCCCTGTATCAGGAATCTGTCCTCTCTGTTCCCCTCCCTGATGATCAGTGGCTCTCAGAAATAATCCACAAGGCTGAGTTTGCTGCACCAGACTCGTTTCCCTCCGGAGAGAGAAATTTCAGGAGGAATTTCTTCACAGAAAGGGCTGGTCAAGCATTGGAAGGGGATGCCCAGGGAGGTGGTGGAGTCCCCGTCCCTGGAGGTGCTCAAATGTTCCCCAGGGAACACCTTGGATGTCTCTGAGCTCTGTGCACTCCCTGAGGTGGTCTCTCCTGCCATATCCAGAAGTTTGGCTTCCAGGCTAGAACAAAAATTTCACAAATATTTCTGAGAATTAGTTGTGTTAGGTCATGGTGTGTTTCATTTCAGGAATGGGATGTTTTCCAAGCTGATAAACTTTCCATACCCAGAAAATGCTTAAAATGTCTGTAATTGTGAGTTTATCCTTGCTTTTGAATCCAAATCCAGACAATTTTCCTGTTGCTAATGCTTTGTGTACTGAGATTGAATTTGTGGGTAATAATAGAATTTCTTTATGATTCCACCTGAAGCTTCAACTAGGAAGACACCAATAATAAAATAATCACAAACCTGACTCACAAAGCTAAAAAGCAGATTTAGCACTTTCCAGATCTAAGGAGAAAACCCAATTAAAATCCTCCTGCTATCTGTTGAGATTTTTTTTGTGTGAATTGCTACGCAGTTGTTTATTTCCTTTTAAATAAGCAAACAACCAAAGAACAGACCACTTCCCTAAATTAATTTTTTCAGTGCTTGTTTGTCTTTCTCCATAGAAATTCAGGCCTTGTCCAGACTTGGGACTTGTAACAAGGACTGATTTTATATCCTGGGAGAGGAGAAAGATGAACATGGTCGAGGAAAGGAGATGCTGTCAGGACTTCCACGGGTTGAGCCTTGGTTTTATTTGCCTTTTCCATTGCTAGGAAAGCCAATTTGCATTAGAACTGGAGACATGATGATGCAAGTAGTTTGTTTCTTTATTTCCCATAAATATGTCACATTAAAATGTAAATCTTAAACTGCTTTGTACATTGCAAGCACCAACAGCCCATCTCCAGCAAGGGAAACATGTAAACCACCTTATCTTGGTTTTCATGCACTCCTAAGTAATTCAAATGAAAGGGTGATAAACATCAAACATTCCTCGTTTAAAACACAAGAATTAAAACTTTTTTTTTGGTGTTGTTTTGATGTTTTTTTCCCCCACCCCCAAACACACAGTTTCCTTTTGACCAGATAAAACCTTTCATTCATAAAGTATGTGATGTTCTGTTTTCAGTTCTCATTTTGGGCAAAGGCAGGGAGGAACAGAAATATTGAGATGAAAAAGCAGATCTTTCAGTAGAACATTTTGAAACAGAAGACTACAAATACATCCTCTACATTTTTTTTCCCCCAGCTGAAACAGGGACAAGTCTGGTACAAATCTGAATCATCTAAACTGGCTTTGCATGTATTTTTTGACAGATAAATATTCAACCAAGAAAGGTCTCCTGCTCACAAAGCATCTTCCCTGGGAGTGCTGCATTTAAAAACACCTAAACTTAAGAGCCTGACACTGCAGGTAAGAAAAAAGCAGCCTTAAAACAATAAAAAAACCCCTTAAACTGTTATAAGCAACTTCTCCTTGTGGCACTGTTGAATCTCTAGCCAGGTTTTCTGTGTGCTGACACACATGGTTGCTCAAGAGCTGAGCACTTGTTCCTGACATGCAGGCCTGCCAAAGCCAGAATAGTGAGGACATTTACAATACAGTGATGTAATCTTCTCCCACATTTTGTAAATGTGGTTTTCTGTTGCAAACTTCCTTGGTTTTTAATAGTAAAGCAGGCATGTTGAGTGTGTAGAGGCTGTGCTGCAACGTTAAACCTCTTTCCTAGCAGCTCAGCTGGGATTTCATAACCTGCTGGAGAACTCTGTGTTCGCAGTTATCACCCATGACTTCAGCCGGGGACAACTTTCTGTTCCTCTATTTATTTCTGGGGACAGAGCTGACCAGCACTGCTCTTCTCCATCTGCAGGGCATGGTGGCTTGATAGTCAGCCCTGAAATCCAAGGGGATGAAGGGTTGTCCCATCCATGAACAAATTTGTGTGTCCCACAGAGGCAGAGCAGGACGAAGTATCCACAAGGACACTTCATGTGCCTCTTCATGCTTCCCCTTCTCTCCTACTCCAGGCCCAAGAGGAAAGCAGGAGCTCTTTTAACTTTGGGCTTGTAGAAACATGGGAAAATGAATCAGAAAAGCAGCAGTGCAGTATTCCCTGTGCCTTCCCCTGGCTTTGTTTATCCCACTGAGAGCAGAGTTACTCCAGCATGCAAGTCCCACTTGATGTCTAAGCCCTGTTTTAGGATCTGATTGTTTCCCTCCCTGCAGACAGAGGCTCTGCATTGTCCTCCATGAGCTCTGGGAGCATGGAGCAGCCAAAGGCAGTCCCTGTCCCCTCTTCTCCCGCCGTGCTTGCCAGGAAGGGCAGGAGGGAGCTGGGTGGGCTGTCAGGGACCGATAAGGTGCTCTGGGTATTTCCTGAATGGAGCTGTTCTGATTTATAGCCAGGCCAAAGAGGCTGCTAAGGACCAGCTCTCTCATTTCTCCTGCCTCCCACACACAGGAACAAGGAACAATAAAGATCATGACCCTCTTTCCACTGGCATTCCCGGCCCCTTCCATGTCATCCAGAAATGGGAGAAAAAACATTGTAGGAAATGAGAAGTCAAGTGGTGGCGACAGGGGAGGGAAAGTCTTTGCCAGGCCACAGTGATGAGGCAGAAGCCATGTTCTCCCTTCTCCCTGCCTTGTTTTAGTGTTTGCAGATCCTCAACTGGAGGAGTCTGGGACTTAAAACCAAAGCAAAAAGAGGCTCTATGGGAAATTTAAGACTCACATAATCATAGACTCATGGAACGGTTTGGGGTGGAAGGGACCTAAAAGCCCATCTGGTGCCACCCCTGCCATGGGCAGGGACACCTCCCACTGTCCCAGGCTGCTCCCAGCCCCAATGCCCAGCCTGGCCTTGGGCACTGCCAGGGATCCAGGGGCAGCCCCAGCTGCTCTGGGCACCCTGTGCCAGGGCCTGCCCACCCTCACAGGCAAGATTTTTTTCCTAATATTTGATCTAACCCTACTTTCTTTCAGTTTGAAGTCATTCCCTGTGTCCTGTCACTCCATGCTCCTGTAAGGGAAGTCAGTCCCTGCAGAGAAGAAACTGCAGGAATGCGGCTTCAGGGCCCAGTTCCTTTTCTGAGCCACGTTTAAACTCTGTTTCTGGGGAGCTGGGGGAACTTCCACCCGACACCACCTTTGCTGCTGCAGTGGGGACTTGCAGCAGCAGCAGAATCTCACTCGGATCTCAGCTGGATCCTCTGCAAATCCCTCTCACGCAGAGGGAAACGCAGGGACAGTAATTGGCATGGAGCTGCAGCTCAGCTGTGCTAGTGACAGAAGATACTGTGGGAGTTATTAAGGGGCTGCTGTTAAGGTACTGCTAATAATTTTCAGAATCATTTCCATTCCTATTCTTCCCCTGACAGCCTGGAAGTGCTGTGGGTCCTTTTAAAGCCATTCTGCCTGCGAACAGTTTATTGTTTTATTTGATAGGTTGCTTAGGGATAGCTCGGCACCTCCTGTGCTTTCTTTCCCCCCTCCCTTCAAAGACTGCGAGCATTTTAATATTTCTTGGAGAGAAATGGATGTAATAAAATATGAACATCTCAGGCTCAATCTTCCTGCAGTGGAAAGCTCTTCCCTAAGAGGCTGTTCCGTGCTGCCTTTTCCGGTTGCTGTGCTCTGCAGAGAGCTGGTAGCCCCATCGGTGCTCCTGCTTCCCATAAACATCTTTCTTCTGCTAGAGGAAAGCTTCGCTCACTTAGGATGGGGAGACAGAGCAGAGATGGACCTCTGTGGTCTCCACTGATGGGGTTTTCTTTGGATGAGTCACTGCACATGGCTGAGCTGGGTAAAGTCACATGATGATGGTCAGAATTGCCTAAGCACTAGAGTTACCACTGGCAACGGTCATTTCATAGAATCATGGAATGGTTTGGGTTGGAAGGGACCTTAAAAGTCATCTAGTTCCACCCCTGCCATGGGCAGGGACACCTTCCACTGTCCCAGGCTGCTCGAAGCCCCAATGTCCAGCCTGGCCTTGGGCACTGCCAGGGATCCAGGGGCAGCCCCAGCTGCTCTGGGCACCCTGTGCCAGGGCCTGCCCACCCTCACAGAGAAGAACTTTTTTCCCAATATCCAATCTAACCCTGCCCTCTTTCAGCTTAAGGCCATTGCCCTTGTGCTGTCATTCCATGCCCTTCTGAAAAGTCCCTCTCCAACTCTCCTGGAGCCCCTTTAGGGACTGGAAGGAGGTCTAAGGTCTCCCTTTTCTTCTCCAGGTGAGCACCCCCAGCTCTCCCAACCTAGCTCCAGAGCAGAGGGGCTCCAGCTCTGGGATAAACTTAGTGCCCTCCTCCACCCTCATTCCAACAGGTCCATGTCTTTCTTGTGTTGGAGGCCTAGACCAGGATGCAGAACTTCTGGTGGGGTCTCACAAGAGCAGAGTAGAGGGGGAGAATCAGCACCCTCAACCTACAGTTTGGCACTGGAGTCCTCAAGGTTTGGAAAACATCCAGGTGAGAGCAAGGCCCCCACTGAGAACTGGCTGTGCTGACCCCTGGAGAAGTGACCTCGTAGAAGCCACCTTGAGACCAAACAGCACTGACTGAGTAGCTGGGTGAGGTCTGCACAGGGATCCTCCAAGGGAAATGGAAAATACCCCGTTTATGAGCTGCTTCAGGCTGGAGCTCAAGGCTGGGAAGAGAAGCAGGGAGAGCTGTGCAGGCACCAGCCCCACTGTCTACTCCTCACTAGCAGGAATCTCCTTCCCTGTCAGAGTCATGGGATGAGGGCTCAATCACAGTGCTGGGCTCCAGCTGGGGATTTTAGAGATTGCTCAAAAACGTGGAATGAAAAGTGTTCATGTGCACAAAAGACAGAAGGAGGGATCTGTGAATTCTGCAAGGCACTGCCTGTGGAAAAGATACATCCTGAGCCTTTGGATCCTGGCAAAGCCCCTTGAGGAGAACGTGGAATTTTCCCTGCCCAAACAACAATGGCTGTATTTGTTTAAAAAAGGGAAAAAAAAGTTGGGAAGCCAGCAGACGTAGAGCCCCGATGAGGAAGAAAAGGAGTGTTGTACACAGGATACTGGGGAAGCTGCTCCAAACCAGCCCATCCTTAGGCAGAGATGTCCCTGCTGGCTCAGCAGTGGCTCCAGGGAGGACTGGCTGTGGGATTGGCAGTGTGGGAGAAGGGGATTTGGGACTCACTCCTGGCTTCAGCAAGATGCATGTTCTTGGCATCTCCCGGGGCTGGCACTTAAATGGGGAAAAACAAACAAACATGTTCAAAGGCATGTAGGAGGAATGATATGTCTCTTGGAAGAGCTCCTCTTCTTCCACAGGGCAAAAAAAGCACCCTGCAAGAGAATGAGAGCTCCCTGCGAACAGGAGGAAGCTAAATGGGAGAACTGCATCTGCTGGATTGTTCTTTGCCTTCTGTCAGGGGAAAAAAAAGTTAGACAAAGAAATGAAGTTTGATTCAAGATGCAGCAGGCCAAAGACAGGCAGCCAAGCAGGAATGGGTTTCTTTAGCCTAAGAATCATAGAATGATTTTGGTGTGAAGGGATTTTGAAGCTCATCCAGTTCCAACCCCCTGCCATGGACAGGGACACCTTCCACCATCCCAGGTTCAAACACCCAGATGGAGGAGAAGGGGAATTATGCTCACTGCACCTGACACTGAGTTTTAACCTGCAACTATTTCATGGAAAACACTTTCCTTCCTTTCTACACTTCACTCAGATGGCCTGGGTGGGAGATGGGCTCTGGAAACCCTCCTGTGGCAGAGCAATCCCACCCCAGACCTCACCATGGAGTTGTACACAGAGCAGGTCAGGAGATGTTGCTCCACCATTGCCCCCCTTGGCCTCAGGAGGATGAGTCCAGCCCTGATTTTCCAGAAATGAAGAGCATGGCCACCAGCTCTCCAGAGGGACTGCAGGTTTCACCCCCTCTGTGTGTTGGCTTTGACCCCTGGGATGGGGTTAGGAGAGCGAGGTGAGCCAGCCCCAACACTCACTTGGGGTCGTGTCTCCCTCTCTTTCCTAACCACATGCTTTTGGCTCAGCTTGCCCATCTCCCTCTGAGCTCTGGATTTCCCTCCACAGCCCAAAGAATGCGTAGACAAACCTGTTTTCCCTTATGGCTCTGCTCATAGTGGAAGAAAATAATGAACAAACAGGTTTTGGGTATGCAATCTTTAGAGGAATTGTATCAGGACTTTTGCATTTGCTCTCTTGTTTTTGGTCATGCTGCAGAAAATCATGGTAAATATTCTATATATGGGATTTTGGACAGTTTTTCTAGCTATGTACACAGCATCTGGGAAAAATATCCTCCAACCCCCCTACATTTTGCATGTGCAGAGGTTTCATTACAGTTAACATTACTTGTTAATCATATTTTGTTGAGTTCATCATTCACCTCCTTGTGAATGCCAGGAGAGGTAAAGGCAGAAGGAAGAAAAATGTCGAGCTCTGGTGCTTCTCCCCCAAATCACTGAACTATTCTATAATTCTTTTATTCATAACCATGGCTTATCACTTGAAAATCTCAATTTGCACCGAGCAAATTATGCTGTAACTGGCCAGCATATTTTATTTATTTTTAATAACTTCACTTACTGTGTGGCTGCAGACTGCACATCACATGACACACACTGGACATGAGATCCTGGGTATCTTTCCCAAAGGCTGTGAGCCCTAGGCTGACTTATTCGTTCTTCTGGCTTACAGGGACACCTTTTATTCCTTCTTTAGCCTTTTGAGCATTCACGTGTCTGGCATATGAACATTGCAGCAGTCACATGGTGCTGTGAGCACAGGGGGTTCAACTTGTGCTCCACTTCACAGAGAGAAAAAAGAAAAACATGAGACACAAGATAGACTGCCATGGCCAAGGTCTGGCGATTCTTTACCCTGTCAAAATTTGGGCCATCCTTGGAAAGGGCATCAAAAAAGCCCTGGAAGAGGTGGGAACTGGAAACAGAAGACAGGCTGAATCCTGCATCAACTCCTTTGGTCCTTGGCATGTTAACAGCCAGCAGGGCCAGAAATTCCAGGGCTGTGAAACCTCCAGGTTTGCAGATAATGCTGAGTAGTTTCAGTAACCAAAATCCACAGGGCTGGTGAGGAACTCCAGGAGGACCTCACAACACACAAAAAGGTGGCAGGTGAGCATCGGGGTAGGTTAATTTAAAGACATCCACCCGAGGAAAAATAACCCAACCTGGGTGTACTTGGAAATGGTAGCTGCCAGGAAGTGGATCGCTGACAGCTCTCTCAAATCATCAGCTCAATGTGCAGGGACTGCCAAAAACTCAGAAAAGCATATGGGTACAGAGAAAACAGCTCTGTTTTGCTGCTGAGCACAACATTGGTGTGCCCTCACCTCAGAGCCTGGGTGAGGTGCTGGTCTCCAGTGCCTGAGGACAAGTCAGTAGAGAGTGGCCAAGGGGACTCCTTCCTTTTAGGTTGGACAAGGTAAGAAATCCCAAAGTTAGAAATAAAAGAACCAGGCAGGGTGTCCCTTCCAAGAGGCTGAGCACCGTGAGGGGATGGGGGTTCACTTGGGGAGCCACCAGCAGAGAGTGGCCAGGTTTACTCAATCCTCCTCCCACTGGTGGAGATAAAGGATAAAGTACTGGGATAAGTGATCCATCATCTGCCCCATTCCAACTCCTCACCTGTACCTGGCTGCAGCTGACAGCTCAGACCTAAGGTGAGTACGAGAATAAGGAGCAGCTGACAGATGTTTCCCAGAAGAGCCTCCTAGACACCAAGCATTTGTAGCTCACAGAGTTCTCAACCCAGAGGTGGTGTTTTACTTGGGATAAATTCTACTTTTTTCTTTTTTTTTTTTTTTTAATTAGAAAAAAAAAAAGAGCAAAGAAGACTTTGAAGTCGAACTCTGTTATTAGAGGTGATACGCCAGCCATGGGTGGGTGCCAATTGCAAGACTTTATTTTGACTGCTGTTTCATGAGGAAAGCTGGCAGCTGGGAGCACAGGGAGGCATGTCCTGAAGAAGGTGAAGAATTCAGCCAGACTGCTTTCAACAGGCTCTTTGATGCTGGGTGGCTAAGAACACAGAGCAGGGCTTTCTGCATGCACTGTGACAAAATACCCTTCAATGACTGTCTTCTGGGTCACCCTGGGCTACAGCTTGAACCCCAACCCAGTGCAGGAGAGCAGGTTTTCATAGAATAGATCACACAGAATCACCGAGGTTGGAAAAGATCTCCAAAATCGAGTCCCAGCTGTGCCCAATGCCCACCTTGTCCCCAGCCCAGGGCACTGAGTGCCACCTCCAGCCCTTCCTGGGACACCTCCAGGGATGGGCACTCCAAACCTCCCTGGGCAGCCCCTTCCAGTGCTTTTGCTGGAACTTTTTTACTTCTGGAAGACACAATAGTGTGGGTTGCATGGATCAGGGTACTTCTACTATTATGAAATTTCTCTTTTGTGCTGGGGGAGGAAAATAAACAAGTTTCTTTTAGCCTCTCATTTGGAGCCATCTCTGGCCACCCACGCAAAAGACAACCAAGTTTTCAGTCTAAATGAAGAAAACAGTTCTGTGTTCAGGAAAAAGAGGCTGCAAGACTTGTACAGGTAGAGAGGTGTCTTTGGGTGACAAGAGGACAATTAGCGCTCTGCAGCCATGGTGTGAGAAAAGACACTCAGGGGAAAAAAAAAATCCCACATTCACCATGACAGCCCATACTTTATTTTCATGCAAAATAAGTAACTGCCTCAGGATCACAGGCACTATGTAGCACTACCCCTGTCCGTGGCAGGGGGCTGGAAGTGGATGACCTTTAAGGTCCCTTCCAACCCAAACCATTCTATGATTCTCTTCTTTCACAGGGACAAGGAAAAGTAAGGCTGAAGGACAAGGAAAAATAAGTCTGCAACTGTCTGGGGAAGACCAGGGCCATGCTGCAAGCCACATGCCTACCCTTCCAACTCCTCCTGATTAGAAAGGCACATTCACCAAAAAAACCCCAAAAGCCCATACTTTTTCACATGGTGACTACACCAAAACCAGCACCAAGACAGTTTGGTAGAAAGATCAAGAGGCTTAGGGGCGTCATAATTTAATATCTGTTTTTTACTTTTTAAATATGTGCAAAGTTTTCCATAGTTCCTGCTTGTCCGGAAGGTGGAGGGATGAAGAAAAGGATGGAGACAGCAGGGTTCCTTTGTACAGGACAGGAACAGTTCAAGCCAAAATTGTCTTCCCACCTCTGTTCTTCCATATCTTCCCCCGTCACTTTACACAGCCTTTCACACCACAGAACTGCCAGTTTTCTTTCAGAGGCACAACACAAAGGTGTTAACTTGAATTTATATCCAAAAAGAGAGTGGTGGCATCCATCTAGCTCAGCTCAAGCCCATCAGCCTGTGCATTCTTGCACTGTTTTCTCCAATCAGCCCTAAGCCTGGCTGGTTATTTTCTTTTTGGGTTATTTTTTTCATCCTGCAGCTGTTGAGGGTGGTGGTAGCAGGATGGACAAGGGTTGAACCAACAAACAAACACGAAAGGAACTCCTCTGAAACCTTCCAAATCAAAAAGCACACACAACATTTTCTTTACAAGAGGTTTTAATGGAGACTCATATTTTTAAACCTCTCACACTGTACAACACATGTAACTGTACATCAAGCTCAGATAAAAAATAAAGCTTTCTTACAAAGTACATTTTTCCAGTGATTTTTTTCCTCTTTTTTTTTTTTTTGCAGTAAAAATAGCTGCTACATAAAACCCTCCTGATCTTTGAAAAGGAGTCACAGTTATTTCCAAAAATAGAATTCGTATTTTAATCATACAGAATAAACTGCAGGAAGAGACAAGTGAACTGAAAAAATAAGGCTTGTATATAAATTTTTTTTTAAAAGTACATGCATAGAAGTTGAAAAACATATGCCATTTATGAAGAAAAGAAGGTAATTTTACCTATACTAATATTTTCATTTTTCAGTTACAGAAGAAACCACAAACAGGCCCTTTCATGTCCCAGAATACAACATTCGTTTCCTGTAAAAATGCCAAAATGCACAAAGAATTGCCAGCTTCAGTCTTGGCAAAATCCTGGGCCCGGCCTCCCTCCCTGCCCCCCCAAATGCATGCACACTGAGCATAAAACTTCTGCTGTCTCTCAGGCCAATTAAATATTTGCAGAAGGTTGTATATCCTAGACAAACATGAAAAAAAAAAAAAGCCCCACATTTGATAAGTTTACATTCATCCTATTTCAAAACACACATACAATTAGTTTAATTTACACTATACAGTATCTGTTAAATAGGAACATCAGAGTTTCCAAAGGAATCACAGAATATATACAAACTGAATATTGAAATGGTATGATTTTCCTTCCCTTCTTTTAAAGGGTGGGGGTTTTTTGTTAACAGTTGCTACATCTGGTTTTGGACACAAGAGTGTTTATGTACCTATGCAGCACATTTCTGGAGTAGTAACAATAATAACAACAGCAATAAAACGTGCTTTAAAACAAAACTAATACCAGTCTCCTTACCGCTCATTTAAAATAAATTAGTTTGTTTGTTTTTAAATAAACTGCATGATACAAGATGTAAGCGAGGACAGCGGTGCTTCAAAAACATCCAAGCAAGAGTTCTGCTGCATCGCTGCTTTCTCCCAGCCAACCTTTGGTTTCAAAGCCAACCCATCCTCACACGGCAGTAAACGCTTCGTAGGGCAGGACAGGCAGCTGAAATGCTGACCCCAGGAGCATTCCCGCGTCTCCACGCCAGAGCCAGGGCTGTGCCCGCTCCCACAGAGCCCCACCGACCACACCGGGCCGCTTCCATCCAGCTCTCCGCGGTTACAAAATGGGTGAAGGCGCTGCTTTGCCGGCAGCCTCCCCCCCCGCGCGCGGCGGGCCCGGCTGCGACGGCTCCCGGGCATTGTCCCCACGCGTGATTCCAGCCGGCGGCTCGCGGGGCCGGGATCAGTCCTCGGTGTCGGGCTGCACGCCCAGCATGGCGTGCAGCTCCTCGGGGGTGTAGCCCAGCAGGTTGTGCAGGTCGCACACGAAGCGGTACACGTAGCGCTTCCCCGACGTCTTGTGGATGATGTTCTTGTCGTAGTAGTAGCGCAGGCCCCGGCTCAGCTTCTCGTAGTTCATCTTGGGCTTGTTCTTCCTCCTCCCCCACCTCCGTGCCACCTGTCAGAAAGCAAAAGCAAAAGGGGTTTGTTCCAGCGCATGTTCTTCTTGGGTTTTATTTCAGCCACTTTCTCGGCCAGAGCATTTTATTTGCTTTGCATGTCCCAACCTCGTGAGAGAGGAGTTGGTGACTAAACCCACAAGGGACTTCAACAGCAGCTTCAGGAGAAAGGGGCTGACAGCAAAGGACACCAGTTTGTAGGGGATGGGCTAAAATATGCGTAAGGAGGTCAAGTTTATGGAGAAATGGCAGAATATCCCAAGTTGGCAGTGTCCCACAGGCATCAAAATCTAATTCCTGGCCCTGCACAGGACAACTCCAAGAAACACAGAATATCCTGAGCTGGAAGGGACCCACGAGGATCACAGAGTCAACCAGATTAGAGAAGATCGAGCCCAACATATGACCCAACACCACCCTGCCAACCAGACCACAGCACACAGACATAGCCACATCCATTCTTTTCTTAAACACCTCCAGGGATGGTGACTCCACCACCAGTCCGACTCCTGGCCCTGCACAGGACAACCCCAAGAATCACAGAATACCCTGAATTGGAAGATCCCTGCTAAGATCATCAAAGTCCAGCTCCTGGCCCTACACAGGGCAACACCAACAATCCCATCCTGTGCCTGAGTGTTGTTCCAACTCCCAGAGCTCTGGCACAATCTGCTCTCTCAAAGAAACACTATTTTACCACTGATTTGCTATCAGGCAGCAGGGGACAAGTCTTTACTGGAAGTTCAATGCTATGAAGTTCCTGGTTTCTCTCCCCTCCTTTTTTTTTTTTTTAAATAAAAAAGTTCCACTGGACTTTTCATCCCATCTCTTAATACAGTAATTTTCCTACTGGAAATGGCATCAGAAAATGAAAAGGCATTTTGTTTCTTTTTAGTGACTGAAGTTCCCAAAATACTTCAAAAGCAGCACTACCGTATTTGATGTGCAGCTAAACACACACCTATATCCAGGACTGGGCCCACAGATGTCAGACCAGACCCCAAATCTTCATTTTCACCCCAATTAGCCACATACCTCATCCGGGTCAGCAAGTTTGAATTCCCATCCATCTCCTGTCCAGCTAATGAATGACTGACAGGACTTGTCAGTCAGTAACTCCAGAAGGAATTGCCACAGCTGGATAGGTCCACTGCCTGTTGGGAAAGAGGAGACACAGAAAAACTACAAGTTAATACCCCTGCCAGCTCCAACCACAACCAACATACATGATCAGACTTGTATCACAGACCTCAAAATTAATCTGATTTATCTTTTTTATAGATCAGAAAGAAACCTTAAGTTTTACTCCATAGCACAAATCTGCTCCCACCTATGTAAAAATGAAGTCAAGTTTTTCATGGAAACAAAGGATTTGAAGCAAGTTATGGCTTTCCCTTCATATGGATCCTTTAACCCTCACTCCCATCTCCCAACAGCTGCATTTCCAGCTCCAGGGCTTGTCCTGAAGTCCTTGACTTGGCAAACGTTCTACAGGAAAAAACCGATTTCAGCAAGGACTACAGCAACAAGGCCTTCACAACACCTGTGGGAATTCTCAAATCTGGGAGATTTTGTCCAAGCTCCCCTCTTTCTCAAACAGATCAAAAAGCACATTTGATTTTCACTTGATCTGACATGCCTGCCTGCTCCTTGCTTTGGGTGAATAATCCACAAGGACTTTCTTTAGTAACACATGAAATCAAAATTATTTGTGACTAGTGGTCTCCACCACCATGGCACACACTTAATGTTACATAAAAAAGGAGTGACCATTTTGCCTCACTACTCACCAGTAAAGCCAGCCAGGATGGCTGCTGGTATAACTGGTTTCCCTTGCTCCACAGGATCACTCCGTTCCTGAATGTAGTCTTTGAAGGACATGGTAGGTTTGCTCAGACACAAGGACTGGCTGCAGTCATCCTCGAAGCTCTCGTAGGATGGCACACGCTGCAAATCCACCAGGGAAGATTGGCTGTTCCAGGACTGCAGCATGGAATCCGAGCTCTCATAGCTCTCAGCACCACTGTCACTGGATTCATGTTCTCTCAGCTTGCCTTTATCAAATAAAACAATAAAAGAAATAAAATAGAAAGTGTTGGTGGGTTGCTTTTTTTTTTTTTCCTCCCCCTCAATCCAGCCTGTCCATGTAAATCATGTAAAGGAGCAAGAGACATTCAGGATATGGCCCTGGCCCTGTGTTTATCATGCAGATAATGACTCACCAGCATTATCCATCAGCAAATTGAGATTACTCCTTGGGAAATCTTGATTTACTGCACAGTAGTTCACACCAACAGCATCTGCTTGGGTTTTAGGGAACAATGGGAACTCTTGTTCTGGGTTGAGGAGATTCGGCGCTGTGGAAGTCTGACAGACGTCAGTCAGGAGACTGGGTTTGGGATAACTGAGGGCTTTAGGGTATCCAGGCATTTGCATTCCATAGGAATTCTGATCTACATTAACAGCTGAAAAAAGAAATGAAAGAATTAGATGATTTTTCCCTGGAGACCCTTAAACAAACTAATACACTAAATACACCAAATCAGATTCTGTAAATCCCCCTCTGCAACCTGCCAGCCACAAACGCCCATTGTTCGCTCTTCAAGGAAACTACAGAAAAAAACAGGGAAGTTTAAGTGGTTTTGAGCAAGGCTCTCATCACTAAGTAGTGTAATCAGGCTGAGCTGAAGCCTGACTGTGGTAGAATAAAACACAACATCAATCAAACAATCCGAGGGAGCCAGCACTGCATCCCACACACTTCCAGCAGCTCTAGCACACTTCCAGAGCCTTTAAAAAGGCCTAAACATAACTCTTGCTGCTCCCCAGTTTTTGACTCCGTTTCCTAGAGATGGGAGTGGTCATTCTGCTCCACAGATGTAGGTTTGGCACAGCAAGAGGAAATTTAATTTTCTCAAAGCCTTTGCTCTTCAAAAGATTTCCGATATAAATTAGGTGACAATTGAACAATACAAGGAAAGAAGGCTGGAGCAGCTGAAGTGAAATGTTCTCCTCAAGCACAGTAACTATTCTGGTGCTTTTTGGTTTTACCCTGGAATCTGTGACATGCTTAGAATAAACTGAGAGATGCAAAATATGCATTTTTAAAAATACTTACTTAAGGAATTATTATTGACCCAGTGAGGAACTGAGGTGAGGTGAGAGTTCTCCACATACTGATCCTGTGTTTTCTCTTGGCTGTCTGGGGAGAGGACAAAAAGAGAAAATTTGGGTTTATGGTTTTAAAGATCCAACCTGTATGCCAAGGAAAGCTTCTGACTCTTGGGAGTATTTTGGGGTCACCATTAACAAAAATTTTAGTATCACACTATTGGTATTGCATTCTCTCTCATGATAGAAATCACACCAAAAAACCCAACCAACTTCCAACAGGCTTTAAACCATCACACCAATTGAATTTTAACATAAAACTTAAAACCAACAATAATTGCAGTGTGCTTTAAGGTCCAACTGTTGGTTAACTTTGTATTTCTGGGGTTAACTGTTTTATTTATGGGGTACTTACAGTGGTGTAACTTACCCCAATCTCATTTATTCCAGTGATTTTCCCAAATAAAACCTGCCCACAAATGTCCTCAGCCTGCACACAGAATGTCTGCAGCTATCTGCATCTGTGCTTTGCATACCAAGGATGTCCTGATAGCGCTGATAATGCTTTTATTAACCAAGTTTTAAAGTTCATTTCGAGTTTCATAGGCAATAAAAGCCCTTCATAGTGAAACCAGTGTTGAAATCGAGTGCCATTCCTGTTTCTGTTAGGAGAGCCCTAAACCAAAAGCTCTTTCTGGCTCTCTAACTACCTTTTATCATCTGTTCCAGGTGTTCCCACAGAATATCACCCACATAGTCAGGTGCCAGTTCCAGGAAACGCTCCTTGCCCAGGTTGCACAAGTCTTGGCCACTCATAAGAAACTGATGGAAGTTCACATTTGCCAAGCTGAACTCATTGGTAGCCCATGAAAGCCACTGGCAAACTTGCTGTTCAGTCCACAGCCAGGGATCTGCAAGACAGGAAGGATCCAACATTTAGAGATAACTCCTGGCCCTTGATAAAAAAAGAATCTTCCTTAGAAAGCAGTGAATTAAAAAAAAACCCCAAAATTGTTTAGCCAAGTTATTTAGTTCTGAATGAATTCAGAATGAATGTATTCTTGAATTAAATTAAAAAAAAAAAAAATAACCCAGTCCTCTCTTTTCTTTCTGCATTCACTTGCAACCAGAGATGTACTCAGCTTGCTTGATTCTCTCTCAGGCTGCCAAAGCATGAGCTCTCCATGCACCCATTTTTAACACCAGCAAGTCTGGCCTTTCCAAGGCAAGCTGTGCCAGATTCACATAGGATCCATTCTTGTATTTCCTACTGACATCATTCTTTCCTTTTCAAAGAGCTGCTATTCAGCCTCCTCCTTAGCATTAAAAAAAAAAAGAAAAAAAAAAAAAAGAGCTTATAAATAGCAAACACTTACTATTTGGGATACCCAGCCGACACTGTTCCTTTGTGAAACCACTGAAAGTATCTTTCAGGGCCTGACTCATCACAGCCTTGCTGCACGGGGTTAACAGAGGCAATTCACAGTTGTTCGACTCTGCAAGAAAAGAATAGGGGTGGAGGGGAGGAAGAAGACACATTAACTTCAGGCCACTGAAAGGAGGGACTGGCTTTTGCTATCTGAAGAATTAAAAAAAAAAAGATGCTAGAAAGTAGAAAGTTGGTGTTTTAAAACCAGAGATCACCATGCTCTAAAATCTCTGTGCTGCTCCTTTGATAAGATTGCATCGCTAATTAAGAGCTTTGCAGCTTTCCATGCATAGATCTTACTCTCAGTAGTTACATAAAGTGCCTTTGTTGCAGGGAAACTTCACTGTTACTTTTTTTTTTTTTAAGGGAAATGAGACTGCTTCTTCCTATTTTACCACCTACAATTTGCCCCCAGACTTCTTCGCAACTCTAGACAATCTTCATTTTATTTGAGAGCTAAGTAACTGACAGCAGGGTTGTGAAGAGCCAGCTTGTACTGTTTAACACTGCATTTCAGACCTTATCACATCACCCAAGGACATGGTGCAAAGGATTATCCCATCATCTGGACCAAACAAGTGTGACTGGTAACAAGCTGGGGGTGAATAATGCATCAAACCACAAAGCTGGCACCACTACACGTCAGTATAAATAACTAAGCTGCCTCACTGACTTTCAATTTTACTAGCAGATTCTATTTTAAGGATGAATTTGGCTTCCACTCCGTTTTTCTTATTCGTCAGTTTTCACCAGAAGATGCCTCATTTTATCACAGAATGATGTCACTGAATGCTTTGGGCTGGAAGGGACCTTAAAGTTCCATCATCCAGTCCCACCCCTGCCATGGGCAGGGACACCTTCCACTATCCCAGGCTGCCCTTGGCAGACTCCAAGTCAGTTCAGAGCTGTGCAGCTCTTCTTGCTCTCCCAGACTATCTACAGGCTCCACTTGTGCTTCACTTCTGTTGTTACCACACCCTTCCTAATATCTGCAAGGCCTTGCTTTGCTGACCAGAGCAGGTGACTGATTAGGATCACATTAGAACAAAGGAGCTGTGGTTTTCTGGGTTTGAGGGCTGGAGGTTTTTTTCCCTCCCCTAAGGGGAGATAAAAGCGGCATCAGGTAAAATATCTACATTTTGTCAGGGATTTTAGGCAAGGATTTGTATGGCACTCTCAGTGGGGTACTGTCCTACACATACACAAAAAAAAATTTAAAATATCTTTAAACATCCCCACCCTGTTTTTTAAGGTATGGAATAAAACATTCTTTGATTTAACACCACAGAATCAAAGAAGGAGCTTGCAGAATACCTGCACTTTAATTATGTTCGAGATGTTGCAAATTTAAATACACAAACCCCTTTTTTTAAAGATTTTTAAACTCTTATCTCTGCTTTAATGCCTACTAAGGCTTCTTCCATGAAAAATCACTCTATTCGGCTACTGCATCCCAGTTCCTATTGCTTTTCAGTACAGAAAACAACAACTACCCACGAAGAAATTCACATGAATAAAATCAAGCACATACACATAAGCCCATGTATTAAACCACTTCTTTCCAGGGAAATCCACGTTGCACTTGTAAAAGCACACCCAGGAAACATTAGTTAGACCCCACCAATTCCTGATCTGCTGACTGGACTGAGGAGCAAAGTGAGGAGTTACCGTAAGAAGTGGAGTCAAATCCTGTCGGCACTTCCTGAAGCGTTTGGTCCTCATTGAGTGAGAAAAAATACCCAGCGAAAAGCGAGTTGGAGCTGTCAAAGGTGTCAAACGCTGGCTGACGCTGCAAAGCACCAGAATAAACACAGAATAACGTAAGCATTTTGCTGGAGAACTGTGAACTCCAGTGCTAGGAAGCGTCTGGGTTTGGTTTCCTAGATCTGGAGATCGTGCACAACCACTACCTTGAATCAGCTTTGAAACACAACCACAACGAGGGCACAGCTTCTGGTACGTGAGCAAAGCCAGTGATAAGGGCGAGGTGGGGGATGTTCTGCAGCTCACAGCAAAGCCAAATAAGGATATTCTTAGTTTTTTTCCTGTAATTGAGGCTTTTAACAATAGACAATCTGCATGTGTGTATAAAATACATATTTATTTCCAGGTAACTTTTAAAGAAAGCCTCATTTCCTTAACCCTTTAAAAGTTGATTATCCACTTGATGAGTATTTGATGGCAGATCAGTAAGTTTTGGGAAAACTGCCAGTGCAAAACCTACAGTAGATTTATGACGCTTTTTTTTATTTTCTAAAGGATAAAACTCATCTGAACCACATCACTTGAAGCTATACCAGCTTTACAGGACTTGAGGAAGGATGTTACAGCAACTTTTACTTCTGCTTTACTGAATTCGCCAGCAACCACATTTTGAAGTCTTTCCAGTGCTCAGATGCTCAGTGAAACACTTCGAGTTTCATTTTACAGAAAAGGATAAACAAGACTGATAAAAACGTTCCAGATAAAAGTGGATTCTACTGATATACTGACGACATTCAAGAAATATTGTTATATTTTGAAAACCTAACTCCTTTCAAACTTGACTTGTGCCAATTGTGTATGCCAGAAATACTGGTACGAGTTTACTACATTCCCCCCAACCACTTTAGTCTTTGGGGGGCAGAAGGAATGTGAAATAATTTCAAAAGC
Organism: Corvus moneduloides; assembly: GCF_009650955.1. Lineage (NCBI taxonomy): Eukaryota > Metazoa > Chordata > Aves > Passeriformes > Corvidae > Corvus > Corvus moneduloides. The sequence continues at coordinate 120,518,201 of NC_045477.1, forward strand.
AACTTATGAAACTTGCCTGTTAGTCACAGGGAAACAATATCTGCAAGATCTTGAGGCAAAGATGGATAAAAGTTGCCACTGAGATCTTTTTTAGAGGCACCTGAGGATAGAACATTGCTCTGGAAAGCTGCAGCTGGCTCCTGGCAGCTCCTGCCCTTCAGAGAGCTGGAGACAAAGGCAACTTACAAATGCTTATTTGGTTTAGGCAAACACTGATTTGCCAGTTTGTGCCAAAGGAGTGGATTTAACTGAGGACAAGGCAAGGATTTTTCAGGGCACCATTCACATGCAATGCAAAAGCAACCTAAACTGTATTCCTGGAACAGCAAATTAGGATTAATATTCCTCACAGTCCCTAACTTTTCATGTCACCACAAACAGTATCAAGCCTCATTTAATGGGTTCAGAAATCTCCTGGCCAGCAGGGATAAATTGTGGGCCTCTGGTTCAGGTACTCCCCAAATCAAGTCAAAGTCAGCCCCGGGAAAGGCTCATCTCTGAATAAAACAAGTTAATAACAGCTGCCAAATCTGCTGGTAAAAGATTCCTTATACATTACTAGATAAAAGCTCTGACTCATTGCTAGCACCTAAAAGAAAGGGCAAGTTCTTTCAACACAATCTGGAAACTCCTGCATTTTGAGTAAATAGCTGACCCTTATCCTGAGTCACTGGAAAAAATGCTTTGGCATGTGAATGAGTAAAATCCATACCGTGCTGGTTTCATATTTCAAAAGGGAGAAAATTATTGTGTAAGCACGTTCTTGATTTAATAGTAGTAAAAGAGGAAAAAAACAATGCAGAACGAATTCTGCTTGTCCTATCAGTTATACAACTACTTCATCGGGCTTTTCAATACACGTAATTATTGCAGAATGAAATAAAATGGAATGTGAACAGCTACAGCATAGCAGAATACAAGTCTCTGACTTAATTCTATGACAACTGAACACTGAATAACTGCTTAGAGCAACCACTGTGCTAAGAGCACACAGATGTTAAGCTGGGAGATCTCCTGGATATTTTTGTGAGGAGGAAAAAAAGGTAAGAGGGGACCCTTTATGATAAAGCATCAGAGCAGTCAGCATCCCAGAGCCTCATGGATTCTTAAAACCATGGTCATTCCTCAAAGCTAATGAGAGCAGAAAGGGTCTCCCTAACCTTTATTTGGTTTACATTAATCAATGCTGTGTAGAAAATTGATACTGGGATTAAAAAGGAACTTGCACGAATGGGGTGAGGGGAAGCCCTTTAAGACTGAGTCTTCACAGCCTGCTGACCTCAGTTTGTAAATTCCTTTCAAAACGAGAGAACAGACACAGTCTACCTAAAGATAAAATAAATGTAATAGTATTTGGAGTTTTTACAATGTCTTGGACTTCCATTAATAACACCTGCAAGTAGTAAGTGAATAACCTACTTTTATTCCAAACAATGTTCAGGAAGGTACCAAACCTGACCAGTCCTATCAGAACAGGTCTCTGCCAGTCTCATCAAGTTAAAGACACAAACCCACCCCTGTTCCTCATCCTCTAACTTTTATTTTGGCACGAGTTCCACCAACACCACCAAATTTGAGCTCAGTTCTTGTCTACCTCTTTGAAATTCTTAGGATTTAGGGAATGGAGAGAGGCAGCCTTGTTGGGGAAGAGGGTGGAGGGTGCAAGATTTACACCTTTCCTATTTCAGTTCTGCTCTTCACATCTCTGTGGAACTCAGTGGGAATACTCTGGCAGAAGACTACAGAGGAGCAATTAAACCTGTGTTCACTTAGCTCACCCAGTTCCTGTTCTAGCATCGTAGGAACACAATAAAAGCACTGGCTGGGAGATGCCCCAGCTGGGTCTGGAAGTTGACAGCTCCAGGGTACTCACCTTGAGCATTCCTCTGTACATGTTTGACACAGGAGCTACTTGATCCATGTTCCTGATCCCAAAGTCACTCATCTGAAAAACGAGAGGGGCCACATTAAAAACACTGCCACAGGAGGAGGAAGCAGATGTTAACACATGTATCTGACTGCTCCAGCACGGAGTGTGGAGCAGCTCTGGGAATGAGGTACAGGGAAAGCTTTTCCTTCTCACTGCCGACATCCCAACCACACAGGGCAGTTCCAGCTTGTTTTTCAACTGGAGAAGCTTTCACAAAATTTGTGTCTGTCTGAGAAGCTCACAGGAATTCCCTTGCCCACCGAGTACCTGTCCCTCTGGGATATTTTCCAACTTTTCACCCATTATCTTAGGTAATCAGTTTTGTGTTATTTTTGCTTACTCTATTCCCTCTCACAGGCCATGATTCACTTCAGACTCTGGCTTTCAGAGGAAGAGGAGTGACAGAGTGACACCGTGATACACCTTCACCTCCTGCATTCACCCTTTCATGAATAATCAGTTAAGCCAATTCCCAGCATCCCCAACCTCCTGCCCTTACTACTTTACTCCAAGCCATGTTATCTTGCACATCTTCTAAACACAGGATTAACATATTTATAAAGCTTTAGAGGGCCTAAGTTTTAACTGAAAAGGGGTTTATGCAGTAAAATACCCTTTTTAAAGGGCTGATAATGGGACCACTATCAGTATGCTCACACCATTGAAGTCAAAGCTTTATCATATTGCCTTTATTACCAGGAACAGAGTTGTGTGAGGCCTGTGTAACTTTTCTCCTGTATATCACTTAAGGAAAAGAGTGATAAGATTCAGATCCTCTGACTGACCTACTGGTAAGATCAAACATAAGGAATAAAGCCAGTTTTATGGCCATTGTTCAGGTTTATCGTGATGCTGCAATTCAGGTGTCAGTGAACGATACCTTATCAAGCTGCACTCTTAATTTTCCTTCCCTTTTTTCACAGCAGTGGGCTAAATTATCTTGCTCCACAGCAATTGCCTGAAAACATGCACTCGTACTTAAATAGCCACAGAGGACACTATCAAGATTTCCACAAAACTGTTATCACTTATTACAAGCCAAATCTATCACTAACCATGTTAACACAAGGAAAAAGAAAAACAAAATGCAATTTAAAATTCGGAAAAAATCGTAAATTAAGATCTAGCAAAATCAGCCCAGTTAAAAATGGCAACACATTCAAAAGCCGTGCATTATGAACAGAGAGGAGAATAAAAACATCCAACAGCCAAACACAAGGAACCCCTTCACCCTCTTAAATAGCTGATCGCTTAAAAATGAAGTTAAAAAAAAATAGCAAGAGTCCTTAACCTGAAAGGCCTATTTCACCTACACTGGGCCTTATAATTGAAATAAAATAAATCAACTGACTCTGAAAGGAATATTCATTAATGTTACTCAAAAAGTGCAATCTACTGAATGATGTTTTTTACCTCAAACAGCACGTACAAATATTTGATCTAAATTACACATCTCATTGAGCAGCAAAGAATTTCACACAGCGTGAGTCTCACTCAGCAAGCATCCTAATCTGTTCATTAAATTTGCCACAGTTTAAACAACTGTTTATCCTTGCATTTGGCTGGGCTTTTAAGAAAGTAAATTTCTAACACCCTTTGTTTTCCCTTTGATTTCTGCTCTGGTGTCCAGAGATAACTGGCTCAAGGATTTGAGCATTTTGAAAATCTTATACGTATATTCTGTAAGTTTAGGTCTGGTCCCTGGTTAGGAGTACAAATAAGATTCCTGGCACTTTGTCTGCAATTCTGACCTCTCCACAAATCCTGTTAGGCACTTCCCCATCCACCAAAAGGGCTGGGATTCTCTCCTTCCTGGTTTTTTTTTTTTGTTTCTTTAGAGATGTTTAGGGCCCTAAGACAAAAGGTTTATACCAAGTGTTGATTACACAGCATTGCTCATTAACCCAAGCCCCTGCTTCTCCACGCTGGGTTTGCTCCGTGGCCTTGCCTGGAAGGAAAGCTTTGGGAAAATGAGACACCGAGCTCTGGCTGAATAACACATGGAGATCCTCAGCATGTTTTGCAACACTCCAGCTTTCTTCCTCCAACCGAATATCTCAAGCAGAGGAATTTCTATACCCTTGGCTCATCCCACATCAGCTTTCTCCCCATCTGCAGCACAAATTTCCAGCCCTGAGATATGAAACCCATAGAGAGATATCACAATAGAAACAGAGCTGGAAAGGCAACTTGGGTTTTCGTGGCACAAGAGGGTTAAATCTGGCTTCCTGCTGGACTTAGAAAGCTGCTGGTTTAAGTTCAGAAAAGCCACTAGGGCCCAACACGGTGTGACTGGGCCTCACCTCCGACTCCTCCACTAATGCTGATGACTGCGACTTGCCAGCTATAATTGGTTTAACTGGCAGGACACCTTCCTCAACACCCCCGCATAGCTGAGTGGGTGAACCAGAACAGGGTCAACAGGATCAGGCACTTATTAACTAATACTCCTGAATTCTGATTGCCTTCTTTTCAGCAACAGCCAGGTGCCTGCCCACAGCTGGACGCAGCTGGGCAGCATCCACATGGAGAACTGAAGCGCGCTGGTGTCCCCGATGTATCTGATGTACCTCCAATGCTGTTTTTTAGGTTTGGGGTTTTTTTTTAGTGGGGGGAGGGAGGAGAGAGGGAAGGGGGAAATGTGCCTGATTGTTGGTTATTTTTTTTTTTCCTATATGGCAATTTTTTCAGAGAACAAACAGCCTCCACAGGAAGAGGGTCGGAGAGAACCGCGTGCCCCGTGCAGCCCCTGAGCTCCCCGAGCCCCGCCGGGAGCCTGCCTGCCTTCTCACACACATGACACACGCTTCGCCCACATAAAAAAAAACTTCGGTGGGGAGATCACACAGCCCAGTCCCTTTAAAGTCCTAACCAAATCCAGAGCGCGCTGCCCATTAACCCCTTCCTGCCGGGGCGCGCTGCCGCCTCGCCGCGGCATCCCCCGGGGGATGAGCCCCCGGCCGCCTTCCTCAACCCCTCATCGCCGCCGGGAGAGGCTGATCGGGGCGGCTGGGGGCTGCGCTCGGCATCCCCGCGGAGAATCCCCAGCGCGGATGGGTCGGGGCGCATCGGCGTGGAGAGGTCCCGGAGCTCCGACGAGCCGCCCCCCTTTTCTCCTTTTCTCCCCGCTCCCTCCCCGCCGCCGCCCCCGCCTCACCTGGCCCCCGGCGCTCCGCCGCTCCTGCGGTCCCTCCCCGGCGGCAGCCCCGGCCCCACACGCGGCGTCCAAGGGAACGCGGCGCCGCTGCCTCTCCGCGAGCCAAAATATCCTCGATGCGGCCGCGCCGGCCAACAACAACAGCGCTGATCCCGGCGGAGAGTCCCGGCGAAAGGAGGGGGGGCACAGAAGGGGCGGGATGCGGCAGGGAAGGAAGGCGGGTGCCCGCGGTGCGTGGGCGCCGCCGGCCGGGCGCGGGTGGCCCACGGGGCTGCGCTGGCTCCGCTCGGCTCCGCTCGGCTCCGCGCTGTGCCGCCCGCCCGCCCTCGCAGGCGCTCTTCAGCGGGCGGGGGGAGGCGGCCGGACCCGCCTCCCGCAAGCCCGGCCCCTCCGCTTGTTGTCGTCGCTGGTACCGGCACAGCCGCGCTCGGTCCCGGCTCCGCCAGCGCCGGGGGATGCGGAGTGCGGCTCGGGGAGGAAAAGAGGGGGAAAGCAGTTTTATGTCGTTGCGAGAGACGAATGCTGTTTTTTATTCCTCCCCTCCCCCCCTGGTTATGCGTGAGATAATTTGTGCTGGACGTTTTCCATGCTTGTTTTTTAATTAATGTCTCTGGTCGAGGCGGGTAAGATTAGGAAAGTTAACCCCTAAAATTCCAAATAGAAATAGTCTGTTTGGACATCAGGAAGAATTTCTTCACAGAAAGGCTGATTAGACATTAGAACTGCCCAGGGAGTTGGTGGAGTCACCATCCCTGGAGGTGTTCAGGGAACAACGGGACGTGGCACTCGGTGCCACGGTTTAATTGACAAAGAGGTGGTCTGTCAAAAGTTGGACTCGATGTTCTCAAGAGATCTTTTCCAACCCGATTCCGCGATTTTCAGAAGAACACTGCGACGCTTGGTGCTGTGCAACTTCAGTGATTATGTCATGTCGCACCTTCCACAATTATTTTGGGGAGTTCTTAATATAAACGGGATGCGACGCAAAAAAGCCGCAGCCTGTGAATCGCAGATCCTGACGCCGCAGCCTGTGAAACAGAGTTGGCGTTCCTCACACCTTGGGAAAAAATTCGGTGGCCCTTGGAAAGTTGCAAGGAGCTCAGTGACACCAAAATATAAAGTTATTTTTCTGCTGAATTTATTTTGTCAAAGTGAGTTCCCCCCTGAGGGGTTGGAGTGACCTGAGGGACAGAGAGGCAGGGGCCTGGGTGGCTTTTCTTAGGTTGGAACCACTTAACTTGCCTGATTCTCTTGCCAAATCACCTACAAATGATTTATAGATGATATTAAACACTTTGTGTGCATTCAAACAAGGGATCCAGTGCCCTTCCCAGCTCCCCAGCCTGGCTGAGCATTGGAGCCACCCTTTCTTCTTGCTTCCTTCTTGACTTCCCTGGATTGTCAGTGAACGCCAAATTGCACTTAGAGAGCTGTTCTTGAAGCTTGCTGTTACACCTTGCTTTATTTAAACTAACTCCCATTTCAAATTACCACTTGTGTCATATGGTTGTAACTTTTCTTATAATAGGAGCCCACTAACTGCTACTTCTCAGCTCTTCACCAGATTTCAGCTGATCCTCTACCTTTGCCTGTGAATATTTTTGCCATTAAAAAAGCCACAGTTTCTTTGGCCTTGCTGGTGCAGTTGTCAGAGCTCTCTCCTGTATTTTCCAGCTATTTCTGGCTGTAGCAAAAACTGGATTTTTTTTTTAGTATTTCTTTCAAACTCCTCAGAAAACTCTCTCCTTAGAAAATAGGATATATTTCATCCCTTAGGGTCAAATGTTACTGGGAAAATTGTGGCAGTCTACTTTGAGAGGCTTAAAGAAGTGTCTTGATTATGCCAATGACATTTCTTACTCCAGGAGAGCCCTGATCTAATAAGGCAACATCTGCTATAATCCTAGGGGAAACCATTAAAAACTGTATGTCAGCTGCATAGCAATTTTAATTATAACACTGACAAAAATAATTATAACACCCTTTTAATAGGGGAAACATCTGTCAGAAAGATAAGATGAAAGGCTGGGAGTTATTTATTTCTTGCTAAATTAACATTCTGGGACCCAGAGCAAAATTATTAACCTGGCCATATTTTGCTCTATTGAAAGGTCTTATTTTTAGAGCAGTTCTTCTTGTGTAAGAATATTTAAGTTCATTAAATTATACCTATTGTTAGTATACAAATATTGCTTCATTAGAAGTGGTTTGTGCTTAGTGGGCTGGATGATGTATGAGGAGGGGCTGGGGGAACTGGGTTTCATTAGTTTGGAGAAAAGCAGGCTAATGGGGAATCTCATTGCTAATTTCAACTCCTTAATGGGAGGTTGGAGCAAAGGGAGAGCCTGACTCCTCCAGAGGTGCACAGTGGCAGCAGGGAAAATGCCAATTCGATATTTGGGGATGAATGTTCCCAGCGTGAGTGAAAGCTTCATCTGGGGGAGTCTCTGATCTGGAGTGGAGTGGTCAGAGCAAGCCCAGCAGAAGGTCAGAGTAGAGACCTGCAACTCTCCTCTCAGCCCAAGTTCCTCTTTAATTCCATGATCCCCCTGCACGGCTCATTTTCAAAATGTCACATCATTAACTTGGAGAGTCAAAGGAAAAATAGGTTTGGTTTGGTTTGTGTAATGTACCCATGTGTTTGGTTCTATTTTAGGAATCATCCATCCTCCTCACAATTTTCTGTGGTTTATTCCTGTGTGTGTTGGCACGCTGTGAGCCAGAGACAAAAGGGGGAGTTTTGTATCAATGTAAGAATAATCGAATCAGCATCTAGCTGCAAACTGTTGAGATATTTTTTGTTGAGATAGATTTTGTTGTTGTTGTGCAAAACCTACTGTTGCTTTATTTTTTTTGTAGGAGTGGGGAAACTATCTGTAGTGCTCAAGAGTGAAGTGGCTAGAAAGGCAAAAGGAAAGAAAACTGATGAAGAATAAAGAAAAAAGCATTGCAAAGTTCTCTTTTCTGTGATAGTCCAGGCATGTCAGACTTTTTTCCAGTCCTTCTTGCTCATAATTTTTTTGTTTGAATGAGGACCCATGTTGAAAGCGAGTGCTGGGGAATTATTTCTGGTTTTTTTAACTGCCCTTCTCTGCAATGGTGTCTCAGAATTTAGCAGAAGAGTTACTTTCTTGTAGTGAATTAAAGGAAAGGAACCTGTTAGATCTTTTTGAAGTACCTAAGTACCTGGCAATGCATGGTTGTCCAAGGGGATTATTTGGCCCCATATTTCTGGCCTGAGCAGCTGCAGGACTGAATTGTGAGCTCATTGGAGGGAGAGAAGGGCAGCAGCATCAGAGCATCCCAGGGAAGAGCTTCACCCGCTGTCTGCACACCATATTCCCACTGGGGACAACAAAGAGGGGGAATAAGATCCTAAAAATGTCGAGGTTTAAAGCGTGGAGGGGGATGTGAGGAGGCAGGTATGTGGCAGGGCTGCATTGCAGCTCCGGAGCAGCTGTGACTTACTCCTCCAGAATTCCTCTTGCGCCACAGAGGCAGAGGACACACACAGGAGTGAAAATCCCTGTCGTGCTGTCCCGGTGTGCGTGGCACCCTCATCTGCATGTTGGCTCAGCTCCTCTGGCTGGGGAGGTTTGGGGTGCACGTGTCCCTTCTCCTCCTCCTCTTCTTCCTTCTCCTCCTCCAGCTGCTGTAGGGAGGGCTGGGGCAGCCCTTTGCTGGGAGACCCAGGATTGTCTGGTGGGCTCTCAGGGTCCAGTACAACCCTGCACCTCCTCCCGCTGCTCCTGGCATCCCTACAGCACCAGGGATGCCTCTCCAAAGTGCATTTGCAGTCAGCAGCGTAAATAAACAGAGCCATCCTGAATGTGAAAGGAAAGGCTGTATATTTGTGCCCCTAAAAAGACAATTAACAATGAAGCTCCAGTGGTGGCCGGCTGTAAGTTCATAGAGTAAAGGGTCTCAGGAAATAACATCTTTGAAAAATAAAGGCCCGGCTCTCTCGGCTTGAAATAGCGACTTCAAACAAGGCGCTGTTATGGTTGAAACAAAGGATGAAACTCATTTACTCTGCCATTCAAACACGACTGAAACAAAATATTTATACAGGTTTGGGGGGAAAGGGGGGGTATCAAATGGCTTTTCACTCAGACATAGATTGTTCACAGCTAAAATAAACCTCTGCTGGCTGTCCCCACTGAAGAGTTCTCCCCATGGTGTTTGGTGCACAAAGTGTGACCAAGATAATTTCTGTGAAGGCATCCCAGTGAGTCACAAAGTGCAGTGAGTTATTTGTGTGTGTGTGTGTCATTATTCTGAGCACATGCAAACCAACACGGCTAATTACTACCCAGAAAAAAAAAAAAAACAATACTGTGTCAAAGTTTGAGCAGCAGAAATTGCTACATTTTGCCCATGAAGTGCTACGTTTCACCTTTGTAACTCTGAAAGAAGCCAGGTAAACTCCCAGCTGCAAGAAGTATAGAAATTTTGACGTGGTTATGCATCTTATTTCTTTCTTTAGTTCAGTGAAAATGTTGCAGGCATGCTTCAAATAATGTTGCCAGTGGACAGGAGAGATGCCTAACACATGAACTGTAGGATGATGCCTCACATGATTGAAAAACCTAAACCTTTACCTTTCATACTAAAGCAGAAGATTAGCTGTTGAACTAGCTAGTGCTTGAGAGATTGCTCATACCATTTTGGGTGTATTTAATTCATTTCATGCAGTCTGAGGCATAAAACAAAAAGCACATGTTTATATTTTAAGGCCAAGTGTATTCAGAAACAGCAGATCTTAATAATTGCTTGTGGATGACTGGCTTCAAAAAAGTATGTTTAAGTGTCCTTTAGCAGCAGAGCTTTTTGTTTTATTCCCTGCTGGTTTCATTTAAGAATTACTTTGCTTATGCACAAGCTTGTGATTCTCCTGATCAGCTCACTAATCACTCTGATGTGCCCTTCAGTGCAGTGAGGGCAGGAATTCATCTTGCTGGGTATGGGCCTCTCTTTTCTTCCCCCCTCACCAAAAAGTAGAGGAGTTTGGCATCGTTGTTCCGTGGCTGTAAAAGTTGCGTGCTGGCACTTTGGTAAGGTGTGACGGCTGTTTCAAAACTTTGCCTTAGCCCTAGGTGTGCAAATAATGATGTTCACAGCACAGAGTGAGAGAGCCCATGGCTTGGAGCTTTGTCACTGCTGCTCTTGTGCTTCTCTAAGTGGGAACTGTCTGGGAATATTTTTGGAACCATGACTTAAGATTGTTTTTTTCCTGCTGACATATTCTACTGTGTGTCAGGGCTCGAGCCTCGGCATCATAGAATCTGTTCATCTTTTATGTTTTCTTTTACCTTCTTTATTATTCTCAACTGAATTCATTCTCATTCAGCTGGACAAGGGGACACAGAGGTCAGAGCTCCCCGGGGGCTGCAGCCCCTCCCGAGGAACAGCTCTGATCTCTGCTCCCAGGGACAGGGAGAGCACCCAGGGAGCGGCTGGAGCTGGGCCAGGGCAGGCTCAGGCTGGAGAGCAGGGAAAGGTTCTTCCCCCAGAGGCTGCTGGGCACTGCCCAGGCTCCCCAGGGAATGGGCACGGCCCCGAGGCTGCCAGAGCTCCAGGAGCGTTTGGACAATGCTCTCAAGGATATGGTAGGATTCTTGCGGTTTTTCTGTGCAGGACCAGAGGCTGGACTTTGATATTCCGTGTGGTCCTTTCCAACTCAGGATATTCTGTGATTAATCCCTCACCTCCCAGAGCAAACTCCCAGTTCTCTTTTTCACCTCGTTGACTTTTGTCTGTGGAGTGAGCTGTGCAAGCCAAGTGCTGCGTAGTGGCAGAACTCGTGGCACCGAAAGTGAGCATGGAGTCATTTCTAATCACTTGATTCCTTTTGGCAAGTGAATGCCATGATTTCATCCATGGATCCCTCTTACTGCATGTTCAGTGCATACCCACATCCTTACAAAAAGCGCAGCAGTGACTCCCATTGTGGTCAGTGAATAAGAATCTCTCTGTTTACACAGTACTTTGAAATTCATTCCGGCAGGTGCTACGTGTTGGGACCTGAGGGAGCTGGGGTTGTTTAGCCTGGAGAAAAAGAGGCTCAGGGGGGACCTTGTGGCTCTGCACAACTCCCTGACAGGAGAGGGCAGCCGGGGGGAATCAGGCTCTACTCCCAGGGAACAGGGACAGGACAAGAGGGAATGACCTCAGGTTGGGCCAGGGGAGGTAAAGGTAAAGGTTGGATATCAGCAGGAATTTCTGCAGTGAAGTGCTGTTAAACTTTGGAAGGGGCTCCTAGGAAGGTGGTGGAGCCCCATCCCTGGAGATGTCCAAGGAGTGCCTGGATGTGGCACTCAGTGCTCTGGGCTGGGTAACAAGGTGGACATCAGTGAGAGGTTGGGCTGGATGATCTTGGAGGTCTTTTCCAACTAAATGATTCTGGGCTTCTGCTGGGACATGCATTTTTGAGTTCTAAGAGTGAGGGAGAAGTTGATGGCTTCTCTCCTGACCCAAGCAGAAATTCAGGAGTAGACCACTGTAGTCAGGAGCATTCACCCTACTCCGTGTTGAGGAACTCAGCCTGAAGTGTCTGGAGCAAAAATTCATCTATTGAGTGACTTTGACTAAAATAACCCGTATGTAAGATCTATATCCCATTTTATTGACCTGCTCTTCTGCTGGAAGACTGTTCAGGCTTTTCCATCAAGGAATTCAACCCTACTCCCACACAAGAGGAAAAGGAAAGGCGATGCCAGATTTAGCTGTGAGTGGATGTGTACATGGTTGTATCCACTGGTGCATACATTGGTGGACTTGGAAAACTGCCTGGGTTTCATTCACAGCCATCTCTGGGAAGCACTGTTCCATCCTAGCCAAGCTGGCTGTCTTTTTGCTTTTGCTTCCCCAGGGGCATAATGTCAAATTAGTCATTTTTACAAGAGCAGGGAGCTTTATAGCAGCCCCAACATACGTTCTCTGGAACACTGACAAGATAAATTCACTTTGTACAAATACAAGCAGCAGTTACTGTATCTGTCCTGGTTGGTTTTTCCTTTTTTACAATGGAGCAGGTGCAATGCCTGTATCTGTTATCAGTCTCTAATATGGTTTGAGCAAACAAGGAATTGCTCACGTTGTCTAGGTGTTGCACACAGTCCATTAGTCACCCCGTCTAGTGCTTATCACAGTTCAAAAAAACAACATTTGGGATGAGTCATTAAGATTCATTAAAGAATATCTTTGTCACAGCAGCAAATGAGGGAGAAGTATGGAAGGGATGGGCAGGGGTAAGTTTAATATTTGTGGAGAACATAAGACATATGCTGTGTACCAGGGATCTTGGGAGCAATACTGGCTTCACAGACTATTATTAGCAGAGCAAAAAGTGAACTTAGTTGTGTTGGTGGGCCCTAGGAAGCAAATTCTGTATTTGGAGTGTGAAATAATTCACTTTTGGGGGGGGCTGGGTTATAGTGTGTGATATCCCACACCAGTATCCAGCTGGGGCCAACCCATAAATCTCATTCCACCCCATGTGCAGCTTTGTTAGTGGCAGAAACCCTGGAGTACTGTCTTCCTCTTGCCTTGCTCGTGTTTCCATCAAAACAGACGTTCCTGTGGGATTTGACACGGCCACTCGTGTGGCCACACGTCCCTGTCCTGTCCACTGTGTCCTGCTGGTCCTGTGTGAAGCCCAGATGCTGCAAGCACTCAGCAGGGGCTTAATGACACACAGGGCTGAAAGTGCCACCTCTGGGATGGCACTGGCCAGCAAACACTCCAAGGAGGACAGGCTGTGCCAGGCTGGCATAAAACAGGGGGAAATCATTTCCTTTGTCCGTGAGAATCTGCTGGACCTTAGGCATTAAGGCTTTTTCCTCCCCTAGGAACAACAAAATCAGTCTCAAAAAAAGCTTTGTGAATTGTATTTTGAAAAAACACCCAGACAAAGTAAAAGCAAGCCATGATTGACCAAACCCTTGTATTCTTTTTCCTCTTTTTAAAAATTTTAATTTTTTTAAAAAGTGTTTTTACTTTGAATTGTCTTTTTTTCAAACAGTGGGTTTTGGTGGAGCCCTGGACACATCAAGCAAAGGGAGGGAGTGCTGTAAGCAGTTCCTGTCCACACAGATCTCCATGTAGCTTTTTCCCCACTGGCATGAATTCCTCTCTGTGGGCCAGATGTGCTTTTCTCCTCACAGGAGATGAGTGTTTCCATAGCTGAGCTGTCCTGCTGACAGCACGGAGATTTCTGGAGTCACTGCTCACTCCCAGGTGTGAAGTGGATTGCTCTCTGGCCTGGGGCAGATAAGCAGCCACAGGACTTTGTTGTTCCTTCTCCCAGCATTGGAAATCTTTTAATTAGGAGAGAAATAAACTGTCCACCACATTATTTCTTCCTTTCCTGTAGTGCAGTCTCTTTCCTTTGTCTCAGTGCAAGCTGGTTTTCTTAATGTGCCTGATTCATAAAGAAAGCTGAGCATTGCCCAGAATTCTTTAAATGAGAAACTGGATTTTACTATGATCTTTATGGTAATAATTCAGTTGGTTTATTATCAATGTGATAAGTGATTGCCCCTCACATTCCTGCTTTCACTCTGGAAATTGAACTTTGGAAGCAATACGCTCTCAGATCCTGCTCAGGTGAGCTCTGTGGATTCCCTTTGGATTTCTTTAAGCAGAACCTGTATTGCTTTTAGTGCTCCTGAGTAAACCCAGGAGAAACTGGAGTTGTGTGGAGCTCTTATCTCAGGGGAACACACATTTTGGCCAAGCAGGAAAGAAACTGAACAAATTTTAAAAGGTAGGGATTTTGATGTCACCTTCTTTAAATTCCCTCTGTGCTATCCCAGTAACCTGGCAGTTCTGGGAACCCACGCCCAGCGGGTGTCAGGGTTTATGGTCGGCAATCATCTTTAAACACCCATTCCCTGGACTTGGATCCTCTGTCTCTTCCCAATGTTTTTGCAGTTTGCAGCCCTGCCTCAGGCTGCTTGAGCTGCTGCTGCAGCTCCTAAACACCAAACACATTTGGGGCAGAGTTGTGAATCCCAGAATCCCTGAGGCTGGAAAAGCCCTCCCAGCCCATGGAGGCCCAGCTGTGCCCCATGCCCACCTTGTCCCCAGCCCAGAGCACTGAGTGCCACCTCCAGGCCTTCCTGGGACACCTCCAGGGATGGGCACTCCAGACCTCCCTGGGCAGCCCCTGCCAAGGCCTGAGCTCCCTTTCCATGGGGAAATTGCTCCTGGTGTCCAGCCTGAGCCTGCCCTGGCCCAGCCTGAGGCCGTTCCCTCTCCTCCTGTCCCTGTTCCCTGGCAGCAGAGCCCGACCCCCCCGGCTGCCCCCTCCTGTCAGGGACTTGTGCAGAGCCACAAGGTCCCCCCTGAGCCTCCTTTGCTCCAGGCTGAGCCCCTTTCCCAGCTCCCTCAGCCGCTCCTGGGGCTCCAGCCCCTTCCCAGCTCCCTTCCCTGCCCTGGACACGCTCCAGCCCCTCCAGGGCTCTCCTGCAGGAGCCAGAACTGGGCACAGCCCTCGAGGGGCCTCTCAGTGCCCAGCTCAGAGGGACAGATGATGCTTCCAGAACGGGGCTTGCTGGACTCTAACCTATAAAACCCAGCATTTATGTAGTAGCAGTGTCCTACTGTTAAAAAAAAAAAGAAAAGGTTAAGGATTACATAGAAAATATCCTATAAATCCTTAGTAATGCATTGTCTGCTCACATCTGATATTCTGACATTAAAACCTTCCCTCGCTTTCCTTAGGTCTCTGTATCCTGTGTCGTTACATGCTCCAGTGGAGAGTTTAGTTACTGAGGAAGAGGTGAAGGGATTTTAAATGAGCACACTCCACTCCTTTTGCTGTTCTCAAGCATATTGAAAACACCTAAAGGAGTTTAGTTCTTGTAGGATAGTCTCTTCTCCCACCTCTGCATGTATTCCCTTGAAAGGAGCACATCTCTAACGAAAAAGTTTGTTTGCCAAGTAATTGTTCCAGGAATTCTTGCTTTCCCTGCAAGGATGTGTTTTAGCTTGGGTTGAGCTTAAGGAAATGGGAGTCACGGAGTCACTCAGCCTTTTTTTCCCTTCTGGCTTCCTGTTTCCCCCAAACAACTTTTGAACCATTTGGTCAATTTTAACCAAAGCTGGGAAGGATCTCCTGGTCTGAGGGAAATAAAGTTCTTACACGTCTCAGAAATAAGAGGCAGCAGAGCAGATTAAAGGCACCAGAGCTTGTGCCCCCACAGAGATAAAGGCAAGGAACGTGGGGTCGACTGTATTTGTTTCCAGAGAATCACACGAGAAATAAATGCTATTAACAGGAACCTTTGATCAGGGCTCACATCTTAGCAGGCTTGAGATAAGAATTTGTGTGTTATTAGAGATGAGATAAGGCCCTCTAAGACGCAAGTCATGGGAGAGCAGCATCATTTGTTCTCCTGCTGGCAGAAGGACGTGCTGCTGTGGTGCAGTGTAATATTTACCTCAATTCAGTGGTTGCTCAGCCCTCCTTGGGCTCTGCCCGGGCCAGTTCTCCTGTGGGGATGTTTGGTGAGGTGTGAGGGGAGACCTGTGTTGCTGCCCCAGTGTCGCCTGAAGAGCACAATTGTGAGGATCAGCCTGATATCTGCTCCTAAAGCCTACAAGTGTAGGAAGTGTAGGGCTGGGTGACTCCCAGGCTTCACAAGGAGATGCCAAATGGAAACATTCCTAGAATCACAGAAGTAGAGAATTACAAAATGGTTTGGGTTGGAAGGGTCTTTTAATGTCATCCATTTCCATTCCCTGCCATGGGCAGGGACACCTTCCACTGTCCCAGGTGGCTCCAAGCCCCAATGTCCAGCCTGGCCTTGGACACTGCCAGGGATCCAGGGGCACCCACAGCTTCTCTGGGCACCCTGTGCTGGGACCTCACCCCCCTCACAATAAAGATTTTTTTCCTAATATCTAATCCAACTCTGCCCTCCTTTATCTTGAGACCATTTCCCGTTGTCCTGTCACTACAAGCCCTGATGAAAAGCCTTTCCCCAAGCGAGATAAATGATGACTGAAAGTCAAGACTGTCTGAAGGCTATTCCAATTCCATTAATTAGTGAGCTGGCAGTTTCACTTGGGAGCCTATTTGGCAAATGGCCACTGTTATCGATACTTAGGTTTGCCAGATCTTACCAGGAATGAGTGATCAGGCATGGAAAATGGGCACCTATCCACCTCTAGAGAGTGAATCACGCATCTTACTTCAGCAATATCATGAGTGCCTCTTCTACTTTTTTTTTTTTTAATATATATTCCATGTCTGTAAGTAATGTGGGGATCTCACGTTTGACATCCCAGTGGGAAAAATGTCAGAGTACCTTCCCCACTCTTCTCCATGCTGTGACCCTCTACTGGATTTCAGTGCTCCCTCCTAAATCCTACCAGTTTTCCATGTTTCTGGTATTCCAGTATGGATGGTCAATCATATATTTACAGAGAGTGCTTTCCATGCCCAGCAGTGATGGGACAGGAGATACATTCAGTTTTCTGATATTTGGGATACTAATCATGCAGGTGATGATCCCAAGCATGTTCTTAGCAATGTTGAACTTGGGACCTGCACATCTTTTGTCTCTGGGCTTCCAAAAATAAATCTTCCCCACTTATCTTTCTGACATCTTTTGTAAACAGTGAATTCAAGAGCCAGCTTTGTAAAACTCTTAACTCTAATCTTCCCTATAAGCTCCAAAGGTCGAGTTACCAATTATGCCTTGTGTTTGTTTTTGTCCTCTGGGTCTCAATTTTTGTGCTGGCTTTTGCTCCTGGGGACTCTGTGAGGCTCTTAGGTCAGGTTTTATACAAGGAAAGCAATCCCTTCCTTTTCCAAAGACCTGCCATGGAGTTTAAAGAAGGCAGGGGAGTGAAAGAATAGCCTGTACTTGGTAACACGTAAGTGGCAGGTTTTGAGCCAAGGTTTAGAGGAGAAAAGAATTAATTAGTACAGAACATCAGCCTGCTGTCTGACTTCTTTATTTAAGCACATTTTCTGTGCTCTCCACAAGAAACCCAGTGGATCACCAGCTGCTTTGCATTTTTCAGGTGCATCAAAGTCATCCAGGAGTGCAGTGGGGGCTGTGGGACCAAGTGGGAGGGTACAAAAGCAGGAATGTAGGAAGGACTGAGGCTTCTGAGTCACGTCCCTGGTAAGGGCTGGAAGCCTGTGGCTGATGTGATGTAAAGCCTTGGGGAAAAAGGTGTTGGAGTGACAAACCATGCAGGTGACTTCAGTAGCAGCATTTTCAGCTCAGCTGTGAGGGGAGGCTTGAAGGTGGAAGAGACAAAGGGAAGATTGGAACAGTCCAAAGGGAAGAGAAATGTCCATTTGGAGAATGTCTCCTGTTTTTCCTCTGTGGGATACTGGGTTAAAACCCAGCAATAGTTACTGGCAGCCTGTTTTCCTGTGTCTCTCCCTGGCGGATTCCTGGTTAATTCAAGCTCCACAATGATTCTCTTTCCAAGAGGACTCTGACAAGGTCCCTCTCCTCTACCTAGTTGCTCATTTTCAGTAGAGGAAGGAACATAATTAATTCCTGACCTTCTGTCTTCTGCCAAATGGGACCGCAGTTGGCTAAGGGATCAAAATTTATTATAGGAAAAGAGCCAATCATGTGAGATATAGGATGATCACATATTTCCTTATAAAAATGGGATTAAAACAGCAAAATACCTGAATCAGCTCAACAGCTTTTAAACATCTGTTGAATGTACCTTAGTGAGTTACATGCTGTATGTTTCACTTAAAAATACAGCATGCTTAACTTTTTCTTTTTTTTTTGAGCTAAAAACATTGCAGAAGCAGCTTTTGCTGAACCAAAAATTGAGAGAAGAACCCTGAGAATTAACGTATCACGCTGTTGGCCGAAATTTTGGTTTCCTTATTGGGACAACAAACTATTTCCACCCCAGGAATGACTTCTCTGAGAGATGGTGTTAAATCTGCAGAGCAGGTGGCTGGAGAGACAGTTTGAATATTTGATAGCACGCACCGAGGTGTTTGGATGAACTGGTCATTTCAAAACAAAATCAATAGGCATGCATCTCTAGGGAATAGTAAACAAAGTTGGAGTCATTCCTAATTATTGGGATACAGCTCTGTCATCAGCTCCTTCTCTAGATACTATTATTTATAGAAATAATTATTATGCAGCATTTAAATTCGGGATACGCACGGTTCTTTAATTGGGGGCTGAACTTGTGTTTGGCGATCTGGATTCCTATCCTTACTCATCTGTCTATCATTTATAAAGATTATATATCTGAAACGTGACCTGTACATAATTATAATTAATTAAGTCGCCAGCAGTATGCTGAAAAACTTGCATTTAAATCAGGGGTTGAATAATTAAGGCAATTAGCAGAACTGACTATTTGCAATATGGCTTCTTGCAAATGTGGAATAACTGCTAATCTTCTAGGCAGAGATGGACAGAACACCAGCCTGGTATTTAATTCTGTAAATACAAATTAGGTGAGGTGGTGCAAGTATGGAATTCCTTTTTTTTGTCCAAATTTCCAGAGGTCATAAACCGGGTGAATGACACGTAGCCCAACGGATTATTTCAGGGCACGGTAAGTTCAGGGTGTCCAGATGAATCCTCAAGCTATTAAAAAATTCCCTTCTCTTGGCTTTCATCATTTTTATTTATAATCCTTAATTTGTGTGGTCAGGAGAGTAACAGTCCTCGTTCCTCACCCCGCTCTGCCACCAGTGCTTGTCCCTATGGATTTGTACGAGCTGCAGGCTTCCATGAGCCAGCTCCCTGTCGATTATTTACCCCAGGAGGGGATGGGACGCCCACGCTGGGCAAACTCAGCCCTCCGTCACGGCGGGAGCAGGCACGCCACGTGTGGGAGAAATCCAGAGGAGCTCAGCCAGAGCATGGAGAAACCAGAGGCAGCCTTCCCAGCCCTGCCTGGTGGCATTCCGCTTCCAGGGAGATGGCCTAGATAGGCTTGGCTGCTGGAAGAGCTGGGTGCTGGCATCAGCCCGGGCCTGATGTGCCTGCAGCTGGGGAAAGGCGGGCGGGTGACTCAGGGCAGAGCTCAGTGGGAAGGTATCCAAGGCAGCCGGGCTGGCGGAGCAGAGCTGGCCTGGCTGGCTCCCTCAGGTGCTGATGGATGATGCTATCGGCGTCTTTCCCAATCCAGGAGGCGGGAAAATGTGTCATGATGCCCACGAGCGTCAACTGGGCCTTCAGAGAAAGGGATGGGGACTTGTGAGGGCTGTGGGGACACCGAGGCCTCCTCTCACAGTCCCAGCGCAGGGATGGAGGGGTCTCCGTGGGCTGGGGGTTTGTTCTGGGGTTCTTTCTGGCCTGCTTGCCCCAGCTCCTGCTGCTTTTAGTGCTTCCAGCTTCTCATCTCTCTGTAGCTGAGGCATAGGTTGGATTAGTGAATTTGTGTCGGTGTTGTCAGGTGTGTGTGACACCCACGAGGTGAGCTCTCCATCCAACAGTCTGGATTTTACACACGTTTTTGTTGTCTTTTTAAAGACCTCTTGAGCTTGTGGTACTGGGGACCATGCAACAAGACAAGCTGGTTCAACTATTTCATTGAAAGCTCAATTAAATGATTTCTAGTTTTTCAAATTTTTTTAGTTTTTGTGTTTATACCCCAAGAAAGTTAAGAGAATATTGCCAGATCTTACTCTCAGGAGCACACATGCGTTTTCCAGAACTTGGATAATTGCTCTCTATGTTTTTCCTATGTCTAGGTGTTTTTGTTTGTTTGTGTTTGTGTTTGTTGTTGTTTTTTTCTCAAATCCCATTTGAATGAAGCACTCCAAGACTGTGGCTTGTGTGGAATTTTTGCATGGTTAACACTGGGCATAAGCACCAAACCCATCTCCCTGCCCCAGGGCTTTGCCCAAGCAGCGTTTATGCCTTTAAAGCAAACAGAGTGATTCAATGTCCTGTATGTGACAGGGACAGCTCTTAACAAGTCTGGAGGTATTTTTAGGACTTGATAAAATGACACTTCATAAAACACCAATTGAGCAGCTCGAAAGAGGAAATAAGAGTGGAGAGACTTTGGGAAAACATTACTGTATTTTTAATTATCAGCCCTTTTGATGTTGTCAGCCCATACCCTAAGCAACGGGAATAATTGTTGAACTTCCTTCCTATTTAATGTGGTCATTTTATGGCTCAGAGGCACGGCTTTTGCTCCTGAGTTACCATTTACAGCTGTGGCCAGCCTTGGGGACGGTGTTTTGGGCCACACAGCTGCCCTGGCAGTGGTGTCTGCCAGGTAACAACCTCTGCTCCCAGGGGACAAGGGACAGGAGGAGTGGAAATGGCCTCAAGCTGTTCCAGGGGAGGTTCGGGTTGGACATCTGGAGGAATTTCTCCATGGAAAGGGTGGTCAGGCCTTGGAAGGGGCTGCCTAGAGAGGTTTGGAGTGCCCATCCCTGGAGATGTCCAAGGAAAGACTGGAAACATGAGTTCTTCTCATGGAATCCACTGAAATGTTATCTTTCTGGGAGTGAAATATTCCCACTTATGGTATCGACACACAAATATCCATCTGCTGAGCTGGGAGGGAGGATGAACCCTCTGCTCCTACAGAAACACCTTTCTCAAGGCAAAACAGAATTCCAGTTTTGTGGGGAAAAGATCAGTGCAAATGGGAATAGGATCTCAGGGGGGTTGGAGTACTAAAATGTGCAGAAAGGCACAGGTATAAAATTAAAGCAAGATTTCACCATTTTCTACACTGAATACTCAAGACAGCTGAGTCTGCCTATTCTGAATTGGTGTCTCCACTGAATTTTGCCCATCCACACCAGTTAAAGTTCTGGCCCTGTGGATGAAGCCTAAATGTATTGCTCTTTTTAAAAATTTCATTTTAATAGTCCTGATGTCCCAGGCCAGGCCCCATTCAGCCCTTCAGATAAAGGTATCTTAGGGCAATGTTAGCTCAGATTTTTTTGGCACCACTTACACTCAGAAAGAAAAGAAAGAATTAAAATTCTTTCAGCTGAAACTTTTGCTTCTTTGTGAGTTAAACTTGCAGGAAGACCAGGAAAATATGATGTTCCCTGCTCAGCATGGCAGCTTTCAGGTCACCACAGGGAGACATTATGATACTCAGCAGATTCCCTTCAGGATGTGGATTTTTCCAGTGTGGAAAGGAGCTTGGATAAATCCAGAAGTTTGTTTTCCCTTCCCATTGACCCGAGAACGGATGCTCTGAGGTTCTGACTCCATGTGAAATGCTCAGTCAGGGAGATTCACACTCATCCCCAGAGCTCCATGGAGCCTCAGCAGAAAGGATAAAAGTGCAAGGATGATATTCCTGTGTAAGCAGCTTGCTCAGAGAGGGAATTCACCTCCTGGAAGAAAGCTGGGGAATGGTGGCCTGTAAGAAGGAGTTGTCTGGATACAATTTCCCTCATCCACACATCCATCCTGAAAAAACAGAGATATTCTGGGGTTTCAAAACCAATGGTGCAGATATGACACCCTGCAAAGATCCCAGGAGGGATCTCCTGGGATCTGCCTGGCAGAAGAATTTCCAGGGAACAGAGTGTTGCCTTTTATAGACCCTCTGTGTTCTTCAAGAAGTGTAAAGGGTCTGCAGCAGTGGCAGAACACAGACTCTGACTTAATTTGCAGGAATCATCCCAAAACTAGGAGAGGCCCAGCACCCCAGCAGAGCAATGTTGCTGCCTCAGTTCTCCTTCATGGCCAACAGTGAAGCTCTGGGGTGACAGGAAAACATAAACTGTGAATAAAGGTTGGGAGAAGGTTGTTTTGAGGGAGACTTTCACATTTCTTGCGGCTTTCCCTTTTCCCAGTGATGCAGTGGAAGGTGTCTGGCACAGGAAAACTGTAACCCCCGGAGAATTCCTCCTGATGCCAATAAACTCCAGCGGGAGACCTCACATCCCTGTATTTGTAAACAATCTCAGCACATCTCCTCTTTGGGATCCATCCAAGCTGCACTTCACGCAAATGCTGTTCCATTCCTGCTGCCTCATGCAGTCCATCACACTTTTTCTGTGTTTTGTTTGTTTTTGATTGTCACCAGAGCACTTTTTAGTGAGGCAATTTTTTGCTGTTGTGAAGGCTGGTGAATATTGTGTTGGGGGGGGAAATAAAAGTTGAAGTGGAAATTTTCTAATCAAAGTTGCCATTCTTTGTTGTTTGCAATCTGGTTGAAGACAGTGCAGATGGGTGAGTCAGTGTAAGTGATGCTCTGAAAGAAAGACTCCTTATATAAACACCTGAGTGATCTGAGGAAATTTTCTACATGTATTCATGATAAATGAATTTTTTAAATTCTAATTAAGGGCTTAAAAAATCTTTGGAGACCTTCTTTCAGTGCCACAGTTCTAGAAGAATACATCTTTCAGATCTTCCAGGCAAAGATTTTGGTGTGCTTGGTTGTTTTTTTTTTTTTTTTTTTCCAAATTGGAAACGATTTTAAAGCCGTGTGTAAGCACTCACTTATGCTTAGCTATGTGTAACTGGATTTAGAACAGTAATCCTGGCAATGGTTTTTCTTCCCCTTTAAAATGCGTATTTTCCATTAAGCAGTGTGGCTGATGAGTGTTGCTATTTGTAACGAAGCCTTTTTTTTTCCCAGGTTAGCAGTGAATCACTCCAGGCTGTGACCTTATCTGATCTTGCATGTTCAGGAGGTCTGAGACTAATCAATAATTGGTGAGGTTTCGTCACGGAGCCGTGGGTGCTGCCGGAAGCAGTTTGGTGATTAACTAGTTGACACTCTTGCTCTCAACCATTCATGAAACTCTGTGCCATCGAAGCCCTGGTAGGACTCTTCAGCCTTTTGGAAAGCTGAGATTTTCACGGCTCAGCCTTCATCACTATCCCGTGGTGGTTTTTATGTGGGGCTATTCATCCAGGCAGTCCTGGCAGAATTCCCGTTTTGATAATTGTTTTCTGCCTAGCTTCCTTCCACTTCAATTTAGACTGCTATTCTCCTTTGTTCCCTAACCCAAGGTGTTAAACTGCTGGGGTGATTGCTTCCCAGGCCGGCTCTGGGAATGCTGCCCGGCACAGGGTGGGTGCAACTCTGCTGCCTCTCAACTTTATCAAGTATTTTTTCAGCTTCTCAAAGGGCTCTCTCTGGGAACAACTGATAATGTCCTGTGGAAACATCTGGACAGGGTCAGCTCTTCAGCTTCCTGGGCTGGAAAGACTTCAGCTATTGAGGTGCACAGATGTAGCGTGAGCTGCAGTTTGATGTTTAGATCACAGACAAAACTCGTGCTTTTTCTGTCCTGTAACAGCCCCTGGGAATTATTAGTGTTGGCGTTAAAGTGCTCTGTCAAACACAGAGGGGATGATGTCTGAATGCCTTTCTTGCTTGTTTGTTTTCCAAATGTGTAAAGGCAGCCTGGAAAGCTCCCGGTGTTTGTTGTTGGTGGCATTCCCTGAATGCCTCCATCTCCTTGCTCCTCCTGGAGAAACAGAGCAGATTTAGCAGCTGATCTCCTGCCCCACAGCAGAGAGAACAGAGAGAGCACAGGACAGGGACAGGAGCAGAGAGAGCATCCAGGACATTTCTCTGAGCAGGGAATTGGGAGTTGGAAGGGGGAAAACGCTTGATATTCCTGGTGTTTCTGAGAATCACAGACTCAGTTCCCAAGCAGCGATCCGTGCTGCTGGAATGAGCATTAGGTTTTGGAAATAACTGGAATGAGCATTAGGTTTTGGAAATATCAGTGTTCCACCTCCCCGTGGGTAGAGCAGTCAGGCCACAAAAACATTCTGATGGTTTCTGTGCATCTCAGGAGAGGCCGGTTCCAGTCCCCACTCCTCCTTTCCCGGTTCAGCTGCTGGTTTTGCCTGGGTTGCTTCTTCGCAGCAGGAAAATTCAAAGGGGTAGGAGGAGAAAATGGTTTGCTGGAGCTGGAGCTGCTCAGATAAAGCCAGAGCAAAACAAACTCATCTGGGTGAGATTGGTTTGGGGTGATGTGAGGGGTTTTAATTTCTGTGGGGAAAATAAGAATCCTAAACCCCTGACTGAAGCCTGGGCTGTGGATGTACTTCTCGTCCTGGCTGCAGCTCTGCCAAGTGGAGCTCATCAATGCTTTCCCCATCCAAAATTATCCCTCCTTGAGTCTCCTGAAAGACCTCTTCCTTGGGCAGGGATGGGGATGGGAGGGCTAAACCCAGTTTTGGTCAAAATGAGCAGGTCACCTTGCAGATCACACAGGAGGTCTTTGCTAACTGGAGTCATGGAGTCCTCGAGGAAGGTCTACCTCAACCTCCAAGAGCTTCAATAAGTTTCAGGTTGAGTTTGGTGACCTGAGACTTTGATGCCTGAATTTTCCTTGCAGATAAACTCTGACAGGCAGATTGAAGCTATTTCAGGGGAGGTTTGAGTTGAAGATCAGAGAAAGGCTCTTCCCCCAGAGGCTGCTGGGCACTGCCCAGGCTCCCCAGGGAATGGGCACGGCCCCGAGGCTGCCAGAGCTCCAGGAGCGTTTGGACAGCGCTGCCAGGGATGCCCAGGCTGGGATTGGTGGGGTGTCTGTGCAGGGCCAGGAGTTGCTCTGAATGATCCTTGTGGGTCCCTTCCCACTCAGGATATTCCATGATTCCATGATCCATACTGTGGCCAGCCCCTTGCTGGCTGTGCTGGGTGGATTTACAGGGCCGTCCTGCTGGGCCTGTCTGGGCACACGTTGTTTCTGTGGGGCATCGTCACCTGGAGAGTCCCAATGGAAATTTTTGTCCCTGTGTCCTGTGTACCACATAAACACATGGGGACAAATAGACCTTGCCCAGGAGAGCTGTAAATAATGAAGCTAGAGAAAGGTCAAGGCTTGTGTTGTGTCTAGGTAGGAAACTGAGGCCAAGTGGGTGAGGAATGAGCCTCGACCTCCCTCCAGTACCCTACAGAAGCCCTCCATCATTGCTACCCCAAATCTGAAAATGATCAAATCCCTGAACCGGTCACCAGCACTCAGGGCCAGTTATTTCCTGGTCCGAAATCTCCTGTAGTTTTAAGTCATGGCTTTATTTTTAGATCAACACCACCTCAGCCATAATTACACTTGTACCAATCAAGTGTGTGGCAATGCTCATGGGTCTCTGAGTAGTGTAGGGATTAATTTGCGGGGTTGGAAAAGGCGGAATGGCAGGTGTTGCACAGGGAGCTGGCACTGAGGTTTCACCTACTCCATAAAGCTCCTCAAAGGTGATGTCCCAAGAGAAGAGAGCAGCAACAGCAGGCACTTGGTTCAGGGTCCTTTTTCACCCTCTCCTTTCAAAGGGATCCTCCAGCCCTGAGCATATCTTAGCCCTAAGTCATGCCAGGGAGCACATTTTTAGTGCTGCTTTATTAGAGAGTCAGAGGCATTTGTGGGGTTGGTGTGGGAGTACAAAATTGTTTTCTGATGAGGAACTGAGTCGAGGTTTGTTGGCATCTCATGTAGTGGCTGTTTATGTGTAAACTTGAAACCAAACCAAGCAAAAGGAGTGAAACCATCCAAAGCCTAAAATGTCATCTGGCAGCGAGGAAAGGCTGCAAATTCCAGATTAGGGGAGGCCAGAACCAGCTGGCTGCTGTTCATGCTGAAGTGAGTGCTCACCAGACATTCCAAAGCTGGCCATAAAGCCTTTCTAAGCTCACTCTGGTCACTGCTACTCATTTCAGGATCACTAGCAAGCATGAAGGGTGCTTCTGTTTAGCTGTGGGAAAAGAGGGCAGGGAAAACAGCACAAAGTCCATAGTTTTAGTGTCCTTTCTCCTGTGGTTCACAGCACAGATCTGAGTCCAGCTCCATCTGGAGCCAGCTCTAAGGGTTTTGCTGGTTTTCAGCAGGACTAGGGTGAAACCCAAGTGTAATGACAAGTCCCAAAGGCTGTAATAAAGCCATGCTCCCTGAGAAAAGAGTTGTGGTGGTTTAAGAGGTCCCTGCCTCTCCCATCCCTCGGACAGAGGCTCCATCTCCCAAAATGGGGCCAGCAGAAGGGAATGTGGGATTGTGCTCTGCTTCACAACCTTCACATAACCCCTCTTTCCTGGGAAACAAGCCCATTTGGAGCTGCAGGCTGTGGCCATCTCCAGCAGGAGATGGGGCGATAAGAAACCCACAGCACCCGGGCTTGTCAGAGCCCATTCTGGAGCCTGTCACTACCCACTGCTCCCTTCATTGAAAGCAGTTGTGCCTATTGCATGTCTCCATACTTCAAAAAATCAGACCTGGGACACAATGGATGGGGCTTGTTGCTCAGGAAGTGTTCCTTTTTTTACATTAAAACACAGGAGGAGGCTTTGTTGCCGCTGCAGCAGCAATATCCTGACACGCTCGCTGCGCTGATGGCGAAGGAAGTTTCATTCTGAATATAGCTAATCTCACACAAAAAACTTAACCCTCTGAGGCCTGGAAGCAGCCACCACATGTGGAATTGTCTCAGCTGTCATGTGGAAGGATGAGTGTTAAGAGCCACCCTTGAGAGATTATCACTAAACTGAATCTTACGCAACGTTGGACTCGGAGGGATCGGTGTTCGCACATCTGTGGTTTCAGTGACCTTGACAGAGTTGTTTCCTAGTTGAAGTAAAATCAGAAGTGCAACAAGCAAATGTGTTTTTGCACTGTACTGCAGGCAGATTAGTGATGTCATGGCCTGTGTACTGTAGCTCTGTCTCCTTTAATGTCTTTTTTTTTTTTAATCTTGATGCTGAGGTAGCTTAGAATTTCTTCAGCCGAAGAACTCACAGCTCTTGGCGTCCTGCCCCACAACATTTACGTGGAGCTCTTGCAACCTTCTGTGACATCAGTTTTACTTCTGAGGGTGTAATTGATCTTACCCAGTCTCAAACATGCTCATTATAACATTCATTGTGGTTCTTTTCCGACACTGGTACGTGCCCATCTCGGGACATCTGTGCAATATCCAGCTCCATATACTTTCTTTATTTGTGTGGGGGTTATTTTTCTAGGAGTTATGGGGTTTTTTTGATCCTCACAAAGTATGGAGCCCAGGGCAAAGAAGTTTAAAAAAAGTGGGGAAAAATATTAAGGAAGAGCTGTAGGCTGTGTTGTCTTTGTGAACTTAGCAGACTGAGTAGGTTTTCATGTATTTCTTCTTTTCTAGTGATGCTGGTACCAGATGGCTGATTTACAAGTCAAAAACTTCAAGCATCCAGTAGTTCAGCCTCTTACTTCCAGAAGCCCTTGATGGATTATGCTAATGTGTCCCATGGAAATTCTCTTCAGATGAGGGACTGTGGGGTGGAGGCACTGGGAGATCTGTCTTGGTGCTCATGTAAGAGCTCTGCTGTGGGTCCCATCCCAGTCCTTGGAAGTCCAGCACCCAGGGAAACCCTGAGGAGGTGGGTGGAATATGTAGCAGACTATATATAGCAAAATACAATCATTTTGCTGTTGGTTTAGGGTGGGTGCTCATAAAGGAAGAGGGGATTTTCCTCCACTTCTCTCCAGGAATTTGAGACACAGTTTCATTTTTCTTACAGTTAAGCACATTCAGTAAATAGCATAAACATCACAACTGAAGTAATACCTCATCAAACGCTGTGAAAAGGATGAAGACATTTAGATGACACATAAATACACTGAGTTTTCAGCCACGGTATACAGCGAACTACTTTCAATGGAAAATCAAGGCTTTCAAAGCAATTCATTTAACATTTCCATTTTAGCACTTCCTCAAAGTCAATTGCAGAAGAGAACATGCAGCTCAGTTTGCTTCTTCAAACCATGACACAAAATAGTCCAGAACTTCTGCTCTGAAGCAACAAAATCCCTCCAGGATAAAAATGCAAATTTTTTGTCCTATCACCGATGACACGGCTTAAGGGCTTTTCCAGCTTGCTGTCAAAGAAAGGATATGTCTTCATTGCTGATTAAATGCACTGCAATTAACTGATGTTTCGTTTGGTTTGATATTCTCCCCTCCCAAGTTATGTTCATGTGGATAAATAGTGTGGATAAAAGCAGCCCCCCCTTGAAAGGAAATGTGGGCACTTGCGTACAGGCTGGTCCTGCACTCAAGGGTGGCTGTGCTGAGGATGTTGAGAGGCTCATCCTGAGGGTCTCTGCAGCAATTTGACTCATTTTCTGAATTTTTACAGTGGTATTATCTCAGCACACAGGGGAGCTGGGGGAAGTCATTAATCATGGAATCATAGAATCACAAAATGGTTTGGGTTGGAAGGGACTTTAAAGCCCATCCAGTGCCACCCCTGCCATGGGCAGGGACACCTCCCACTGTCCCAGGCTGCTCCAAGCCCCAATGTCCAGCCTGGCCTTGGGCACTGCCAGGGATCCAGGGGCAGCCCCAGCTGCTCTGGGCACCCTGTGCCAGGGCCTGCCCACCCTGCCAGGGAGCAATTCCTGCCCAATCTCCTATCCAGCCCTGCCCTCTGGCACTGGGAAGCCATTCCCTGGCTCCTGGCCCTCCATGCCTTGGGAATTGTCTCTCTCCAGCTTTCCTGCAGCTCCTTCAGGCCCTGCAAGGCCACACTGAGCTCAGCCCAAAGCTTCTCCTCTCCAGGCTGAACAATGCCAGCTCTCGCAGCCTTTCCTCCCAGCAGAGCTGCTCCATCCCTCTGCTCATCCTGGTGCCTCCTCTGGCCTCTCTCCAGCAGCTCCATGACCAGCTGTAACTTAAACCAAGAAGAAATTGCCCTGTGAGCAATTGAGATTGTGTTAGATAAAACTTTAGCCTGTGATTCTTTTGGCTAAGATTGGTTTAAAAGGTACAAAATGCAAGTGGAGTTCTTCATATCTCAATGAGCCTCAACCAAAAGGCACCATTCAGGCTCCATGTTCTGCAGCAAGGACAATCCTTGAGTATTTCTTTCCAAACTAATTACTTTTGTCTTGTTTATTAATTGCTTCACTGGAATTCCCTTTATAATCAGATTTTAGGGCAGTAATAGTACTGAGAAAAAGCCAACATAAGCAACCTCCTGTCCTGTCCTTTACAAATAAAAATTAAAAATAAAGCTCACCAATAACAGTTTGGTAAGGGGCTAATGGGACGCAGGACTTGGCATGCTGGAACAGCAACTGGAATGAAGATATTATCATAAAAATCCCTAAATCTTGACTTCATTAAAACCTATTTAATAGGATCGACATTTTTTCCTGGCCAAAATTTCTAAAGTTATGTAATAAGCCCTGTGTGCCTTCTCCTCCAGGGTTATTTCCACACTCTATTAACAGGCTATAGCAGGTTTTTAAAATATGCAGCATGGTGTGGTGTGTACCTGGGAAGAAGGAACAGAAAGTTCTTTTAGAGATTGTATGTACATATGTCTGTAGGCTGCATGAGCTTGCCTAAACAATTCACACCATTATCAAGAGGATCTTGGCAAAAACAAGAGAAAAAGAGATTCAGTGGGTTACATAACAGGCACATATCTCTTTCCTTCTTGAGCAATGGCTGCTTCCACTTAACAAATGGTATTTGAGGCATCCCATAAAAACTGCTAACAAAATCAATTCCCATGGCCTCTTCAGGAATGGAATTGGTTGTGTGTGGGATGGTGAGATGCTGGCTTCAGTTGTTTAATCTTCTGGGTAATCCCAGATATTCACGTTCCTGGAGATTTCAAAATTTGTGCCTTTAAATATTTAGTTGCAAAAGGTGGATACAGAAAGCGTTAAGTCAGGAGGAAAAGTGGAAGGACAAATAGTATTCATTTTTTCCAGGCTGAGACAGATCTGTGCTGTAACTTTTGGGAGCAATCCACCTGGAAGTCCCCCCACACGCTCCTGACCATGCACAAATCTGTATTTCTGGATGTATGTGGGTATTTCAGAATTTTGGGCTGGTCAGATGATCAGACCTTCTCCCAGGGTGGGTGGGTGGAGGTGGGGATGACAATGTTCCAGCCTGACCATTTTCCCCAGGGCGCTGAACTCGCTCTGGGAAGTTTTTGCCACTTTTACCTTTACCCTCAGATGCAGCAAACCCAAGATTCTTGGTAAAAATTATAGAATTGGAAAGAAATTGCCTGAATGCGCACAGAAATTCTTCACTGAGGGGACCAAAGGGTGTTTATGACTCCAATTCCTGAGTGCTGAATGTTTTGACCAAAGCATTTGGTGCCTTGTAGAAGAGAAGCCCCACTGCAAGGGGACAAAAGGCAGCCACTTGCCTGTCCCAAATCTGAGCAGAGACACCCAGAGCAGGGTGCAAGAAGGGACAGCCACATCCTCACGTTTCCTCCGGCGCATCCTCCCCACTCCTGGCAGTCCCTGCACGGGGACTTCCTGGCCCAGAGGCCGTATTTGTGTTTTATAGCTCACTGTGGACTTTTCCACCAACTGGGCTAAGCTTTCCAGTTGTATTTCTGGCTCCCGTGACATCCGATGGTAGCAGATCCCACAGTGTGCATTGTGAAAAGTGTGTGTGTGTGTGTGTGTGTGTGTGTTTTAACCTATTTCCTCTTCTCTCCACACCTTGCAGAGTGAGAAACAAAGGAGAAACATCCTGTTTCTGCCTCTTCCCAACCACTCAGGCAGTCATGCTGCCACACTCGAATTACTCATGTTGTGTTTTGTGCAAACCAAGGGCTTCCCATCTCCTGAGAGCTATTTTTACCCCATTTGCATACAAGCTGAACTTCTCCAGTTCTCCTGTTGCAAAATCAAAGTTGTGAGTGCATTTATATTAGTATAATTTATATTTACATAGATACTATTAGTTGGCATATATATTAATATATAGCATAGAGTACAAAATCTATAACATATATATGGCACACAATATAACATATATAAAAAATATAATATAAAAATATATCAATTAACATTTCTGATATTAATTATTTACATTAACATGCCCTGTTTTGTATTACCACAGTAGCTGTGCTACTTCTCAGTGGAGCTGTGCTTTTTTTTTGGTCTGTGCCATTTTTTGCCCCTGAAAACGTAAATTCTCTCTGCTCCTTTAAGCACCATCTCGAAATAACAGCTCTGAAAAATGCAAGGCAGGCTTGAAGGGAGTCTCTCTTTTATGTGCTGAGTTAGCTCCTCTCCAGCCAAGACAAGAAAGCTCTGGGAGCAAAGTGCTTTGTCCAGAGGGGAAGAAGTCTCTTCTATCCCTTTCCCACAGTTAAGCCACAGCTTTTGTTGAGTTATGAGTGAAGCCACTTACATAATCTATGGTCAGAAAGCTGAGCTGGCATGTTTTTGGGTGACTGGAAGTTGAATAAAGAGAAAAATATTGAAATTTCCCAGCTGACCCCAAAACAAAAACCTCCCATTAGGTTGGCACTTACTGCACATCTACTGTGTAATTTGGTTTTGTACTGACTGCTTACACTGAGATTATCTTTGTGTAGCTGTCAGTCATCTGCAGATGGGTTTCCTCCTAGAAGATGCATCAGTGTCACAGCTCTCACGTCTGGAAATACATACTGTAAAATCATGGAATGGTTTGGGTTGGAAGAGACCTTAAACCCACCCAGTGCCACCCCTGCCATGGGCAGGGACACCTCCCACTGTCCCAGGCTGCTCCAAGCCCCAATGTCCAGCCTGGCCTTGGACACTGCCAGGGATCCAGGGGCAGCCACAGCTGCTCTGGGCACCCAGGGAACAATTTCTTGATATATCTAATCTAAATTTCCCCTATTTCAGTCTGAAGCTGTTCCCCCTTGTTATGTCACTCCAACTCCTGATGAATTGTCCCTCTCCAGCTTCCCTGTAGCCCCTTCAGACCCTGGAAGATGCTGTGACGTCTCCACACAACCTTCTCTTCTCCAGGGTGAATATCCCCGGCTCTCCCAGCCTGTCTCCTTATGGGAGGTGCTCCAGTTCCCTTATCAATTTTGGAACTGCTCCATCAGTTCCATGTGCTTCTTGTGTTGGGGACACCAGAATTTCATGCCATGTTCCAGGTTGGGGTCTAACCAGAGGAATGTCTCACATCCCCAAATGCCTTTTCTAAGCTCTCCACAGAGACTTGTTCTGCCTCCTTCCCTCTGACACCCCAGTTTTGCTCTTCCTGTGTTTTAGAGGAGCTTTGCTTCACTTTGCTGGTTGTGAACTAGTGGGTATTTATGTATTTATTTATTTAGTTATTTATTTATTTTTATTTTCTCCTCATGCCTAACAGTTCTCAAGGAACTTTTCAGGATGTATGTTCTAGATCATAATTTTGGTCTCCTGTGTAAATTGTGATGAGCCAGCACCTTCCTGAGCTCCTGGCCAGGTCTGGAAGCAACCCCTGGGTCAGCCAGTGCATCTGTGTGGGATGGGCAGGATGAGCTGCACCCTGCAGGACGCCCAGCAAGCGTTACCCAGCTTTTCTCCGTTTCAGAGAGATGGGATGCAGGAACCTCCTGCCTGCTCATGAGCTGCCCTCAGCAGCACCTCAGTGAATTCCCCCAAAAGGCCACCAAAGTCTGGCACTGTGTGATTTTTGTACAAACACAGTGAAAGCTTTTGGTTTGTGTAAGTGAAGACTTCTGTCACAACTGCAAGAAAAACCAGGAGAACAACTTCAGTGTTCGTTCAGAGGCTTGTGTGGGACCATTCCCAGGCTATAAATTGACCTATTCCTTGGGAAAATTTGCTTTGAAAAAGCCTTCAGTTGCAAGTTTTCCACCATGCTGTTGGACATCTCAGCACACCAATGTCCTGACTGTGTGTGCAGCGCATTAACCTAACAAAAAGGTGCAAACCTCATTTCCTTACTGGCTGAAATTTGGAAGCCAGTAAGCTGTTTTAATGGAGCATCACCTAATTCACTGTTACCCTCCACGTGAACCTTTGCCATCATTCTTTCTCTCCTCCTCTCCTTTCTCTTTCCCTCCCCCATCCCCAAACTCCCTTATTTGCAATTATAGTCTTTTTTAGCGAGGAGCAATGGCTTTTTAATTTTCCACCAGAAATGGAAGTGTGCAATTATTATGCAAAGCAGCTATCTTTTAATTCCCCAAAATTTCCGGTGTACACTGTAATCAGTCATTTTCTACTGTACGTTTTACTGTCTGAAATTGTAAGCCTGGAACATTAGAAAACTATAATAAATAATTCAGTGATTTCCTTTCAGCTTCATATTCTACTTTGCTGAATATGTTTGGAGGTGTAAATATCTCTCTGGAGGGGGATAATTTTAAGTTTAGTTTTCTAATTTGATTAAGGAAGCGGCGCCTGCCTGTTCCCTCCACAGGCAGGAGTATGAGTGCACCAGGGAGATATTTAGATATCTGTGTAGGTGTGTTTAATATGTTCCTTCTAATTGTATTTCCTTTTCACTAAATAAGAAAAGTTGTAATGCAATGGGATTAATCCTCCCGTATCCCCCACCTCCTTTTTTCCTGGTTTGATTGTCTTGTTCTTCACAGACAAAATCCCAGAATCCCTGAGGTTGGAAAAAATCTCGACTGAGACCAAGCTGTTCCCGATGCCCACCTCGTCCCCAGCCCAGAGCACTGAGTGCCACCTCCAGCCCTTCCTGGGACACCTCCAGGGATGGGCACTCCAAACCTCCCTGGGCAGCCCCTGCCAAGGCCTGACCTCCCTTTCCATGGGGAAATTCCTGCTGCTGTCCAACCTCCCCTAGTGCAAAACATGTACAGTCTGTTCTCTCCATCTCATAGATAAAGGAGGGACCATCTTACATGAACAAGACTTTAAAGAACAAGACTTTAAAGCCTTCAGTTTCCATATGGAGTTGTGGCTAGCAGTGCTCTGTAACAAAAGAACAGATTTCACTTAGCAACTCTGGGAAAATATTTCAACATATTTTGCAGAGGTGAATGTGATAATTCATTTGTACAAAATGGCCATGTGGTATGTTAGAGGAGAGAGAAAAGAGTGCAGAGCTACACAGAAGTACAGGCGGCCTTAAAATGGTGATTTTTTTTTTGGCTTATGTAAGCTGAGGGTTCTTGTGTTTGTTTTCAAAATGTGTGAGATGAATTTGCTTTATCTTTTCAAGCTATTCCTTAAGACCAGGAGAGCTCTAATTGTGGCCTTCCAGGACCTGAAGGGAGTCTGCAAGAAGCTGGAGAGGGAATATTTACAAGGGCTGGAGTGGCTGGACAAGGGGGAATGTATTTCAGCTGAAATAGAGAAGGTTTGGATTGGATATTAGGAAGAAATTCTAGGAGAAATGGTGAGGCCCTGGCACAGGGTGCCCAGAGCAGCTGGGGCTGCCCCTGGATCCCTGGCAGTGCCCAAGGCCAGGCTGGACATTGGGGCTTGGAGCAGCCTGGGACAGTGGGAGGTGTCCCTGCCCATGGCAGGGGTGGCACTGGATGGGTTTAAGTTCCCTTCCAACCCAAACCATTCCGTGATTCTTGCATTCTATGGAAAAAAAAAAAAGTAAAGAAAACCTAAATTAGAGCATTTTGGAAAATGCTCCAGTACTACTGCAGGTTGAATATCTTTTTCTTATAAATCACTAGATATCATAGTGCTTTTTTGGACCCTCCACAGGCTGTAGGGTGCTGTTTCCAGCCCTTTCATTCCCTTAGCAGGTGTGGGTGTGCTGTGGCATTATTTAAAATTAAATCCCTCTGAGTGCCCTTGGTGAGGAACCGGGGCCTGCTTGAGGTGTGCTGCAAGCATCCTTGTCAGGAGCTGCTGAATCCAGGGAAGCTTCTGAATCCAGGGGACTTCAGCTCAGTGTCTGGACACCACTGGAGTCTAAGAGGGAGTTAAAGGCAAAGAGTGGGGCAGTGCTTGGTGCAGGGGGCACCGAGAAATTTTAAATCAGTTTGAGGGATCAGATCCTATCTGAGTGAGGGAGGGTGTAGAGGTGTGGAGGAAGGTTATTACTGCCCACGAGGCTTAGGTGGGTTTAAATTCTTTGTGATGCCAGCCCTTTGCCAAGGTTTGGGTCACTCCACAGCTTTTGGCAGGTTCCTGAAAGCAGCCTGTGCTCTGAGGGAGGGAACTCCCTTCAAGGCCTCACCCATCCTCTCCCCTTTCACCAACCTTTGCCCCTCTTGGTTCTGCACAGCACCAAAACCAGACTGCAAAAGCACCATGAAAAAATGCAACTGGAGCATTCTTGGCATGACATGGCATGTGGGAGCAGAGAGATGGGGAGCTCGATAGGCTTCCAGACGTGTTCTGCAGACTGAAGAAGTGCAAGCAGTTGGATAAGCATCTGAACTTTTGTGTGTTTATCTGAACTGAACTCGAACTCCCAGGCACTTCAGGGTTTGCCCAGCAATGGCTAATAATTACTAGAAAGCTTTATAAAATTGGAAAGTAATCTCAATAATGATTTAATCCACAAAAGGACATAAGCAAACCCCCTCATTTAAACTGTGCTGGCACAGGAGTTTGAAGCAGACATTTCTCTCAGCAGATAGTCAAGAAAAACCTTTGAAAAAACCAAAGTATTACAAATTCTCCTCTGCTTTAAAAACTGTTGGGAAACTGCAGCTAGAAAAAAAACAAAAGAGAGAATTTGATAAACACAGAGGTGACAGATCTGATTCCAGTCCTTTGTAAGTCAACAGCATAACTATGGAGTTACCTGTTGGAGTGATGTGAAGCCAGAATGGGATCAGACTGTGCCAGACACTTCTTAAGGTGGAGTTACATTATCAAAACATGGGCAGTCAGTGGAGGCTCATTACCGTGAAAAATGTGTTTAGGATCCCGTCTGGGAATGATATGGTCGGCTTTCCTCAGTAAAATGCATTCTTTAATTAAATAAATTAAGCCTCTCTGGTTATGCAGGCTTAGTTGTCATTTACTACCTCTTTAGTGATGTTAAACTTTAACGTGATAAGAGCGTGGTGAGCAGAGAGAGCAGTTTCCACCCACAAGGATAAACATTGATCTGGGTGATAAAGAAGAACAAACATTCTGATGAAGTGGTAGGAAAGAAACTGAACCTGATATGGGAGGGTTGTTTGGGCAGTAAAAGAAAGTTAGTCTTTCAACTCAGAACAGGGAAGGGCAAGGGGATGGCTTATCAAAAAGTTGTTAACAGGATAATAAAGTTTCTGCCTTCAAGTTGTAATATTTGCCTGTACACAAACAAAGAGATGATGACCAGGGTGAAGTTCTGGTGGCAGTGGAAGAAGTGGCAGCTCTGCTGCTGACTGGAGGAGGGGCAGGTGTTCATAGCTGGAGGGCTGTGCAGGGGCTCTGATGCTCTGGGCAGGTCTCCTGCAAGCAAAATTGCTTCTTTAAGTCCCTCCTTGGCCAATGTCTGCTTGGAACTAAGCCTGCACTTCTCTGCTCCACTGAACCTGAGGCTGATGATTAGTCTGACACTTTAGAAAGGTTTGAATTTCTAAGGCACAACAAGCCCTTTTGAAGAAAAAAATTAACTGAACTTGCCTCTTCTGACGTGTATTTCCTCACCTATTAGGAGCAGGTTTCTGCTGGGCCTCCTTTGCTTTGCTGAGCTTCACATGAGAGAGCTTGGCTGGGGCTGGGAGCAGGGAGGGTGACATGTCCTACAAGCCAGGGTCATGTCCCTTGTCACATGTCATGGCCAGACAACACTAATTTCTGGGAGGTGAAGGCAAATGAAGGCCTTGATTTACAAGAGCCTCTAGTGACAGCACAAGAGGGCAATGGGTTCAAACTGACAGACAGCAGGGTTAGATTGGATATTAGGAAGAAATTCCTCCCCACTTGAGGGTGGGCAGGCCCTGGCACAGGGTGCCCAGAGCAGCTGGGGCTGCCCCTGGATCCCTGGCAGTGCCCAAGGCCAGGCTGGACATTGGGGCTTGGAGCAGCCTGGGACAGTGGAAGGTGTCCCTGCCCGTGGCAGGGGTGGGAGTGGACAATTTTTAAGGTCCCTTCCAACCCAACCCATTTTGTGCCTCTATACTTCTGTGACTTAGAGCCCCTTCCAGGTGGGTCTGTGGATTAGATTCCTGGGCCAGAACCAGCAAGTGTGATTTGTACTCTCAAAAGGAGTTAAACACCCACCACACCTTCTGTACTGAGGCACACGGATGCTTGGACACACACACAGATGGGATGGACAGGAGTAGGAAGGGATTACTGTCACCAGAAGCAGTGTCCTTGATATCTGTGTCACAGTTAGTCACCCAGGCTCCACCTGCACTCAGTGGGGAGGTTCAGACACCTGCAGGACATGATTCACCTCCTTCTACTGCAGATATGGACCAGGGCAGATGAAGCACCTTCCGCTCCCTGCTGTCCCCTGGCAGTGAGTGGGGCCTGGGTGATGCTCTCTGTGCAGGTATCTCACCTGCTGGCACACACAGGTAGGCCACAGGAAATCCCTGCCTTTGTTCTGCCTTCCCAGTCACTTAGGAAATGTACAGCACACTTGTAGGGCCAAATAAACAAAGCTCTGATGGGGCATTTTCCAAGTGTAAGTTCTCTGATCTCCTCATGTCTTATTGTGTGGTTTTCTAACCATAACCATCACATTTCCTAATCATTCTCTCTCATCCAATCTTTGCTGTACAGTGTGTGTGACAGTGACAAGCCACTAGACATGATGCCCACAGCTTTTTTTGGTACAGGTCCCCTAAGAGGGGGTTACATGGTCCCATTCCCACAATATTTTAGACCTCATATGCCTTAATACATTTTCCTTTAATGTCTAATCCTAACATGTTAATGTTGTCTCCTCTGCCTCCTGACTTTTAGGAAGGACCTAGGGAGGACAATACTTTTGGAATAGCTCTGAGCTGTTCCCAGCAGCTCCATTTGATTTGTTTCCCTTCCCCCCTTATATGAGCAGTTACAAGTCTGTGGGGGAGGCAGGAAAGCTCCAGCTCCTCTGACCTTTGCCTGTTAACTTGTGCCTCCTCCACATGATGTGGAGAGGTTTTCCAGCTCAGTGCAGCTACCAAGAGCTTTCTGACAGTCAATAAATCACACCACAGCCTCTTATCTTGATTGGAGCTTCTGCTGGTTACTGTCAGATTCTTATTGCAAATATTTAATGTTGCTATTGCATTAAAAGAGGTTTTAGTCACTGCCATATGTGACTAGAGGGCAAGGCTGGGGGCACTTTTATGCCTTTTAAATGAATTTGTGTGGGGATAATAATACATGTGCATTCCAGAAGAGTGTTTCCTTCCTGAAGGTGATGAATGGAAGAGGGAAATGATGGTTTGGAATCAGTAGGTCTCTGTATGGCAAACAAGCTAAGCAGTATTTGGCTTTGATGGGATTACCTGGAAGAGTTTATCTGTGATGGAAGGTGTGTCTCCTGCCAGTTTTGAAATGAAGAACTTTTTTCATACCCATTCAAAAGTCAGACAAAAAGGTACAGAATAAAATGATCACTTCTCATTCCACTTCTGACTCTGCCTAGGTGAGTCTCGTTCTTTCTTAATCTTTCAAGTTTCTGTCCCTGGAGGGAGGGTCCCTTTGAAGAAGAGTAAGAATTGTGATCATTCTATTCACCCTTTTCAAAAGGAAACACCTTTGAATTTTCCTCTGCCTCCTTCTATCTAGATTGCCTCCAGTAAGTTTTTTTCCCTGGCTTTCCTGGGATGTCCTCAGTGGTCAACCTGACACGTGAACCTTTCCTGACAACTCCAAGACAGGGGGGAGAGCAGTGTGAGGCCTCAGTGCCCTCTCCCGTGGTGGGAGGGGTTTCATGGAATCATGGAATTCTTTGGGTTGGAAGGGACCTGAAAGATCATCTCATTCCAACACTGCCATGGGCAGGGACACCTCCCACTGTCCCAGGCTGCTCCAAGCCCCAATGTCCAACCTGGTCTTGGACACTGCCAGGGATCCAGGGGCAGCCCCAGCTGCTCTGGGCACCCTGTGCCAGTGTTTCCAGGTTTGTCTCTCCAGGAGATAGAATGGCCGTGAGGGCACTTTGGAAATGTCTCACCTCTGTCCCTGCTGCCAGCAGGAGCATCAGAGTGAAGACTGAAGTAGGAACAAGATTGTCAAATCCAGGCTTGCTTAGAGCCCTCCTGTGGGATTAGTGACCTCTATCTGGAATGAGAAGGGATCATAATCTATGATTAAAGAGCCTTTGGGCCAGGAGAGCTGAGCTGGTGTGTCAGGGGAGGCAGGGCTCTGTCCCAGGCTGTGCTGACCCACACGGTCTGTGAGGGGCTCAGCTGGGTTCGGTTCTATTTGTGTTGCCAAAATGTGAAAGGCAAAGACCCTCAAACAGCCACCAGATTTATCTGCCAGGGGATCAAGCCCATCCATTCACACTGGGATTGCATCCTCTGTCAGTCCCTCAGTCTTCATTTGGCACCAGGCTGCTGATCCAGCATGAAGTTTGCCGTCTTCCCCGCTGTCCAGGACCACATACAGCTTTCCCACACACAAACTTTTTAATTAGAGGTCTGTCATTTTTTCACCCCAGACAACTTGAATGACTTTGTCTTGGCCTCCTTCACACTTTCAGTGCTCCGCCAGAAAGCAGCTCTTGGGAGCAGTCTCTGCTCCCCACCACGGCCACCTACTTGTTCCCTTTTGGTTTCTCAGCAAGCTTTATCTTTCCATTTTTGCTTCTAATTTATCGACATTGAGAGCCTGCCTGACTTTGGCAGCCTTTCCTGTAATGAGGCAGCTCACGAAAAGCTGTGTCACAACCTGGCTTGTTCTTGTCAGTGGCTTTTATCTTCCCTCTGCAGTCACTGCTGTAGCACCACTTTTGATTTCTGCTGTAGTTATTCTCGCTGCTTTTAGCTGAGGCTGCTTTCTCTGTTAGCTGGAAGATGATTTAGTTCTGCTGAAGCCTGGCAATGATGGTACATAATAGCAGCATGTATTTTTTAATCTAGATTCGGTTTCTATGTTTTACAGCACCAGGGAGAGTTTGGTTTTGTGTCTGAGGTGCCACTAAAAGATGTGTACGATTTCCTGAGTGTTGATGACTTCAGTGAATTATCCCAGCTCTGTTTTAGAGCTGTTGCTTAGGGAGTTTTAGTATTTTAGTATTTATGTACAAAGCTAGCCAAAAACCAGTCTTCTTTCCTAATCCACAAAAAAAAAATCATTCTAAAGTTGGATTTGCATCTAGAGTGGGCAGAATTGATCCTTCTCCCTCTCTGAAATCTCTGACAAATCAGTGAAAAAGGTGCCACATGCAGCTGCAGTGCAAGGATGGCACTTTGGCAAAGCTGCTCAGCATTGCCAGGACTTCAGGGAGTCCTCAACCATCAAAGAATCCTTGTTCCCCGTGGCCATGGAGCTCTGTAGTTTTAAAGAATCCCAATGCTGAGGAGGACAGGCCAGGAATTGTGATGCTGATGAAAACCCTTTGAACCAGAGCCTGAGTGAACACAGGGTGTTTCAGGCTGAGCAAACCAGTGTTTTCCTGAGGGTCTCTGTGCATTGTGGCACCTCCCTGGAACCCTAAGGGTGAATTGGGCCCTGCTTGGGGGTGCAATTCTGTGCTAACACTGCACTCCAGACAGATGTGGCGAAATAAAGCCTGAGGAAATTTATATCTTGAAGCTTGTCACATCATGAGCTCCTGAACCCCCTAGGCTGCCTGATTTTGAGGCAGTTCAGTGCTGGGCGTGTTCTGCACTGCACTGGAATGAAGCACCAGGGATCTGGGGGCTGTCTGGGGGCATCTTCTGAGGCTTTATAGACTCTGTTTCACAAGTGGGCCTGTGGAGTGAGTCCATTGCAACAGTTTTTTTGGTGATGGTTGAACATCACGCGCTCGCTTCAGCTCCAGGCAGGGTGACCCTGCTGTCCCTGGGCTCTCCCAGCATCTTCCCAGTGCTCTCTGCAGAAGGAATGCTGCTCCCTGCCTGGAACAGGCAGAAGGGCCCTTTGACAAACTTGAGGCTTGTCAGGATCATTTACTGAGCAGATAACTGGAGTTTGCTTCATTGACTCTGATCTGAGCTCTGCACGGGGAGGGAGCTTGGCCTGAGCAGAGAGGAAAACAACTCAGAGGAAACAGCACTGAAGCATTTTAAGAGGAAACTCTGTTGAGGTTGTTATTCCATTTTATACCGCAGCACGTAGATTATCCTGAGCTGTAAGTTGTGGTAAGAGGAGGAAGGCAATGACCAAATCCGGGAAAAGAAATTACTTTTTTGTATTGCTGATAAGCCAAAATTAGCAAGTGATAGTGGGTCTGAAAAAGCAAGATCTGGGGCTCCTCTTGTCAGCACTTACAGAGCAGCCTGGCAGGGTGAACCCAGTGATCTCACCTGGGGGCAGATCCTGCTCCTGCCAGCACTGAGAACATGGGGAACCCTTCAGGGAAGATCTGCCAGGTGAGCAGGCTTGGCTGACAGAGCAAACCTTGGTTTAGTTCTATGGTCATAGAATCACAGGCTGGAAGGGGCCACATATCCTTAAATATTCTCATTGCAGTCCTAGCAAATGGAAGTCACCATCCCTGGAAGGGCTCCAGAAATGTGGGGATGTGGCACTTGAGGACGTGGTTTAATGGTGAACGTGGTGGTGCTGGGTTGAGGGCTGGACTTGATGATAGGAAAAGTCTTTCCCAACCTTAAAAATTCTGTGATTCTGTGGAATGGGCCAGAGCCCTGTGTGACTCCCCCTTATGGGCTCCCATTGTCATCAGATCACTGCTAGGAAAGAGAAAATATGTGGCAGAGAAATGAAGGAGATGGAGAAAATCGGTCAAAGGTTAGACTCAATAACCTTGGAGGCCTTTTCCAGCCTAAATGATTCTGGGGTTCTGTGAAAAGAGTCAAAAAAGTGAAAAAAGGCTTAAACTGTGTGTTAAATCAGAGGGATTTTGTGTGGTGCAGTCCTGTGCAAGGAGCTCTGCAGGGGTTGGCTGCAGATTGTCCCCGAGTTCTGAGGACTTCAATTCCTCCCTTTGCCCCAGTGTGGTGATTGAACATCTCCTGTGAGATTTCTGATGGGTCCTGTTGAGTGCTCTGGCCTCAACAAGCAGTTCAGTATCAGAGGGCAGTGTAACCTATTTCCTTGCTGCTCTGCTATCCTGATAAAGCCTCAATGAATTTATTTTCCATAAGTTGAGCAAGGACAAGCCATCCAACAAGAGGAACCAAGTAGGAATGAGTAACAGGTTGAAGTGTGCAGAAATGAGCTCATGTCTCCATGAGGATGGGGTTTCTGTCTCTGTTTGCTTGGGTTTTTTTTCTTCACTGGGAAACCAGAACTAAAAATATATTTTTTTTTTTTCCTGAGAAAAGCAAGAAGCAAACCATGGCTACATTTCCTCATTTTTGTTTCCTCAAGGAAGCACTTAGTCAGTCTGATAATTCACTGTGAGACATATCCGTAGCTTTCTTTGCATTCTAGGAAGGAAAATTTAACAAAGAAATGAATAGAGTGTGTGTGCATGTATATAGACACATACACACACACACACACACACACACATATATATATATATAATTTGTGGGTTTTCCCTCATCAGAGCATTTTCCTTTCAGAGTGGGACCTGAACACAGCAATAATTTTACCTCTTGTAAATCTAAGGCAAGGTAACTCCCCATGTGTCCATTAGTCCAGGAAAAAAATGAAGAAAGAAAGGTGGCCTTCTGGAGTCTGGTTATTTTCAAAGCTTTTGCCATGAAAAAAAACAGTAACTTTATGTAATTGAGGCAAATTATATATTTATATACAAATGTATGTATTTATATATTGCTATTAGCCCTGATGTTAGTCTCATATCTCTGTAGCCGAAATGTCACAGTGTAACGTCAAAGAGGCTGTTGGTGTTAGCAAACCTCAAATTGTGTCTGGCAACCCAATTTTTGACATTTCAACATGGAAATTTTGACTGTATGGTTTTTTTCATGGTTAAAGGAAAAAAAAAAAGGAATTTATTTTTAATCTGTGCTGTTTTTCAAATCAGAATGGTTTCTTTTTGCTGCAACTTTGGATTTTACTGCTTCCCTCCCCCTTCCCATTCTGAGGAGCTATTGCTAAAAACAATGTTTTGCTTGAAAATGACGATTTTTATCAAGGTAGTTGAAGAAGGAGAAGAGCAGCCACTTGCAGCTGCTGTGAGTGGATGAGGGCTTGGTCCTCAAGCACTTTTGCACACAAGCAATTTAATGTTGTATCTGAGTAGCCACATCAAATGGTCTCATAAATTTATTTATATGAACAAGTGTTTGCAGGATCACTGTCAGTGAGTTCTCTCATGCTGCCCCATCTGTA
Source organism: Corvus moneduloides (assembly GCF_009650955.1). Taxonomy (NCBI): domain Eukaryota; kingdom Metazoa; phylum Chordata; class Aves; order Passeriformes; family Corvidae; genus Corvus; species Corvus moneduloides. Next base: position 120,561,305 of record NC_045477.1, read on the forward strand.
AACCAGCAGTGGTGCAGGATTCATTTGGAAGACGCTCTGAAATCAATTAATTTAAAGCAGTATTTAGGAATTTGTCATTTCTCGATGTCAGGGAAGAGGAGGAATGCTGGCCAACGACAATTGGTATTTTGCACTTTCCACAAGAATGATAAAGTAGAACATTTCCGAGATCTACCTGGGAAAATGAGAAGCAGTTCTTAAAAAGGAATAACCCTATGAAGTGCTGCAGGAAGGAAGGCAAAGAAGTCTGTAGAGAAACAGTGGAAAATGCAATTAAAGTAGGAAAAAATGGTTAAGAATCTCTGTTGTTAGCCAGGGAGTTTGGGCAGGGTGATGGCCAGAGGGCTTCATGTCTCCTTTTTTGCCTCCAACAGGCAGAGCACCTGCTGTGCCTGCAGACACGTTTTTGGGTTGATTTTCCCTGCACACCATGAACAATTCTGCCCCTGCACACGGACTCACACTTCTGTGAAAAGTCAGGCCCTGAACATTTTGATGTGACCTTTAAGGGGAAACCTTGGCCACGCAGAACCCAATGGCAGAAATGGCACTGCCAGCAGAACAGTCAGACTTCCCTCCCGAATTTGCGCCATTTGTGCTCTGGTTTGGTGTTGGGTTCAGCGCTCTGTGCTGATGTATTTTGTTATGTTTTGAGATCCATGTGCTGGTGTTGCTGGTGTGGTGAGCGAGGTCGTCTGGCAGCCCACTGGGATCCTTCCCTGCAATTTGAGGTTTTGGCTTTTGTTTTGAAAGCTTTTTAAAAGATGCCACAGGACACTCTTACTCCATTTCTATTCAGACACCGCTGGTTCAGCTGAAGGTTTGGGCAACACAGGCAATTCATGTATGCTTAGCCATCACTTATGCAAAGATATCTCATAAATTAAAAGCTGCAGTGGTGTAAAACGTTGTTACCCTGGTTTGTTTTCTTTTAATTATTCATTTAGTTATTTTATTATGATATTTTTCCCCCCATCTATACTGCCCTTATGATAGCAAGTGCTTATAGTGCCACCGTCTGGTTGAGCCAGCCACGCTCAGATTTTCTCTTTAAATGAACTTTTCCCTAGTACTACAAGAAAATCCAAGACAGTCCTGTGCTGTTCCTAACACCCCTTTCTCTTGTTTTCAGCTGTTGAGAACAGAAATCCGAATACAGCAGCTAAAATGACTTGAGAAGGATTTATATCACCATTATGGGACATGAATAATTTGATTTCTCCACTTTGAAAACTGTGATTATAAATCTATGCTAATAATTTAGGATAGAGTATCCAGTTTTTAAACTGGTCTGTGTTTTGATCTTTATTTAATACCCTGGGGACATGGTTTAGGGCTGAAGATGGTGGTGCTGGGGTGAAAGTGGGACTGGATGATCTTGCAGATCTCTTCCAACCTTGATGATTCTGTGAGACAAAATTCTTCTGTGTGTATTTAACCCTTTTGAAAATGCCCTGTTTTTCCTTGTGCTTCACTGATTCAGTTGAACAGGGCACTGAAATTACTGCAGCTGATTTTTTTATTTTGACTCTCCAGTCTGATCCTGCAGCTGTAAAAGCCACATTAGCAGTGATTATAGGATCAAGCCTGCAAAATAAGAAAATGGAGTTTAGACACCATTTGTTCAGAGTGGTCTGCAGAGCAGGGAAGCCCTGTAACAAATGATTTGGGGGCAGGTGGCCCTCTTGGCAAGTGCGTGTCCAAACAGGCTGGGCTGCTCTGTAATTCCATTTATTTTTTTGGACATCTTTGCCATCCTATGGGTACCACAAACACGATGCAATCGATAAAGGCCAGGTCTGTGGCTGCTGTGCTGCCTGTGTTGGAATCCACCTGCTGCCAGCAGGGATTTCCCAGTGCTCAGCTGGCCTCGGCTTCAGTCTCAGCACTGGATTTGAGGATTTCACTGCCTCTTTCCTGCTGGTATTACCTCCATTCCATCTTCACCAATGCCTGAAGTCACCCAGAACCCCTCCAGCAGCTGGGGGTGCTTGGTCCATAATGCTCAGGGAAGTTGTGCGTACAAAAGGGACTTAAACTCACCTTTGCCCTGTGGCCAAAAGGCAAAACTCTGCTTGCTGCTTTCTTGGGCTCTGCCTTCACCTTTGGAGAGCCTTGAGGAGGACACCAATGCAGGAGCAGGTCTGTGGTTGCTCAAACTGCAGTCCATTTCTTTGACCCCCTTTCCTCTGTGAGTAATTCCCTTGTAGGGTCCTGCTGGACAACTTGGTTCTCCTATGGGACAGGTTGGCAATGTTCTTCTGCTTCTCCCAAAGCTGGGAAAAGCATTTAGGGGTTGCTTGAACCTTCTGTCCTTTGCACAGAGCACAGGCCTGTGAGGTGGTCACTGGAGGACACAAACCCAGGGATGTGACCCGAGGTCCTTCGTGGGTTCCTTCTCAACAGCTACGTTGTGCAGGTGCCACAAGAAATTACCAATTTTATAGGATGCTTGAGTGAAATGTTTTCAGAGAGGGAGATGTAGGTAATCTCTGGGCCCCGAGGAGTTGTTTCATTTTTAATTGTGTGTTTTAGGGTCTGTGGGGCTCTGATATTTCGAGTTCTATGCAAACAGCGAGCACACTGCCATCATTGTGTTCCCCTGCTCAGGGCTTGTGGCTGAATTACCTCATGATAGGCTTTTTAAGTCTTTTGGCCTCCTTCATGGCCTCATATTTCAACACAGCACGTGAAAGGGATGGAGAATGAGCTAAAACTCCCTCCCAACTGTTGCAGAGTTATGGGCTATTTTATTTTTCATCTCGTGTTTTTCCGCAACCTCTGGCTTTGCTGCAGCAATGCAGGCCGGGTGAAGACGGCACAGAGGGAGGGAGCTTCCCCTCTGATGTCAGCACGTTGACTTATTTACCTTCCCCTAAAAAGGTGGAGTGTTGCTTCTGTTTGCTGCAAACAAAGTGAAGGTCCCTTCCCCAGGGTCCCTCTCTGCCCTGCAAGATCTGTTTGCAAAGTGCGGCCCACGCGTTCCCCTGGAAAGAAAATTCCTCGTGACATTTCCCTCGCTGCACAAAAGGCTTTGCACTGCTAAATGCCAGTCAGTTCTTCATCCCAGAAAGATTGTCCCAAGGCTGCAGTCCCTGGGCTGTATCCATGCTGGGGTCTCCTCCTTCAGCCGAGAGATGCCAAGGGCTGGGAATCACCATTCAGCACTCAAAACCTGCCAGAGCTGCTGCTACCAGGGGCTACAGCGGATCAGCCACAGCCTTTTCAGCTTTTAAGGAGGTTTTGGGCTGCCTGGGATTCCCTGGTTGTGATTCTTCAGGAAATAAAAGGGAAATGGAGCTCCAGAGCGTGACTGAGACCTCTCCAGACACAGGGTGTCCCAGACAGAGTTTAAAAACCATTCCAGAGGAAGGTGACTGCTGGTGAATGGTGCCACATCCAGCTGGAGGATGATCACTCGTGGGGTTCGCCAAGGCTCAGTGTCCTTATTGATGATCTGGATGAGGAAATTTGGTACAGCCTCAGTAAATTCATGGATAACACTAATGTGGGTGGGACTGTGGATCTGCTGGAGGGCAGGAAGGCTCTGCAGAGGGATCTAGACACTCTGGATCCATGGACTGAGGCCAACAGTGTGATGGTCAATAAGGCCAAGTGCCAGGTCCTGCTCCCGGCTCCAGTTGGACATCAGGAGGAATTTTCCTATGGAAAGGGTGGTCAGGCCTTGGCAGGGGCTGCCCAGGGAGGTTTGGAGTGCTCATCCCTGGAGGTGTCCCAGGAAGGGCTGGAGGTGGCACTCAGTGCTCTGGGCTGGGGACAAGGTGGGCATGGGGCACAGCTGGGACTGGATGGGCTGGGAGGGCTTTTCCAGACTCGGTGATCCTGAGATTCCATGGCTCTGAGTGGAGCAGAAGGTGGGCAACCCCCTGGGTTTCCCAGTGCACTCCACACGTGGGAGTGGTGCAGGTGCCAGTGGGGATGCAGGGGAGTGGCAGGGCAGGGTTCAGGTGGGGACAGAAGGCAGCTCCAGGCTGAGCCCCTTTCCCAGCTCCCTCAGCTGCTCCTGGGGCTCCAGCCCCTTCCCAGCTCCCTTCCCTGCCCTGGACACGCTCCAGCCCCTCCAGGGCTCTCCTGCAGGAGCCAGAACTGGGCACAGCCCTCGAGGGGCCTCTCAGTGCCCAGCACAGAGGGACAATCCCTGCCCTGCTCCTGCTGGACACACAATTCCTGACCCAGCCCAGGGGCCAGTGGCCTCTTGCCCACCTGGGCACCCCTGGGCTCGTGTCCAGCCGCTGGCACCAGCACCCCCAGGGCCTTTCCCAGCTTGCCCAAGTGGGAATAAAGAGATGAGATCTGAGATCTCTCTCCACATTTAAGGTCTGGAAGTGCTGGGATCTTCACAGACCTGTGAAGAGCTAATTTAATATGGGATAAAGAATATTTCTGAGAAGGTCTTGTAGAAGAAGACATTTCCACTGGGTGGTCAGTACAATCTCTGTAGCCTGTTCTCTGTAGCATGAGTCAGTCCAAATACATAAGAGAAGGTGGCTGAATTAAGATGGAAAACTTTGTTCCATGCTGTCATCTGGAAGTGGTTGAAAGCAAAGTACATAAAGATGAGGAGAGGATGAGAGACTTTGCTTCTGTTGGGTAATTAAAGGAGGAAAAAGCCTCACCACCATAAAAAGGAATGAGATAAATCTTGTCACAAAGAAGTTTGTTGCTGTGGTTATAAAAGTGTTCCCCTTTCATAGAAAGAGGCTCGTATGTCTAGGATCAAGTATGATCACAGCTTAACTCCACAAAGAAAATAAAAATACAAAAACTACTGCAATCATAGAGGAAGAGTGGAGGAAGAGATAAAGGAGAGCACAGGAACGAGATGTGGGTAATTTGTAACTTGGTATCGCATTCAGAAAAAGATTTAGAGAGCCTGTATCCTCCCAAAGGGGCTTTGGCATATCATTAAAACCTTTAACATTGCCCTGACAACTCCTCTATTGCTTGTATGGAGCTGACTGATAAGGCAATATTCTTAACTTTGTAATTCCGTAAGACAAATGTTGTTGATCTTGAGAAGGATGGAGAAAAAAAATCCTGGACCCCCTGAAATTCTTATTTTTTAAACTCTGCAGCCAGGAATCCTTAAAAAAACATTAGAAGAGCCTACAGCTTTTCTCCCTTTCCCAAATTTGCTGCTGGGAAACATTTAATCAGATTTTTTTTGCTGTGAAACCTGCAGGGAGAGAGCTGAGCGAGACTGAGAAAGCCCCGCTCGTGACTTCGGGTCTGGCTATGCTGCTTTCAGAGGGGCTGCCGCCGTTATTCGCTGGTTTCCAGCATGAGTAATGGTGTCACCATGAGCCCATAAATTCTGGGTAATTTGTAAAGTGCCTGTCACAACGTTATCTAAATAGCAGTGGCACTTTGGAGACCGTTCTGGGCTGTCGCAGAGGGGAGGCTCCTCAATTTGCCTTCGCAGTGAAGCTCTGCTCTGGCACACTGTGCTCCTTTACAGTGTCACATTATCATCATCTCAGCAGGAATTTCCTCCTGGAAAGGGTTGTCAGGCCTTGGAAAGTGCTGCCCAGGGAGGTTTGGAGTGCCTATCCCTGGAGGTGTCCCAGGAAGGGCTGGAGGTGGCACTCAGTGCTCTGGGCTGGGGACAAGGTGGGCATCGGGCACAGCTGGGACTGGATGGGCTGGGAGGGCTTTTCCAGCCTCAGAGATTCTGTGTTTGTTGTGCCCATGATGTCCCTGGTTGTACAAACTCAGGAGAAAATGATTCATTTACCACCTCCCAGTTTTTCACTCCCGTGAGAAGATTCATGGCAGCAAAGCTCCCCCAGCCTGGTGAGCACATGTGGGGAGTTACTTCAGCAATTAAATGAAGGCACTCGTGTGAGCGGTGCACGTGGCATATTCTTTGAAGATGTTCTGTGATCAAAGCAGAGAAAGGAAATAAAAATGAGTATGTTTGCTAAATATTGAATAAATTAGACGTGAGGGTACTGCAACAAAAAGGTAGAACACATGTTTGTGGGAAAAGGCTCTTTCCACTCCATACTCATGATTAAATATTTTCTGTTCTCCTGTTCACATTCCTTCCTGCTTTTTCTGGTGGGGAAACTAGAGGATAAAGGAGACTGAGACATAAGGGGCTTTGTGGGCAACTCTATGATTTATTGTGTGATTTATGGGCCAACGTCAGATTTCTTTTATCTCCCCAGGAAAAGCAGAACTAAGAGGGCTGACAGGGCATAGAATTGTACAGGGATGCCAGCACCGAGGTGCAAGTGTTCTGGGCAGGTAGCAAGAACTACAAAGTATAAACCACTTCTCTCTAAGGTACCAGAATGGCAGTAAAAGAATCATAGAATGGTTGGGTTGGAAGGGAACTTAAAGATCATCCAGTGCCACCCCTGCCATGGGCAGGGACACCTTCCACTGTCCCAGGCTGCTCCCAGCCCCAATGTCCAGCCTGGCCTTGGGCACTGCCAGGGATCCAGGGGCAGCCACAGCTGCTCTGGGCACCCTGTGCCAGGGCCTGCCCACCCTCCCAGGGAAGGATTTAAAAGAGAGAAGTAAAAATCAAGATAGGTTAGGTTGGAAATTGTTAACAGTTTAACCTTTCACTACAGCAACCATCAGTTTGTAACCCTTATAATTTACTTGCTAAGCTTTCTGTGGATTGGAAATTAGGCTTTCATCTCTTTCCACCAGTTATAGACTCAGCAGTAGTTTAGTTCTTAATGTTCAGTCCACACATATTGTGGAATGGAATACACTGTGGAATAAAAACATGCAGCCCTCGGGTCACAGTTTCCATCTATTGTGAAGAAAGTCCCTTATAGATGTGGGAAAAGAGTTTTCCCAGGTTATAATTGGGAATACAACAGCACAAAGCCCAGTGAACTGCAGATCAGATCTTCAGTGTCAGAAAGGGAAAAGAAAACCAGCCTGGGTCTTTTGAGTCACTCCAGTATTCTGTCTAACTGTGATAAGGTGCTAGTCTTGTTTTAGCTACTACTGGGCAGCCAGCAGCTCTTCCCAGGAAGAACAATATTATTTGACATTTCTTAAAATATCCAATGGCAAGTTTAGAGAAAAATGTGGTACTTGACAGTGCATGGACATGAAGTTACGGTCTCACTCAAATATGTGATTCTACAAAGCCACAGTGAATCTGAGTGTGTGTGTAAGAGAAACTCAGTAGTTAATTTCCCAAAGCCATTCCCTCTGGTTGATTTTAATTAAATCCAAATTCACTTTCAGATGTCACTCTGTAAAATTCTGAATTAGATTGTCTATTAGGTCACCATAAATAAATTCAAAAAGGCTAAACTTTCAAGTACATTCTCTAATCATAACAAGAACTGCCTGATTGCTGCGACTGTCACTCGTGAAAGATGCAAAGCTGTGCTTCTGCTCTTCAGAAATAAGGTGATGATTGTGTTGATCAGATTTTCAGATGTGTAATATGCAGTGCAAGAAAAAAACCTTGTTTCTTTTTTCATAAACTACTTTCTGGGTGGGAGGGGCTTCCCACCTTCTAACGTGACCCTGTTTGGTTTCACTCCATCAGTTTTCTTTGTAGGTGGCAGAGTGAAGGCCTTCAGAATTCTCCTGAACACAAACATCTGTTGCCTCTTCTGACTAGTCAGGGAGCTTTCAGATTTACTAATCATTTCTCTTTTAGGTTGCCCCATTGATTTCAAACAAGTTTCCCCTACAGGTGTGCTTGATTTCCAGGTCTCATTTTTTAATGCTGGAATGCTCAGACCCAGGATCCTAATCCATGAGAGACTGTGAGGGGCTTGAGAGAAGCACTGGGTGTCCAGCCAGTGTTTGCTTCCATCTATGCCACCACAGCAGTACAGACTCAAGCCACCACAATAAAGTTTAAAGTTATTAAGCCATAACCTTCCTAAATACAAAGTGATGTCTCCAATGATGCCATCTAAAGCTCATTATCCAAAATGAGTGTGATTTTCAACCCACCTGGGTTTTTTTTTTAATTAAATGACCTTTGGTTACTGAGGTTAAACTTCACAGGTATGAGAAATCCATCGGCTGTTGTTCTCAGAAGGTGCTCAGAATGCCCTGAAATCTGGCCATTGTGCTCCCTCAAAATCACTGTGCTTTGTTCTGTGTTCATTTCCTTATACCTTTGCAGAATTGTAAGAAATATGAAGGATGTGATCTTTGTCTCCCTCAATGTGTGTTCCCACAGAAGGCAGAAATTGTGCTATATTCTATTCACGAATTTTATATTACCTGCAAGCCCTGTGATGTCTGCACAAGTGCTCTCAACCCTGTTCAAGAAACTTCAAAGCATGAAAGCAATGTTTGCTTACAGACTACATTGAGCAGAGATTTATTAACACCTTTTAATTGTAAACTCCGTTTTGCTTAGAAGAAATGGATCCCTCCACTGGGTCGTGGAGGGGCAACTTGGTCTGGAAAACAATAGTTTGAATATGGTGTTTCTTTCTGTTTTGATTCAGTCAAATGCCTGGGAGAACATTTGTTCCTTCAATGACAAGTTAACACTCAGGAAACATTTAATCATAAATACATGTAGTGTCTTCAAAGTACAAAACCTCTCTGTAATCTCAAACATTTATCACAAAGGAAGTGGATTACAATATACACCATCTTCTAATCTAAATTAATGTTATCCTTATTATCCCATTTAAAAAGTTGCTCTAAACAGGGGAATGAACCTGTTCTTTAGGGCCACTGGGATGGTTATGGGCTGGGAGCATCTCACATGCCAGGAGAGGCTGGGAGAGCTGGGTCTGCTGAGCCTGGAGAGGGGGAAGCTCAGGGGGATCTTATCCATGTGTATAAATTCCTGGTGGTGGATGACTCTAAAAGATGGAGTTCAATATTTCTCAGTGGTGCCCAGTGAAAGGACAAGAGGCAAAGGGTGCAGTCTCAAATAAAGGGAATTCAACTTAAACATAAAAAACCTCCTACTGTTGTGGGGAAAAACTCTGGGAACAGGTTGCCCTGAGAGATTTTGGACTCACCCTCCTTGGAGATGCTCAAAATCAAACTGGCTAACCAGGAACTCCCCTTCCTCCAACAGCTCCACTTAACAGCGGGGAAGAACTTCTGGGTTTTGAATCCTGTTTTCCATATTCTGTCCCTGTAAGTAGATTCCTGTCACACACCTGGGAACACTGCACTGGGACATGCTCTGCACTTCGTGTGCTTTGTTCAGACACCAGGCAGCCTTGCTTGCATTCTAGATGACATTCCTGTGTGCTTGATATTCTCTGATCCAGAATTCCCAGTCTTGGAGCAGCTGCATTAAGCAGTTAATTCCCTTTTCCTTGTTACCTCCATCTATGAATAATCTCAGGCCTTAAGAATGGGAACATTCAGTATTTTCCCTAATGCAACCCTCTTATTCAATCCAGATTAGAGTACACTCCTCCACTGCTTATTTTAAGGTGTAGTCGAGAAAAAAAAAACCCATATAGACAATAAGAGAGTGCTTGTTTAAGTGTGTGGCATATTTTGTGCAGAGATTTTAATTCATGCAGATGCATTTTTAAAGACTTCTTTGTTCTTAAGGTACAGCCTGGTCCGTTTCCATGTCCTCAGTCTTGTTCCCTGAGCCTGTCTCCTCTCCTCAGTTGTACTGGGGGCACAAGATCTTTTCACTGACTAAACTGGAAATCTTTTCTTCCCATCCCAGCTGCCAGGAGCAGCCTTAGCCCACGTCACAGGGTCCTGCTTTTCTTGGTGCCATGCTTTGATTTCAGTGAAGGATCTGCTCAAAATGTTTGGGGGTCTCCAGTCTGCCCTGCAGCATTTTTTTTCCCTCTTTTTATTTGCCTGATGGTATGAAACAGAGCCCAAGGGGACTGCCTGAGTCACCAGGTTTTGCCTGATGCTGCAGAAAGATTGAGAGCCACCTAAAAACTTAATTTCCAGCTCAGCTTCCATCCCAGAGCTGTTTAAGAGCTTCACTCTGATGGTTAGAAATCTCATTCCCTGGTTAAATTTACTTGTGGCCAGTTCGTGTTTGTTTTCTCTTTTGACAAGTCCATCCTTTGCTTCAGGAGCTGGAAAAACTCCCCAATTTACTTGTAAAAGGCACTTAGGCATTTTCCACCTTAGATCTGACTTCGTTGGACTAAACAAAGCAAACTCTTCCAGTTTTCTTGGGTGAAAGTTTCCAGTTTTCTTTTTTTGCCATCTTAGTGGCCATTCTCCACATCTGCTCTCTCTTGGATGTTGTTCTTATAGATGTAATTTTACAGCAACATTTGCAATATCAAGACCTTAATACAAACAGGGGGGCATTCATATTTACTCTATACTGGCAGGACCTTCTGCTTGGATTTGTCTGTTTCTGAGCTGTACCACAACGATGGTTTTGGGGAATTTAACTTTCTTTCTTCCCTATCATTTTCAGCTGGGAGCTGCTCAACATTCATGCCAGTTCTGTGGGTATTTCTTGGATATTTGAGAGGACTGGGAAAATGTGTGACTTCTGGTTCCCTATATTGTGATCTTTTCCGGAGCCAAGCTGAGTTTGGAGAGACCCTTATATTTAACGTAAGAAAAGCCAAGTAGGATCAAGTTTGAAGCCAGTTTGTGAATCCTTTGCTCTTCATAATCCTCTGCAGACATGGATTCAGTTGGATATTTCAAAATAGCTCAGCAATTATGGGCATAATTTTTATGAAGTATCTTAGCTTTTAAACACAGTCATTCAAGTGACAGAGCTCAGAACTGTTATTTTAAAAGGCCTTTTACACATTCTTGGCCACTTTATTTGTCATGGCTGTTGTTGGAATGCTTATCCTGAACAGTCCAGAGCTTTGGCCTTTAACTAAGGCTGAAATAGTCATAGTTTTGCCCCAAAAGATCTCCTCTGATCTCAGCTCCTGTTGTTGCTGAGGGCTGACATAAATCAGGTGGAGCCTAGACTGGGTGTGACACAGAAGTGGACAGTGTAGGAGCAATGGTGGCAAAAGAAAATCTCACCTATCCCCGTCGGAAACTGAGAGGAAAATTTATCAGGGAGAAATGTAAGCAAAATAAATCAGTTACAGCACAAAGAAAAAAAAAAAAAAAGAATTTCAGAATAAAATGCTTATAATCTCCTTGTAAATGTGAAAGAGGAGAACTTCAGACACAGAATCAGTGCTGATGTCCTGCACTGCTGACGGGGGAATAATCCAGCGGATAAGGGGTTCCTCAGCAGTTTAATGGTGCAAGTAGCAGTAAAGAAAAAAAATGAACTGAAACAAGAAACAGCATGGGATAGATGTCTAACCCTGGAAGGGCTGGAAGTCTCCCAGCACTGCCAAGATTTCTAGTTAGCCAGGCTGAGATGTAAACTCGGTGTCACACAGCCCAGCGTGGCTGCACGAGTGACCGCGCGGTGACCGCGTGACGGAGCACACGGGGGGCAGATGCTGCGCAGCAGCACAGCCAGTTTCCATGGATTTCTCCTCAATCCACCGGCTGTGTCTGCCCTGTAGCAGCTCTGGAAGAATCATTCAGGGATCCCCAAGGTGGCTAGAACGGCAGTTCTGGGAAGTGGGGCAGTGATGAGTTACGCAGCATTTCTGTGACAGCAAAAAAACCCTTCCTGGCAGGGCACGGAGGGGGAAGAGGTACTTTCTGCAGTTCTGCTCTAGGTTTCATTCTCTCTCTGCCCTGGCAACCTGTGATCTGATTAATCTGCAGAATGGGAACTGGAGGTTTGCCCTCTTTGGTTTCTTCAGTGTGTTGGACATTTTGTGCAACAGAATACTCCCCCAGCAGCTGCTCTGAGGATGTGGCATCACTCCTGAGGGCTACAGCTGAAGAGCAAATACTGGTCTCTTCATTTTGTCTGTATGCTTTCATACATGAGGTTGTAACAGACTGAATTTCATTTTTATGTTACTATCTATCAAATCATTTCATGGGAATACTCTGCAGTGGGATAGTGTTTTGCCATTTAAAATTCAGGAATACAGTAAAGGCCCCATACGACTTCCCAGTGGAGTCATCAGCACCAGCTAGAGAAGATAATCCTGTATATGCTGCCTGTGTAGGATTCATTTTCATTTGTGGACACATTAAAATTTTTATTCACAGCTCAGCCTCATGAATTTGAACAATGTAACTTAAAGAAATTAGAAAACATCCTCTGTTTATGCAAATTGTGATAGGCTGGTTTTTAATTTATATTTTTTTAAAGTATCATCCTAGCAGTGTGTGTTTAAAATAGTGAAAATGGAATTAGGAAAATAGAAATGAAAAGAGTATTTGCTGGTTTTGACAGGCACATTTCAGCTGAGGAGCTGTCAATTGGATAATTTTGTTCTGTGTATCATGAAACTGAAGCACAGTGGAGTAAATGATACTCAGATGTGATAAATGATAAATGATAGTCACAACATCTTTGTAAAATGTGTTAAAGAGTCAGTTAAAAGAAAAAAGAAAAATAATCAGTGAACAAAAGACTATTAAGGAAGGCAAATACTTAATCCCTAACAATATTTGTCTGAGGAGGAGAAATATAAATGAAGTGATAACCATGGAATCATAGAATGGTTTGGGTTGGAATGGACCTTAAAGATCACCTCATTCCATCCTCTGCCATGGGCAGGGACATCTTCCACTAGACCAGGTTTCTCAAAGGCTCATCCAGCCTGGCCTTGAACACTTCCAGGGATGGGGAGTTTCCCAACTTGCTGGGAAAATTTCACAATTTTAAAATATGACCCAATTTCAAAATATTACCCAATTTCATAAACGAGTTTCTGGCTCCTGGTCTATCTCCCATTTTGTGGACATGCCCTCAGATAAATCTACATGACTTCTGATTGAGAAAGCCAGAGAAAGTGGACGTGTCTGATAGGACAAGGTGGACGTTTCAGCAGTTCTCACCATCACTGAGCACATGAACACGTCTCATGTAAAATTACTGAATTTGGTCAAGACATGATGAAAACTTCTCTCATCATCCTGTTGCACTCCATGGATTGTCCCTGTGTAGGGGACATAGCAGACATGGTGGTGTTTGGTGTGTGAGGCAGGCCAGTGCCACACCAGTGACTCAGCAAAGCTCCTGCAATGGTGCTAAAGCTGCATCTGGCCCTTTACTAGCCCAGAGAACTAAAAAAAGAAATGGCCAGAATTCTTCAAGGAATTACAACTTTTAAAGGCTGAGTTCCACTTGGTTTGCCTTTAAAACACCTACTCCAACTCTTCCCTGTCTTGAGGATGTGTGGGAAGGAGCTTTCCAAGCCGACAACATTCCCCCTGTTAAAAACACACCCATCAAAACCCAAGCAGCTTTGCTGTGGATGACTTCCCATCCTGTTCTGTGAGACTCAGCAAAGCCCTCTGGTACCTGCTGAAATCCATCCCTGCTGACTCCAAAATGTGCTTTAAGGCTGTCCTGTGTTGGAGCAAGGGACCAGCCCTGCCTGTACTTTTGGGATGCTCAGGCTCCCCATCCACGAGGCCAGGGAGAGAGGACAGTGGGAGGGGCAGAGGTTCCCCTTGGTTTTGTTCCTAAATCTCACAAACACTCAAAGTAAAAGGAGGAGGTGGAGGCTGCCCTGGCAGGCGCTGGTCCCTCATGGATGGAGGGGCAGCACCCAGCCCTGGAGTCATTGGAGATCCAAGCTGGGAGATGTGTCACACTCCAATCTGTGCAACTTGGCTCCACAGGAGCTGTGGGACCCGTCAGGTTTTCCATCACCCCTCAGATCCCTGGCTGTCACACAAATCCCCTTTTCAATCCAACCTGTGATTGACTCCTACATGTTTTTTTCCCTCTCTCGGAGCAGCCAAGCAGCATCCTGCGCAGCTGAAAGCTATTCAGCTCCCTCCACAGTGTGAGGGAAGCTCGTGGCCTTTCTTGCTGGTGATGGCCAAATATGTGTGTAATGTGCTCAGCCTTCTCCAGCCCACACAGAGAGAGACCCTGCTCCTCTCCTGAACTTGGGTGTAACACGTTCCCTCCAACACTGGCCAGGCCAGCTCCAGACTAATATTTTCTGTACAGTTAATTACCACAGGACAAGTGCTGTACCCGTGTGGAAACTTGCCACTTGAAAAACTGCCTAAAAATATATCCTACAGTAAATGTTTCTCTGCGTGATTAAGTGTGCATGTGGCCTGTGCTGTGCAGAGGGTTTCCCAAAAACAAATGTCTCGCCGAAGCCTCTTGGCAAGGCCTCGCTGTTTCTTTAACAGTTTATCAGCTTGTGTGTTATTTACTGATGGCAGGAATTACTCCAAAGTTCCCATTTAAACTGAAAATTCCGAAAGCCTGCAAGGATGAGGGACCATAAAGGTGAAAAGAGGAGGATGAGGTGAGGCAAAGAGTTTTGTTCTCAAGGGGAATAATGCTCCAGGGGTTAAGATACAGTGTTTGGAGTATGAAAATTGGGGTCAGCTCCTTCTTTTGCCTCAGCCTTCGTACACTCTGTGGGTACCTCACTGCTGGAGTGTGACCACCTCTGTGCCAGGGGCCCATATGCACTCACACAAGGAATGAGTGAATTCTGGAGCAAAGGCTGCCACCACTGAGCAGAAGGTCATACTACTGCCATGAATCACAGAGTCACAGAATTAGAATGGCCTCAGTTGAAAGGAACATTAAAGATCAGCTGGTTACACTCCCCTGCCGTGGGCAGGGACACCTTCCACTGTCCCAGGCTGCTCCAAGCCCCATCCAACCTGGCCTTGGACACTAACAGGGCTGGGATATCCACAGCTGCTCTGGGAAACCTCTGCCAGGTCATCACCACCCTCATAACAAAGAATTCCTTCCTAATATCCAACCTAACCCTACTGTCTTTCAGTTTGAAGCCATTCCCTGGCTCCTGGCCCTCCATGCCTTGGGAATTGTCTCTCTCCAGGTTTCCTGCAGCTCCTTCAGGCCCTGCAAGGCCACACTGAGCTCACCCCAAAGCTTCTCCTCTCCAGGCTGAACAATGCCAGCTCTCGCAGCCTTTCCTCCCAGCAGAGCTGCTCCATCCCTCTGCTCATCCTGGTGCCTCCTCTGGCCTCTCTCCAGCAGCTCCACGTCCTCCCCGTGCTGGTCCCAGGGCTGGGGCAGCTCTGCAGGTGGGCTCTCACCTGAGCACAGGGGCACAGGGGCACCATCCCAATCCCTTTCCTGCTGCCCAGGCTGTGGGATCAGCCCAGGACAGGGTTGGTTTCTGGGCTCCAGCACACATGGCTGTCCTGCTTTAAAGAGAAAAAGAATCTTGCTCTCCAAGACAGCGCTGAGGCGCCATTCCAGAGCAGGTCTGGGAGAGGGATCACACCTTTTGACAGCCCCAAGGTGCTGGATTAGTGTGAGCATTGTGTTAACTTGCCCTGCAGAACCTTTCTGTGTGTGCAGCACTGGAGGGGGGTCGCAGCTGAATGCATGGCTCAGCTCCCAGCAAACACTGCCTGCTGCACTTGATGGCTTGCAGATTTCTCTGAGAGAATATTGTGTAGCTGGCAAAAGAAAACAGGAGAAAGGAAGGAAGCAGCACGGATTTCAGCCCTTTTACCGTTTGCCTTGTCTTTTCCCAAACAGGCAAAGACATCTCGCCGTGCCAAAGACTGGATGCAGCATAAGGACGAAACATCACTTGGATCACTTGATCACAGAGCAAATTTCAGTGTAGACCTTCATATTTCCTCTTCAGACAGACTGGTGCAGTCTGAAGGGCATAAGAGCAGCTGTGTGAAAGCAAGAGCACCCCCCTGCAGAAGCAGGTTCCCGTAAAAACTCTCCCGGCATGCACCGTCTCCGAGCTGGATTCCTCTGAAGACAAGAAAGGACCATTGCAATTGCACCCTCTGAGACAAATTAACACAATTCCACCCTGTGCTCCAACAAGACTCACAGTTCTGTGATCTGCCAGGGCTGTAGTGCAGTTAACCTCGGGAGTGAGGTTTTATAAAGGTGCTAACTGGTGTTTCACGGTGCCCCTGCGGTGTTTTCGTTTTCATACGAGGCCCTGTTTGGAGAAATGCTGCGTGAGCATTTACTGCAGCTCCAAGGGCTGTTTGATCAGCCAGAATGGGTCCTCTGGGCAGTATTTTGGAAAAATAATATTTAAGGATTGCACTTTATAAAAATTCCGAGGACATACACCCCGAATTGTCGAACGTCAGCACAATGCTGGTTTGAGAAACATTTTTGTCCTCACTTTAAATTGTGACAAAGGAACACAGAAATTAGAAGGAAACCCAACTGCACAACTTAATACAGTGACACTTTTTAACAGGGTTCCCACAGTTTTCTATATATCATGGAACTAGGATTTTGAGGTGGGATGTTTTTATTTTATTTTATTGAACTCGAAGACACCTTCCTTCCAGAATTAAATGTATCAGGCTTTTAGAAGTAGCCACTGCCAGGGATAAATTGTGTGTTCCTTCAGGGTATATCTGCATGGAGATTTTGGGAAGGATTCATGAAAAAGACCCTGTTTTGTTGAACCCCCAGCCTGCCTCACACCTCAGTGCTGTCACCTCTCACGGGGGACGCACAAATGGAACCCTGCAGGAGTCTGGGGAGCTTGGATCATGTTCCACAGAGATTCAGAAGTCCCCACTTTCTTTTCTTTGGCTGTGGAGTTGCCACAGGGCAGGGAGAAAGGAGAAACTGAGTGTGTCCATGACTCCTGACTGCATTCAGTGAAGCTCTTAAAGGTTTGGGGTTTTCCCCCTCAGATTTTAAAGGTCTACCTTTGGTGTCCTGGCTGTATTCCAGCTTGTGGGATCTTTCCTCCTGATGTAGAGCCCTTCTTCAGTTTCAGCTAAATAAGCTATTCCTCATTTTCTCTCTGTTTACCTTTACTGCATCCTGTTAGGGACTCCATCTGTGAGGTGTGGAGCCCTGCTGGGGTAACCCAAATGGAAAAAAGGTAGAAAATGTCTTTGGTTCCAGTAAACGCTATCAAAAATTTTTCCTTGTTTTGGGGCTGGAAGAATAGTGGGACAGGAATTTGAGTAGGGTTGTCCTCTGCTCACTGTGAACCAGGGATCCCCTGGGCCAATGGGAAATGTTATCCCAAATTGCACAAGTGACATCAGGGAAAAGAGGATTTTCTTATGAGAAGTTTTGGTGGCGACAGCTTGCAAAGAGTTAAGCGGGGTTTTCTGTCATCCCAAAATTGCCAGTGACCTCAGGCACTGACCTTTCCTTGGACTTTGCTGGTAGCAGGCAGCTTTCCCAGCCAAGTGGATTTAGGTCCTCAGCCTGCTGCTGCTCTCCCTTTGGCTGATGTTCTGCTCCCTCACTTGGGTGGGCTCTGTGCCACGTGCAGTGCGGGTCCCTCTGGTCTGGGCTGTCGCTCTCTGGCCTTTGCAAAGGGCAGTGCTCCTTCTTAACCCTCAGGTCTCGTGAAGGAGCCTTTAGGTGGAGATTAAACCAGTTCTCCTGTTGAAATGCCCACCGCTGTTCCCTTTTGCCTCATGCCTGAAGGTCTGTAGGGAGTTACTTCTTCTGTGGGTTTTTGGTTTGTTTGATTGGGTTTTTATCATTTTTTTCTCCAGCCTGCAGTTAGGTCAGAGTCAGGACCCTGTTAGCAGAGAGGCCTCAGTTGCCCAGAACACCCTCACTGGCCAGGAGTTCCATTTAAGCTTAGCCCAGGCTTGAGATCATCTGGATTCAAGGATTTCCTTATTCTTTGGATGGGCCTCCCAGTAGATGTTGGGCCTCTTATCATTAAATGCATTTCCGATTTTGGGAAAGTCTTCACACAGGAGCTTTTTTATTTTAAGACCTACAGGATTTCCTTCAGGATTAATCCACGGTGCTTACCTCAGATCCAGGGTCTTCCAGTCTGTAGGCACAATTCCAGGGATTCACTGATCACCAGCGCAGGACAGATCCCTGTTTGCTACTGGCACAGGTGTTGGACCAACCTCCTGGAAGAGGTGATCCCCTGAGGATGTGACCAGAAAGCAACAAGGATGATAATTAAGCTTAATCCTAAAAAAACCAAGCTTTGTTTTCTCTTGAAGTCACTGCAAATTGCAAACATCTCTGAGAGAGGAATACCCTGCTTCACATTCAGGTACAGATCTCCTGGAATGATCTGTAGGAAAGGGAATGGATGGGAAAACATTCTGGATAAAAGACATGGTTGAATATCTAAGATGTCTCCATCCTCTGATCCCTAAAATAAAAACAAATGAGCCCTAACCAGTAAAAGCCACAAGACCTGTGATTCCCACAGGCAGAGAAATATGGGATAACTTCTGCTTTAGATTTGTTACCCAGGGCTGAAAATGTTCAGGTGTCACGGTGAGATTTCTGAGGTACCTCTACAGTGACGTGAGAGCAAGCTGTTCTAAATGTTTTCATTATCAAGAGATAATGAAAGTTATTCTATTATCTAATAAAATATTTATAAATATGTCAATTTATTATTACAGTGATATTTACCTAAAATCTCACAAAATATCTGGTTTAAGACATTCATTCTAGGGCTACCAGGAGGAGCACACTGAGATACATGCTGGTGGATCTCAAGGAATACAGAACCTTTTGTTTCTGATTATATTGTCTAATAGTTATATCTGATCCAGATCAATAATAGACGTGCTTGTTAACAATTTTTTTGAAGCCTAAACAAAATGAGTAGGGCAAGTACTTAAACCACCATCATAATAAACATTGCTCTTACTGCTAGTGATAAGATATAAGAGATGACATAGAAAATTTCTTGCCTCTTCTCCCAAAATTTTAATGAGATTCCTCCAAGCCAAATTCACTAAAGTGTGCTTACACAAAGGGAGACAAAAATTTTGTGGGTGGGGATAGCAATAGTCCAAAGAAGATCCCCTTTCTTGTGCCAAGGATAGCATGGTAAATAGCAATACTTTGCCTGTGATAATGTGACCTTGTAGTTTCATTTCTGATCCAGAAAAGCTTCATCAAGGTCTTCTGGCACCTAAACCCTGTTGAAGTAATTTCAAGTTAGGCATGTAAATATTTGGAGTGCTCAGGGCCCAAATTTACGTTTGTTTGCAACTGTGATGTCTTCTCCATTTATACAAAAATCTCTCAGTATAAAATTCATTCTTTTCAAGTGAGGAGTGGCTGGTAAGGAATGGTACATAAGGAGTGAGGGTGAAAGACACCTGAGTGAACAGAAAGCTGACACTGATATCATCTAATTATCAGCCTCACCTCTTGCCACCAGACAGACACAGCTGCAAACAAAGCAATTTCTCACATTTGCCCATAAGAATTCCAAATTTATTAGTAATTTCTAGATGGTAACACAGTAAACACTTACTAGAGACCAGGAATCTTGAAAATTATTTGTGAGAAGAATTGCCCTCCACCAAAATTTTGTCCCAGCTGATCCTGACCTAGGAAAGGCCCAAATCCGAAGGGTCAGTTTTCAGTTTTAGCTCCTTGTGCTAAGCAGACACCCATGGGTTTGATGGTATTTTTGGCAAAGACGCTGTTTAAAGCTGGCTGCAGCAAGAAATTAAACAAATAACTCTGATAATGGGAATAACCTCCAAGACAGTGTATTTTGTGGTGACCAGAACACTTAGAATAATTTACTATTGTATGAAGTGATGCAGCTGGTAAAATATTCCTCTCTTCCACATGGAGAGAGCGGGATGGCCACAGGAAGCAGCTCTAGAAAGCCATTTGCATTCCCCTGTGGCTTGTTTTGTTAAATCAGTTGCAGCAAAGGAGCTGCTCCAAATGGTGCATTTTTCCTGTCTTGGTTTATTTTGTACTTGTTCAATAAAATAGATTCCAGAAAATACAGGGTTGTATAATTTTTAATAAGATTTGTTAAAAATAGCGTGGCTGTGGCGAGAGGAATGACCAGAGGAAGTGATTTGTTTCCTGCCATCATTCCTCCCCCTTTCACCAGCGAGCAGAAAATATTCATTTGATTTAAAATTCATCACAAGCAGCGAGAGGGTAGCAGGGCTACCACAACCCTCATAAATTACACCCAAGGCTGACCCTTCTGGAAGAGGAGGCCTTACTTTGCTGAAGGACTTTCAGAGTTTGGTGCTGCTGCCTCTGACTGCAGCAGGACACAAAATACACAGCAGGGAAATACCCAGAGGAGCAGAGGCCAGGCTGGGTCCGTCCATCCATCCATCCATCCATCCATCCATCCATCCATCCCAAACCTCTGCAGAGGATTAACCTGGGAAGGAAGCCCTTGCCCACAGTGGTTCCTGCCTGTTCTAAAGGGGAACAGCCTTAATGTGGTCGTGGCTCCCACTTTCACCCACATCCTAACTCCTCCATGGCAAACCTGGCTCCCCAGGAGGCTCTGGAAGAGCCCCCATCCTTCCCTCCTGGAGGAAAGCTGCCCCTGGGTTTCAAACCCAGATTCTGCTCCTTTTTAACTCTTGTGTGACTGATATTTCTCATGCAGGACTCCAGCAAGCCCAGGCTATGCAAACAGCAAAGCACCTTTTTTTCTTCTTCGAGCCACAACAGGGCAAAGCCGAGGAAGGTCCTGTGGAGTACAGTGATGAAATAATCAGCATGACAACCCACATTCCAACTGGAAGTAGCTGGATTGGTGCAGCTCTTCCCCCTGAACCGGTGAAACTTACTCCCATATCCAGAAAAGTTCATTTTTTCTTCTGAAAGACTTTTCTGCGGGTCACTTTTGCCAGATAGCTTGGCCAGTTGCTCTGTGCTTAGTCCGTTTTAACAATAACAACAGCAACAAAACTTTACAAGATGTTCTTTCCTCTTTGTCTGGAAGGATTAACAGTTCAGCCAAGGTCTGACTGGCCGCTGGCTCCAGGAGGAAAGGACTCAAAGGCACTCCGAGGGAGTAGTCACATGGAGAGCCTGGCTACCAGAGCGGGCTTTGGGGATTGTTTTTTATTCTGTGCTCACCCAGACTGGCACTGAGGGCAGAATTGGGCACTTCTGCTCTTGGAGGTGCTTGTTCTGAGGAGTCTTCTAGGAAAAGTAAAGTCTGGGAGGCAGATGGACGTATCGACATTTCCCCCTGAAAAATCCCCTTCCATGGGTCTCGTTAGCAGGATTGAAATGACGAATCTTTGGAAGTGGCTTGGAAAATTGTCTTCTCCCTTGGAGCAGTCACAGAGTGACAAAATCACAAAATCACAAAATCACAGAACGACAGAATCACAGAATCACAGAATCACAGAATACTTAGGGCTGAAGGGACCTCTGGAGATGATCTAGTCCAAGCCCCATTTGTATCCTGTCTTTGAGCATTTGTGTTTAAGCTAAAAAGAAGAGCAGATGCCATCCAAACAGATGGAAACAAAAGCATAACTCCATCAAACTTATCTCTGGATTGTTTTAACCCATCACTGGCAGGAGCATGGCAGGAGTGGGGCAGAACAGGACCCATCAGTCCTGAGCCATGAGGTCAGGAGGAGGTGATGATGGGAGAGCTTCATGCTCAAACACAATAAATGAGATTATTTTTTTCCCCTCTCTGTTGTCTGTGTGAAAGGAGAAACTTCTCTTTTAAACATTTCCTAGGCAGGATATAAACACACAACCTCAAGGCCATAGGTGCTGCAAAGACCCAGGCATCTGCTTGTCTTTGCTCCCATGGGATGTTCCCACTGGAGGTCTAAACCCCACACCATTTGCTGCCAGCAGATGAGCCTGTGGATCAACCCAAACCTCCAAGGAAACCTGGCTGAACTGGCTCATGAGGAGTCGGGATTAGGCCCTCATTCCTCCTGCTTACATGCTGGATTTTCACCTTTCATGCTGCTGCAGCACAACTGCCTGCTAAATTTAGAAAGCCTTTTTTAGAAGTTGTTTTATGAACACACACACACAATAATTACATTGTAAAAAAAAAAATAAAAACTAAAAAACGCAGGCTTTAGAAATGCCATTTGTGAGGCGTTCCAACTATGTATGACTGGCTCAGTTACTGGCTCACAGTTGCCATCTGAACATCTATTTTTCCAAGCATTTAAGAAAAGTGATGTGTACATTTTTCACGTGTAATTAGGCAGCGTAATGTGATCTCTTTCTGCAGTCAAGCTGCCATGTGCCGTAGCCTCACTGAATAGCTTCCAGATTTCAACCCAATCTCTTCTGTCTAGACTCTACGTTGCTATTTTTTTTCCTTCTTTCTTTTTTTTTTTTTCTCTCTTGCCTAGCCTAAAGCAGACTCCAATATAAAATGCCAAAACCAGAAGGTTTTGTCCCTCTTTCTCATAAAGACGTGGGACAGATCTGGGAGGCCCCGCCGAGAGCCGAGTCCCAGACTTTTTCATAAGACATGTGTCGTCTGAATCTGACATTAAAGATTGTGCAGGCATTTCAACAGGTCATGCACACGCGGGGGGAAGAAAAAAATGCCCAAAAATATGGTTTTCATTAAGAAAGTGAGTATTTTTAGAGAGGTGTGGTTCAGTTCAGATGAAAAGGGAAGAAAGAAAAATGAAAGCGGCGCAAGAGATCCCCGACTGCAACATTATTTATATTGCTGTTGAAATGCAGTGTGTTCTCTTTATAAAGCTGCTTTTGGGAGAGAAATAAGAGAGACCGTGCCAGAACCAGGTGCATATCATGGAGTTTGTTTATAATCCAAGTTAAAGGAGAGCAGATTTATACCAGAAAGAACTCTCCGAGGGGACTTGGGAGTTTAAGTGTCCTGTCTTAATCTATACATTACCTCCTCAACAAAGCAGTTGTCTTGAAGCAAAACATAAAATACAGTTTCAATGAATTCACAGATAATTCCAGGGAATTTTATCTGGTGTGATATAGTTTCAGACTGCTTATTCTGTTCCCAGCTTTTTATTTGACTCTTAAGTTAGTTTATTTCTGCGTCAAGAGAATGAAAAAGATCAGAGAGGACTCGTTTCCACAGAAAGATGCTTTTGTGCAATATCAGCAAAAAAAAGCAAGGCTTTCCCTGGCTTGCAATTCCACCACCTTGTCCTGGGATTTGCTGTAGTTTGCACAGACTTTTTCTACAGAAAAAGCTCTTGTTTTAGTCCTGGAATTGTGCAAATTTCCCTCCACTTTTTTTTCCATTCTTTTTTAAAATCTTATCGTTTCGTCTATTCTAACACCACACTTTTTGTTTTCCTTTTGCTCCCCAGAAAATGCCTATTGTCCCATTGAGAACATGTCCTTCTGCCTGCTTTTGTGCAAATGGCAGATTGGTTGGAAAAACAGGAACACTTTCACTCCTTTCCGAAGGGAAGCATGCAGCGCTTGCTAAAAATTCCCATGCTTCT
Organism: Corvus moneduloides; assembly: GCF_009650955.1. Classification (NCBI taxonomy): domain Eukaryota; kingdom Metazoa; phylum Chordata; class Aves; order Passeriformes; family Corvidae; genus Corvus; species Corvus moneduloides. The sequence continues at coordinate 120,584,492 of NC_045477.1, forward strand.
GCAGAACCAACTGTTCTTTCCATTAAAAAAACATCCACCTACTTGAGCAAACTTTTCAATATGTTGGCCCAATTTTTCATTATGGTAAACTATGAAATGCTTGGAATGGTTGGAATAACCAAATATTCTCTCGAAGTTGAAAAAAGGAAACTAAACCAAAAAGCTGCCTGATCAAAATGGGGCTCTCCTTGAAATTCCAAATGATGACAGCAGACAGTGCAATAATTTGATCACAGAATCACAGAATGGTTTGGGTTGGAAGGGACTTTAAAGATCATATAATTCCAAATCTCTTACAATGGGCAGGGACAACTTCACTATCCCAGGTTGCTCAGAGCCCCATTCAACCTTCTCTTGATGATTATGAAATATTTGTAATTACATTTTAAGTAAAATTAAAATAATTTTTTTTTTTACATTTAAGTAAAGTAATTTTTAAAAATTCTCCTGTCCTGGTATCTAAACTGATCACAGGAAGTGGTTTTCCTCCTTCTGTTTCACAGAATCACAAAATCAATTAGGTTGGAAAAGACCTCCGAGATCATCGAGTCCAACCCAATGGCAAAGACTCATTTCACTAAAATAGGGATTTTCTGAGCTGTAAATCAGGTCAGAATTTTGACACAGGGGCTCGGGTGAGTTTTTGCAAGCTTTGCATCACCACTAACAGCGATTTCACAGAGCGTCCATCCAAGACTGTATTGATTTCTTAAATCTTTAAGCCAGATGGGACCAATTATCATAATCTGCTCTGCTGAATGGGAGCAAAGATTTCGTACAGTTGTTTTGTGTTGCTGTCTTAGCATCATCTCTTGCCCTTCTCTAGACATTCCTCTTGGCGTTTTCAAGAATGTGGGAGGCCTTGTTCTGATCTTCATCGTGCTCATGAGTATCACCAAACTTATATGAGCAAGATCACCTCAAAATCTTTCTTCAGCCTTCCTGTAAAATCTCCCCGGCCCTGGGAATGCATCATCCTTCAGGAGCCACATCAAGGCAGATCCCCATGTCCAGCTCTGTTACGTGTGTGGTTTGACAATATAAATCAGTTCTTGGTCTGAAGAAATTATTCTCATGTTGTGAAGACCATGGAAATGTTAGGGCAAGTCCAGAGGAGGCCACAAGGTTGATAAGGGGACTGGAGCACCTTCCCTCTGGAGACAGGATGGCAGAGTTGGGGCTGTTCAGCCTGGAGAAGAGAAGGTTGTGTAGAGACCTCACAGCATCTTCCAGTGCCTGAAGGGGCTGCAGGGAAGCTGGAGAGGGACAACACATCAGGAACTGGAGTGACAGGACAAAGGGGAACAGCTTCAGACTGAAATAGGGGAAATTTGGGTTAGATATTGGGAAGGAATTGTTCCCTGGGAGGGTGGGCAGGCCCTGGCACAGGGTGCCCAGAGCAGCTGGGGCTGCCCCTGGATCCCTGGCAGTGCCCAAGGCCAGGCTGGACATTGGGGCTTGGAGCAACCTGGGACAGTGGAAGGTGTCCCTGCCCATGGCAGGGGTGAAACTGGATGATTTTAATGTCCCTTCCAACAAAAACCTTTCGATGATCTTATGATTTCATTTTGCTCTAAAGCACAGTGTCAGAAGCAGATTTCAGGGTGAGATATGCTTTCAAATACTTTGCTTTTTGCAGTAAATGGTGCACTTGAGCCTGGTCCTGTCTTGACCTACAAGTACCTTTCAGTGTTCTCCAGTTAGTTCAAAGGCTCAGATGCAAAATCAAGGAGAACACATCCCTTTGTGGGCTAACACAAAGTTTTCTGGGGCTTTGAGTCAAAAAACAATGGGGTCCAGCATGTAAATTTTTCATCTGTGACAAAACAGACTTCACTTAATCCAGTGCAAACAGCTGTCCTGACAGAAACATCTTCATTTTTCATCATCTCTGAAAGAAATGTGAAACAGAGAGAGATTAAGGTTGGAAAAGCCCTCCAAGATCTTGAGTCCACGCTGTGCCCGATGCCCACCTTGTCACCCAGCTCAGAGCACTGAGTGCCACTTCCAGCTGATAAAACTGAACGTGACTGAGACTTGGGACACACAGGACATGTGCCACCAGCCAGGCAGCGACGGAGACATCCAGGTGCTGCCTGAGAAGATCTGCCACAGCACCTCTGTCCCCTCACACCTCCACCTGCTGCCACTCCAGAGCTGCCACGCTCTGCTTTAGGGTGTTGATTTAGCAGCTGGAAGCAGGGATGGGTCTCTCCCTTCCCCGTGGCTCATCCAGAGGGTGATTCAGTGTCACATCCTGAGCTGAGTCACCTTCTGCAGTGGCCTCTCCCTTCCTCCCAGCCGGCACGGAGAGGTGCTGAGGCACCTGCACAGCCCAGCACAGCGAGCTCTGCCCTGCCTGCAGACACGCAAATGGCATTTTTGGGGCATCTCTGTGACTTGTTTGCACCGCTGCCACAAGGTAGGTGTGAAAACAAGCGTGTGTTTGTGTGTCTGTGCCTGCCTTGGTGTGCGTAGAGTTGCAGCCATAGAAAATCAAATTTCTCCCCTTCGTGTATCACGGAGTTTTTTGGAGCTTCAGGTCCTGGAGGAGGCTGTTTGTCTGCCTCTGACTGTAATTTCAGGCATTCCTCTGTTGCGTGACACAGGCAACGAAGAAACGCTGTGGAAAACTTGTCCTGAATTAGCCAACTAAAAGATAAAATAGCATGATTGTACATGGGAATGGCTGAAAAATGATTCATATAGAGAAATATCACCTTTCTTAGAGCTGTGTGTTCATGAAGATCTGTTAACAAAGCTGAATTTACAGCACTACAGGCACTTGTGTGTGAACAAAACCAATTCCATAGACCTGAAGGCAAAATTTAAATTTTTTCCAGGTACCATGACAAATACAGAAAGCAGAGAAGCAGCCTATTGCAAAGAAGAGAGAGATGATAGTTCACAAGTTTAAATCCCATTAAAATGTTGCTTATCTGCATATTAACTCTCTATCAATCTATCAATCTCTCTTGGATTACATTTGCCTTCAGCTATGGCCTCCCCAGGGATCACCATGCACCAAGGAATGCAAGGGAATGCAAAAATGTAAAGGTAGAAGTAACTAATGAGCAAGTAACTTTATGTATTTACACTTATTAATTGCTTTCTATTGAAGTGTAAACATTTTCTTTTTGGCCAGGCTTGTCTTCATCCATTATTCATCAGTAGTTTTTTATATTCAAACACCCATTCTGACACAGTTCATTTCTGTGTGCTGGCTGAATTATTCACCAGTAAATACTTTGAAAATTATGACATTTTGCCACCGACCCTAACTCTGACTTCCTTTTTTTATTTTTTTTAAAATCCTTCAACCTTTATGTTTTTTATTTTTAATTTTTGCCATGTGGCTGGAGACTTCTGCTGTTCTTACAAAGATGCTCCACTCAGCCTTTCTGTATTGATTTACTGGGTGAGTTACTCCTTGAATCTCAGCAGGGATGCAGGGAAATGTCTCTTTGGAGAGAGGAAGGGAAATGCTGTGGCTAAAATAGGGAAAAGCACAAATTCTGCCCCCCCCAGCCCAAAATGAGAATGAGAAGTTCAGTCCTGGTCATGGAAATGTGCACAGAGAGTTTATTTCACCATTATTCCAGTTTGCCTTTGGACTGATACTCAGCTTTGTCTCTTTTGGGACTTACCTGCCAAAATACAGGGAAAAAAGCTGAGTGTTTCACCTTGTTTTGGAGATTCAAGATATTTAGGAGGGATTCAGGCAAGCATCCCAGCTCTCCAGTCACTCAGATCAGACCTTTGGCATTTTACATTTTTTTCCCATCATTTCTTGTAGCCTCATAAAAACCCTGCAGAAATTCATGGGGGTTTCAAGTGTTCCCTGGACCTTCTGCGCCAACATATTGTTTTCTGAACTCAGCTATCAGTATAAGCAGAAGGAAAACAAAACTAAAAATAAAAATAAGCAAATTATCTCACTTTCCTTTTAGCCCATTGCTTGGGAAAGAGTGTGAATTGTTTTAAATTGACAAAGCAGTCCTGAATAATCACTGATGCTGAATATCCTGGTGATCATCCACCCACATTATCTAACCAGATACTTACACAAGTAAATTCCAAATTAAATCCTTTCTTTTGCCACTTCAGAGCTTTTAAATAGAAATGATCTTTCCTTCCTTAATTAAAAGTGGTTCTCACATAGGATGGACACCAGAGCCTTCTCAGAGATTGCCAAAATGATACTGGGGTGTGCAGTCTGTGACTAAAAAATACCCATAGTGCTGAAAAAAGCCATAATTTCTGCTCCTTGAAAAAGAGTAGCCTGCTCATATCCAGGCAACAGGATGTGTCTATATAACTGCCTATCTCTCCTGAATTAAATGTCATTTTTACATAAGGGAACCTTTATTAGTGAATGTCACCCACACCTGTGAGAGGTAATATTTATAAAGGTGTCCCCTTTTTGTTGCCTGACTTGTTCATCCTAAATGGTATTTTCATAGGTAAAATGTTAATCCTTTCTGGTTCTAATGAGACAAATCAGACACTGGAATTGCATTTTGCCAGTGGGGAAAAAATTAAAATAATCTCTGCTCTACTCCTGTTGTTTCATATCAAAAGAAATAAATACCATTCATATATCCCATTTCATTGATAATAACTATGATGAATGCTAGGAAGCTTTCATTATTATCCTTCTTTTTTCAGTTTTTTTGAATGAGTGGGTTGTTTAACCTGGGGAAAGGAGGCTCAGAGAGGACCATATTGCTCTCTACAACTCCCTAAGGTTGTAGCCAGGTGGGCTTGGTCTTTTCTCCCAGGTGACAAGTGACAGGACAAGAGGAAACAGCCTCAAGTCGCACCAGGGGAGGCTTAGGTTGGTATTAGGAAAAAATTGTTCACTGAAAGCATGGCCAAGCACTGGAACGGGCTGTCCAGGCAAGTGGTGGGATTGCTGTCCATGGAAATCTGCAAAAACCACATGGGTGTGGCACTTGGGGACGTGGTTTAGTGGTGAACACAGCAGCAGCCTAAAACCACTGCAAGTTTTGCATCCTTTAAGTGGTTCAGTCCCCAGTTCTCCCATTAAGACTCAAAGTTATCTGAGGCTGTGCCACATGCTAAATATATTTTCATAGTCCCACTGCTCTGGAAGAAGCATGGGAAAAGAGCTGGTTATGGGATTTTTTCTTGATCCAGATGTGACAATTTGTTAATTTTTATCGTTTGTTTCCAACTTGTATTTTGAGAACTGTGTTTAAGGAGATGGAAAATGACGTGAACCCTTTTTTTCTTCCCCCCATGACACTCCTGAGCAAGAGGCAGCGCTCGAAGACCCATCTGCTCTGAAATTTCCTCCTTCCTCATGAGAGAAAGCTCCAGGAATGAGCCTTCGGGGTGGATCTTGTCCCTGCACAGGACACCAGGGTCAGCTTTGGGGACAACTGCTGTGACAGAGCAACTGGCTGTGACCATGGGAGCTGGGGCTGGTGGCAGGAAGGTGGCACAGCAAGGGATGCTCCAGCCTCCCACCTGGCTGGCCCTTCATCCCTTTCCTAACCTCGTGTTCCCACTACTTGCATCTGCAGGAACATTGGCTGAATATTTGAGTCATGCAGGTAGGGCTTGAAAGAGCAGAAGATTGGGGTTTTTGGGCATGGGATGACAATGTGGAGCAGCTTTCCACGTGGGAGCTCAGCAGCTCAGCTGTCCTTTGTGGTGGGCACTGGTGGGGCTGCCAACCTGTCCCCTGCACCTGGCAGTGCCTGAATTCTGAAGGTGATGCAGGAGATGGAGCCACAGGGACTCACCGAGGGCTGGACGTGACCCTCGCTGGCTTTGCTGCAGCTCCTCCAGGAACACACAGGATTTTGGGTGCCTGTTCCTGCAGCCACATCTCTGGGTGTAGCACGAAGCTGTCAGCACACTCAGTGTCCCTCTCTCTGCTGTTTTATCTCAGTTAACAGGAATTATGCATCACACTTCCAGAGAATTTGTGGCCATCGTGTTACCAGGAGCTGCCGTGTGCAGTGCACAAAGACTGGGCCTGCAGGATTTCCCCCCCACCCCAGCCCCGCTGTTCCCAGCCTCCCAGGCATTTTCTGGCCCCAGGAACATCCTTGTTGGAGTCTGTAACCACCACATGCCTCTCAACCAGGAGCTTCTAACCACAGCTCCACCGGGCAAACCTGGTGCCACCAGCACCTTGTAAGGATGAAGCTGCTGCTGGCTGCAGTTTGTTTCAGGGATCAACTGGTTTTGGGGCTGTCTCCTGCTGGATTTATGTTCTCTGAAGAGTTAAGTACATTAGTGTGGGTAATCTCACTCCATTACCTTCTATAAAACCGAATCTGTGATTTCCTCCCTGGTGAGCATTTACCATAGCGAAATAGGCTACTATTTTCATATTTAACTCATTGGTAACTCATAAAACCAGCTCAAGCTGTCTGCCCCAAAGAGCAGAAGCTGTGGGACGGGCTGGAGGGTCAGAGCTTTTACAAGACCTGGCAGTGTCGGTGCAGTGCTCTCAGCATCGCCCTCGCATCCCTATCCCATCCCTCCCCCTGCTCCTTTGAAATCCACAAAAATCAGAAATTTATAAGGCTTCTTAAAAATCCGAGATGAAGCAATTAAACCTCCAGACTGGAGGATGTGAACCTTTAAAGGCCCTTTGCAGAATATCAAAAGAATGAGAGGATTATATTTAGCAGGTGTGACAGCCCACGCAGGACATTTCATTGTGAAAGGGGCTGACATGAACCAGGAACCGATACTTAAATTAATATAAAACATCTTGGGGGAAAGGTGTTTTCTTTTCTTTTTTAAGCATTGGGAAATCATAGTGCTTTCTGGCTTCTTCAAAAGCGAGAGGTCCAAATATACAGGAGTCATCTGGCATGTAAAAATAAAAAGTCTGGGGAGGGGACACACACATAAAAATGCTTTGGATGAGGTTGGGAGGAAAATGTTGGGGGCCAGGGGGGCCAAGAAACACCATTGTGAATTTTCTTCCCCTGCCTCATCTGAGGTTTTGCCTTGCCACTTGCAGATCCAAGGATTTTCCCTCCCAGGGCAGGTTGCTCAGGGCAGAGGGGCAGGACTGGCCACCTCTCCTCATCCCTTCCCTGGAGACACAACCCTTCATTACAGGGGTGCTTTATTCTGATCACTCCTGTTTCTATTCCTATCACACCCTACCAGGCCTTGGAGTGGAAAACTTGAGTCGGGAGTTTTGTGGGGAGGCGTCCACGACTTTCTTGCTTCATTCACTACTGTGAGTTACTAATTTTAGTCGAGCTGCTCTGTTTTGATTTTCCAAAGCTGCGGATTGAACGTCCAGAAGCTCGAGTTGTTTTCACACCCACTCGCTGAGGGCCACAGGAGCGATGCTGCCCATCCACAGCAGGGGAGGCTGCGGGGAAGGTGGGGTGGGTGACAACACTGTCCCCAACTCTGAGAAGGGACCCCACAGGCTCCCCAGATCTCCATAGGTGGGTGATGCAGTGACAGAGGGCACTCAGTCCCACTCTTGGGGTATTTTGTCTCTTCACTCTGCTCATTCAAGCACTGGGTGCTTGCTTGAGACCTTTGGGTTCTTAGTCACCCAAAAAAAACACGCATTGGGGTAAAAAGCCCATCTTTCTGCTGGGGCTGCTCCGAGGGAAGGACAGAGGTGTGTGGTTGCTTGGATCTGCATTATTGGGTACCCTTTGGCATCGAGAGAGTTAAAGGTCCTCGGCACCCACCAGCCCTGGTCTAGGCAGTGTCTAAAATCAGTCCTAGACCCGCTTTATTTTTTCCTTAAAAACAGGAAATGGAGCCCTGAAGGCTTTTTAACTGGAGAAGGAGAGTGAGGAGGGGGTATACTCGCTCTGCCCATACCCAGCCCTGAGCCTGACCCAGACTTGGGGGTCTCTGTGTGTGTTTTTTTTATTTCTTCTCCCTTTTTTTTTTCTCCCTATTATTTTGGCAGACTTTTTGGAATGTCTGGGAGCTAAGGGCTTTGCTTCATGGAGCAGAATTCTGAAGCAAGAAAAAGAGAAAGTTATAGACTAAACCACAGAAATGTAAACATGTCTGCAGCTAAAATAACTCCACTTTCATTGAAAACACTCCTCGCTTACAATCAGACTTCTGTGTGCTATGCTCAATAAAACTGCATGCTAATAGCAACCAATTAATACATTATGTAGTTCTGCTTTAAAAACTGAGACGCTTTTAATTATTATTTTTTTTCCTAAATTTTTTTTTTTTTTAATTATTATTTTTAATTAAGGGACTACTGGGTTTTCTGCTTCGGACGCCGGTGCCGGGCGCTGACCGCTGGCGGAGAGCGGCGGGCGATGCCCGGCGGTGCGGCGGGGGCCGAGGCGTGCCCGGGGAAGGTCGGGGCGAGGCGGCGGCGGGGACAAGCGGAGCCCCGGTAAGGAGCCCCGGGGCCGCCGGCAGGAGGGACGGGACGGGGACGGGGACAGGACGGGGCGCACCGCCCGCTTCTCCCCTGGGTTTCCCCGTGGGCAGCATGTGCGAGGTGAGTGCCGATGGAGTACCGGGATGGGTCCCCTCTCCATGCCCCTGCACCCCTGGGAGATGGGGCTCCAGCTTCGGCCGGACCAGCCTCCTCTGCTTCCCCCCCCTCTCCGCTCCCCTTTTATTCCCGAGCATCCCGTTATTCCTCCCGCCGCCCTCCTCGCCCCCGCTGCCACCTGGTTTAGGGGCCAGGCTGGGATTCACGTCGGGGCCCCTCCACAACCGCGCGCTTGTTCTCGCCCCTTCAAACGCGCTCTTGTTCCCCGCGCCGGGGGGCGAAGCGGCCCCGCCGGGCCGGGCCGGGCCCCGCCGAGCGCCGCGTCCTCCCCCCGCGGCTCCCGCTCACCTCCAGCTCCGCCCGGCCCCTCCCGCCCCCCCGAGCGCAGCCGGGGGAGGACGCGGACACCGGGGGCGGGGGTCCCGGAGCGCCCCGGGCGCGGGGCCGCCCCGACGGCGGCGGGGGAGCCGGGCAGCGCCGGGAGCGGCGGCGGCGGCCGCGCTCGGCGATTGGAGAGAGGAAGAGGCGCCCGGAGCCGGGGGCCAGCGCGATGGGCTGAGCCCGTCCCGACTGAAGTGACTCACCGCAGTCGGCAACGCCGCCGTCCCCTCGCCCGCTCCCTCACTCCCTCCCGAGCTCCCGCCGCTGGCGGCCGCTGCCTTCCCCCGTCCCGTCCCATCCCGTCCCGCCCCGTCCCCCCTCCCCAGGAGCCCGGACTGACCCCAGTCCCAGCCCGGTAAGTGCTTTCCCTTCGGGACCGCGATGGGGCGGGGGCGGCCGGCGGAGCGCCGGCCGTCGGGGCGGGAGCGGCGCGGAGACGGGCGAGGGATCGGCCGGGCGAGTGACTGATCGGGCGAGTGACCAGCCGGGGACAGGGACCGGCCGGGGCTCGGTGGCCCCGAGGGCGGCGCGGGGACCGGCCGGCTGTCCCCTGGCCGCGGGCCGTCGGCGGCTGGAGCGGGGCAGCCCCGAGGGCTCGGCAGCCGCAGCCGCGCATCCTCTGCGCGAACCCTGCCCGAGTTCCTTTAAGTTTTGAAGGATTAACGCTGTTTGGCTCCGGGCTGGCCGCTGGCTTTTCGGGCAGAAATTATATCTCGTTCCCCCTCGCCATCACTTCCCCCCCACCCCCCCCCCGCCCCTGAATCGTAATAGCAGCGTTGGTGCCTTTGTAATTCTTTCAGCAATTCATCATTGAATTAACTAATAGCTCTATGGCCTTTCAAAAGCTGGCCAGCTCTTGCATGTAGGAAAACCTTCAATTACCTGCGTGGCTGAGGGGAGTCAGGGTTGGGTTTGGTACTTCTCAGAGTAAGGGATATGCAGGGCTCTGTTTTGGTGAGCAGATGACTTTGCTGAGGAGTTTGGCGTGCACGTAATTGTATTTACAAAAGCTGGAGTTGCAAGTTCTGGCTAACGTAAACTTCCATTCATTGCTGCCTTTGCTAAGAGCCCACGGTGCGAGGAAATGGATCGTTCTTTAATGAAGCTTTTTATTTGTATTCTAAGTGTCGTTCTGTGAATTAACTCTGTTCTGAAGCCAGAGTTTGGAAATTACATTCTGCCCCGTTCTGCCCATGTAATTTTGAGTCCATTAGGAAAACCAGGATAGGTCTATGAACTGCACATGGAGAAATGTCACATTCCTTTGGTTTAACCCTTTGAGCACTTCCCTGGTTTCACTGAAACAAGTGGAGCAGACAAAGACAGCTTCTCATGGGGCTATGAAATGTAAACTTTGGTCAGGATGCATATATCAGGTGTGTGATTTCAGGCACACCTGAACTGATAGGAAAATCAAGGAAGAGAAATAGGTTGTTTGACAGCTTCCCAATTAAAAGTAAATAAATAAAGGCATAAACAGACCAAGCCATACCTCATATGGGACAAATACATTTTTATGTTGATTGTCTGATCTATTTCTTAAAGGGCATATATAAAAACAAAGATATGGTACATTGGAATAGCAACATCACTCCTTATTTTCTCTTTCGTGTGCATATGTGGGCAAACAATGGCAAATTCTTTGAAAAACTTTGCAAGAAAAAAAATCTACTACCTCCAAAAACATTTCAGGGTTTAGAGCTTTGAACAGCATCTGTCCCCACCTCCCACAATTTAGTCCCAAAGTTAAACAAATCATATAGTACTGGATAGAGTTACATGTTACAGGAATTTTATAAATGATCTGTCAGGGTAAGTCCTAGGTGTGATTAGTTGGACTTGTTGCTCCTAAGTTGTTGCTCCATTTGGATTGTCATTTCTGTAGCGTTTGGTTCTTAGAGACAGATTCTAATAGACACGTATATTAAGCATGTTCATGTTCTCCTTCTGATGGTTTTTAAGCAGTAGTGCCTGTGGGGCTTCTCTCACCTTCTTGTAAGTGAATTTGAACTTTGTCAGGCACTGCAGAAATCTGGGTGAGGACTCACAATGATGGGAACCATGAGCTTAAACCCCAGATTGTTCCAGACTTGGGAGTTGTGTCTCTCATCACAAGGATGCTCATTTGTTTGTCCTTTTCCGTCTGGAACACCAGGTTGGATCCCACTGTTGTCAGTGCTCAAATGACAATTCTGCCTAAGACCCTGCCCTGTGAAAATGTCTTTGCTACCTGCTCTGCTGTGGGAAGTTTATTTTCTGTGCATGCACGGAGTTGTGTAAACAAACAGAAAAGCCTGGGAAGGCTGTGGCAGTCCCGTTGGTTTGAACAACACCCTGTGAACGGAATACCTGGCTGCTGATGAGGCAAATCCTTTCCCACTGCGCTTTCTCCAAGCTCCCAGTGCTTTTCTATCCGAGCTTGAGGCTCATGGCACTGCTCTCCCTCTGCAGAGTGTTTAGTTTTGATGACTTCACTGTGATCCCTGCACGCAGCAGTTCCTCCTCCCGTGAGGATCCAAAAACACATGAGAAGCTTTTGCGGTGCTGATGGCATCTCGTAGCCCCAAAACATTACATGTTACATTTCCTTTCCTCGCCTGTGCATTACTAAATGCTCCAGGAGTTACAAGCAGGTAACAACCAAATAATTTAAAATGTTTGGGTCGAAACAAACCCTTTTCCCTTGCATATCCATTGCATTGGGGTTTTGTTCCACTGTCAGGAAGCTTGCCATTTTCTTTGAAGTGAATAGTTACTTTTTTTCAGGGAAAGGCAGCTGTAAGGGCAGACTGTACTTCTTCTAATCATGTGAGCAGGTCTGTGGAAATCTGTGTCCCAAACTCGAGGTGGAAGTTGTTGACAGGGGGTAGGGTCGGAAAGGGCCCTTTGGGCCTGATCCATATCAGCTGAGGTCAGCGGGGCAGGCTTAGCCCTGAGTGCCTAAAGCTGCCCACTGGTTTTCTGTCCAGCTGGGAAGGGATGCCAGGGATTAGTGTATGCTTTGTATGGCACTTCTCCTATACAGTTGATTTAAAATGCTTTTGTTTAAAAAAAAAAGAAAGTTCACACAGGGCAAAGATATTTTCAGCCTGAAATATGACTTTGTTTGTCTTGGGTTGGAAGAATTACCTTTTGTGCGATAACACCACACTGGTTTTCATTATACCCACAGCTGGCCACTCTCACAGCCACTGGAGTATTTTTTACTTCCCCTGGTGGTTCTGGCCATGCCCTTTTTGACACGCAGGTTTCCCAGGGAAATCAAGCATTTTGTCTTTTTGGCTGAAGGTTTGAGTCCAAAAAATTTGTATCAGTTTGGCATTTTGGAAGGTAGTGGTACAAGTGGAGAAAATCTAATATATTTCCTTCACAGGATAGTTAACTAGTGTAGGTAGAAAACTGTCGGTCTAAAATTACTTTGCTAAATTTAAATGTAAGTAAAAAGCAGGCAATAGGAAAAAAATGAAAGGGTATATCTAAATATGGAGTTGCGGCCGTATCTGTTATATTTAAACTGCATTTTAACCTCTTCTATTTATATTTAGTGGTCTGTGTATAATCTGGAGGGCTTAATTGAATTCAAGAAACAGCAATTTCACAATGAAACCCAAAGAGTTTATTCTGCTGTGGACACAGGGCCCATCCTCGTTAATGGGCGATTTATCAGAAGTAAAATGTGTGCAGTGAGGTATTTTTTATGTTGTTTGAGAGCAAAAAAATGAGACTCGATCTAAAATAAGCATGAATGGATTTGCAACACGCCTGCTCTTCCCGCACTGCTATGGCAGGAGGATCCCCTGCTGCCTTGGGTGGCACTTTGCCTTGTGTGGAGTGTGAGATGCCACCACAGCAATTATTTTCCTCAACTTGCCCCCGTTCAGAAACGTCCCTTTTTCATTTAGAAAGCTGCCATGGTCAGTGGATTGTTCTTGCACGCTGCTTGCATCAGCTGCAATCCCTCCTTGGCACAGCATCATTCCAATAAGAAAAAAACATTATTCCAGGAACAAAATACATAGTTATTTTTGTTTGATAATGCATCACATAAATATTAATCGTCTGCCCAAACTAAAAACAATAAACACGTGTTTTCATTTTAGCTGGAGATACAACCGGCTTTGATAGGGGATGGTTTAAACCCCAGGGCCTCAAGCTGTAGCCACACAGCTCTGGGTGACCACAGAGGGTTGGGGAGTGGTTCCTGTGCGCAGGTGGGGGTTTGATTTTGCTTTGAGGCCTTCTGTGTTGATTGATTTTAATATTCAATACACGATACGACACCCAGGTGCTTATTGGCGTGTCTTGGCAGTTGCGTTGCTCCCAGTGCTGGACCTTGTGCTTGGGCGCTCGGCAGCGTTGGTGGGATATCCCAAAGCTGCTGCCTCCTCCAGATGCTGCTCCTGCCAACAAATACTGACTTCAGTCATATTTCAGGCCTCCTGAATTTGTCTGTAGCTGGGAACCCCACACACCTAATGAGCTGATTGGGGAGAGCAAGGCTGGCTCGTAGGGGATGATGAGCACAGCGGCCCCGCGCGAGGCGAGTTCAGCAAGTACCACCTCAAATGTGGTTTCAATCAGCTCCACTCAGACACCCAAGTTCTGAGCTTCCTCCAGGAGGTCTGTAATGAAACAGCCTTGTTTGCTTTTCACCTCGCAGAGGAACGGCAGTGGGGGAGGAAAGCCCTGATTGAGCTCGCACGGGCCGCGGCGGGAGAGCAATTTGGGGTGCTGGGCTGGACGGGGCAGCGTGGAGGTGTTGGAGCTGCAGGGTCTGGGAATGCTGCCTGTGGCCAACACTCAGCTCCTTCCCTAAGGGGAGCAGAGCAGGTCACAGCCCTGGCTGGGGCAGAGGCACCCCGGAGAGGCTGTGCAGGTGTGAGTGGGTCAGGGGAAGGTTTCTCTCCCGTCATCCCAAATGCGTTGCCTGCTGAATTAGCATCTTTTCCTCCTGCTTTTTACTGTCTGCTACAAGTGGCCGGTAAGGGTCTGTTTTCTTTTCTTTTTTTGTTACTACTGTTATGCTGTTAAAACATGCATTGATTTATCAGCTGTTCAGGTCGTTTCATTTTTCTGGTTCTGGGAGTGCTGGCGTAGAAGGAGCGGCTTTTGCTGCCCTGTGGATGACTTAAAACAAAATGTTTTGTGAAATCTGATTGATTTCTTCTAATTTTTAAGGCATGTAGGTTTCCCAGTTTCATAATTTTCGCATTGAGTTGATTACTTTATTTTTAGCTTCTCGAGTATGAATGTACATGGTATATTTGACCTGATTTGACTGAAAAAAACCCCTTTCAGCAAGTCACTTATTTTTTGCTACTCAGTAGTTATAGTGCATGCAGTCACTGTGTGATTTTAGTGCAATTAAATGTACATGTAAAGATCAGGGATTTAGAAAATTGCACAATGTATCTTTTTCTGTAAATTACTCTCACTGAACAAGAAAAAAATGAAATATGGCAATCAAACAATTCACTGCATTTCTGTTATGGTTTATATTTTTCTGTCTAAGTAGAAAAGGGTTTTATACAGAAGGAAGTCTTGTAGTTACGCAGAAGGAAAGGCTTCTTAGCGAAATCCCGTTTTCTAAGGAGGCTTTGTCAGTTCTGAATAAACCCTGCAATAAATTTAAACCTGGTGGTTTAAAATTCTGTTTATAAAATGGACTGCTCTCTATAGAGTTCACAAATTATACACAAAGGATTAACTACTAAAGTAACATAAAGATGTTGCATTGCAACATGCACTGAGACTGAACTGAGAAATCTGCTAGGAAAAGCAGCTGATTTGCAGGACTTGCAAAGCAGACATGGGAAAAGTTCTCCATCATTTCTCCAAAGAACTTCTGTTGCTGTTCCATTGATTGTTCTCATTTGTGTTGGCTCTTCAAAGACTTACAGAAGGTTTTTCTTGCACAGGCTTGTGCAAAAATTTGCATTAAAAGCTGGTTTGGAAAAGGAAAAAATAAAAGTTTTAATACCACATTAAGACATGATAAAGGATTTAATAGCAAATCAAGATCTGGTGGATATCTTGTGCCTTTTCCTGAATTTCATTACATTTGCCCAGAATGTGAAGCTGGGAATTTGGACTGGTGCTCTTCATTCCTTTGCTACATTTATAAGTTCTCTGGTATTTTTATGTATTTATAGCAAACAGTCTGTGGCAGTCTCTGTATCTCTTGCAACCAAGACAAGCCAAATCATCTGTCACCAATATGTGTGTCAACATCCCGACCAACCGAGGGCACCTTGTTTTGTAGGCACCACCAAGGCTTCATTTCAGCAGAGCAATTCACCACCCTGTTGAAATGAAGAGCTTGAGGAAATCTGAAGCTGGCCTCTTCCTTCTTCTGTGCAGAGAAACCAGTTCTAAGTGATGAGACTGAAAAATGGCTTTAGGAAGGTAGGATTCACTTCACCTCGCTGCAGCCATCCAAAAATCAAGGACCTGGCTGACAGCAGTTGTGTAAGTTCCAGCCTGGCCAGAGGACAGGTTAATCTTGCCAGTCTGAGACAGTGATGCTCGTCTGGGAAAGGCACTGAAGATGCAGAAGATGTTCCATCAGCTTGGGTGGGAATTGAGGTTGAAGGACTGGCTATTTTGGTTTTTATATGGCTGGCATGGAGCGCCCTGAATTCTGCATCCAGAGACAAATCCAGGCCTCCCAGCAGCTGATCTTAGGGAGACTGAAGGGAAAAATGTAAGTAAAATATAGCAGAGAGACCAGATGAATGTCATACAGTCTGAGTGGAAATTATTATTATTACTTACTTACTTTAATTTTAAAATTTAATATTAAGTAAACATAATAGTTTAATTTTTACTGTCGAGCTTCCTTTTTGTTTAGAAATAGGAACATTAAAAACAGCAACAGAAAAGCCTTTTATGCTTTCTGCACTGCTCTCTTAACTTCATTGAAGAATTGAGTAAGAAAACATTAGCCATAATTTCTTCCAGCTTCAGAGTAAGATAAGAATGGATTAATACTGCTGCCTTTCTATTAGGATTGAAAAAATTAGGATTGAAAGAAATAGTAACAACCATTTCAGGTGATTTTTTTTTAGGCTGGTCCAACTGTATAGATGACAGCCCTGGGTCTATACCTTGCTTAAATCTCTCAAAGCACAATGATGGAAAGTTTGTTTTGGACAGGCCATGAGCTTTTTACCTGTCAGGGGCAGTTCTTAGCCCCTTAATGACAATGGTCCCTGCAAGAAGCACAGCTGAGCTCCAGAGCTGCAGCCAGGCCTGCAAAGCAGCTCTGCATGAAGCCGGCGGGGAAGGAGGGGAGAGCTCTGTGTTTGTTATTTGCATGTGATTTCCATGACAGTTTACAGGAGACAGAGTTGCAACCGAATGTGAGCCCAGGGAGCTCGGCCTGTGGTTGGTCTGCAGAGCAGGAATGTGGGATTGGGGGTCAGGATCAGGTTGTTGAAGGATGCAGGAGCCAAGGTGAAGGGAATTTGAGCTGCCCTCCACTCCCTCTGGGTTAGCACCTCCCTGTGTGATGCGGCGTTTGTGGCACTGGGGTGGGGCACTGTCCCCTCAGCCACCCACAGGGGCACATCCAGCCTGTTTCTGCCCCTTGGGCTTATCCCGACAGGTTTCAATCCAGAATAGGATTTAAGTAACTCCCTCTTTGCTGTGTTGGTTCCACAGGACCAGAGAGGAGTGAGAAGTACTAGAAATCTATTTTAGTCACTAAAGTAAGCAGACATGACTCAGAATACTCACTGGGAACAGATCTGCTGGATGAAAAGGTGCCATTTTTACACAGTCACTTTTCTGACCGTGCCCTTTAAACTCTTACAAAAATAGAATCCTTTCTCTGGCTCATCTCTTGGAAGGCAGGAATGGGAGTGAGAGTGAGGACGTTTGCTGCGCTGCTTCGGACCCAGACAAACTGTGCACGTTCTGTAAGGCAAATGTAACATGTGTTTAACACCAGGAAGAGCAGAAAGAAGGCATTTGAAATTCGTGGGGAGGGGATTTGGGCTTGGATAGTTTTACCATTTGCAGTGGAAAAGCGTGATCCCTCGTTCCTGCCTGTTACGGTTGGGTGAGTTCTGGCCAGCGCTCTGCGCCGGTTTCTGGCATCCTTGTGTCCCTGAAGGAGCAGGTTCGGATCAGTGGGCTCGTCTGGAGCACGGAGAGGCTCCATTTGACCACTGCCCCTGGTTCCTCTTGGACTGAGTGGCCTCAGCTAAAAATGAGCCTGAAACCACACTGACGTAATCCGTGTTTATGGACCTGTGAGGAAACAAATCATTGCTGGCAACCAGAGCCCTGACGTGGTTGTCCCTCACACGAGGGGCGAGTTCCCCCTGCGCTGGTGAGCCCAGGGTTCCTCCAGGTCCTGGGGAGGCTGATGGAGCTGGGCTCTTCCCACTCCAGCCAGATCCCTATCCCTATCGACTCTCATCTACATTCCATGGAAAGGATTAGCAAAGCAAATCATTTCACAGAAAGTCACTCCCAGCTAAGTAGGTGATACTGAATTTTTGAACTCTTCTTGTCTCTTTCTCGTTTTTAATGGTTTGGTAGGAAGCTGGAGCCTGGCTGGTGCACAGAAACTCAAAACCAGTGGTGCAAGCACACCACGTGTGCTTCTGGGTGTTTGACAGTCCTGTTGTTCTCCTTTGGAGCACTGCTCTCTTGAGAAAAAAAATAACAAGCCTGTTCTGACGTATTTACCACTTTCAGTTGGTTTTACATGGAAAAAGAACACCAACCCGTAAATCCCTCTTCCTCCTCTGTTCCAGAATAATCTGTGAAAGAGTTTGAAAACTCTGAATTCCTGTTCAGTGGATGAAATTTTGACCTTGCTGAAGTGGCTGAAGCTTCTCTGATGGCTTTCAAGGGGGCAAAGCTCTTCAGCTTAAGTGTTCCTTCCTCATGTTTCTGCTGGGGCTGGAAAGCCCTGGAAGTGTTCTCACTGCTGATTTCCTAAAGCCTTAATTCCCACCAGTTACTACAGCATTTAAAGGCACCGTCTTTCTTGCACAGGAAACAGCCACTGCTTTTTCTCTTGATAAAATTTCCCTTGTATGAGCTCAGAGAATTTCCACTTTCTCTGTGTGGGCTCGTCTTTCACAGAGGAGGAGACATGGGTCATACGCCTGCGGATCTCACAACTCCCTCCTGCTCCATCTCTGGCCTCCTCCCAGTCCCTTGGCAGGCAGGAGTCAGTGAAGATTTGCTGTCAAGGTCTCCTGTTTTAATTCCGTGCCGGACCCGGTAGCTTCCTCTTGCTGGGGAATCCTGGTTTTTTCTGGTTTAAATTTGAAAGGCGTTTTGGATATGATGACGTTTACAGCCAAAGCACATCACCTCTAATACTGTCTCCTTCTTGTGAAGCAAGTCGGGTGATTTCAGCAGGCAAGAAAAGGGAGGAAAAGCCCAGCAGGCTTGTGGGACACAGAGGATTGTCACTAACCCGGCACTGAGTGGCTCTGGGGATGGTCCTCCCTTCTCAGCCCCACTTGTGTTGTCTGAAGGGAAACTTTAAACGCCAGTGTTTGAGTGGAGCTGGTTTAGAAGTTTTCTGTGCTACAGAAACACATAATCATTAAGGCTGGAAACCTCCAAATCACTGAGTCCAAGCTGTGCCCGATGCCCACCTTGTCCCCAGCCCAGAGCACTGAGTGCCACCTCCAGGCCTTCCTGGGACACCTCCAGGGATGGGCACTCCAAACCTCCCTGGGCAGCTCTTCCCAAAGCCTGAGCTCCCTTTCCATGGGGAAATTCCTGCTGCTGTCCACCCTGAGCCTGCCCTGGCCCAGCCTGAGGCCGTTCCCTCTCCTCCTGTCCCTGTTCCCTGGCAGCAGAGCCCGACCCCCCCGGCTGCCCCCTCCTGTCAGGGACTTGTGCAGAGCCACAAGGTCCCCCCTGAGCCTCCTCTGCTCCAGCCTGAGCCCCTTTCCCAGCTCCCTCAGCCGCTCCTGGGGCTCCAGCCCCTTCCCAGCTCCCTTCCCTGCCCTGGACACGCTCCAGCCCCTCCAGGGCTCTCCTGCAGGAGCCAGAACTGGGCACAGCCCTCGAGGGGCCTCTCAGTGCCCAGCACAGAGGGACAATCCCTGCCCTGCTCCTGCTGGACACACAATTCCTGATCCAGGCCGCGGCAGAGGGAACGAAGGAGGCACTTGGCTTCTAGGTGAACTAAATGTTACTATTGTAGTGCTATAATTACAAAGGTTTTAAATTAGGTATTGACAGCAGTTGAGAACTGGTTCTCCAGTGTTGCAGCTGGCAGGCACTGAGATGTGCACCAGCTCCTAACAGGAGCAGGCTGTGAGAATAACTCATTAACCAGTTACTCCACATTACTGGTACTCCACATATGGTGTGAGGGCTGCTGGGGGTCTGGAAGACATTAGGACGTGGTCTGAGAAAGGGCTGCACAAGAAAGGCAACAAATAACCCCACAGAGCCAGATCCCCATTCCCACACTGCTGCCAGGTATGTGCCCATGTCACCCTGAGCCAGGGAGCTGTGCCAGGATCCAATTCCCTCACCCTCCTGGAGTGAGCCCAGATGGGTGGATTGTGAGGAATCGCATGTGAGGGGAACCTTTGCTTGGTCGCATCCACGTGGAGCAGGTCATCTTCTGTCAAGGAGGATGAATATTTGCCTCTTCTTCCATGTGCTTTTGCTGCATGGGATGGGCTGAGGGATGCTGTTTCCACATCCGTGTTTCCAGTGGTAATGAATGCTACGGGGAAGCGGACGGCGGTGAGCCCATTTCCTTCACAGTGGGAGGAAAGTAGTAATTCAGGAGACCATTAAACATTAGAAATACCTCTGCGAGGTCCCTACAAAGACACACTCCATTTAGATTAAAGTCCCGTAGGGCCAATTACCTGGGAAGAACATAAGAACTTAAACAAAAGCTGAGTTAGGTATGCTGCCCACCAATGGCTTCGAGCAAGAATGGATGCAGTGAGGAAACACTCGTGTGTGTTATGAAAGTGAGAACACTGAGAGTAGGTCTGTGTAATAACCCACTTTTACTGTTCCCCCAGGATCAGCGTGCACAGGAAATATCTGTGGCATGCTTGCTTTTCCTGGAGATGACAGCAACGCTTTGGCAACCACTTTGTTCGATACTTTTCAAAACGTTGGGCTGTTGTTTTATGAATGTGCTCTGATTTTCTGGCTGCCAGAGCCTTTGTGCTTGGCTTCTTAAACCTTCCCATTCCCATTCCAACCCTGGATACTTCTCCATGAGTACCCTTAGGTAGCTGTGATGATGCCTCTGTTTTTCTCTATGTCACCATTGGGATGGGGCTTGAAAAAAAAGGGAAGCTACAAAAGTCCCTAATGCTCCCTTTGTCAAAATAACCTCTGTGGCCTGTGCTCCTCTGTGTGGGTGGCTCTGGAGTCCTGGAGATGGAGGGTTAGGGAAAACAAATTTGAAACACTTTGTTTCTGTCAATGTTTTCTAAGAGTGGGCTGAGTGTTTTGCACAAGGCTACAAAGCAGAGCTGGGTAGTAACACTGGGCTTAAAACCTGCCTTTGCTTCAGCTGCTAGACCCTGATTTTATTTGAACATTTAGCTATTTACAGTTAGACCTGAGCACCAGAGTGCACTGATCCTTCAGGCAAGGGATTTTGAAAATGAGTCTGTTTTAAGACACTGGAGCAACATGTTCCTTAAAGTGTTTACTGATGCAAATTACTGCCTGGTCTTGAAATGGCCTCCTCCCTTTAACATCATAGAAGAACTTTCTTGAGAGAAGACACAATAAATAGTCTGAGGTCTAATAAGTGAACAAGCAAGGCTGAAAGGTTTTTAAATACTGCTTGCTTAAATAAGAGTCATTAACATTGTAACTGATAATGAGAAAAATGCTCATGCCATTAGTGGTTTACCACTTTGGTTCCTAGAGGATAAAAACAGCTTCGTAAAAGAGACCGCAGACTGTCCATTTTCAGCCTCAGTGCAGGGCAAAGGCTTCAGGAAAAATACAAACCCCGTAATTTAAAAATAATAATTTAGTATTTGTGTTTGGGAAGCATGATCGAAATGCCTTTTGAACACAGGGGAGCGTGGTGATCTGTGGGCCCCAGCACGCGGTGTCCTTGCCTTGGTGCCGTGGTGGGACACTGGCTCATCCACCTGCTGGGAGCAATGCAGGAGCAGCCTCTGCCTTCCAGGATGCCTTTGGGATCCCCACCTGCATGGGGACAGCTGAATTTGCAGTTTCCAGGTAGTGGCCCAGTGCTCAGCAGGTACTTGAGGCCATCCTGGGATCCTTCCTGCAGTGACCTCGCTGTTTCCTGCTGCTGGAGTAGGGAAGTTTTTGGGAAATGGTGACATTTCAGTCCTAGCTTGGCTTGCTTGCTGGTGGGGGGAGTAAAAGGCGCTGGGTCCGGGAGGCACTTGGTGCCTCAGGGCACTGCTGGGACTTGGTGGCTGAGGAGCAGTGGCAGCAGCAGTGGCGTGACCTTCTTTAACTCATCCATCTGGGCCAGGTGATCTTTTCTCTAAGGATGGCTCCTTCTCCTTCTTCTGCATCTCTTCTTCCTCTGGGCCCTGTCTCCTGCTCAGTGTGTGGAGCCCTGTGTTGACCTCAGCCAGGACTGATTCAAACCTTTGAGAATCACTGAATCATTGAATGGGTTGGGTTGGAAGGGACCTTAAAGATCATCTCGTTCCAAGCCCCAAGAAAACCTGGTGTTTCCTCTGGGGAAGGAGAAGTTTGGGACTGAGCGCGCTGCATTCCTTGTCTTCAGTAAGGAACTAGAAGCAAGGGCAGGAGGAGGTTGAAATGTGTTCTCAGACTATCTGTGGTTGTAAATCCAACTGCCCTGGGTTTTACTGATGCTTCCTGCAGCCCTGCCGCATGGACCACAGGGCTTGCTCTTACGTAAAGATGGAAAGTTCCCCCAGCTCCCCCCAGGAAAATGACTGTTGTGCCTTATTCAAAATGAGAACTCAATCAAGGCAGGAACACAGCTGGGCCAATGACAAGAGAAACAGAGCAGTGCCAGGGTGAATTTTTATGGAAATGCTCTCTGAATAGTATTTCCATGAAAAGGCAACTTACTCGCAGATGGAGGCTGCATTGCATGAAGGAGAGTGTGTTGTACCACACCCTGAATCTGTCAAGGTCTATAAACTTTTCACATATTTTAAGTTCAGGCAACAGAGAGGCAATATTTAAGACACAAAGGTTTTCTTCTTTATGTCAATGTAATTATGTTATCCCCAAAGGAAGAAAATGTAAGCCAGGGGAAAATAAAAAGGGAAGTTTGTGGGAGAAACGTTTCAAATATAAAGTAAAGGTCAAATATAATTTGAAATAGAAAGTAAATTGATCTATCAGAAAGGACACTTTTCAGGATCATGGAAAGATCTTGATTTGACATTTCAACAGCATCCTAGAGATAGCAGTGACTTGTAGGTCTTTGTCAGGGGGTGTGGTGGTCCTTTTAGTGTAGGAGCAGGAGTAGCTTAAAAACTACAAAATCTTCAGAACTTTTCCCTGTTGATGGCAATGGGACTTTTCTTGTTCACATTACCAGAGTAAAAGATTAGGGGAACCGTATAAGAAGCAAGAAATGAAGGGTGATTGATGTTAGTGTTCAAAAAGTGGGAGAAGGGAAAAAACCTGAGCCCAATCTTGAAACTGCCACACTTCGATTTACTTAAACACCTTTTTTTTGGAGTTGTTGTAGCCTTCTCAGTGGGTTGGTTTCCAAATTGCCTGACTGATTTCACTGTAGGCAGAGTGGCTATCAGCGGAGCTCTTCCAGAAGGTGATTTTTGAAATGAGTTAACGTTGCTTTCTTCCTGGGACTTTTTCATGTCACACCAGTCAAGTTTGAAATGTGCTGAGAGAGAAGTTCTTGAGGCAGCCTTGAGATTTTTTCAGCCTTTCCCTGCATGTTGCTTTCTGAAATAAAGGGGAATGCATTTTTTAATTTATGATAGCTTATAACTTGATGTCAGGGCTGTT
This sequence comes from Corvus moneduloides, assembly GCF_009650955.1. Classification (NCBI taxonomy): domain Eukaryota; kingdom Metazoa; phylum Chordata; class Aves; order Passeriformes; family Corvidae; genus Corvus; species Corvus moneduloides. Next base: position 120,607,326 of record NC_045477.1, read on the forward strand.
CTAAGAATAATAATCAAGGATTGTTACACTGACTTGATTGTTTACATTTCCTTTTGGCACTGCCAGTGGTAAGCCAGAGGTAATAATACTAAACATATTCCTCTGTCATCCTCTCAAAACTTGTCACCACGGAATAGAAGATGGCTGTGCGTGTGTTTTAAAGATGAAGGCATTTGACAAATGCCATAATGTCTCCGTAAAGGTCTGCAGTGGAGATCCCGTTACAGGAAAACTTTGGAATGGGTGTAGGCCTTGGCTCTAGGAGCTGGGAGTAGAGATGAGTGACAGCCATGCTTAAACTGTTGGATTTGAGGAATGGGAAAAACAAACTAAAAAGGAATCTCAGCAGGGGACTTTGAATTTGTGAGCGGATTTGGTGGTGGCACTGCAGGGTTAGGAGATGGGCTCTGTAAGGGGTTGGTAGGGCTGTTGCTCTCTCATACTGATGTCTGCCTGTTCCCTGCATCCCAGTCAGATATGGAGTTGGAGACCCATAGTTTTTTGAGGAATTTACAGTGAAATGAATGGGTATCACCTGCCAGCAGCACGTGGGAGCGCATCCCCCTCATTATGTGACAGTGGGACATGTCCTTGTTCCTCTCCCTGAACTCCCCAAGCCCATCTAATAAATGCAATAAGCCAGGCAAAGGCATCAGTAGCGAGTGCTGACACGGGTGGAACACCCCTGAGGATGGAGCAGGGGATCCTGTTACCCCTTGTTTGGCACAGAATGGATGTTAACCCTTTCAAAGCTCTCCTGGTGAGCAGAGAAAGGCAAGAAAGTACTTCTGACATCCCTGAGGTTTGGCTTTAAAAGGTTTGTGTCAGCACAGGAAGGCCACAGGGAAGCCCAAGTGGCTCAGCAGATCTTGGGGATGGCTGTCCCGTGGTGGCGAGGACAGGGCTGGGTTCTATCTGCCACAGGCAATAAAGTGTTGGGGCTGTGCTTTCATTCCCTTACAGCCTTGACTGCCATTTATCTGGGGCTCTTTATCATCCCTCATGTCCTTACAGGCACATCTCGCTACAAGAAGCAATTCAGTTCTCTTAAAAAGCAGAAAAATCAGTTTGCATCAATTTATGACTGCCTTCTACCTCTGCTGAACCCCCTCACCCCCACAAACATTGTCATGCACCACTTACTTTGCACTAGAAAGGGGATATTACATCTCTAGGTTATTTCCCCAGTACTTTTATTGTTCAGCCCACTACAGGAAGGGTTCAGGGAGTATATCCAGAAAGATGTTTTTGTTCCCCCACCATGGGTTTCAGTCCCAAGACTGCCAATTAAATTATCCCATAAATCCTCCATTATAGGTAGTAAAACCTAATTTTAGATTTCCTGCCCGCTCTAGTGTCCTGCCTGATAGCTACCAGTTGGAGAGAGGCTCAACCTGTTAAGCAGACAATTGGAGTGAATTGGCTGTTTCTTTCTGTGCCACATGTGGAGAGCTTTTTAATATCTGGCATTTGGTCATAATTCTCTCTGGCTATTTTCTACCTTTTAGTGGCTCACATGTTGGAGGGTTTTTTGTTGGGTTGGTTTTTTGTTTTTTTGGGGCGTGTTTTTGGGTTGAAAAGTAGACATCTGCAATTTATTCTTCTGTCAAAATGTTTGTGAGAGAAAAGCTTGTCATGCTGTGGATAAGGAACAATGTTATTCTGACTTCACCACTAAAACATTAATAGTTTAAAATTAGTTTTTGTATAATTCTGTTTAAAAGCACTGTGTTAATAGAGCTAACACATTCCTGTGTAAGCGGAAAATGTCTCAGGTTATCTGAATATTCTTTCATTCTTGTTCAAATACAAATATATTATTTAGCTGCAGTGATGATTTTCTTGAGGGCAACTTCTGCTAATTGTATTCTTTTGGAAGAGCATTTATTTTAAATACAGTCTTACTAAAAATTCCTATTTTTCTCTTCGCTTGGTATTTTTCTTTCTAAGATTTACTGAGGGCAACAAATAGATAAATTTGTCACAAAAAGTGGGTTTATTACATGAATAAGGTGTAAGTGCCTCAGTCGTTGGACAAAGGGATATTTGTGTTCAAATATCCCTTTGTCACTGAGATTGAAGTAGATTCAAGAATCTGTGAGGAAAACTGAAGCCTGAAACACTATGAGAAATTCACAGATTTTTTTGTTTCTTTGCTAAGTGTGTTGTTTGTTAACCTGGCAAAATTCGTGGCCAAATCACAGATTTGGATACTGTGGAGGCATCTGTGGGTATCTTGTACCTCCACAAGGCACTGCCTGGATATTCCCTGTATTTCCTGCCTGGATACATTGGTGGTGTTTTAACAACTCTGTGTCAAACCAGGAAGGTGTGTGACAGTCGGGAAGGGACTTTTCCATCTCCAGAGTACAGGGACAGGAGGATTAATTCAAAATACTGGGTGGGTATAATCTTATAGGTATTTGCAAAAGGGAGAAGTACTGCTAAGAGATATCACATAGAAGGAGCAAATGCTGCTTCTCATGGAATCCTAGAATGGTTTGGGTTGGAAGGGACCTTGAAAGTCATCCAGTGCCACCCCTCTGCCATGGGCAGGGACACCTTCCACTGTCCCAGGCTGCTCCAAGCCCCAATGTCCAACCTGGACACTTCCAGGGATGAGGAGTCCACAGCTGCTCTGGGCACCCTGTGCCAGGGCCTCCCCACCCTCACAGCGAAGAATTTTTTTCCTAAGATCCCATCTAACCTTACTTTCAGTTTGAAGCCATTAATACCATCTCAGACTAAAGTAACACAGAGGCTGGAGCAGGACTTGCTTTGAGATCCAGCTTTGTTGATCCATCAACCTTAGAATCATAGGATCATTAAGGTTGGAGAAGACCTCTAAGATCAAGTCCAGCTGCTAACCCAGCACCACTAAACCACGTCCCCAAGTGCCACATCCACACACCTTGCTGAACACTTCAGGGAAGGTGGTGCCACCATCCTGTTCCCGTGCCTGACCGCCTTTTCAGTGAAGAATTTTATTTCCTAATATCCAATTTAAACCTCCCCTGATGCAACTTGAGGCCATTTCCTCTTGTCCTGCTGAAGTCCTTGCTTTGCCCAGGTAAACTTGAATCTGCTGGTGACAGCCCCAGCATGTGGTGGTGGTGCCCAGAGGGTGGGAGGAACTTGTCACTTACGAAGTGTCTGTCCTTGCTGATGGTCAGGACTGTGGGCACTAAAAGGGTTTTGTTCAGATGAACAAACCCATGTTTTTTAGTGATCCCAACCCACAGTTAGTGAGCTGCAAAAGGAATCAGCCCCTTTCAGCAGTGCTGTCCTGTGTGGATTCTCTGATGTGCTGCTTCTTAGCTTTCCCCTCAGTAGGGCATGGACTCTGTATCTTTCCTTAGTCCAGCTGTTTGCTCCCCTCAATCTTCATGGAATGGAGTATTTCCAGGTCTATTAAACCCTATTAAATTTGGGAAAAAAACAGGCAATGATTCCTAAGCTGACGGAAGAAGAGGTCAAAGAACATTCCTTTGTGCATGCAACGTGGTATCTCAAGTCTCATTTCTTGAAGAATGAGGCTAAAAATGGAACCATCATGGTCTCCTTGCTAAAGGGATCTTCTCCACTTCTCTGTGTTTACTGTACTGTGGCTCAGCGTGGGGAGATTATCATTTGTTGAGTGATGCCTGAAGCACTGTATAAAAAATAAAGCATACACAAAGACTAACAGAGAACAGAAGAAAGGAATTCAGGCCTCCCAGTCACAGCACTGTGCCTTTAATGGCTGATGAAATATTGTGTGCATGCTTTTAGTTGTATTACTTGTCCAATTTAGGAACCTGGAGATAGGTGGAATGGTCACATCAGTGCTCAGGATGGAGAACAGGCAGAAAGTAGGGAATAATCTGTGTTTTCTGTTCTGAAGTTAAGTGCAAGAGTGACAGGCAGGGTCCTTTGGGGTACAGAGCTCTGTGAAATGCTGCTGAGTTACTTGGATGCAGTTGACTTCAGGAATCAGCAGAATTGTACTGCATAATCAAAATTTCAGATCCCCAGAGACAGTGCCTATAAAAGAAGCTTTGAAATGTAATCCAAGTGACTTTAATGCATGTTTGTTGTACTCTAAATTTCTAATTTAGACGTAGGAAGAACTGTAGGAACATAGGACGGTTTGGGTTGGAAGGAACCTTACAAACCATCTCTGCTATTGGCAGGGAACTTTTCACTGTCCCAGGCTGCTCCAAGCCCCAATGTCCAACCTGGCCTTGGGCACTGCCAGGGATCCAGGGGCAGCCCCAGCTGCTCTGGGCACCCTGTGCCGGGGCCTGCCCACCCTCCCAGGGAATGATTTCTTCGACATATCTAACCTAAATTTCCCCTTTCAGTTGGAACCCACTCCCCATTGTCATATGACTCCAGTTCCTGATGAATTGTCCCTCTCTGAATTCCTTGTAGCCCTTCCAGGCACTGGAAGTTGCTCTGAGGTCTCCACACAACCTTCTCCTCTCCAGGCTGAAGAGCACCAGCTTTCCCATCCTATCCCCATAGGGAAGGTGCTCCATCCCTCTTACCAACCTCATGGCCCTTCTTGGGACTTGCCCCAACAGTTCCATGTCCTTGTTATGAAGGATCTAAGTGACCCTTCTTATAAAAGACATGGAAAAAATGAACACAGTTTGATACCCGTCCCAGTAACGCTGGGAGTTCTGCACTGATTGATTGCACTGGGCACTTTTGTACATATCTCATTTAAAAATATTTGCTTTTTACACCAGGCTGAGAATTTTGCTGAATATCCAATATCTTGCATGGGAATGCTCTTAATTCCAGGTATCCGGCTTCAGAATTTGAACAAGGCTTGTGTCAAGCCTCTGCTGTCTTGAATATGCTACTGTTACCAGAAGAAAAGTCTCTCTGGTATGCTAAAAACAGGGGACGTGCTGGGGTTTGCAATTTTAGCATTACAGATTCTTTATTATTAATAGATTAGAGGGGATTTTTCCAAAGACTCCTATGAGTCAGAAGAGTTCCTGTTACTAAATTTCATATATTCATTTATTTATACAACTATACATGAGGCCTTACGGTCTTTTCAGCCCCGAAAGAGCCAAGGTACTGTAAGTGTAAATGCAGTTTATTGAGTCCTGGAGATCATAAATATCTCCTTTAGCATCTGATTTATCTTGATCTATGTGCATTGAAAGAAGTGTCTCAGCATTAGGAAAGAAGGGGCATTTGCTGCTCTTTTGGACAACCTGTGTATTCATACCCAGAGCAAAACTTTGGCAGAGAGTGGTTAGAATTAAACTGTCACCACCAGGCCAATTTTAATTCATATTCTGCGAGGTTATATGAGTTTTATAGGTTCATTTATTTTCCTGATTAACAGTCCAGTCCTGCTCCTGACAAAGTCTCCCTTTTTTTTCATTCCTGTGGCTTCCCCAAGACGAGCAGAAGAGATAAAGTCTTGGGCAGAGGGAAATGTGAGGAGAGGAATTTCAAGGGAGGAAATTCGCTCTCCCAGCATAAATTTGTCTGGACTTTGTGACAACATTCTGGGTTTGTACCATGGAGAAATTGTCCAGACAGATCTTGGCGATGCAAGACCTCAGTGTACAAGGGAGCCAGCTCCAGACAGTACCTCCTGGAGCCTCTGCCATGCTGGTAAATCATGGAATCATGGAAAGGTTTGGGTTGGAAGGACCTTAAAGATCATCCAGTTCTACCCCCCTGCCAAAACCACGGACACCTTCCACTAGACCAGGTTGCTCAGAGCCTCGTCCAACCTGACCTTGAAAAAATCAGTATAATACTGATACTATCTTTGTCTTTCCTTGCTATCTCACCACTACTGAAGTGGAATAACTGGTAGATACTCTTTTCTTGGAAACTAAAGCTGATTATTTTATTTCTATTTTATTTCTTTCAACAATAATAAAAAAATAGACCTAAAAACATTCTCAATAATTGAATGACAGTAATAGAGTGTTCTCAGCAAAATGATACACTGTGGTTTTATTTTCCACAAGCAAACAAAGGTGGTACATCAAGACATGCAGGTGATGGTGATAAAGCTGAGGAGAATTGTACCATAAAAGTTCAAAATGCAATGACAATATAAAAAAAATCTGATGAAAAAATACTTTGGGTTAAAATGATCAACTAACCTGGGCCTGCCATAAGATACTCCAAGATAAGAGAGGATTTAAAAGGTCATAGTGGTCATAATAACCTTTGGGCAGCCTGGGCATCCCAGACTGTGTGTGCTGCTGTTACTTGATTCCCAGGGGTGCAGTAAAGTGAAGACTGGCACAAAGCAGGGTATTACTTATCCTCCTTGACCTTCTGACATAAATGCCACTGTTTTATTCTGCTTTTCTTTTGCCATTATCTCTTCTTCTTTCCTGTGGAAAGCAACATTTAGGAAACAAACTGTGTCCTGCCTGTACGTTCCCTCATGCATATTATGCTTTTTTCTTTTATTTGCCTTTCATCTGATGACTGTGGTAGAGGCAGCCTGTGTCCTGAGGGAATGTTAGATGAGCAGGGAATCTGGCTGTGAAATTACTCCCAGAGTGATTTTTTTTTCGCCAGTCATTATGGAAAATAACATCTATACATGGTTGGTGCACTGTTTACCTGTTCATTTGTATGAGTGAGTGCAGGAAGAGCTTTTTGTCTGTGGGACGTCACCTGTGCTGGTTTCCAACAAACTTATGCTACCCCAGGTCTTGCTTTAAACCTGTAGTTCTGAATGCTTTGACACTCAGTTACCGCAAGTGTCCCATTTTTCCATAGCTGAGATGAGAAGGGGGAGTATTTACAAGTGTAGGAAATTCTTTGTAGGAAGTTCTTGCTCCTAAGCCCAAATTATTACTTTCAAATCCCTTTCATTTGTTTCACAGACACTACAGGTGTCCACAATTGTGCTTTAAAACATTTAGAGTAGTAGTTTGTTTGTTATTTTTTTAATAAAACCTTTAGTCATAGGGTGGAAAAGTCTGTAGCTCCATGGTGGAAATACCTGGGAAGTAGGATTCATCCATGCTAGTCCCTGCTAGGATTTTAACATGATCTGCTTCCATCTTGCTCATTTTGATTTCAGAGGATGGGAGCGTGCTTGTATTTTTTTAGGTAAATATCTTTGATTGGATTGTCCTGCCTCAAAGCCAAACTCCAGAAAGAATTTCTTGGACTCTACAGGAGTCATCCCACAGCTTGCAATGGAGGATTTTCTGTTTATCCCTGTGGGAGGGGTTCTAAGCTAAGGCAATCCAAACTAGGCTGCAGAACAACTGCAGCTCCCAAGAAACTTCTGTGTTGAGGCCAGTGCCCATTTTCTGCCCCAGCGTGAGGAACAGAAGGCATCAATTAAATTAATTTTACTTATTTAGGGCTGAAAGTTCATGTGCAGACCCTTCCTCTAGTTAAGAGCATGACTGGAGAGGAGAAAGTGTGCTTTGTAGCTATACATTAAATATTTATCTCCTTAAATGCCACTTCATTTTCTCTTCATATTCTGTGGCAAAAATTCCACAGGGAGAGAAGTTTCTAGATTAGGGAGGGAAGCTGCCCAAATGCAGCTATGAAGATGCTTGATCCAAGCTGGGGATTTGGTTACTGTTTTAAAATTCTTTTTCTCCTCCTGTTTAGTAGCTGTGATCCTGGCAGGGACGTGGGGTTTTGTGGCAGATGGTTGTTATACACACTGAAAGGACTGTATACTTCCAATATGCTCCATAAGCCATTAAATGCTGTAAAAGCCTGGCAGACTTTATAGTTTGCATCCTGCCATTAGAGTTCCCTCTGAAGTCTGTCAGAGGGATGTAATTCCACTCTAATTAAAGCTATTCCCCTTTTCCAAATGTGAAACTGGCCTAATTAATGACTAATTGTTTCACAAATATAAACGAGGCCTAATTGTTCCTTACCCCCTGACTACATGCCCTGCTTACTCTCAGCTAAGCAGAACTGCTGTGAAGGGTGTTTCATCTCCATTAAACTCCCTCTGTAGCCCCTGGAAAAGGGAAGATATTTGGAGCATGTTATTTTTCCGTCGATGGTGAGCATGGTGTCCCTGGGGGGGGATTTCTGTGGGTCCCCAGCTGCCCTACAGGCCTCAGAAGTGGGATGAAGATTGTCAAATCGTTGTGCTTTGTGCACTTCAGGAAACACCAGCACGTGTCCTCCTGCCTTTCTGCGAGGAGAGGGGCAAAAGGATATTGGGAGCAGCTCCTTGAGGCAAAATGGAATTAATGGAGGATCTGTAATATCTGAGACTGGGTCAGTTACCTGCTTAAGGAGTTCCTCTGCAAGGTGTGAGTTGCTTGAAGGTGATGCACATGAATTATACACAACCCATCCTGCAAACACTCTAAAAGTCAACTTCCAAGTTGCTTTGTTATAAAATTATGCCACATTGCAACTGCAAGCATCAGACAGTGAGTGGAAGTGACAATACTGATTCGTTCTTATCACCCCAGTTCTGGTTCATTAGCACAGAGATAAGTGAAAGCTTGGGGTGGTGAGGACAGTAATTTACTTCTTTATTTCTACTGAAAAGCCAGAGTCACTGCTGTTAGAGATTGGTTATTGACATTTATACACACCTGGAACATAAAAAAGTAGAAGAAATTTGATCTGCATTTAAAGGAAATATTTTGAGTCACTCAGTTAAATTCTTTGAACTTGCAGCTTGCTTTATTCCTTCTCTTCTCTTAGGGGTACATTTGTTTCAGGAACAGCAAGACTGATGTTACAGAGAACATAAATCTTAATCTGCATGCTAACATGCCTAATAAAAGGTCTTTAATACCGACACAACCTGAGTTTTTCTAATGGTTAATAACTTCAGGGAACCCAAAAGGAAGTTTCAGAGCTGCACCAGAGCTTTGAATCCTGCTAAAGCTGTGATCATCCATTAGTTCTGACATGTCAAGGCAGTGGTTTGAAGAATTGATGTGGACACCATGGCCACATGCCAATTTGTTTTTAGTGCACTTTTGTTTTAGTGGATGGCAAAAAGGTATTTAACACGTAGTCAATACAAGATACTTACAATGCCTGTTTGGCCCTCAGAAATGGAACATAGCCTAATTACCTATTTTAATGGTTCATACTCTCTTGAAATAGTGCCTTCCCTTGTAACACCACACACATGTGCAGATGTACCCACAGATATGGACATTAAATCTCTTCTTTAGCTGTACCAAATGGCAGCAACAGTCAGATAGTAGCCAGTGTAGCACTGAGCAAAGAGGTCAAAAGCATGAATCAAAAAGTCCAAAGTTTGCAGAACAGGGAAAAAAAAATTACTGTTGTTACCATCTTTGGCTATGTAATGGGAAGGTGCAGAGAAAACAGAGCTACACTTCTCTCTGAGGAGTGCAGCAAAGTCCAGAGGGTTTCAATTTAACTTGCAGCAGTGAAAACTGTGACTAGGAGTAAGAATAAAACCCAGATTGCTCTAAGGGTGGCCACAGCTAGAGCAGGTGGCCAGAGCAGGGGTGTAGTTCATGGAATGATCGTAGAATCATGAAATGGTTTGGGTTGGAAGGGACCTTAAAGCCCATCCAGCTCCACCCCCTGCCATGGGCAGGGACACCTCCCACTGTGCCAGGCTGCTCCAAGCCCCAATGTCCAGCCTGGCCTTGGGCACTGCCAGGGATCCAGGGGCAGCCCCAGCTGCTCTGGGCACCCTGTGCCAGGGCCTGCCCACCCTCCCAGGGAACAATTCCTGCCCAATCTCCCATCCAGCCCTGCCCTCTGGCACTGGGAAGCCATTCCCTGTGTCCTGGCCCTCCAGCCCTTGGGAATTGTCTCTCTCCAGCTTTCCTGCAGCTCCTTCAGGCCCTGCAAGGCCACACTGAGCTCAGCCCAAAGCTTCTCCTCTCCAGGCTGAACAATCCCAGCTCTCGCAGCCTTTCCTCCCAGCAGAGCTGCTCCATCCCTCTGCTCATCCTGGTGCCTCCTCTGGCCTCTCTCCAGCAGCTCCACGTCCTCCCTGTGCTGGTCCCAGGGCTGGGGCAGCTCTGCAGGTGGGGTCTCGTATCAACATCCGTGGTGGGCAGTTTACATTGGTAAGGAGTAGAAACCATTTCTTGAGGAATGAATGGAGAAAATAGAGGACATTGTAAGTTCCTGTCAAACACAAAGCAGTTTAAAGGCTCACAGTTGAACACCACAGTTGTTTTGGCAGTCCTCTGCCACCCAGATTGGTTTTCCTGTGCTAGATCTCCATGGTGAGTGTGGACTTCACCATTTGGGAAATCTGAGGCCAAAGGGTGTTTGGAGTCCCACTGGGCACGCCACCTTCACTGACAGCATCTCTGCAGCTGACACAAAAGCCAAGCGCTCACGTTGCCATCAGTGCTGGAGGTTGGTGTTGGAAGTGGTCAGAGTGAGCACAGAAGGGCCAGCAGGGTTTTGGGATAAAAAAATGATGATTAATTTTTGGGTGAAACATTTTTCTGCTCTCACTGAGTATAGGGATGGGAGTGAGACCTGGAAATTAAGAATGTTTTAGACATCAAAAGTGGAAAAAAGAAGTGATCAGTTCCTAGGTAATAATAGGAACTGGGGAAATGTCCTTCCTAGATATAGTGGGAGCTGGGGAAGTATCCAGGGGAGAGCAGCAGGAAAAAAGAATGGCAATTATTTGTAGTATTAAAACATATTGATTGATCTTGCTTACAGTTGCATCTTTGGGGAAGAGGGGCTGAAAGACAACAAAAAAAATGCATGGCAGTACATAAAAATTTATTCTAAACCCAGACTTTGCAGTCAGGTTTAGAACCACCATAAAATCTCAACATTATTATGTGTCTATGTCTCATAATTTTTTAGCAGGAGAATTTGAGATGGGATCTGTTGCTTTGGAGGGAGAGAACAAAGGAAAAATGTTGATTATAAAAGTACTGGAAGAATCTAAACAATTTCAGGTTGGGTCTGTTGTGGCAAGGTATTCAGTATATGGCTGGACCAAAAGCAAGGGTGGATGGCCAGCTTGGGGTGCAGTGTGTTAAATTCCTGAGGCAAAACGCCTGTGCAAACTCACAGCCCTCAAATAACATCCCAAATACACCACTTTCATTATTATGGTTTCCCCTGCCAAAGGAACAATTGGAATTATTCCTGCCTCTAAAACATCCCTCTATTTCTACCAGTCCTGGGAATTAAAGATTTTCTGCAGCAGAATTCCCTGCTGGAAGAATTGCTGCTTCCTTCCAGGCATGAACCCCTTCAGAAGTGGGTGAAGCACATGCGTGTGCCTGTGTAGTGGTTGGAGTTTGATCCTGCATGGCTGAAATCCGTGCAAGTTTTGCTCTTTGACAGCAATGGGATGGAGCCCTGTGCTCGTTGGGTGTTTTTGTGAGCCCTCGTGGAAGGCACGACGATAAATGGAGCAAGACCATAAACTCTGGCCCTGTTTCTGCAGCAGTGGATCAGCCCATCTGTAGGCCGTATGTCAATAAAACCAGCTAATTACAGAATAACTAAATATAAAAGGCCCCACTGCTTAAGAAAACCCTCCTGTATCCCATTCCTGAGCTTCCTATTACATCTATGGAGAGTCTGGATCATAAGTATTTGTTCCATTAAATCCTGATTTTGAATTCAAGCTAAGCCTGAAGGAAACTGCAGCCTTATCCTTGCAAAGTTCTACTCATTCTTGCTCAGAGAGGTTGTGGAAGCTGTGGATATTCCATTCCTGGCAGTGTCCAAGGCCAGGCTGGACATTGGGGCTTGGAGCAGCCTGGGACAGTGGAAGATGTCCCTGCCCATGGCAGGGAGTGGCACTGGATGGGCTTTAAGATCCTTCCAACTCAAACCATTCTGGGATTCTGTGATGACTCCATGTCTTTAGACATTACAACTATCCCCATTTGTTTTGGCAGAACTGCTTCCAGAATGGTTGCATCTCTATCTCCTTTCCATGCTGGGGCCTTCCCAGGTTCTGCTGGAAAAGGGGGACTGGACCTGCCTTAACCCTGAAATTACTTTTCTCCTCCAGCTGGAATTAAAACACATAATAATTGTTAATATTTCTTTTTCTCTTATCCACATACAAAACTCTCTGTGCTGCTTTTGCTGCAGTTTTTTTTTTGCCTGCTGTGAATTCAGGTTTGGTGAACTAAATACATTCCTCTTCCTTCTGTTTTTAGTGTGTGAGGAGGAACACAGGCATTTCCCTTGCAATATATATAGAAATAATGAGGTTTTTTTCCATGTGAAATTTGTTTCTTTGAATTTCTAAGTCAAGCTTCCATTTTTGCATGCAAACTTGCTTTGCAGGTTCAGTAATGTATTATAAATTTAATACTACTGCTTTACACTCACTATTAGCAAATACATTTAAATCCTTAAAATATTATTTTTCTAAGCGCTGAACTTTACAGTTTCACGGATGACAGGTCCATGTTTCATCCAGCAAAGTACTTTAAAATCCAGATGCTGAAAAAATCAGCCTAAAATTATGCATTCGGTCAGTATTAGCTATTTATAGACATTCTTCAGATGCATTTGAAATAAAAAATGAAAACAAAGCTGTGAAGGTCACAAATCAAAGCATTATTGGAGATGACTTATATCCTTCCAAGGTACTTTTTTGCTGAGGATGTGGCATATTTCTATTTTTGCAATGCATTAACATTTTTTATTGATAAAGTGAGATTCAAGGTGCAGTGGAGGTGCCAGTCTTTCTGATCTGTGTATTTGAACAGTTTTTGCAGTCCAGGTCAACACTTAATGGAAGTCACTTATTTCTTAAATACCTTGTGTTTATACAGCTGGTCTGGTTTTGTTTGTTGTTTTTTTTTTGATTTTGCTTTCCAACATCTGAACTGAAAGTGCTACAAGTAAAAAGAGAAATTAAAAAAAAAAGGATTTTGTGCCAAAGACATACAAAAGGAGTAAAAAAGCATTTAGTAACAGAAAGGAGGATTGGTCTGGAGAACTTCAAAGGGTGTTCAGTTTTTTTCTGTGGTCAGATGATCATTTCCACTGGAAGCTGGTGGTATTTGCTAATATGCTGAAGAAGGATCACGACAAGTATTTACACTTTGTCTTAAGAGTATTTTAAGAAAAAAAAAATGGTGTTGCCAGTCATGTTGTTTGTGTTAATGTTCCCTGTGAAGCCTCTTTGCCATCTTGAGAGTGGAGTTTCAAAACAACAGAAAAGCCCTGCAGGGGATTTGAAAGACCTTCCACGCTTCTGTTCTGTTTAATCTTTCACAGAGGATTCATCCATCCCTCCTGATATCCCACAAACCATCCCCATCCTTCTGCCAGTGCAGGGGACACCCAGACATGCCTGGAGAAGGGAAGCAGGTGCCACAAATGCCTTTGGAAACAAAGCTGTGCAACTCAGTCGGGTGTTGTTTCACTTTCTGTGAGTGTCCTTAGCTGTGCCAGGCTTCTTTTTGGGAAAGTTTCCACATATTTTTTCACTTTTCACACTCCCTGGAGCACCTTAGGTCCAACTTAGTTTAATCTCTTTTAGGTCATGACTGGGGTGTGCAGGTAGAGGCTGGGAAACTACATCAGTTTACCATGGAATCATGGAAAGGTGTGGGTTGGAAGGAACCTTAAAGATCAGCTCATTCCATGCCCTGCCACAGGCAAGGAGACTTTTTATAGACCAGGTTTCTCTGAGCCCCTGGCCTTGAACACTTCCAGAGCTGGGCTTTCCTTGGGATAGATTCCAAGGTGTTCACTGGAGCTGCCTCATGGGTGACTCCCCCAGGACAGGCAGCTCCCTCTGCTCTTTGCAGCCCCCTGGACCAACAGAAGCAACTCCATAAGCACAGGAAACAAAATCAATTCTATTTCTCATTAAAGCTGTGTTTTCCCTCATTAGAATAAGAAGCCTCCGCAGAAACCAGGGGGGAGAAAAAGGAGGACGACTTTCCAGGGCAGATTACAGAAACATTTGTTGCATCCCCAAAAGTGAGTGCTTGCATGCAACAGATTCAGTGCCAGTACATTCTGTTCCTGAACAACATATACATTTCTTGAATATGACAACTGAAGAAATTTATTGAAAGCAGAGAAAATGCTTTCAATATATTTTTTTTCCTTGCTCATGTATTCCTAAACTGTCGTTACACTTTAGATCTCCCTAAAATGATGATTGTCCAGTTTGTAGATACTGTTTTTCATTGTAACAATTCAGGACTCTTCTGGGTTTGACAGAACTGTTGGATAATCTGCAGTAAATAATATACAGGTCTAATATACTCAGTGATTATTGAAAGTGCATGGTGTATGAAATGTCTGATTATGCAAATTTAATCAAGTAGTTATCCTTGAAAAGGCTGTGAGGTGTTTACACAATTATTTATGACACTTTATAATTACTACTGTTTGCTTGTTACGTCTATGCCATCAATTTGTGCTCCATGCTGAAATGTGGTTGAAAATATGAATTGGTGTGCATGTGCTGCAAAAGTTGTCCTGATTCTGTCCCATTTTCCACAGGATTATTAGAAACAGATCTTCTGTGAACAAAATTAAAACTAGAGGCAGAGGTGTCTGGCAGCTAGAGGGCAGCTAGAGGATCTAGTTCAATCTTCTGTACATCAGGTTCAGGTTCACAGAGGAACCTTCCTGCTCGGGAAAATTCAGTAATCAGAAGTGAGTGCAGAATGCTTGCATTGTCCAATCCAGCAATCTTTCCTAAAAAATGGCCCTAAGGTCCAAGAGGCACAAGCCGAGGAAGGTTGAAGGAGCTGATAACACCCACCATGGGATGGTGATATGAGAGCCCACCTGCAGAGCTGCCCCAGCCCTGGGCCCAGCACAGGGAGGACGTGGAGCTGCTGGAGAGAGGCCAGAGGAGGCACCAGGATGAGCAGAGGGATGGAGCAGCTCTGCTGGGAGGAAAGGCTGCGAGAGCTGGGATTGTTCAGCCTGGAGAGGAGAAGCTTTGGGGTGAGCTCAGGGTGGCCTTGCAGGGCCTGAAGGAGCTGCAGGAAAGCTGGAGAGAGACAATTCCCAAGGGCTGGAGGGCCAGGAGCCAGGGAATGGCTTCCCAGTGCCAGAGGGCAGGGCTGGATGGGAGATTGGGCAGGAATTGTTCCCTGGCAGGGTGGGCAGGCCCTGGCACAGGGTGCCCAGAGCAGCTGGGGCTGCCCCTGGATCCCTGGCAGTGCCCAAGGCCAGGCTGGACATTGGGGCTGGGAGCAGCCTGGGACAGTGGGAGGTGTCCCTGCCCATGGCAGGGCATTGGAACCAGATGAGCTTTAAGATCCCTTCCAACCTCAGCCATTCTTTGATTCCATGATTCTATATATAATTTGTTATAATTGAATTGGATGTTGTTGTTTCACTTCCTAAAACACTTCCATTTGTTTTTATCTTTCCAACAAAGGTGTGAGTTTTTCTTAGCTTATGGCTTCAGCCTCGAAGTAATTTGTTATTAATTCTTTTTCAAACAGTTTGTGTATCTTTCCTCAGATGTAATTTTAAGTGCAGCACCAATTAAAATGTTTGAAACACTCTTGGGCTTTAACCAGTGGAATGACTGTAAATGAGAAACTACTCTTTGTCACTATATATCTCTCCTGATGTCATCCTGCTTTTCCACAATGCGATATTTTTCTTCGGAAAGTTGTATTTCTGTAGAGAGCTAAGGTCCATAATTACAGCCTGCAGTCAGGAACAACGTGGTGGTTACTCCATGGCTGGTGCACACCTTCAGCTAATCTGGGACTTGATCTGAGTTTGAATAATTAAACACAGAAATCTGCCAGGGCAGCTCTAGCATGAGACAGAAAGGCAGCAAATCTGACTTGGTTTCAGAACTTTGCTGGTGACCTCTGTGGTTTTGAACTCGGAGGGCACAAAGTCTTGAATAGCTGCCTTAGCTCTCCCCTTGGTATCCCATGTGTGTGTCCAAGTATCCTGCAACAGGATCAGCATCAGGGAGTGATCATTATCAAACACCCCTGCCTGGTGTTAAGACACACAGTCAAAATCTTGAGCTCTGGAAAGTGGTTGGTGCAGTTAAATGTGTCAGACGTGACTCAAAAGTCTCCTTCCTTTCCGAAGATATTACTTCATTCATGTTAACCACATTTGTAAGTGGCCTGGGCTGAAGAGATAGTGTTTGGGGAATTCCAAACTCTTTTATATGCAGTTGGGAGTTTCAGGAATGGCTGCTCTGCATTCCACATTGATATATAATCCTCATTATGGCTTTGAATAAGAACATGGTAATTCGCCAGAAAAATAAATAAAACAAGTTATTGGTCAGAGGCGTACTATATAGGGAGTACTAATAAAACCAAATATTTTTGGCTGTAGTTTAAAGTTCCTACTGTAAATGAGCTAATTTAGGGCCGTATCCTCCCCTGAGATCATGGGCTGGAACATGAGATAAGCAGTAGCTGCACAGACACTTTTGGGTGGTAGCACAGAAATGTGCCTTCTCCATCAGCTCTGCATTGAGAGGGGAAGAGGGGGAATTTCTGTAGGAGAACTGACCCTTCCAAGAAAAATGTACTCAGAAGAAAAGCCATGTTCAGTGTCGATGAACTGCAGAAGGGCCAGACACAGACACAGATGGCAGAGACATGTTCTCAGATTGCTCCATCCTTTTTTGTCCCCACAGACTTTAGGGACATGGAGTACTGCTGTCAGTCCAGAGCCAGCCAAACTCTGGCCATCTGTGCTTCCCAAACAGGTGGTGACAGTGGCTTGTCCCTCGGTTACTGACTTGCTTGGGGTGATACTGCAGTTGTGGTGTGTCATGGTCAGCTTGAACCCACAGCTGCTTCAGCAGGAGCAGGTCTTACCTGCAGCCACAAGCTGGGACTGCTTCCTCCTGCCTTGTCCTGAGGTCTCCAGGGGCACCAGGACTCGCTGCATTCCAGCTGGTGCTGCTGGAAGGGAATCCCATCAGGAAGAGGATTTGCTGCCAGTTAGAGCAGTATTCTTCATCTGAGTGACAGAAACAGTGTTAACCTTGTGTGAGGGAGAGAACTTGCCAGCATAGCCATGAAACCAAATCCTCGGGAGGCTTTTCAAGAGCAGGGCTGGGGGGGGGCAAGTTCTCCTTATTTCCAGAAAGAAATTCTAAAAAAAACCAAAATTTAAAAAAAGAGAAAGGAGATTTAGCACCTCTCCTATGAGGACACACTGACACAGTTGGGGCTGTTCAGCGTGGAGAAGACCCCAGGGAGACCTTAGAGCCCCTTCCAGTGCCTAAAGGAGCTCCAAGAGAGCTGCAGAGGGACTTTTCACAAGGGCATTGAGGGACAGGACAAGGGGGAATGGCTTCCCACTGCCAGAGGAGGGGGTTAGATTGGGTATCGGGAAGACATTGTTCCCTGGGAGGGTGGACAGGCCCTGGCACAGGGTGCCCAGAGCAGCTGGGGCTGCCCCTGGATCCCTGGCAGTGCCCAAGGCCAGGCTGGACACTGGGGCTTGGAGCAGCCTGGGACAGTGGGAGGTGTCCCTGCCCATGGCAGGGGGTGGAATGGGATGATCTTTAGGGTCCCTTCCAACCCAAACCATTCTCTGAGTCCATGATTAACTTCTGGAGGTGTTTCTTGAAAGTGAAAAATCCAGCAAATTTTTTTGCTGCCAGCATTGAGAGCAGCCCCACTGGTCAACCAGCCCCACTCAGCTTCTATTTCTCCCACTGATTTTTTTAAACAAATAATGCCATATTATTAAAGAATCCCCCATCCAAACTATCAAGAGATGTAATTGGAAAATTATCAGTGAATTATACTTTTATTTAAATTGCTCCTGAAGAACTAAGCACATCAGACAGTGCATAACACTGCCAGTGGGTTCTGTCTTGCAAGGTCAGGGTGAGTACAAAAAGTTAGCACTGAGAATGGAAAATTGAAGAAACCTCCTGGCTGACACATCTTTTCCTGTTTTGGTTTTCTTGTCCTTTACTGTTGTTTTATATACGGTATTCACCCGCAATCAAATCTTACCCTAACAGCAAATATTGACTGCATGTGAGCAGCCTTAGCAGTAGCATTTCTGGAGGAGACCTTTCCTCAAGGTTTTATTGTTCAGGCTGTTAAAACACATGTTACAGTGAAAGAAGAAAAAAAAAACCAACCCAAAATTGAAGTGGTTATACCCAACCACAAGTTAAACACAAAAGCTTTGAGCTCATGTCATGCAGCTCTTCTGTGTCATAGCTCCCTGCCAGTGGAAGAGTTGTGGTGTTTCACACTTACCTGCTTTACAAATAGGAATTATAAACATTTCTGTGGCCTTTCTTCACTGGTCACTGCTGGGTTTTGATGTTTGAGCCTTTTCCCCCCAGAAATCCATGTCTGGAGGGCACAAAGGGGCTGGGGCTGCCTCAGCCCCTCCTGGGGGTCCCCTCAGCTTCTTGGCAAACCCCAGGTGTCAGCAGGAGCTGCAGCACCTTCTTCTAAACCTAGAAATGTTAGAGAAGGGAAGGCATAAACTTACAGTACCATGCTGGGCAGGAAAGTTACTTTGTTTGCTTAGCAGTTCCCAAATTGCAGGCTTTTAAGGATCTTCTGCTCCTGAGTTTTGCTCCCATCAACTGTGGCAGGGTGGGTGAATTTCTGGGCTGGTTCAAACAGTTTATTTCAGTGGATGAGGATTTCACCTTTTATCTTCATAGTCCTGTTAAAGGACTTAATTTAAATAAATTAATAACAGTGTAATTATTTTAATACAGCCCTATGGTGTGAATAAAGCAGCAGCACAGGGGAATAACTGCACTCTGGTTTTCTCTTAGGGGATCCTTGGACCTGTAGGCTGCTTCTAAAGTGCAGCAAGCCTAAATTTGGCTTAAATTCGCTATACAAGGGCTCTCACCATAACTGGAATTATTTTAGGTGTCCAGAAAGGCTGAAAATCACATGTGGCATATTTATCTACAAAAAAAGTGCAGCTCTAACCTGCAGCAACAGGAGCTTATGCTGTTCTTGCACACCACTGAGAGCAGGTTTATAGTGCTCTGCCTTTTAACTATCCCAGCCTTTCTCTGTGGTACACACTGTCTGACCAGTGCTGGTGAGACCCAGGCACACAAAAAGAGATTTCCTGAGCAAACAATCCAGCAAGGGACGTCTCAAAAGTTTTCCAACAGCTGAAAAACATCAGTTCTTTTAAAATATGTGACCAGTCCCATTGCATGACAGTGTGAGGGGGTCTGGAAGTCCTGCTGGCACTGACTTGGGATGTTCTGCATAGCTGCTCAGGGATTCACCTCCTGTGAGTAATGGTAACCATCCCAAGTCATGCTGGTAGAAATTTGGTGTGATGCCACTGTGGTTATTCATCACACCAGAGTGTGCACCCTTGTGTGTGTGTGCCAGTCCTGGTGCTGGGTGCCTGTCACAGGAAAGGGTGGGCTTTCCTCAAGCCCTGTGTGATTGATTATTCTGTCAGTGCCATTCAGAGCTGTTCTCCTGTCTGACAGTCACATCTCAGGCAGCAGAGGCACAAGATTCCTTGGAGAGAGCCCCTGTCCTGCAGGCAGAGCTGTGTCTCCCGGGCAGCCTGTGCTTGGCTCACCATTTAATATTGTCCTTGCTTTCAGTGCACCAGGAATCAGGCCCAGCGATTCTGGCATCTCGTTTGCTGTTGATTAAAAAGCCCTTCATTATCCAGAATTGGCTACAACTGTGGCTGTATTCTGAATATCTTTCCCTGTGCAAATAAGTACTTTTAGCCTGGAGAAAAGGAGGCTCAGGGGAGCCTCTACAATTCTGACAGGAGGGTGCTCCCAGGGGACAAGGGGCAGAACAAGAAGAAACAGCCTCAAGCTGCTCCAGGGGAGGGTCAGGTTGGACACCAGGAGGAATTTCTTCATGAAAGGGTTGTCAGGCATTGGAAGGGGCTGCCCAGAGAGGTTTGCCCAGAGGGTTCCCATCCCTGGAGGTGTCCAAGGAAGGCCTGGATGTGGCACTCAGTGCTCTGGGCTGAGGACAAGGTGGGCATGGGGCACAGCTGGAACTCGATGGACTGGGAGGGCTTTTCCAGCCTCAGTGATTCTGTTATTTGTGATTTGGGCCATGTTCATTCCTGGCAAAGAGCAGCCCAGGCCGTGTTAATGTTTGCTGCAACCCTGCTCTGCTCCACGTGGGCGTCGCATTGCCGGAGCTTGGCCTGGAGCCCTTTTCTGTCAGCCTTGCTCACTGCCCGGTCATGCTTTATTGCAGCACTTTGGTGCAGGGTTTAGAACACATCAGGAAGAACTGCTGGGGTTTTTAGGTGAGCACAGCATGCCAAGTTACTGAAAATGCACCTAAATTCCTGTCTGCGAGTTGAGAAAATGCACAAGAGAAGTTTATATATAGCCCCCGTATAAAGGGGACGTTCAGCCTCTCAGTAATTCGGCGATATATGTGTCCATTAAAAAGTTTGATCCTCTTGATACATCTACAGGAAGGAAAGAACAATGCAATCACATCTGGTGAGCTCTAGATCTGTACGATTCCCCAACCCTTTGATGTATTTACACAACTCCCCAAACGCATGCACAGAAAGACAGCAGGCTCCAGAGCTTATCTGTCTCCTCCTGTGAGGGGTAGCACTGGCACACCCAGCTCTGGCTGGTTTGTACAATAACTTGTTTCAATCTTGATATTTTAATCTGTCCCAAGCATCAGAGAGGAATTTACATCTCCTGTCTCAAGTACTGCTACTTCCTACTAGTGCCACTGTTCTCGTGTGACACTTTGGATGCATGGATGGAAACCAGTCCCAAAAACCTGTACTGCTAAAGCTGGATTAATCAATGCTAGTCTGGACTCAGGATGCTGGGAAGTGTAAGAAAACCTGCTCTGTGGCTACAAATACGTCCTTCTGTAGAATCGTGGAACCACAGAATAGTGTGGGTTGGAAGGGATCATCTCCTTCCACCCCCTGCCATGTGCAGGGAGGGACACCTTCCACTCTCCCAGGTTGCTCAGAGCCTTGTCCAGGATATCCTTCCAGGATAACCCTAAATCAGGAAGGCACTTAAGCAAATGTTTAACTTTCAGTTTGCATTGTAATTCCCTTGTTTCAGTTTCCTGAAAAGAGTCTCCCTAAATCAGGCTTTAGTGTCAGTTTTGGCTCTTGCCTTAAAATCCTGCTCATTTAGGGGACGCGGGGCAAGCCCTAGAGCCACGAGCAGACCCTGTAACAGACCATCAAGCACAAACATGACCAGCATGAAATTTGGGGTGGGGGTGGAGGAGGGCCTGGCAATAGATACCATCTGCTTCAGCAAGTTAGTACCAGATGTCTGGAAGCTTCCAATTCCAGCCCGTAAAGGTGGAGCTGAAATAATTGAAATTGTATTTCTGTTTGGAACAAGCAAGGAAAACTGTCACAGCTATTTTTTTAGCCATAATTTCCAGAGATGAAAAGATAAAAATCTTGTGTTTTGCAGACAAGGACTTGTCCCCCTTTAGAGTAGCAAGAATTGAATATCCAGGTGAGAAAGAAGAATACACTGCCAAAGGCTGAGTTTAAAGCAGAATTCCCCTCTTGTAAGTTCACAACAGTACAGGGCAAAAGTCAAATGTCCAGAATGCACTTTTCCAACTCATGTTGGACAACATTTGCTTGTCTTTGGTTCCCATTCCTTGTGGTGCAGAGCTGGCAACTGGTTTGCAAATGTTCTCTGTCATCTTCTCTTCCATAAAGGATCCATCTTTTGGGGGAAAATATGTGAAATGAGTGGCCTGGAATAGCTCAAATGACTTCTCTTTAACCCCGAGAGCTTCAAGACTGAGCTCGGAGAGGAAGATCTGTTTGGGTGACACCAGGCATTTTTGGGATGGGGTTCCCACCTCTGAGCTCAACACGTATTTTCTAAGTCTAGGTGCTGTTGGAAATGGAGCAAAGGCTTTAGAGAGACCAAAATAAATCTGGACATGGCACAAATCCCCTTTCCTGGGTGGGCTTCTTTAACTGGGGGCGAGGTGCTGTTGTGGCAGCACAGTGCTGGGAGTATGAAAACACTGACAACATGATCTAACACTGGGTTCAAAAAATTTTTCTGCCCAGTTTATGTGAAACGTAGCAGTTTCCAGAGCCTGTGTGTGATGTTTCGAAAGCTTAAAATATGAATCCCATAAATCCAGTGAGGATGTGGCAGGCATGGATTTACTGGGGAAGGGAGGGAGGGAACTGAAAGGACGTCAGTGCTGTTGGTGTTTCTGTCTGACTTCAATCTGAGCAATGTTGCTGGTGAAATTTTGCTTTTGCTGAAAAAGCATCTCTTGCTTTTGAAGTTCTGTGGAAAGAAAAAGCCTCATTTAAAACCATGACGTCATTATCCCATTTGATCATCCACAGATAGCTGGGAAAAATGGACAAAAAGGGAATTGGGCTTGTTAAGGGATTTCTTTAATAGGCCAGCAAATCAATACTTTGTTTCCATGGATTTGAAGGGGGAGAACTTGGCTGTTTTAAGTAGTAAGAGGGAATTGTGTTAAGATCTGAGTGGTGATATCTTTAATTGCACCTTTCAGTGCAATTTGTGCAAATTAAACTTGCATAGATCATAGATGGTCCCCTCACGTCGCTGTCTCTGAGGCAAGCTGCAGCTCAGTGTCAGTCTGGCAGTATTTCTCCTAAACCATTAGGTAAAAATGCAATTTGATTTCCAAGTTAGTGTTAATGTGAGAGCAGAAAATGAAATAAAAAAAGCTGATGCTGAGGAAAATTACTATTTCCCTGATAGTGCCTTGCTGCTTTAAAAGTTGACTTTGAGGTCATGGGCGGAAGGAAAACTCTTGTGTGAAAAATGGGAATTTCCAGGCTTTTAGGTAAAGTGGAGAAAAAGATGATTACTTTAAATGATGTTCATGTTCCTACATTTTTCCACATTTTCTAATTTCCTGATTTATTTATCCCAATTCATTAACAGTTATTTGGTGTTCAAGTTACTGAGTAATACTCTCCATTATTTACGTTAAATGCTGTTGTTATTTTAAAGTGCTTTAATGGTTTTCCACCCCCTACACATGCAGACAAATTCACCCCACCTGCCCCAGCCCCTGTGCACTCGATTACTGGACATGGATAAGGGATTCCAGAACATCCCTGCTCTGAAGTGCTGTTAATTGAGGGTCTGGACCAGATTTGCAGCTCTTGTAAATGGGCACAGCTTCAGTGAAATGGTCCTTTTTTATATCAGCTGCAGATCTGTCCCAGTCCTGCTGTGTGTTTCTAAATTGGGAAGAATAGCTTGTGGAAATCTCTGATATCCCAGGTGAATAATGGAGCTGGGCAGGGCAGAGCATGTCCCAAGTTCTTATTTTGGGAAAACTGTACATTGCAAATAAAGACCATTTTTTCCATGAGAATTTCAGAGCTGAGTGTTTTCTCCTGCATGAAATAAATCCTCAACACTATGGGGACAGAAATGTCTTAGAGCTTCAGCTGTGCTGAGTCTCAAGGAGGTCTGGGGAAGGAAAGATGCTTATCAGTCCATAAAAAGAGATTTCTGTTGAAAATAAACATTTAAAGTATAATGATATGACTTTTGTTTCTCTGGTTATGCAGCTGCCTTGGGATCTGAGCTCCTGGTAAACACGTTGGCCTGGTAAAGGACATGATTCAGACTGTCCCAGATCCAGCAGCTCACATCAAGGTTAGTTTCCTGTTTATTGCAAGTCCTCAGATGTTTGGAGAGCCATAAAATTAAAGAATATGTACACATACCACAGCTTTTCTTGCATGTTTATAAATTGTGCTACAGCCCCACGTGGGCTTTTTTATTCCTCAATATTTACATGGTATTGTCTGAGTCAGCCCTGCAGTCTTTGTTGCTGACACCTGTGTGATCTGCTCTGAAGTACGTGGATATTTTAAAGATAACTTTTTCTAAAATTAACCCACCTTGATCATCCTTTAATATTTGGTGTGTTTGATAAAATACACCTCCTCGAAAAATACTGGATTTTTATGTCCCTGATTCTGCTCCACGACATCCAGTGGCAAACATTAAATTCAGCTGAAGAAGGAAAATGAGCATAATGCAAATATTCAAAGCCAAACAAACATCCCTTCCATAGATTCAGTGCAATGTTTAAAATGCTTTAAAACCAGCATTGGTTTGCTACGTTTCAGAAGGAAATGTTTGTTTTTACTCTATTATGACTATTATTATTATTATTGCTATTATTACTGTGGTTTTCTTACCCTTTTTTATGGAAGACTTGGAACCTGTGAGACCTGGCAGGTGTAGCTGTTGCAGGGAATGAGTAATTTTGGAGTACTGCACACAAATTTAATCAGCAACTGGAGTGATAGGACAAATAGTAATGGATTCAGACTGAAGGAGGGGAAATTTAGGTTGGATATTAGGAAGGAATTGTTCCCTGGGAGGGTGGGCAGGCCCTGGCACAGGGTGCCCAGAGCAGCTGGGGCTGCCCCTGGATCCCTGGCAGTGCCCAAGGCCAGGCTGGACACTGGGGCTTGGAGCAGCCTGGGACAGTGGGAGGTGTCCCTGCCATGGCAGGGGTGGCACTGGATGACTTTTAAGGGCTCTTTCATTCTTTCTGACTGCCTTTCTGTCTGTTTTTCTTTGAAGTTACATTTTCTGCAACACCTTTCATGGAGTTTCTCCTCAGCTGGCTGCCATCTACCACTCAGCAGCTCTCTCTAGAAAAAGCTCCACTTTACAACTTATTTTTAACTGAAGCATAGAATAAAAATGAAATATTGTTTTATACAACTCCCTTTTTCTGTAAAACGCAGTGAATGAAAGAATCTCTCTCTCTCTATCCCTCTGTGTTGTTTTTGGGTCATGTTTAGTTACTAGGATGAGTTGTTGTAGTGGGAGAGCTCATTCTTTCCCCCTCTCCAGGTTTTCCAAACCCAGCACTTCCACAGCCTTCTGGTCCTCAGTTGTTT
Source organism: Corvus moneduloides (assembly GCF_009650955.1). Classification (NCBI taxonomy): domain Eukaryota; kingdom Metazoa; phylum Chordata; class Aves; order Passeriformes; family Corvidae; genus Corvus; species Corvus moneduloides. The sequence continues at coordinate 120,632,145 of NC_045477.1, forward strand.
TTATGGAAAGAGCAGAAAAACAAGCCCTCATCCCCCCCAAAAAGGAGTCTCCCTACAACTTGGTTACAGCCAGTAAGACTTCAAAACACTGAAGGGGATTTAGTACCTCTTCATGCTGTCTAAATGCCCACAGCAGCAGAAATAACATAAAGAATAACTCAGTTTCATGCTTTCTGCCAAAACTGGTGCCCGAGGAAGGTTTTTGTAACCACAGGAGTTAGTGGGAGAGGGCAAGGCTGGGTATGAAAGTATCTTATTACAGCAAGAGAGCTGCATAAAAATCTCTGTAATGGTGTGTTCGAGGGAATTGTAGGAGCCTGTTCTCAGCAGAACATCACCCCAAAGTTGCTGGTTTATTGAAAAAGGGTGTGAGGAAGGCAATTACTTTAATGCTGTGTTTGGGGTAGGAAAGCTGGCCAACTCCACTTCAAATCCTTCTGATTTCTGTTTATGTCATTAGGGCCTGCTGTGGTCTAAACACGTTCTCTGGAAAGCTGCCATGGATGCTCGGGTCATTTAGGCTTTAAAAGTGGACATAGCTACATTCTTAAAAATAAGCCAGGATAAAGTGCAGGGGATGTGGGAAAGCCTTTTTGGTGTGGTGGTCTTTTCTGTCTGTACTGAGCACAGCTCTGGTGCCCCCAGCATGAGAAGGACATGGAAATGTTGGGGCAAGTCCAGAGGAGGCCACGAAGTTGATAAGGGGAGCAGCTTCCCTATGGAGACAGGATGGGAGAGCTGGGATTGTTCAGCCTGGAGAAGAGAAGGTTGTGTGGAGACCTCACAGCAGCCTGCCAGAATCTGAAGGGGGTACAGGGAAGCCAGAGAGGGACAATTCATCAGGAACTGGGGTGACAGGACAAGGGGGAACAGAGAAAATTTGGGTTAAGATATTGGGAAGAAATTCCTCCCTGTGGATGGTGAGGTCCTGGCACAGGGTGCCCAGAGCAGCTGGGGCTGCCCCTGGATCCCTGGCAGTGTCCAAGGCCAGGCTGGACATTGGGGCTTGGAGCAGCCTGGGACAGTGGGAGGTGTCCCTGCCCATGGCAGGGGGTGGGACTGGATGAGCTTTAAGGTCTTTTCCAACCTAAACCATTCCATGATTTTATGATTCTACGATCTCTCATTGCTGTTATCAGCAGAAGAGGCAAACCGGGTTCATTACAGTCATCCTTGATCAGGTTTTGTTTAATTAACTGTATTCTGTCACGTGGTGCTGTTTCTTTATATCCTTCAATAAGCAGACACAGCCCCATCCATGCACATTTAGAGCTGGAACTTTGAAAATTCACTTTCTGGGAAGTGTCTGGATTATTAAGATTTGACAGATCTCAAGATTTAAGTTTTCTGCCTGAACATGTGTGGAAAAGTAATGCAAAAGATACATGAATATGGCAAGATGAATACTCAGAGATGTCTTTTTTTTCAGAAAGGGGGATTTCATGTGCTTCGTGTGAGTTTTGTGTGTGCTATTTTGAAATCAGCCTTTTCTGCTACCAAGAGGAAAATGTAACAGATCTCAATGTTCTCATGCTCCGTTCCTGAATGGGAAATGGTAAGAGCTGGATTCTTACCCAGAATCACCCATTCTGCACCCAGGCAGATCCTGTCCAATTTTGGGAATGTTTGGAAAGCCTCAAAGTGTGTGTCCTCGTTCTGTTTGGGCAGCTTCATTCCAGAGATGCTAAAGATTAAGCTTTACATTTTTCAGCTTGAATGAAGCATCTGACATTGGTCTGGTGACCCTGTGGCTCCCTAATGTGTAATTTCACCTGAGTCACCACCTTGTGTTTTGTCCAAGTGCAAAGGAAAGAAACATTTGATGTGGACAAGAAAAACTATGGATGTTTTTGGATTTTCAGTTTCAGTTCAGCAAAATATGGGGAATTCTGACCCTGATCTTTGAGCACATTTAGTGCCTGTAAGGGGACCGGAAGAAATAAGACTCCTCACATCAATAAAATTGTGGCTTTTTATGGGCAAGACTGTCATTTACACACACTTTATTGTGATATTTTTGTTGTTCTCTTACCGTTAAACTCCAGTTCTTACAACCATAGTCACAGAAAAACTCTGAAATGCTGCCTGAGATTTGCATGTTTTGTTTTTAGGGATTTATGCTTTGTAAATACTGACCTTTAAATAAACCTTTTATTTTTTTAAGAGTTAAATTCTGGTTTCAGGAAAGGTCAAATGTTTGTTTGACTTTAGTTAGCTCGTGCCATCACTGTGAGGGGATTTTGTGGAACCAATACTCAGAAAAAACAAATTACTGCTGTTCCTTTGGGCCTCACTGGGAGAGGAGAATGCAGGGCATGGTTTGGAGATAAAAAAATTACTGTATTTATCAGGAATGGTATTTATCCTGGGATAATGGTGTGATTTTCATTGAATCAAGGCTGGTGGAAGATTTGGTCTGTTCACATTTAGTTGATTTTTCTGTTCGTTGGTGATGATTTTGAGATGTGGGCTGGCTGAAGAGATGGGTTAATGGCACACCCTGGTTTTTCATTGCAGCAGGTGAAGAATGGGAACAATTTACACCCCAGACAGCTTAATCAAAGAGGACATTCTTGATAAAAAAATTCTCAAAGGGCATCAGACGTTTCAAGCCAAGCTCAGCTGGTCTGTACAACCTCATTTGTTCTGTGGGTGTTACTGAGGTTGTTGTCTCCGAATCTGTCAAATTTGGGTTATCAAATCTAGAAGCTGTTCCTGATACTACAATGAATGAAAACGTGGTTTCTCAGGAGAAATAAAAGAATTACTCCATAGCTGTTTCTTCTGAGTTTAGCACTGCTCTGCCTGAGTTGTGGTGGCACATCCACATTTCTGTGCACAGCATCCCATATTGTCACTGGAAGTATCACAAAACTTTTTGTTGGCCAAAGAATGTGTTAGATTTCAAATTGTGGCAGTGTAGAGATGCTGCTGGATGTACCTAATCTGTTGTGTTATGGTTAAATCTGATTTTTTTTTTTTTTTTGAGCTGGTATTATTTGTTAAGGAGCGTATTCTGGGTCTGATATAATCTGTTATTTTTCCTGGAATTGTTGAGTCTCTAAATAAGATCCAAGACTTTGTTATGCTGGGAGTTTTGTATGCACAATACAGTCTCTGCCTGAACAGGCAGGGGGACAAGAAGGGAAGGACAACAGAATTAGTATTATCCTCCAGGATAAGGAGGATAAAGCCAGGCTTTTACCCCCACCTCTTTTCGGGGTCTTTCCTAAGCCAGAAGCCTGGTCCTCGTGGATTCTTTGCGTGGCTAAAGCACTTCTTTCATTGCTTATAAAGCAATATTTGGGCAGCTCAGCTGGGAGTGAGAGCATGGAAATCCGAGCCAAGGATACAAAGAGCTTTGCCCAAAGCCCCACGTGAAGTAAACTGAGACCCATTGCAGCCTGGATGAGGAGGTGATCCATGTGGAGCATGGAGTACTGCTCAATCACAGGGTGCCACCAGGTGATAACACACTCCCATCCCTTCTGGAAAATACGGAATAACTGCTCCTGAAAGCAGCTGACTAATGAGCCAACCCTCCTCCAGGCAGGAATTGGTGATGGGCAAAAGTCCTGCAGTGGCCTCTCACTGGCAGAAGGTGCCTTTAGCCCCAGAGCATGGAGGTGAACAAGCTCCTGGATGTTACCTGGGCTGCAAACTGGTGCCTGACAGCTGCTCAGGAATAACTCCAGCCTGCTCCATGACAGATGTGAAAAGGTTTTAGTATCAGCAGCCCCTGAAGCTGAACAGTTGTAACTCCATCCCTTTTTCTTACCCCTCACTGTGGACTTCATTCATTATTCTGGAGAAACTTCAAAAGCTCTTCCCTTGCTTTAGTAGTGACAGGGTAAAACCACTGTTTGAGTGTCACTGTGCTCCTTGTTTGAATGATCACCACAGCTTACTCTGTGTCCTCAAGAAAATAAAGTTTGCCATGGATGAGTTCATAAACAGAGTTTACCATGGGTGTGGGTGGCACTCCTCCCCTCTCGTGCTCATTCAGAGCTCCCACACTGCCAGGCTTCAATTTGCTGTGCTATTTCCCTCCTGTGTCAGCACACATCAGATACCTGTAATAATGCCAGAATCACTACTGGATTTGAACTCTAGAATCCCCTCCTAGGCAGAAATTGTGATTCACTTCTCAGCAGCTTAAAATTCTGGATGGTAACCAAATGATTGCCACAGAGTTCCAGTGAGTAAATTCTTCCTTCTTTTTATTTTTTTTTTTCTTTTCTCTTGAACTCTACCTCTTCTGTCTGCCTGAGCAAATACCTCCTTGCTAAAGGAAAAGAGAGATAATGGCTTCTGTGTGCTGTAATTGATGAACTTTCAGCAATTGGGAGCAAATCCAAGATTGCTGCCAACAACCAGATGGAAAACAGTGTTAATGACATGTTCAAAGAAGAGTATGTTATTTTGATAGGGGATGGTCTAGAGACTTTAATCTCTATTGTTATAGGGACTAATGGCATGGATAATTCCTTAAGTGGGGCCATTTTTAAACAAAAATTATCTTCTTCATAAGCAGGAAAGAGCAAACTAAAGAGCACCAAATGCATTTTCAGAGCTCTGGCTGATAGATGTGCTTTACACAAACCCTTTGTTACATGGAGTCAGATGTGTTTAAATCTCATTTCTGCAGTCTGCCAGACGGTTGAAAGTCTCAACATTTCCACTGGTGATGGGTAGAAATCATAAAATGGATGGCCATGGAAACCAGAGCCAGGGTGGGAAGCTGAGGGTGGGGAGAAGCTACGAGAAGAAGTTGGGAAAGACGGACGAGACAAACTGGAACAGGAACAAAACCGGTTATACTTTGGGGACGCTGAGAAAGAAGATTCCTCCTGTTCCTATTGCTCTGCTCTGGAGCCTGGAGTGGGACTGAGGGCTCTCAAATCTCGGCCTGTAAACGTCTCTCAAGCCCACTGCCACAGTATTTGTCCCCTTTTCCTTAGGTCCTGGCCACCCTGGCATGTGGGGCCAGCAAATCCATAAGCCCAAGTGTCCAGTGCTGTTGTGTGCCTCCAAGGCCATCGCTTCTGTGTGTGGCTTCATTGAGATGACTGAAGAGAAGGGGTGCAAGAAGCTCTGGCTCTGCAGCAGACTTGGGACTCTCTAAAGGACTGTGTCCTTCTTCCTTGAAAACTGGTTACAGAAACCACCTGCCTTGGACTATCCTCGCACAGATCTGCAGAGCAACTGCTGAAGATGTGTGGAGATTGTCTCCCAGCAAGTCAGAGTTCGCTGTTTATTGTACACTGGATTTGTATTTTGTCTTGATCTGGCCACAAATATCCCAAGAAATGGGTCATCCTTCAACTTACTTGAGAGATGATTCCCCATGATTCACGACCGTGAAGCATTTCCTCATATTCAGCCGCCCTGCTCCCCTCCTTGGCAAACCTTTGTATATCAGCTCTGTACGGATTCCTTAATTTCACACTAACTTTGCTCCTCCTTCCTTACCTTCTTAAAGAGGGAGATTCATAGGGAGAGCTGAGGGGAGGTTGCCAAGCACCCACAGCCTGTGCACATTAGTTCTGCTCAGAGTCCATTTTGGGTGGTGGGGGGTCAGGCAGCTTTGCCCCTCACCTCTGCATGCAGCCCTGCTTTCAGCTGTCCTGGTTGTTTGGTCACAAATGTGGTCACAAATGACCACTTTGTTACGCTCCTGGTAATACCTAGCAGGTATTACCTTCCCAGGGACTGTTGCTCCAGCAGCCCAGACAGGGATGGATGATCCTCTTGGACTTGGTGATGTGCTTCATCTGTTCAGAAATGAATCTCTCCTCTCTCTCACTCTCCCTCCTCCTCCTCTCTCTCGTCCCTCCCCTCCCTTTTCAGAAAATCTCATATTTCAGGTTCTACTAAACCCCGTCCTCTTTAAATCTGAAATTTTACTTTATTTCCTACCCATGTTCTTATCTCCTCAAGACCCTTTTGGATCATTTCACCCATCCTGCTGGTGTCCCAAAGTTGACTTTGGGGTGCAGTATCTTTGGCTGATGTGTTGTTTTATCCCCTTCTTTAGATTGTTAATACAGACATTACCTCATAAACAGTTATGGGCATTTGATTAGATACCTTTCACCAACTTGCTGTTTTATCATTTGCCATAAGTCTTTTCCCTGTTGTTCTGTAGGACTTTTTCAGACTCCCAGTGTTCTTTCCCAAGACAATTCAAATTCTTCTTGTGGAAAATCTTCTTTGGCTCAAGTCAGCAGCCAATATTTGGGTATTTCCATACGTGTTTAATTAGAAAGAGAAACTGATTCTGTGCAGCATGTATATTCCTGGTGCAATTTTGTTTATTAATCAAAAAAGTGTATCTTGTCCTTACCTAGAAGAGCAGAAAGGGTGCCTGCTGTGCCCCTAAAATCCCATGTCTGTGTGGCCAGTGAGTTCTGTTCCCAGGAGGCTCTATAGTGCTTTCTTCACTACCAGGTCCTGCTCAGAAATTCAACTTTTTGCTGCCTAATAACCCATAAACTCCAAATGTTGCCCTCCAGATTTACAGCATGTTTAAATTCAGCTAATGTGGGTGAGTTTTACTGTAAGATATAAAATCCCAGAATGTTTTGGGTTGGAAGGGACCTTAAAGCCCATCCAGTGCCACCCCTGCCATGGCAGGGACACCTCCCACTGTGCCAGGCTGCTCCAAGCCCCAATGTCCAGCCTGGCCTTGGGCACTGCCAGGGATCCAGGGGCAGCCCCAGCTGCTCTGGGCACCCTGTGCCAGGGCCTGCCCACCCTGCCAGGGAACAATTCCTGCCCAATATCCCATCTAACCCTACTCTCCTACATCTCTAGGCCAGTGCTTCTGTTGCTTCCAGTAGGGTTTTTTTTGTGACACGAAAGAGATAAATTTCTTCTGCTGCTGAGGCTTAAAAGAGTGTTTGGCATGTGTGTTGTATATTCCATATCATCTGTGATTGCCTTGGATCAAAGAGATAAACTTGCTGGCAGTCATTATCACCTCCTTGAACAGCAGTAAATGTTTGGTGGGACACTGTAACCTGCTATTGCAAATTCAAAGTAGCACTGGGAAGGAAGGCGGTAAATCTGTGCCGTGAGCCCTCCAGAGTGGGCTGATGCAGGTTTCTATCATACTGACTTGGTCACATAGAGAGATTTTCCAAGATCCCAGAAACTTGGCCTGTCTGAGCTGTGAATAGTATGGGAGAAATCCTGGCACGGGTTGCCCAGAGAAGCTGTGGCTGCCCCATTCTTAGAAATACTCAAGGCCAGGTTGGACAGGGCTTGGAGCAAGCTGGGATAGTGGAAGGTATCCCTGCCCATGGCAGAAGGGGTTGGAACTGGATGATCTTCAAGGTCTCTTCCTTCCCAAAGCATTCAATTACTTTAAGCATTATCTGGGTTCCCTTTTTAAAGAAAGGGGGAGACCTGTATTAGGGAGGGGTTAATTTTCCTTGGGAAGCACCTGTGTCTTTCCACTCTTTGCATGGGGACTTGGTGTAGCTACATTAAGCACAAGGGGACTTGAATTTAGCTCTTTTTTAGAAATAGGAGCCCCAGCTGAGAGGGGCCCTCAGCCCTGGCTGTCCCTGGCTGCAGGGAGGGCTCAGGGCAGGGCCCGGGCTCTGCTCCGGGGCCCGGCAGCGGCACCAGAGCCACGGGCAGGGCCTGAGCCCGGCAATTGCCCTGCACAGGAGGCAGAACTGCTGCCCTGGGCAGGGCCAGCCCTGAGCAGATTGGCCACAGAGGCTCTGGGGTCTCCTCCCTGGGGATATTCCAGAGCCATCTGGACACAGCCCTGTGCCCTGTGCTCTGGGATGGCCCTGCTGGAGCAGGGAGGTGGCACCAGTGACCCTCTGTGGTCCCTTCCAGCCTGACCCATCCTGTGTGACACAGCTGGCACACGTGGCCAGATCTGGGACAACAGAGCTTCCCTGCCCTACAGTTGGACTAAGAGGCCCTCAAAATGAACTCGAAATGAACAAAAAAATTGTTTAAAACGCAAGTGGAGGCCAACTGAGGATTCAGTTAAGGGAAGCCACCAACTCCTAAGTTACAGCTTCAGAAAATCTTTGCGGCTCCCCCAGAGCTGTCCCAGAATTGCAGCCAGCCGGCTCACAGTGCATCAGCCATCGCAGAGATGTTATTAACTCAGACAGAGGAAAATATACTTTCAGTTATTACATGCTAATAAAGCACAAACTAAACAAATTTAGGCAACAGGAGCAATTATGCCATTAAACATTTAACTGCAAGATTGATTTTTAAATTACTAAGAATCTAAACCAAAGTGTGCACACACACAAAGAGGAAGGGGAAGGGAAGGGGAGGAAGGTAATTTCACCAATTGAATCTAATCAGGGCCTCAATTCGAATGCGTGGCTGTAAATGTCAAAATATGTAAGATCTGATGCAAGAGCACAAGTGGAACCAGGATGGATGAGCTTTCCTCACTTGACCAGATTCTTCTGGCTGGGAGGAAGTTAAACACATGGGGTGGGGGAACTTGGGGAGCTGGGTTGTCTCCAGAGAGCTCCCTTGGAATGCTGGTCTGTGTTCCTGAGCTGCCTTTCAGAATGGGCAGGGAGCAGTGAACCGAGGCACAAACTGTGGGCTCAGCCTCGTGTTTGCCTGAGCCTTTCCACGTTCTGCTGCTGTCACCTGCAGAGAAGGATGAGCTGGATCCTTGCTGAATCTGGAGGGAACGGAGAAATTCTCCTCTCCACCTGAAAAAACCTGTTTTCTGTTCCTGGGCGGCAGCAGAAAGGTGGGTTTGAAGATCAGGGTGGGACACTCACAGCTCCAGGGTTGTATTTGTTTTCAGAGTTTATGGCAGGGCTGCTCCCTTCGAAAAAGTATAAATCTTAATCAAATAAAAGTGATGTGCTGCCATATTTACCCAATCTCACTGGTTGTCCTACATCATGTTTTAGCATATAAGTTACATGACAGAGTTATCCAGGGGTTGCCAGCTGACACAGAAACAAACCCTCATGTTAAATTGCCTGCAGATGTCCTCTTCCAACTCCTGTAAGGAACTTCTACCAGTTCTCTCCCCCCCCTTTTTTTTTTGGTGTGTGTGTTAAATAAAAGCAGCAGAAGAGGGGGAAAACAATCTCAGTTGAATCTCTGTGCTGGTGCCTCTGTTTGCAGGACAGGAAGCCTTAAGAAGACAATGCAATTTATAGGCAGGCGCAACAAAAAACCCTGTAAGGATTTCCATGAGCCTTAGTGGACCAAATGAGTCGTGGTTATTTTGAAGGCTGGAGCTGACTGAATAATGCCAAGTCTAAGGCTGCCAAGGTGGGCTTTTCAGAAGATTCAGACCTGAGGAGGTGAGAAGATCTTTATGTTCTGTTGGCTGTAATTTGTCTGGTGATAGAATTTATGCTTAGAGTTTCAACTAGGCATCCCTTTTGTTTGGATATTCATCTAAAGAAATCAGGATTTTATCTGATGGATTTGAATTCTTGCTCCGTTTGGCAGAAATCCCCACGTAAGGTTGTGACATTCTTGAAAACATTCACTGTTTTCATTTGCATAATTAGGAGTCTTTGTTTTGTTTTCATTGTATGAATTTACTGGAGTTTGTGAACTTTTTGCCTGGCTGGGGAAATCACAGATTGTTGTTTCTTTTCCCTGGCTGGAGGAGTATGGGCTATTTATGCTCAGTTTTAAAATAGACTTTTCTGTGAGTGCTTGCACTGGTCTTTGCAATGGGATATTTCTGGAGGAGCAGCCTGGCCAAAAGCAGTTGCGAAAGGTTAGTGGAGAGCAGAGCTCCCATTTAAACACCTACGTGAAGGAGCAGCCCTTCAAAAGCTGGGAGTGCCAAACAGCTCCCACTTGGAACAATGGGAGCTGCTGAGTGCCGACAGCTTCCGAAAATCTGGCCTCACGTGGCTTCCAAGGGAGATTAATTAACAAGGCCAGCAATTTTGGTTTTTTTCTGCGCTTGCTTAGCTCTGCATGGAGAATATTGTCTGCACTCGAGGTGTGCTCAGCAGTGGCAGGTGGTGGACGTTCCTCCTGGGAAGGTGGAGTTCCAGGTGGGTTGCGAGGCAGGCAGGGAGCTGGACAGGTGTTTCCCGAGTTTTTTTCAGGAGAACTTTGGCCAGGAATGTTCAGCTTTGCTGGGCAGGTAGAAGGAAAAGCCCTGGGGAGCTCCCTCTGTAACAACCCCACATGGATTTTTTTTCGTAGTTTTCCCGTTTGTCTTAAACTGCTTCGGAAATGACATAAATGAAACCAGAAAAGGCCTCTCTGGCATTACTGAAATAGGGATGTCCAGATGGGAAATTACAGTAATATCACTTGTGCATTCAAACTTCACGTCCTGTGCAACTTCCATGTGTGGGCAAAGGAGATAAATTTGCTCTCTGGACCTGCACGTGCGCTTCTCTCTTTTGATTAAGCCTGAAACACATTTCTCTTCCCTTCTGTGATCATTGAGTGAGGTCTGCAGGAAAAATAGGATTAGAAATTAATGTTTTGGGGGCTTTATTTCCAAACTGAGTTATCCTTGCGGCTTTCTGTAATGTCATTTTTTTTTTTAATTCTATTTATCACAAATCACAGCCATTTTTTCAGTAAAGCAGACCAAGAGCAATAAGACTATGCTAAGATGAAGGAAGATTACTTCTGAAAGTCAAATAACGAGTTTTGGTTATTGTTGCTTCTTAAACATGGCAAGCAGGTTGGGGACCAATATGTTTGCAAACGACCTAAGTCTTCCCTTCCAGTGGTAATCCTTATTCTTTTGAAAAGCTAATAAAAGTGGTGTATGAAAGAAATTCCTGGGGCACTGCAGAACTCACCCTCCTAGGGAGAGAGCCAGATGTGCTGGTTAATAACCTTGCAGGCATTCAAAGCCAGGGCAGTAACTTGGTATCACCTAAGCCAGACGTTGTGTGTCGGTGCAAGGCAATATCACATCCTGGTCACATTCGCAGCAGAGAGCTGCAAGACATGTGGAGTCTTATTAAAGGAAGGGGGGAAAAAAAAGAAGGAAAAGAAAAGGAGGGGACAGGCAGAAGGAGAGGGAGACAATGTGTCTGTCCTGAGAAGCGGCAAAGGAGCAGACGCACTCCTCCACATGTGCATTAGTCTGTCAGCCTGGATTCTGCTCTCCAGATGTTGGGGTGGATCCTCTGGCAGGGACTACGGAGGAAAAAAGGGATTTTAAAAGAAATCACATTTCAGGGGTGAAATTAACTTTACCAGATTTTTCAAAATGCAATAGCTCGGTGTGATTTTTCAGAATGCTTTAGCGAAATAACAAATTCTAGACTTAATGGTTTTTACAGGCTTGCTTGGCAGCGCCTCCTCCAAACACAAATGTTTGTGTGTGAAACTTGTCAGTGGCTTTTAGAACCAACATGCCTCAGAGTAAACAGCACATTAAAGTTGTTCTCAGAGCAGTCCTACTGAACTGAAAATTGTTTGTGGCGGGGGTCCCAAAATCTGATGGGTCTTTCTCAAGGCTCCATCTCTCAGAATCAAACCCTCCGAGAGCTTTGGCCGTCACATCAAAACGGTGCTTGTGCATAACAAAAACATCTATATTTGCAGTGGCAATCAGAATACATCAGTGTCAAGATCTTTTGAAAAACGCCAAATTTGCTTTTCCAGGCGCAGCAGAAAAATAAATCACTTATGGCATTTATGGTATATTTGTAATCCGAAACTGGTGGCTTCGTGTTACCAGGCACGACGTGTGCAGCGGATAAACAAACAGTGCACAAAAAAAAGACAAGTCTCAGCTTTGTCTGCCCAACACTTCGCCTCTGTGACCGGGACCCCACAGCCACACGGGCCTTTCTGCTGAGCTCGTGTTTAGGTTGAGCTGGGCTCAGCCCCAGGCTGGTCCTCGTGGCAGGACCGGGTTGTTCCACGGGACACCGGGGGTGACGTTCGTGCCTGGCCAGCCGTGGCCATCGTGAGGGGAAAGGGAGAACGTCTGCGGATAAATATTTATGTGAACGCGTTAAACAATGCGGTTGTTCTTGCCTGGAGATCTTTCATGAGGCCCAGGAATGCAGCATTTACGTGAAGAGATGGTGATACACAAACATTACCAAACCTCACGTTCATGACTGATGAAACAGAAAGCAGAGTGTGGATACGTGGAAAACTCCAATCGTGGATTTGTGATCACATTGCAAATAGAAACGAGGCAATTTTACGTCAATATTAGGACAGAGCACTCTGGAAGCAGTCTGGATGTTTTCATACATAATCATGGCTTCAGTAAAATTGTACATTTACAGAGACAGCTGGTGTGTCTTTTCCTGTGTTGGAATAGGATCAGCTGAGTAGGGCTTGTGAGAAATTTCAGTTTGTAGTTTTGGTAAAAGCCAAAATCAGACACAGAGATTTCTTAGTGGTATTTTGCTGTTGGATATGATCTTGACTCTGCTGGGAATCCCAAAAATGAGTGGACCTCTGCAGTCCGTTCTTGCATCCACCACACAAAGTACACGGAGAGGTGCAGTACCCTTTAAGCAGGGCGAAAATGATATTTTCCTTCCTGATACAGCCAGGGTGCCTCTCCAAGTGTGCCCCACACACCTCAGACGGGGTGAGGGCTGCTGGGACTCCGTGGGTGAGAGGTTTCCAGGCTGAGCTTTCCGTCATCACACACTGGAGTTTGTCAGAGGGAGAGCCTTGGAGCTGGCTGGGTGTGATTCATCCCTCCCGGCAAGGCCTCTGAGGCAATCTGACATTATTCGGACTGATATCATTAATTAATGAGGGCTGAATGTTTTTCTTAGACACTGGATTGAGTATTGGGTAGGGAAGCCTATGAAAGGGCTCTTTGATTTTTGGAAAATTCCTACGGCACTGTCAAATTTGCTAATGAAGTTAAATCATCTGCCAACTTTCCAAGTTAAGGAGCACATCCCTTCTGAAATCTTGACTGAGTCTCCTCAGTGCCTTCTTGGGATCAAGGGATTTTTGGATTTATATTCACGCCAAACGAAAATGATAGATAGCCTCCAAAACCAGTCCTATTAAATCTATCAGGCAGGCTTTGGAGAAGGCATTTCTGCTGGTTTGCTGTAGCACAGATTTGATCCTCCCCCACCTTTGCTTTTGGCTGTGCTTGGTTTAATCTGCTCAAGGTAGAAAGGAGCCAGATCCCAGAGTTTTTGTGGAGCCTGAGAGGTGGTCACTGGGTCATGCCTGGGCAGTGTGACCTGCAGCCCGCCTCCACCATGGGATGTGCTCATACAGCTCAAACAAACCCCAGATTTAATGGGGTTTTTGTCTGGTCTCAAAAAACATGCTCCAAAGCAAATGTAGGGAGCAGCTCTCCTTGCTCCCAGCGCTCCTCAGGGCTGGTGCTGCTCTTCTCTCTTCCCGATGCTTTTCCTGCCTCTCTTCCCGACTGGCTGCTCCCTGCACGGACCTTGCAGGTGTCCAGAATTAGCCCAGCCTTTGCAGGCCTCTGGCAGCAGATTTATAAATGAAATGCTGTCATTTCAACCCAGCCCCGGCAGGGCTGGGAGCACAGGAAGCGCCGTGCACATGTGGGGCGGTCACACATGGATCCCATTGCAGCCCTAATAGTGCTGGGATGGGGGGAGAGGGCTGAGGGGCTGCTGCCAGGTCAGCTCCCTCCCTCCCTGGTTCGTCTGTCTCGAGGCTGCTTTGTGTAAAGAGAGGTGTGCAGGCCTGGCCAGTTCTTCAGTTCTTATTGCCACAGTTTTGGGGCAAGGAAGTGGCAAACGTGGCCAGCAGCACTGAGCCCACACTTTCAGGTTGAATTAATGAGCGTAGTTGCTTTCAGGATGATACCCACATGATGATGGTGCTTGTGTCACCAAGGGTTCTTCTGGAACAGGGTTTGGACCTGGGGGTGCTGGTGCCAGCGGCTGGACACGAGCCCAGGGGTGCCCAGGTGGGCGAGAGGCCACTGGCCCCTGGGCTGGATCAGGAATTGTGTGTCCAGCAGGAGCAGGGCAGGGATTGTCCCTCTGTGCTGGGCACTGAGAGGCCCCTCGAGGGCTGTGCCCAGTTCTGGCTCCTGCAGGAGAGCCCTGGAGGGGCTGGAGCGTGTCCAGGGCAGGGAAGGGAGCTGGGAAGGGGCTGGAGCCCCAGGAGCGGCTGAGGGAGCTGGGAAAGGGGCTCAGGCTGGAGCAAAGGAGGCTCAGGGGGGACCTTGTGGCTCTGCACAAGTCCCTGACAGGAGGGGGCAGCCGGGGGGGTCGGGCTCTGCTGCCAGGGAACAGGGACAGGAGGAGAGGGAACGGCCTCAGGCTGGGCCAGGGCAGGCTCAGGGTGGACAGCAGCAGGAATTTCCCCATGGAAAGGGAGCTCAGGCCTTGGCAGGGGCTGCCCAGGGAGGTGGTGTAGACCCAAGGAACACCTGTATGTGGCGCCCAGTGCTCTGTTTGCCAAGGTGGGGATCAGTCACAGGTTGGGCTTGATGATTTTGGAGGTCTTTCCCAAGTTGAATGATTCTGCCATTCCATGATTCTGCACTGTGGGTCAGGTTTGTCTCTCAGCTGTAGCACATTGTGCTTGGGGCGGTCTCTGTGATACGTGTGCCTGCACACACACACAGCTGGGAGCAGAGCAGCAGCCACCTCAGCTGAATAAAGCATGAGAATGTTTACTACGTGGGAGAAAAAACAAATCTGTTATGGGCTGTGCTAATACAGAGTCCTGACATGGTACCATACGTTCGGCAGCAGAAAGACCTGAGGTATTTGGATCCCCCGTTTGGTTTGGTGTGGCTCACATCCGTGAACCAGGCTCTAATCTCCAATTCTGGCTGCTTTAGTGAGGATTTTTTTAGGGATGTGTGTGTGACTTTCTTTAGATATCTGCTCTAGAGGCGCCCTTAAAGCATTTTGCTTCTGTTGCCAGGATCAACAGACAAGGTGCTGGAACAAACTGATAAATTAAATAGCAACAAGTTACCCAGACCTAGTGGTATTAATCCAGGAGTTTTGAAAGGCCTAAAGAATGAAGTGCCTGAGCTGCTCACAACACAAATGTATGGACTCAGGGGAAGTGGGGAACTTATGAGTGACAGTCTTTGTACTTACTTTTAAAAACAAACATGAGAGCAGAGCTGGGAAGCACCTCCAAGCCTTACTGCAGGGCAAAAATAACACCTAACCAGTTGCAATAATAAACAATGGCAAAGTTATAAATACACCTCCTCCATCAACCATATGAAGTGGGATGTATTTTCCAAAGGAAAATTGGAAGTCTTTGTTGTAGCACATTTTTTAGATTGCACAAAAAAAGAGTAGATTTGAAAGAACGAGTTTGTTTTTTTAAAAAACAGCTCAAAAAGCTTTCTTGTCAAAGGAAAAAGTGATATTTGGTCAGCCATTAAAAATGGATAGGAAAGAAACAAGAAAAAATAACAAGGAAAATCCATGAAAAATAGTCAAAACTAATTTTTCAGTCTGGCACTCAAGATCAGTAGCAAGGTGTCTCAAATCGCATCCTAAATCTGGTGTTGCTTAATCCATTTGGTAATGAGCTGGAAAACAGGAAGCGAGACCCCAGTCAGATTGGAGATGATATCCATGGTCATGTATTTTTTAGATCATTCAGGACAAACTGAAGGAAATACAGAATGTTTCACCAAGCCAAGCAGAAAGCACCGCGCTCTGACAAATCCATCTGAGAAAGTAATGTAAAAAAAATCTGTGCCATTGAATAACTATTACTGCAATTAAATACACTGAAAAGCACTTCTGAGACACTGCATTAATCTTCTCCCATGCTGAAAACTGATCTCTGGCTCTTTGCTTATCAGGTTCTAATTTATAGTGAAATACGAACCTGCATCCTATGACAACCATTTCTCTTTGATAACTTTCTTAGAGTTACTCTGCGCAAAGTCCTAAGCTTGTGGTACACTTGTATCCTGTCTGGGCCAGGCAGTGATCCATGTGGTGCAGTGGCTGACAAATGGCAGGGATGGTAATTAATACCATCATCAGCTTTTGGAGCTGCTGTGATGGAGTAAAAATACCTGGGGTTTGATTTGGATTAAAAGCATCACACAGAGTCACAGGATGGGTCAGGCTGGAAGGGACCACAGAGGGTCACTGGTGCCACCTCCCTGCTCCAGCAGGGCCATCCCAGAGCACAGGGCACAGGGCTGTGTCCAGATGGCTCTGGAATATCCCCAGGGAGGAGACCCCAGAGCCTCTGTGGCCAATCTGCTCAGGGCTGGCCCTGCCCAGGGCAGCAGTTCTGCCTCCTGTGCAGGGCAATTGCCGGGCTCAGGCCCTGCCCGTGGCTCTGGTGCCGCTGCCGGGCCCCGGAGCAGAGCCCGGGCCCTGCCCTGAGCCCTCCCTGCAGCCAGGGACACCCAGGGCTGAGGGCCCCTCTCAGCTGGGGCTCCTCTCGAGGCTGAGCAGCCCCAGCTGAGAGATTCCAGAAAGAAATGAATGAAATACAAAAAACGAAACACAGAAGAGTTGGTGGTCAGTGACGTATTAGAATCCACTTTATAACTCTCTCCTGACCAAGGAATTCTCACTTCTTCAGTGACTGTGACAATAAAGGTCTCTGGCCACACTGTCAAGTGATGTCCTTGGAAAAATGCTTTGAGGCAGCCTCAGGGTCAGCTGTGGCCCTTCCAAGTTGTTGTATTAGGCTGTGAAGTTTCTACTCAGGCTTCATGGCAGCATTTGCACGTGGACTGGACACTGGGAAGGAACTGGGAGCCCTTTTGCCTCGGACAGCAGTGTGGAGCAGGAGGAATCTGTGTGAGCATCATTTCCATCACATCGGTGCCTTCAGGCATGGCCTCAGACATTCACTGCAAGATGAGAGAATAGTTCAGTGTCTGTCCCTGGAGGAAGCCTTTTCCTTTCCAGGGGAGACTGCCAGGGCATGGGTGTGACCCGAGGTGTGGACAATGTCTTGTTTTCTGGGGCCTGGACTAAAACCTCCACTAAATAAGCACCTGTCTGCTGAGCTGGACTTAAACTGGTGATGTGGGTGACCCAATTCCTATTTACAGCTTCCTCAGCTCTCGGATGTATCTGCACTTGGGGAGCTGCATAAAGCAGTGGCCACATGCTTCATTCAGAGTTTCCATCAGTATCAGTTTGTGCAGAGGGAGCTAAGTTGATTTCTCACTTACGTCAGTGGGATCTCAGTGTGCCATGAGTTCCCTCGGGTCAGGAGCTGCAGTGGCTGGCACTGGCTGCCCAGGGCCATGTGCTTTGTAGGATGTATTTTCTGCCTTCCCGTCTCCGATTATTTCTGCTTCCTGATGTCCTGCAGATAAGGCGTATGAAATCCTGCTCTGAATTCCATGCCATGCCATTACTGTGACAGAATCCCAAATTACTTGGGGTTGGAAGGGATCTCTGGAGATCATCCAGTCCAACCCCCTGCCCAGGCAGGGTCACCTGGAGCAGGTGACACAGGAGCACATCCAGGTGGGCTTGGGATGTCTCCAGACAGGGAGAGTCCACACCCTTCGTGAGCAGCTGTTCCAGTGCTCTGCCATCCTCCATGGAAAAAAATTCTTCCTCATGCTGAGGGGGAACTTCTTGAGTTTTAGTTTATAGCCACTGCTCCTCATCCTGTTGCTGGGCACCGCTGAAAAGAGACTTTATGTCTTTAGGATCAAGATCCATCTCGCCTGACTCTGAGAGCTAAACCTGTCTTCAGAGCTCATGGAAATACTGGCATATCCTGAGGGTATTTAATCCCATTTTAAAATAGATTTCAAAAGAGGCTAGGCAACGATTTTAATCTAGATGTTGAATTTTTGGGCAGCTAAGGTAAGGTAAAGATAATCTCTCTAAAGGATTTGCATACATTGCTGCTTCTTGATTCTGTAGTGGAAAGGTATTCACAGGCTTGAAGAGTTCCCTTAAAATAAAATTCGCATGCCAACTTTATAACAATGGACCAGATGGAATAAAAGTTCTACCAAATATGTTTCAGACTGCTGCCTTGGGTAGTTTTAGCACCCATTTAAAGGTATCAGAGGTAGAAGGATTAGAAATTCTGATTTACAAATTAATATTTTTTTTTAAAAAAATGTCTTCTGTGTGAGATAGGAGGGCAGCAGTCTCTCATGGCCTCACGGGACTGTGAATTTTTAAAGTTTCATAAATCCCTTCTGTATGTTAATTTTCCTTTCAGCAACACTTGTAGAATTACTCATAATTTAAAAAAAATGTATTTAATCCTGACCCTTTAGGAGCTCAATGAAATGTTTTGCTTTAACATTTGGTGTCTGCTTGGATCTGCGTAAAAATTAAATAATTTTATCGTAGTTTTTTGTCTGTGCTGGCAAGATGTCCTTTAAAATAGATCCAAATGCACAACCCTCCAACCCAAGCTGATGGTATCATTCCACAAGATCCCTGTGCCTCCCTCTTGCAGATTTTAGCTTTTCCTGACAAGGAGGTACATTATTCCTGGCCATTTGCACCATATGGTGAGGAACTGCAGCTTTTATCCTGAGGCAATCCCTGAGTGCTTTTCAGACAATTTTTATAGGAGTCCCTTCACTCATCGCTGAAGCGGAGCCGGTGCTGGGAGACAATGTGGCAACCACGCAGAGGAAATCGTTGCCATGTCCCTGCAGCCTCTGGAAGAGTCTGCAGCACTTCGGAAAAACTGGGACCACTCTGCAAATTGTTGGTATTTGTGATAGCATTGGTCATGGGAGACCAGGCCTTCAGTGTGAATAAACAAGGCATGAATAAACTGCAGCCAGGGGAGGCTCCTCACCCTTCCCACTACAGGATGAGGGGAAGAAAAACCAGCTTTGTTTTTGGCCTATCCTTATAGTCAACACCAGGTGGAGGTAACAACCCAGGTGGTCTCTGTTTCAAAGAAATATGGAATATTCTGAGCTGGAAGGACCCACAGGGATCATCCAGTCCCACCCCTGGCCCTGCCCAGACCCCCCACCAATCCCAGCCTGGGCATCCCTGGCAGCGCTGTCCAAACGCTCCTGGAGCTCTGGCAGCCTCGGGGCCGTGCCCATTCCCTGGGGAGCCTGGGCAGTGCCCAGCAGCCTCTGGGGGAAGAACCTTTCCCTGCTCTCCAGCCTGAGCCTGCCCTGGCCCAGCTCCAGCCGCTCCCTGGGTGCTCTCCCTGTCCCTGGGAGCAGAGATGGGAGCTGGCCCTCGGGAGGAGCTGCAGCCCCCAGGGAGCTCTGACCTCTGTCTCCTCTGCTCCAGCTGGACAGACCAAGTGCCCTCAGCCTTTCTCCTCTCCTCACTTGATCTTAAGACAGATTCACATCTCTACCAGTCGCCTGTTGCATCCTGAGCTCTCCCTCTGCCTCAGTCACCTGCTGTGCAGTGGGGAGATGGCGCCTCACCAGTAAAGGAGGCAGAAGTTTTTCCCACTTCATGCATCCTTTAGGAAGGTGAATTTATCAGGCAAAGAGCTGCCATGTGGACGCAAAAGTTAAACACCAGAAAAATTTCTGAGGTAAACCATGCAGAATTACAGAATGGGTCAGGCTGGAAGGGACCACCTTCCAGTGTCTCATCTGGTGCCACCTCCCTGCTCCAGCAGGGCCATCCCAGAGCACAGGGCACAGGGTTGTGTCCAGATGGCTCTGGAATATCCCCAGGGAGGAGACCCCAGAGCCTCTCTGGACAAGCTGCTCAGGGCTGGGCCCTGCCCAGGGCAGCAGTTCTGCCTCATGTCCAGCTGGAACCTCTGGGGATCAGTTCCTGCCCGTTGCTCTGGTGCCATTGCTCGGCACCACTGAGAAGAGCCTGGTGCATCCTCTGACACCCTGTTGGATGCCCAGTGCTAGAAATCAAAGCTTCCTGACATCATTTAAGACAAATCAAATTAGTGATTTTCCTCTGTGAAAGTTTCTGAAAGGAATTTCTGCCCCTCTTAAAATCTGTGGGATGTTTGAGTCAGAGCTGTAGGCTCAGGCCTGGCATCCATTGCCCTTTACAGCAGAGGGAAATCTCAAACTGAAAAAACGAACCAGCAGCTCCAAAGTGATGGGGTTTGTCTTTGAGAGGTGAAAATTCTCATGATCTTCTGAGTACATGCCTTAAGTAGAGGCTCTCCAAGACAGGTTTAATGGGAACACTGGGGATGTGGTAATGCAGGACTTCCCACAGTGTCAGCTGGGCTTTTCTGAAAAAATACGATAAAAATGAGGGCTGTGGCAGCCTGGGTGGAGCTGTGTAAAAGAGAGTGTGTGGCTGACAGCATTTTTCCAGGAAACTGGACAGTGGGCCCGTGATTTCAGATGCTTTACTGGTTCCTGCTGGTGATCCTGATGAGCAAACCAGGCTGGGTGAGGCTCAGATAAAGCCTGTCCCCACTGTTACAGACTTTCATGTGGTTTAGATACAGACCATTTAAATTGTTTTGGATGAGAGACTTTAACGAGAAGGCAGTTTTGGAAGTGCTGGCTGTGATAGCAGCACTGTTAATATTACTGGTTTTGGCATGACAGACATGAGAAAAGTATTTTTAGAGCCAGACATCTGAGAGGCTTAACAGGGGGTAGCATCTCCTCTCTCTGTCTTGCTCTGCATGTGGCTTTAACTAGAAACCATTATTCCCTCTGGGCCAGCAAACAATTTTGGCTAAAAATTGCCTTGGATGTGGGAGACAAGGATCAGCTTCACACGTGTGGGCAGAACCCACCACACATCATATTCCTCCCTCTTCCAGAGATAAGCTGTGAGGGAGTTGCCTTAAATATTTCACTTGATGGGAGCAGAGGAAACATTTTTTGAAGGGAGAGGTGCTTTAAAGAAAGGAAGGAATCTGTAATTATGTAACTTTCATTGCTGTCAGCATACATTTTAATGATTTTGATTTTAAGGTAGCAAATCAGTAGAAATCCATTCTCAAAAAGTCTGTTGGCTACATTACTCCAAAGCATAAACATGTTTTCTTATCCAATCTGTATATTTATATTTGAGAGCAAAAACTCTCTTAAGAAATATCTTTAAAGGTGGTTTTTTTTTCTAAGAAGCAAAAAATTATAAGTCATTTAAAGGGACTGAGTAAATGAAATGGTTATTTCAAAGCTAGATATTACTGAACACTCTGTCAGGAAAGCCATACAAGATGTTAAACTTCCCTGCTTTGAGGAGTTCTGCTCTCTGAATGGAATAAAACTGATGTAATGTAGAATTACCTTGAAAGCTGGGAGTGGATGATTCTGAAAGACTCTTTCCCCCTTGATGATGATGATGATGATGATGGTTGGTTCAGCAGCAATGGGTACCAGGTCTCAAAGGTGGAATTTTGCAGCATGTTCCAGATGGACAGAGCTACAGACATTGTGAATGTGGCTTCAGGTTCAGGACTTTGCAGCAAAGGTTTTACCAACAGCAAATGAGGGAAAAGCATAATTTGTTTTGGAATTGCGTGAGGCATTTTTTTCTGCCTGAAATTAGATCTTAAACTGATATACAGACACATTATTAGAAATAACTTCATTTTCTGAGTGAAAGTTGGTGGCCCCTTTTGAAATTTCGGCAAGCCTGAACTTCATATCTGAGTAGGTGACTCCAGAAGGAGCCAGTCTGACCAGCCTGGAGCTTTCAGATAACCAGCATAAGCAGAAATATTTCCCCTGCTTAAGCTCAGCTTTAGCCTGGCAGGCCAAAAAATTTCCAAACTGACAGAAGTAGTTTAGTTTCGACACTGAGGCTGTTTTGAAATCTTCCCCTCCTCAAACACACGTGCAGTTTGGCTGCTATTTATCACTTTAAATTGTTCCCTATCAAATATGAAAAGTGTTATGAGTAGCTGGGATGAAGTGCAGGCTCTGGGGAAGACAGTGATAAAACTCCCCTGGCTTTAACAGAGACAGGATTTAACCCTCACCCTCTTTTTTTTTAGCTCTCTGTATATACTTTCTGTTGGTGATGAACTGTACCACTCCTTGCTATTTTATTTTGGCAGGCTTCAGTGCTAGATAATAGCATGTGTTTTTAAAAGTCAAGTTGCTAGCTTTGTAAAAGGAAATTAAATACTCACTTCTAAGCATAATTGGTCCATTAAAAAAAAAAAAAAGAGAGATAGTAGAGTCATCCAGAGGGAGATGACAAGATAAACTGGTGAGTAGAGCTCTTAAGGCCAAGTGTTTGAATGTATTTGAACAAACTATTTAAATTCTAAATACTGTCTTTTTTTTCTTCCATAGTTATCCATGAACATGGAGTTCTTTTCTGCATATTTGTACAGATACGTACAGATATTTGCACAGATACTATTTTTAAATATTCACACAATTCAGCAATCCATTCATAGCTTGAGCAAGCTCCAGTCTGAATTCACTGAGTTGATTTAAAAACCTCTACTCGAACTGTAGGACTGGTCAGCTCCCTGCATTTCCTGTAGTGAATTTTGTTAATGGATGATTGAAACTGTCCAAGCTGCAGGGCCAGAAACAAATCTAGAAGGGCTCATTTTCCACTGGAATCATCCTTCTGTGCAGAACTGCCACAAATAAATACTCAGTGAAAAGTCACTTGTATCCTCAGCCTCCAAAGCATCAGTCTTGCCATAATTTCATGTCAGTCACTTCAAAATGTGCCACATCAAAAACTTAAGAATATTTACTTTTTTGCAACTGTGGAGTATGTGGATTAGCCATACTTATTTTGGAAGGTTGAGGTAGCACACAAGCTGGTAATTCCTTTTCTGTATTGAGTTATAAATACAGTCACTAATTGTGCTACATTTTAAGGGAGTTTGTAGAAAATTCTCTTGAATTTTTACTAGCAGTGTTTATTGACTCTTGAAGATAAGTGATTAAAAATGAGCTTGTGGAGTGTCAGAAATGCCAAACAGTAAATATTTTAAGTATGCAAATATTTGCCTGCATTGATTAATGTATTTTGGCATCATGATAAAGCAGTAATGTTAGGAATACATTATACAAAACCATGATAATCACTGAGGTTCTGTAACATCTTTATAACCTTCCAAAATCCATCATGTGTAAGCTTTGTTAAATTAGTAGTGATGTAGTTTGGCATGTAAGCAGCTTGGGAGATTTGGATGAAAAGCATTAACCTCGGCGCTAGAGGTTTTTTGTTTGTTTGTTTTTTGAGGGTTTTTTTGTTTGTTTTTTAAGAAAAGCCACCAAAAATGTATCCACAGATTCATATATCTTAGGGGTTTTTTGTTAGGTTTCATTGCACCTGCCTTCAGACATCTGTAATGTCAGCATTTAAACTGTTTATCTGAAGCTCTTTTTAGAGAATCACAGAATCATCGAGGCGGGAAGAGCCCTTCAGCACCATCCAGTGCCACCAGCATCACCCCAAACCCTGTCCCCAAGGGCCACATCCAGACTCCTCCTGAGCACTCCCAGAGACAGTGACTCCAGCACTCCCTGGGCAGCTCATCCCAAGGCCTCACCACTCTGGCAGGGAAAAATTGTTTCCAGTCTCCACCCTGAGCCTCCCCTGGTGCCATTTGAGGCCATTTCCTCTCCTCCTTTCCCTTGGCACACGGCAGCAGAGCCCGACCCCCCCTCACTGCCCCTCCTGGCAGGGACTTGTGGGGAGCAGTGAGGTCCCCCCTGAGCCTCTTCTGCTCCAGGCTGAGCCCTCACATCTCCTTCAGCCTCTCCTCATCAGACTTGTGTTCCAGCTCCTTCCCCAGCTCCATTCCCTTCCCTGGACACGCTCCAGCCCCTCTGCATCCTTTCTCTTTTTTGAAATTAGGGAGTTTTCTCCTCCTGCAGTGGGAGGGAACCAGACATTTTTAAGGGCAAAAATAACCTCAGCGGAAAGCAGTTGCTGCAAACGACCCAGGGAACACAATTCCTACAGAATACATCCTCCTGATTCCCTGCACGGATGCTCTGGAAGTGGTTTCTCCCTGGGTTTTTGGGTGGGAGGCCTTCGGGAAGAGGGCAGGGTTGTCCCGGGGCGGTGGCCCTGGAGAAGCGGAGCTGTCCAGCACCTCCAGCTCCTCAGGGCACGGCGGCTGCTCCGAGAGGGGACAGGAGAAACCCCGACCTCCCCATTCCCCCAGCAGACACTTCCCTGCTCCACAGCTGCTTCCAGCATCGCTTTTGAAGCCTCCCTGTTCGCAGGACTCGGAGGGCACCACGCGCGCCTGACATCATCCACAAATGTTCAACACAAGTGGAGCGGGGCCGGCGGAAGCTCTGCTTTGAAAGATGCTCTCGGAAGGCTGCAGCCTTCAAAGCTGGCTCCCGAGCCCTGCCCTGTGATACACGGCCTTTGTTTTGCATAAATGTTTGTTTTAATGAGGTAGCGCAATGCAGATCATCCAAATCAAAAACATGTGATGCACCCTAGGCAAGAGAAAGGCAATAACTACACAGATTTTTGAGGAGGGCTAGTCATACCACAGGCTACCATTATAACTGAAAAAACAACAAGAATTTTAATATAGCTGTCTGGCCAAATATATTAATTTAAATTGAATGGCTTTTTTCTGATATTATAGCTGTGAGGCACAATGTTCTACTGGCAGGCATCTTCAAAACCTTTTTTAGAAGATTTGCTTCAAATAATTTCTGTGCACCAGATCTTGATGGTATGTGCATTTGGGAGTCTGACCAAAGGGGGAAGAAAAAGCTTTTGATTAAATCAATGACCTTTCCTGGAGGTTGAATGAAGTGGAGATTGTAATACAAAAAGCTACCTCCTCCAACAGTGTTTTCTTCAAAACATTTACTCTGAGCTTTCCTCCATTAACTTTGTCCTAAGTTTTTCACAAATGTTTGTGTTCTTGTGCTAGCAGGGAAATATTCTGTCTCACCAGCAAATCCTTTAAAATAAATTTTGGTCATTTCCATGATTATTTCCCCAAATAATTTGCTGGCCACCAATTTCCATTCTTTGCCAGAGAATCCTGTTGTGTTTCTTCAAAACCTGGTAAAACTGCTTTCCCTCAGGTAATTGCATCTCTTGGCAGACTAGAGACATTTTCCTGCTTGCTTGGAGAAGAAAGGTGTGATCATTTAATTATTTTCTGAATTGATTTCACTTGATAAAAAATAGCATCAACTTATCCTTGCAAATATCTTTGTACTTTGTTATTATTCCATGAAGCAAAGCTCTGGGAACCCACTGAAGCCGAGAACAATGGCTTCATCCTTCCCAGGGGTTGATGTTCATAAAAGGTGAATCTCACAAGGAGACCAACACCTTGTAGGATATTAGGTTGCCTATTACTAGATTAGATTACAAATCCATCACAAATTCCACCAAAAGGCGGAGGTTCAGTGACAGCTCCTGTGTAGAGCTGGCGGAGGATAAATTTTGCTTTTGTGCTCACCTGGGTGGCTTCATTTTCACTTGGGTTGGGCCCACCCACAGACAGCCCTGACACAGCTTGGAGTGGTCTCTTAGTATTTCTTCTCACACTGCCAGGGGTGGATATTGGTTCTCTGCATCCCAAGTTGTCTTCTAGAGCAAAAGAAATCTGAAGTGACCATTTAAAGAAACACATTTCTGTTTTGTTTGTTGGTTTGGGGTTTTTTTTTTGGCTTGTGGATGTTTGATAGACCATAAATCAGAAAATCCTAGAATGGTTTGGGTTGGAAGGGATCTCAAAAATCATCTGATTCCAACCCCCCTGCCATGGGCAGGGACACCTCCCACTGTCCCAGGCTGCTCCCAGCCCCAATGTCCAGCCTGGCCTTGGGCACTGCCAGGGATCCAGGGGCAGCCCCAGCTGCTCTGGGCACCCTGTGCCAGGGCCTGCCCACCCTCCCAGGGAACAATTCCTTCCTAAAAATCGCATCTAACCCTTCCTTCCTTCAGCTTAAGGCCATTCCCTCATTACTAATTCCCTAATGACTAATTCCTGTTTCCATATCAATTTCTGATGAATTTGTCTACTTACTTGAATGTTTGTCTGGATTTCCAACTCTACCATTGGTCACCAAATCCGGAGTGTTTGGAGTTTTTCTTCTGACCTATATGCACTTGATTACTTGAAGTTCAGAGTTTTGGAGGACTCAGTGCTGTGGTTCAGCTGACAAGATGGTGTTTAGTCAAAGGTTGGACTTGATCTTGCAGATTTTTTTCCCAGCCTTAATGATTCTGTGATTCCATGTCCAAGCCTGCATGGAATTTGAACATTTTCCAGAAAAAATGTTCTAATTCATAAGCCTGGCTCTTATGAAACAGAGATGGATTTTTCTTTTATCCATGCCCCCAGCTGTAATTCTCCTAGGGTTGGACCTGGAGAGGTGCTGGTGCCCCAGGACCTTGGGTCGGAGACCACTTTTCTGCTTGTCCTGCTCACTTGGGTTTTCTTCCTCATTTTCAGGAAACTTTCTGTATAATAATTAACATTTTATTAGCTCCCCATCAGAGGTTTTTGTTTCTTCCACTGATATCTTCAGTTCCATGTATTTCTGCCTGTGTTTGCTTACCGATCTTGGGTTCAGGAAGTAGCCAAAGCACGTGCTTGACTTTGAGGATAAGCTTAAAATTCACCAAATGTAGTGGGGCTTGAGCATCTGCTTAGAGTGAAATCTAAAATTAAATGTCCTTCCTGAATAAGGATGTTATCCTGAGTCAGCCCTGCATGCACTGCCTTAGAATAGACCCTGGCTGTCCCTCGAGTGTGTCAGACACGCCGGATGCTTTCAGAAGTGGTTAATCTGATGAAAGAATTCATCTCCGAGTCATAAAGAAACCACAAGTTTCCTTCACTTTCAGTCTGCTGCTTTGATATTGTTGGTCAGCAGTTCTCCTCAAAAACCATCCCCCAGTGAAGTCCCATCCCTAATGATCTGTTTTATGCAGCCTGATTTACCCACTGCCTAAAGATGTTTGTCACCCTGCTGTATCCTTTGCATTTCCTTCCTTGGATATTCTAAATGTTTGGGGAAGGAGGCTCTTTCCATGTCGTGCCCAGGGAATCACCATGAGATTGAAGCCTGAAATAACACTGTGGTTAGAGCATGAATTTATGTGTATCGTTTCCGTGAGGTACTTTAATGCATAAGATTAATCTTAATCTGTAGGTGTTCCAGTTTTAAAAGGGTTGAGTAACTTAAAATAAATAAATTTTTTAAAAGTGTAGGAAAAAAGGCACCCCACACAATAAGAAAACTAACCTGAGGGTGAAAATCCCTCCTATGAACCTTCACCTGTAGCAGCTGAACATTTTGTTAAGAGCTGAACACACAAAAATCATCATTTTAATGTCAGAGTTGATTGAGTTCTTTTGTGCAGTCTTTAAATTAATAACATAAATTGCCACATATGATTTTGGATATTCACGGTGCACAAAGTTCTGTGGTTTGGTGTAGGAAGCTTGCAAAAGCAGTCTGTTTTCCAACCTTACTTGAACTAACTCATATCATCTTATTTGTTATCCCCTGCAACATTTTTTTTAAAGGACAGTTTCTGGAATGACAGCTGAGTAACGTCAGCCTTGCTGTAACTCTGTTGCATTTTTTTATATTTCTCTTAGAAGCCCAAGCCAGAAAAATACTCCACTTCTTGGCAGTTGATGAGAACCACTGACTCTGATTTTTGACTCTGCAATTACATGGTTCTGTGTCAAATAATGCATTCCAAATTCTTCCCTGGTGGAGAGAGCTGTGTGGCTGGCAGTGTCCCGATGGACTTGCTTGGACCCTGCTTGTGATGTTGGCAGATGCTTTGGTTCTGCACATGATTGGCTTTCACAAAGCCTGCACAAACAGAACCTGGAGGGAAATGCACTCCTTTGTAACTTTATTCCCGTGTGCTGTTGATATTCCAATGGCAAACAAAGCTTCCCTGACGCCCAGACCTGGGGCTGCCGATGTGCAGGACCCAGGGTAGGTTTGGGATTGAAGGTTCTGGTTCAGGAAAGTGTCTGACAGAGTGTCACGTTGTAGTTCTGGTGTTGGGAATTCCTTCTGTCCCGCTTCTCAGAGGAGAATTAAGGAGCAAGTGGGAGGTTGAGCTGGGGAGGGAGGTACTGGTGGTGAATCTTCTCCTGGCACTGCTGTGTTGCAAGTTCAGGGATGGAGATGATCCCAGTGTTGTGCCTGAGCATGTCCTGGGCTACTGTGGGCAAAGGACTGGGGGTTCCCTCCTTGAAAACTTTGGGAATCATCCTCTTTCCTTCCTTTGCTTTCACAAGTGTCCTGAAACCACTTAAAAATGCCAGCTCAAGGGAATGCCTGGTGTTTTCAAAGCCTGCTGTTGTTTTTGATCAGGCCAGAGCAACCCAGCAAGTTTGTCCTGAGCTAAGAAATGTCTTCAGCTGTCCCCCAAACTACATTCTTTGGCAAATAACTACATTGCCCATAAATCAATACGGTTTCACTGAGCTGTGATGGAAGTGATGCATATGGTGAGAGGTCTTGGAAAGTCTAGAACCTTGGAGGGGAAGGAGCTCTGTGTTTGAGTGCTCGGGTGTTAAACCACCTGGCCACCCTAAATACCTGTGTTTAGTTGGCAAAACAGGCTGATCTGCTGAGAAACTCCTGAGGCAGTCCTGGCACTATCAGTAGTGTCGGCAGCTCTGGATGGAAGGTTGATCCATCTGTACCAGGAGTATTTTTCAAGTGGCATTTTCCTGTATTCATGGTATGACATTTATCAGACTCATCTCTGAAAGAAGTCCATTGAAGACTATTTTCCACATCAGGCAGGAAAGTCCAGGTTTTCTGAAATTTTTCTGCACTTTTTTCACCTGCTCTTTAAATCACCTAAAACTCTGCTAAATCTCACAGGTGACTGACCCACACTGGACATACAAACCAGTGGCTTCAACCATTTGTGCCTGTGGGGTGTGAAGGAACATTCACAGGCTTAGTTACAGCTATAATGAAACATCTTGTAAAAAGTGAAAATTCAAAAAAATAAGGTCCAAATCCTGCAAAACCACATCCATAAATTTGTTCCTTATATTTTATGTAGTCTTCACTGAACTCAGTGAGAATGTAGTGTTCAGTTGTGTAAAGATAAGCCAGCTGTGAGTCTTTGCAGGACTGGAGTTCATGTCTGTGGTGTTATTTTCAAACCCAAAATGAGATCATTAAAAAGAAATCCAGTGATTACAGTCACCAAGTGATACATCACAGGTACCTGCAGTGTCCTTTGTTGGACCTAGGAATGAAAAGCTATGAAATATTAACACTTAACTAAAACATAACTCTTGGTTACTTTAAGGAAAATTTTTCTACTTTTTCTTTCCTGTTCTCTTTTTTTCTTTTTTTTTCTTTTTTTTTTTTAAATACCAGATCTTAAAAATAAAATGACAGTGGCATGAATAACATGTTTTTCTGCCCTACCATCATGACCTATTTGCCACTTACAAACCAAAATGGTTTGGGTTGGAAGGGACCTTAAAGATCATCTCATCCCACCCCTGCCATGGGCAGGGACACCTTCCACTGTCCCAGGCTGCTCCAAGCCCCAATGTCCAAGCTGGCCTTGGACACTGTACCATGCCATAAATCAAATCCCTCCTGATGGGAGAGAACTTTCTAAAAGTCCTTGCAAGGAGTTTCAAAGATAAACCGAGACTTTTCCTTGAGTTTCAATGCTGCCAGATAGTTGTTCATTAAGTTTTATCAGAGGAACAGAGCCACTAGTGTGACCCAGGTACAGCATAGAGCACAGAAAGTGGGAGTGAAGGCTCTCATTATCAAGATTTACACAGCCTTTTAAAGATAATTTAACCAATGGTTACTAAAAAGGTACATTATTTTCACTTTTCTACCAATTATTCAGTAACACGGGCAGGAACTGCGGAATTTTCTACCCAATTATCCCAAACTACTTTTACTGCAGAACATGGAGTAATAGAAGAAGAAGGTTTAGAGAACAACAACAATCCTCCATTTTGATCTTTTTTACTCTTACCTATTTACTACGAAGAGAAGCCCAAAACCTCTTAAATTTTTCACCCTGTGACAATCCTACATAGTAGTCTATCACCTAATTCACACCACTGCATTTTCTAGTTCTTGTCTGATCGTTGGTAATTTTTTCCAAGGTTGGAGGTTAAAACAGTGTTGTTCAGGGGGGTAAAACCCCTTCAAAACAGGCAAAGAAATATTCTCAGCACTCTGGGTTCCCACAGCCTTGGACACTGCCAGGGATCCAGGGGCAGCCCCAGCTGCTCTGGGCACCCTGTGCCAGGGCCTGCCCACCCTCCCAGGAAACAATTCCTGCCCAATCTCCCATCCAGCCCTGCCCTCTGGCACTGGGAAGCCATTCCCTGGCTCCTGGCCCTCCATGCCTTGGGAATTGTCTCTCTCCAGCTTTCCTGCAGCTCCTTCAGGCCCTGCAAGGCCACACTGAGCTCAGCCCAAAGCTTCTCCTCTCCAGGCTGAACAATCCCAGCTCTCGCAGCCTTTCTTCATTGTCTGGGTTGTTAAGATAGAATTGTGTGTGGGATGCTGGTTACAACTTCATGGGGGAAAAGAGGATCACCCCTCCATCGAGATCCTCAAATCTGACTGGAGGGACATCATGGGACAGGCTTTCCTCAAGGACATCCTGTCCGGATTTCCACTGCTCCTTTTGGGGAAATGCAGTAGAAATTTAGATACAAATGTTTTAATCAGGAATCTCTTCTGTGGACCAGTCACCATCCTGCACTGTGAGAAATTCTGGGCTAATTCCAGCGTGAGTAAAATCAAGTGATTCAAAGACAGATCCAGACAGGACAATTTAAAAATCCACCTTTCAGTGAAAATAGAGATGAAGATGCAGACCCACCATGCAGGTGTCTGCCATGAAAAGTTTGACATTTTCTTGGTCCAGGCCCAAAACACAGATCCTGTCAGAATCAGTGCCCCACTCCATGGAATAACGCTGCATACAGAATTTAATTCCTGTTCTACTGGATCCCAGCTCCTTGTGAGTGGTTGTTGGGAAAGTCACGGGCCACCAAGGTAATTCAACACACATGTTGTAGCAAGTTCTTCACACATGTCTGGCAAGCCTCTCACAGTAGGAGAAGGCTTTAGGGATTCTTTCCCCAGCCTTAAATCATGCATTAAATCCTATCAATTATTGGTTCCCTCCCTGTTTCCACTTCTGCCCATTTTTTGTTATTGGGCAGTACTTTTTGCACCTTGTAACATGATTTACTTAGAGCACTCCAAAACTCTGAATTTCCAGTTTGCAGAAAACTCTGATAATGTGTTATTTTGTTGAAACTTTGATCCCATTGCAGCAAAAGCAGATTTGCCACCCATGTCAGTGGAAGCAGGACATCGTCTTCATTTTCGTTCATATATATTTATTTCTTAATACTATATTCTTATTTATTTCTTAAAGCACTCTGTGACCTACAAAGTGCTTTAGATGTGGGTAAAAAGGTTGTGATGATCAAGACAAATCCCAGGTCTGTAAAAGCTCTGAGTTAGATTTAACTTGGCAATTCACTATATTCAGTGTTTTTTTTTCTAAATGCCCACAGTTTTTATCCATTAAAGTAAATGAGTAGTCCCCAGGAGAAAATACTTTGGTTTATTGTTGCCAAGTCCTTTGATGTCACTGTAGTACTTTAAAGATAATAATCTCATTTTCTTATATGCTGTTGGAAATGTCTTTCTCTAGATGCACTGAGGTTCGGGAATATAGAAATCAGATCAGGTAGGACTTAACATGGAATTTCTTGTGTGTTTGGAATGGCTGGTATTTGATACCAGGCCTTACAGATCCAAGGTGATCAATATTTTTAATTTAATTTTGTAACTGTTACAAAACCGTGTAGCTAAGCAGTGTTAGTTAACAGTGATTCTTCAACTTTTTTTTTCCTCACAAGGCATATGGTATTAGTGGATCTTAGAGAGACACAGAAATATCAGACAGTTACAGAAATGTGTGAATTTTATCCTTTTTGGACCACACAGCCTGGTCTTGGGAGTATTCCTGGAAGATGTAACATCACACTTCCCAAGTGCTTAATTTCTAATTATTTTTTTGAATCTTATGGCAAAATAGAGAGTTCCCCTTTGGTGGAGGGCAGCTGTCTGAGTGGAAATAGGCTGATTGACACTGAGGAAAAAGATTGACAGGGAATCCCTTGGGAATCCCTTTTTTGCTGTTTTTCAAATGTTGAACTGCACCTGAGTTCATAATTAGCATAAAGGTGTTTCACAGTGCTGAGGGTTCCTGTTTGTGTCTGCTGGAGTGGGGATGGGGTTATCCCTGAGTGTGGGCATGCACCTCAAGGTGCTCAAAGGGTGGCAGATCCCAGTTTTTAAGAATGATCTGGGTTAGCCCTGGTCTTTTGGGGTCACTGAGTTTCAAACACGGATATTCCACATCTGTTTCTTGTTCGCAGCCACTAACAAAGAAGTGCAATATTCAGAGAGTCCCAAACAACAGAATGTGAGAGGCACTTTAATAGGTTCCATTCTTGATGAAAATCTTGGAGCAGCCTCTCTAATGTGGGGTAGAAATCCAATATTCCAGACATATTTGATGTGTGCAGTGGCCATCCATCCAGGGATGGGACTTTGAAGGACACTGTGTAATAACTGCTTCAAACTATTTTGTAGTTCAGTTTAAATTACCTAAAACATTTGGAAGAAAGTGAGGAAGAATGTTGGCCTTTGCCCTCACAGTTGCTTCTTTTTTCCTTGCAGAGAAGTTGCTTTTTTGAAGTATTTTGGTTTGGTGTTTTGTCTTGTTTGGGGGTTTTTTGTGTGTCCTGCGTTATCATTGTCACAACCAGCTTTAAATGAGCATCAAACATAAACTGAATAGGTTTTCATGGCAGTGCCAACTTTGAGCTGAAAATTTCAGTGTACTTTAATTCATCAATTAATTAATCAATCCACACAGCACCCCACTGGCAATTGGTGGTACAGCTGTTGGTATTTCAGAGGTGGGAAATTAAGGAAAAAAGGAACGTTTAGGTGAGATTTATCCCATATAAGCAGAGCTGTTAAAAAAATTGGGAATAGCTGTTAAAAAATTGGGAATAGCAGAGGTTCCCTTTGTAGGTAATGGAGAGAGAGAAACACTTTAAAGGTGAAATTCATCTTGTCTTTTTCAAGTAGGAGTTGTAGATGAGATTGAACAAAATTATGAATGTGGTTGTGTTGGGAATTGCAGAAATTTCGGAGAATGAGAGTAGTTCTGATGCCTACATTTAAAATCCTTGAAGTCTGATGAGGTGAATCCCCCTTCAGCAGATAGGGATTCAATTCCCTATCTGCAAACGAGTGTCAGGACTTCCCTGTTATCAAGGACATGCATTGACTGTTGAAAATAATTCCAGTGTCATCTAAACAGAGCTTCTGTTTCATTTCCCAGTTTTTTGATGTTTGTTTTATGTAGAGACTATAGCTGGTCTCCAGAAAAGGTGGGCAAACAGTGGTGTAGCCACCAAAAATATTTTGGCTGGTAAAATCTTAAGTAGCTTGGGTCACAGGTAAGAGTTGGTAAATGAAGTACTTTGATTTTCACTTTGAAAACTTCCAGCATTTCTTTTCTGTAAAGCTTTTTCCATGGGAAAACAACCCATTCTTGACTGCTCTTGTTCTGTGAAGTAATGTTAAATAAAAAAGGTGTCCCCAAATCAGGTTTTCTCACAAGTTTTCAACTCTGGCAGTGAGTGAATTCATGGTGAGAGGAAGGAAGGCGGGGATGGGGGAAGAGTCATGAAGGAATTAATTGTCCAAATGCTTTGGAGCAGCTGAAGGGAAGCAAAAGTGGGAATGCACTAAGGACAACCGGCCCTGAGTGCAGAACTGATGGTGGGTGCCAGGGCAGCAGGAAAAAATCCTTTACCTGGCTCTGTTAAAGTATTCTCTTAACTGAAAGGTGTCAGTGCTGCCTTGGGGAAGAGCTGCTCATCGCCTGGTGTGGAGGATGCTCCTTTCCAGGGGCAGGGAGCACCATCTAGTGACCACAGGGCTGCCCACAGGGCAGGGAACAGGGAAAGGCATGAGTGAGGACGCTTCCCTGCTCTTCCTCTGTGCTGCAAGGCCTGGCAGGCAGGGAATTGAGAGGTACAAAAGCTTGGAAGCAGCACTGGAGGAGAGGATGTTTTTTGTGGGATGCAAGTTTTGTTGTCCCTGTGATCAGGTAGCGATAATTATTTTAATTACATGGCTTTATGGACTGCTGGCTTCCATGTGGTATTTGGATTTTGGGGAATGCAAGTGCCTGACTCCCCTCACTGTGCCTTCCATCTGGAGCTGACCTCCACGTGTCCAGCCATGGGTCAGTGGGCGTGAGCCCATCCCAGAACTGGATCCCGTTTTTCCCAGTATGGAGTTTGTCCTCTGCCCTCAGACCTAGTTCCGCATCAGAGCCACTCAGGCATGGAAGGAAGAGGTCCCTGCATCAGCCCCAAAGGCACAAGAGTCCCAGAGTCAGGGGATCAGGGGATCTGGGGAGCAGTGCCCATCATCCCTGAACTGCTGATCCTGCAGCTCCTCAGGCACGTTGTGGAATTCCATTCTCTCCTGAGCCCTGTTTGTGCCACTGCTGAAAGCATAATTGTGAGACCTTTCCTTGTGGTGATGGGAGATTTTACCCCTCTGTGAGCAGATTTACTGGTACTTTCTTCAGAGCCAGTGAAATACAGGGACTTAAAGGGAGACAGTCCAGCTGAAGAGCTTGGTGAGAGTGTACTTGACCCTTGCACACCAAACTGGGCATGGCCAAACTGGTGTTGGGAGCTGCATTTAAGCAAAGTGCTGAATTTCTTTGAGAGGATTGATACCATTGTGTCTTCGCATGGCATGAAGTAGCCCTAATTTGCTTGGATTTCTTCAAGTCTGCTTCCAAAAAGTGCAGTGCAAATTCTTTTATTGTGCTGCAGTTCTTCTGATTTGTAGCCTGGTTCTACCTAGAAGAGAACCTCCTTTTTACCTGGAATGTTGGCAAGAGGAACAAAACTCACTCTCCTCTGTTGTCTTTTCTTTTAATACCCACATCTGGAGACACAAGGGTGACTGTGTCTCCAGTTTGCCAATTATTTACCCAGAGATGTTTGTACAGTTCAAGGGATGAAGTTCACATTATCACCATTGCAGAGTGTGCCTCTAATCTCTTGGTCAGCCCAGAGTTCTTGGTTTACCTCCCACACAGCAAGAAGGATTACAGATCTATTTACATAGGGAATATTGCAATGTATTTCCTTCATATTTCATAGAATCCCAGAGTGGTTTGGGTTGGAAGGGATCTTAAAGATCTTCTAATTTCTAGCCCTGCCATGGGCAGGGACACCTCCCACTGGCCCAGGCTGCTCCAAGCCCCAATGTCCAGCCTGGCCTTGGGCACTGCCAGGGATCCAGGGGCAGCCCCAGCTGCTCTGGGCACCCTGTGCCAGGGCCTGCCCACCCTCCCAGGGAACAATTCCTGCCCAATCTCCCATCTGACCCTACTCTCAGTTTGAAGCCATCTCCCCTTGTCCTGTCACTCCATGCCTGTGTGACAAGTCCCTCTCACCTGAACACACGTAAAACACATTTGAGGTGTTTAGGTGGGTATATATATACTGAGCATATTTCTAGTGCATCCTAGAAAGGATACAACAAGCAAAACAACTCGTTTTTATTTGGAATTTGATCTTCTTCCTTTAGGACCCAGTTCTAAGCACTTCTTTTGCATGGTCAGACCAAATCTTCAGGTCTGTCCAGGACCCTGTTGGTTTAAGCAGGCTTAGATCAGCATGGAGCGGATCCTTCATCTCCAGTTTAGAAAGATCTTCTCTAAAGAGGGAACTCTTGAGTCCTAGAAGTAGAAAGCACTTCAGGCAGAGTTTAAGGGTGTTCAGGAAAGAGTTTAAGCCCAGCTGTAACTCTAAAGCATGTGCAACCCCCCTGCTTTGATCAAGACGCTTAAGCACATGTTCAGTGTTAACCCGCTGGGGAATTTTGCTGCTCAGTAGTTTCCAGATGCAGGCTGAAGGTAGAAGAATATTCCAGCAGAAAGGACCCAGGACAAATTTGGGTGACAAGTTTGAGAGAGGGGAGCATTTGGTATGGATTTTTAATACTTTTTTTGGTGTCTTTATTCTGTTTGTTGACAAAGTTTTTCAAACTCACAGAGCGTTGTTTCAGACAATAACACAGTTGCCTAACATAATAAAAACCTTTTTTCTTTCTTTTTAACCTTAAAAAAAAATAAAAAAAGAGAAAAATAGTAAAAATGTTTGTACTCTTTTTCTTTTGCAACTGGATGATGGTGATTTGATAACCCAATATTTTCCTTGCCTCACAATACCAAGGCTCTGCTTGCAATTGGATCGGCATCAGCGTAAGCACTCAGAAATCTGCCTGTGGGTATTAGTTTGAAAGTCAAATAAACTTCACTGGATTCTTTGGCACAGAATGTGTGCCAGTTTAAAATGGCAAAATCCTTACTGGGCTGTGGGCTCTGTAAAACTTATACAATAATAATAGAGCTCAGCAGTGCCTTATGCTTCCAAAATCCCTGTGTAAACCAAGAGGAGGTTTGTGTATATGGAGGTGGGATGGAGAAGAATCATTACTAAAACCTGCTTGTGAATGAATTTGTTAGATCCTCTCCACTGGGGAGCTGGAGCTGGAGCAACCTCTCGATATATTGGAGGAAAAACCAAAATACCAGGGGCTTAACTGGAGTGGAAGTCACCCAACTGAAACATTATACAATGCTTTGAAATTTCAAGAGAAAGGTTCTAATCTTTTGGCTGTCTTGCTCATTGTTTGGAGATGAAAAGGGAGGAAATCAACATCCCCATGAAATACAATTACTATAAATTGCTTTCTTTTCATACTGTTCATAATGAAAATAGGAAAGTTACCTACTCTGCACGAGCAGTGTAATTTGGTGGATGTAGACTGCAAGAGCACATTCAGCAGTGTAACACTGCATTTCTATATGAACCAATTAATGGAGAATATAAAATATTGTATGGCAGTCTGCTGACTCCAGACTGCTCCAAAGCGACCAAAAATCATCTTTACAGTGGAAGAAACCAGAGCTCCTTAAAGTGAATTCTAAAATTGAGCTGATCTTGTGCAGGGAGTTGATCCTGTGTCCCAAAGGTTGGATTTGATGGTCTTGGAGCTCTTTCCCACCTTAGTGGTTCTGTTTGTCACTGTTGCATCCAGGGATTCCCAACTCTGTGGTCCCCATGGGACACCTGGAAATGAGATTTTCCTGGGACCTGGTAATGGCTGAGCCATTCCCATGAGCAGGAGAGGGTGGATGAGCCTTTGCTCTGCCCTGCTTTGGGGGAGATGGAGCAGCACCTGCAGGACAAGTGCCTGAGGGACTCTGTCTGCACCTCTGGAAAAGTTCATTTCACCTTTTTTGGGTCAGGATAGGAGGGGAAAAGTGAACTGGGACTCTGGGCTGTCTTTGTGTGGAAAAACTGTGTGTTGAATGCCAGCAGTCACCACCAGCTACAGAACAACACTCCCATTTCCTTTTTTTTTTCCTAAGTAGCAGGAGAAGGCGGCGTTGGGAGAGGGTGAGGTCATCTGCTTCCACTAAATAATGCTGCAACAAGCCATTCACTATTTCTTGTTCTTTTTGCCATACCAGAGTCCCTGGTCAGAGGGCAGGACCTTAGTACAGCTGGAATTATCTTCCAGGCAACCTGTCCAACATGGTTGGGTGTTGTCATAGGGAGCAGTGAGAAATTACAAACCTGTTAGAGTAGGACCAGCTTTTTAAAATTGGTTTCTAAAAAATAAATAAATTCTGGCATGTTCTGATTTTTCCTTCCACTTTTAAGGATTCTATTTTCAAGCGTTTCTCTTCAGGCTGAAAGCTCAGAATCTCTTGACACCAGGAATTGTATATTTTATGAAAACATAGAACGTTGTGAGGTTCCTAAGTGTGAAAGGGTTGTGCCAGCCCTGGATCCTGAGTGGAATACCCTGGCTGGCACTGTGGAAGCACTTTGCCTTTCCTATATATATATATATTTTTTTTTTTTTAAGTTCAGTTCTCTTATACAAAGGCCTGGGACAGGGAATGTGTTTTGTTTGCACAGCTGGGAGTTCTGGGGTGCTCCATGACAGCCAAGTGCTCCAAAAGGACAAATAAAAATACAACACTGAATAAAAAATGGCCATTACACTCTAACCAGGAAAGGAATCACCAGTGAAACCATCTCAGCTCCATGCATGGATAGAGCTGTGAATTAAGGGAAGAACATGGAAGATTAAAGACTGTTTATGGCATTCAGGCATCTGCTTTTGAAGTTTTATGTCTTTTTGTGACTTACTCTCCTCAGTAAGAAAAAGACATCAAAAAGAAATTATTATCTCCAACCTATTTGCTTCTTCTTTAAGGAAAAAAAAAGTGCTAAATCAGATAGGCTGGAAAGTGTCAATAGCTCAGGAATGCAGGAATGAGGTTAATGGACAAATATAGATGTGGTGTAAGCAGGGCCAGACTTCATTAACATATTTGGAGTTACACCCATTTATACCCAGCCTGGCTTTGGCCCTGGATCAGCAATTCCCCAGTGAACAGCCTGCATCAAACCACTGCTGAATTTGGCCCATTGCATCTGACATCTGCATCCTGCCCCGAAGTGGCCTGTCACACTTACTGCACATCAGCTCACACCTGCCCAGGCGGCCACGGGCAATTGACTTTCTTGTTTAAAAAAAACCAAAAAATACAAACCCAACAAAAAAAAAATTTAAAAAAAATTTAGTCACATATCATCAAGAAAAACAACATTGTTTTAGGACTCTTATCTCTTCACTCCCAAATATCCTGTTTCTTCGAGCTGCAGTAGCCAGGACCAATAGAAACCTCTTCCTGCCATTGGCTGACTTCATTTCCCAGAGTTAGCACAATCTCATCCGCTCTAAACAACCTCATCAAAACTTCTTTCTGGTCAGAGCGAAGCAATAATTATTATTAGCAATTATTAGCGATCAATAATCTTGATCACATTATGGCAAGCACTATTAAGGTAAGGAGG
This sequence comes from Corvus moneduloides, assembly GCF_009650955.1. Classification (NCBI taxonomy): domain Eukaryota; kingdom Metazoa; phylum Chordata; class Aves; order Passeriformes; family Corvidae; genus Corvus; species Corvus moneduloides. Next base: position 120,670,980 of record NC_045477.1, read on the forward strand.
GGGTACCTTTTTTTGTTGGAATTTTTTTTTCACTGGCGTGTTCTTTGGTTTCCTTTATCAACCTAGATAAGTTAGAATTGGGCAACACCCCCACTGCCACAATAGAGGACAACAAGATTTCCTTTGTACTGCCTAGTAAATTTCCTTTTTCCTACTCCAACCATCCGCAAGGCTTAAAAACTTCAAACTCGGAAAAAAAATTGGGTTTTTTAAATTCACTGTTCAGTGGTGTGGATTGCATAGGCGAAGCCCTTTTGTGAGAGCTTCTGAAATTTCTTGTAGGTATCCCTCAGACCACTTGGATGTGTTTGTGGACTGCCATGAGGGGAGAGGGTGTGCACTGGAAGGAAAAACCGGGTTCCTAAGAGCGCTAAACTTTTGGATACTTTGAACTGTTTCTCTTGCGGATGGGGACACAAATTTTAGCGAGCGGGAAGGAGAGGCACCAGCTCTTGTTTCTCTCTCTAATGCAGGTTTTCATTATGTGCTTTTCTAGAAAACTCTTTAAGTTTAAACTCGGGACCTTTCTGAATGTTATTTTAATGGTGGCGGGAAGATCTCACAGGCATGTTTTTTTGTTTTAATCTTTTGGACAATAAAAGTCTCTTCTTGGTGCATAACTTGATCTCGGTGCATGGTTTGTTGGTTTTGGGGTTTGTTTTTTTTTTTAAGAATGGCTTTGCTGAGTTTTTTTGTGTTGGGTCCCTTAGAAAGTTGAATAAATCTATCTGTCTGTCTAGTTTTTGTTTCTCTGGACAGCAGTTACCAGCAGAGCAATAGCTGTGATTAATTGCAGAATGTAACGGTAATTAAGTGCTTCGTGGTAGTGAAACTAATTTTACATGGAGAGCACGGACAGGGAGGACTCTGCGATGTTGTATTATCAGGTTTGGGATCAAGGTATTATCAGATTCAGGACTGAGGTATTTGTTTTCTTCGTGGCATTGTCTGTTTCTGTACTTTTCTAATTATGTCAGAGATTTAATAAGGGATATGGAATAGCCTGGCTGTTGGATAAATAGGGCTGCAGTTGGATTTTTCAGTAAATTCTGCTCCAGTGTTTACATTTTAGAGATCATTTGATGCTTTTTGTTACAGTTTTGGGAATCTGACAGTCTTGCCTGAGGGCAATATGATTAAAAAGTATAATGAACCTTTTCTGTTTGCAATCACTGATGTTTTCATGGGGCTATCAATAGAGACATAGATCTGACTCTCCTCTGCATTGCTGGCCAGCATCTATTAAATGCTAAGTAGCTCCTGAAACTGAATTCCCTTTGGTTTTTCCATGCATTTCAGAGCACACAGGACATGACTGGCACTTTATGAAAATCTTGAGGTTCAGGGAGTCAAGTTTTGGCTAAAAGGAGGGCTGTGTACTGAGGTTTTAATGCTGGGTTTGCTCCTATCAGTCAGAATATTGATGCGAAATTTATTTTCAAAAATAATGGCACCACAAGACTGGATGCTCTTTGCATTTTAGGTAACTCCTATTATTTATTTCCTTTATATTTTGTATTGGCTGAATTTGAGTAGGATAGAAGATTGTTAAATGGTATCTCATTTATTAGGTTATTATTTAACCTCCGCCTTACACTGAGAGAACTGTTTTATACAGCCTGGTAATGCAATGTACTCAGCAAAGTGGAAGAATGTACAATTCTTTCTCCTCATCTGGAGTGTGAATCTTGCAGGAGGTCTCAGGAAACCCAAAGTGTTGAGGATTTTGCTGCTCAGGGTGCTGGGAAGGCCCAGCATGAATTCTTGCATGCTGTAGCAAGAGTTTTACTTATGCAAGTGCAAAATGTGAAATGACTGGAAAGAAATGACAGGTGCTTTGTACTCGAGGTGCAGGAAATGTGCTCTGGCATGAGGCTGAGACAGTCCAAAGATTTTCAATTCCTCTTCTATAGGGAGTGGATAAAGAAGTCTTGGTACTGAAGGGTTTCTGAAATAAAGAAATTCCATTTGAAGGCCAGGCAGGTGCTTGTTTAGCTTTTGCTGAACAGTTATAAATATATTTAATAATATATATATTTAATAATATAAATACTCAGTATAAGGGCTTGTCTGCTGGCAGTGGGTAGCCCAGCTATCCCAGTGTGGTTAAGGAAAGCGGAGAGCCTTATCTGGGATCTCTGGGAATTCACTCCTTTCTTCAGGGAAGCTGTGGAGTCATTCAATTTCAGAATTAGGATGTGAATGGTTCTGTATTTGTTCATAACTGGGCAGAGACTTCTCAGAACCTTCACATGTGCAAAGGTGACCTTCCAGTCAGGGTGTCTGACTCATCCTTCCCCTCTCACCAACCTGCAGACGGACCCCTGGGACACTGGGGCTCGGGAGAAATCGGGCTGGTTTCACTGGGGCTCACTGGTGTCTGGGAAGGCAAACCCTGGTGTGGGTTTTTGGGTGCTGGGTTTGATGTCCTGAGCGTGGTTTTCTCAGGGGATCACTCTCTCCTCATCCCGTGCCCTCTTTCTGCTGGCCCCTGTTCCCTTTTCCCCGTGGAGGGGAAAGCGCCGCGGTGGGAAGTTTCTCCTGAGGAGGAGGAGGAGGAGGAGGAGGAGGATGGGGCAGCAGTGCCTTTTTCCCAGGCTCTGACATGGATGGATAATATTAACCCTGACTTTCCCACTGGGCTATCCTTGCCCAGGCCAGGGATCTCTCCCTTGGATGGGGAGCAGGGATAGGGCAGCACAGGAAACCGTGAGAGTGGTGCAAGAAGGTGCCTCCCCAGCTGGGATTTCAGGTTGATATTTCATATCCCAATACCTGGTGCACACTCACCTGAACTCTCCATTACGTTTTTTGGCATTTTGAAGGATAAAATGTGGTTCTTCAAGAGGAAAAAGTTTCCTAAGAGTGCAGGTTTCAGTGCTGACAGGTGTCCCTATGGCTCAGGTGGTATCTGACAGCACTTGCAGTGGCAGAGAAGTGCAGAGCACTGAAGCTGATTTATTTATCAAATAAGTACAATTACTTGTACTTATTAATCACGCTCATTAATGTAGATACAATTCTAGAACGTCTGAATTAGGCACCAGTCTTTTTTGTGTGTTTTGGTGGCTTTTTTTTAATAGAATGGAGCAAAAGTTATTTAAGTGTTACCTTGGGGTGAAGTAAAAATAGCTGTCCTGGAGGTCATCTTGGTGTTTTTTCCCATTATCCATCCCACAGTGGAGGAAAGAACATTAAATAGACAAGAACAACCAGAATTCTAATTCCTTGACATGTTCAAGCCTTGCTCTGTTTCTCTGCCTGCCAGTGCCATTGTGCTTATTCTTTGAAAAACTCTTCATTAAGTTGACTTTATAATGATTTACTGGTTATACTTGTGGACATTTAAGTTACACTTAAATATGCTCACATCCACTCTTTATTATTATTTTCTACAGTGATGTTCATATGGAATCTACAATTTCTGTGAGGAAAGGTCTGTGTATTTGATAAAGGACAGGAGAATCTTTGTGGTTTCTGAGGTTTGAGGGCGTGGATGCACTGATTAAAGCAGAATATAGGGGCAAGATTAATTTTTTTTTTGAGGAATCCTAGTCTGTGCTTGTCTCTATAGCATTACTTTTCTCTCACTTTCTTTTAGAAACTCTTAAGTAGTCACTCAAATGCTTCTGAAAGCTGGAGACAGTTAAGAAATAAATCTGTTCCTGGCATATGGAAATGTTTAAGGCTTTGTTTAGAGGATTGCATCTGCACTGAGTCCAGCAGAGCTGATCCAGTAATTTGTACTTTTGTTCCTTGCATTAGAACAATTATAAAGATTATTATCTTTTTTTTTTTCTCCCCTCATCTCAGTTAGCAGATGATCCAATGGCATATTTGACTTCAAGCCTGTAAATGCTTCCTTTGGCTTTGGTGATGTTGCACATTTAAAGCTGAGCACACACCTGAGCGCTCTGGTGAACCAGAGGCAACAACAGCAACAGAGCCTTAAAGCACTTCCCCTGATCCTCCACTCCTTAATCCAAACTTCCCACCAATTTTGTGAAGGTTTTGTCCCAATAAAGGCAGTAGAATGAGAGCTATAATTATTTCCAGGTAAAGCAGTATTTCTGACTCAAATTCAAATGTGCAGTTTTCAAGGCAGAAATGAGCAGAAGTTGTTTGGGGGGGGGATTTTTGTGTTGTTTTCTTTTGCTTTTAATCAGCAGTCATTTAACTCAATTTGGTTTGTATTTTCATATGCCAAAACGAAGTGAAGTATAAGGATTTTGCTTTCTAGAATTAAGTCCCCAGGCAAGGAACAACAGCTGGAAAATGCATATGTTTGACTGTCTGAGTTTGTTGATTTGTTTGTTCTTCCTGAACAAGAACTACATTATCCCTTAACAAAATGTTTTTCAGCAAGTTCCCCGTGTTACAAAAGGCCTTTCAGAAATAATGTTAAAAGAAACAAGTGCTCTTGGAGAACGACTTACTGAAAGATAAACACAGAAGTAGTTTTGCAAAATACAAATGCCAAAAAAAGATATTTCTTTTCCAAGTGATGCTTTATAATTCAATAAAAATATCTAATGCTGTTTACTCAGGAAGAAGTCGCCTTTATAATGCAAGTTTGTAAATCAAACCAAGAGAATTACTTAGAAACTCAGAAAAGGAAAAAAAAAAAAATTTGGTTTTGTATCACTTGTATTATGAATTTTAACAAAATAAGGGTGATACAGTAGAAAATATCACATGCAGTGCCAGACCTTGTCAGGGTAATCAATTCATTGACTGCAATGGGATTTTTATCAGATCCATCTTTGAAAAATTAATGGTTTTGGATAGATAATTATACAGCCACCCTGCTGTCCTTGATATACATATATATAGATGTGTATATATAAGATAGATTTCTGTATTAGGGAAGAAAATCAACAAAGCATCAACAAAGATAGGAAAACTTTGAAGAACTTATGCAAAAAAGGCATCAGTGCTTTCCTTAGTGAATGGATGTCTTTGTGGTTGGAGGGGTTGTTTTAAATGTTGTAGCCAAGCCTGCCTGAGGCTGGGTAAGGCTGTGTCCATCAATTTATTCCTGCTCCCTTAGAAGGACTCTATAATCCTGTAAATAATTTATAACGATGAAGAGAGGGAGAAGTTTTAGGAAATCTGGTGAGATTTGGGTTGCAAACGTTAGCTTTCTCCTTGAAATGCATCCTTAGGCACTGGGTTACCAATTTTTACTATGCACAGAGAAAGATGGGACATTTCTTTCAGGAAAGGGATATTAGTGGTAAATAAATAATATTCGTGATGGTTTTTAGTAACTGCTGTGTGTGAACCAGTGATTACCGCTTCTGGTAATTACCACTATCAAATTTGCTTCAAAGTAAAATGAATAAATTGACAATTACTGTCCTAAGAATGTCATTGAACACGAAAAGTTAAAAAAGAATGATGAGTAATAGTGATTTTTTTTTTTAAGGCTAGACTGGGGGACTCAGAGTGGACAAGGGAAATGGTCTTTTGGGAATACTGAGTGGAAGGAATGCCTAGGATGTGATGTGTTCCCCTTGCAATGTGTGTGTATTTGGAGTGTGTATCTCCAGCGGTGGGTGGGAAGTGGTGTCACCAGGCTGGCGTAGCCTTGTCACCCTGGGAGAGGAGCTGACTTGCTTAGTCAAAGGTGTGTGCTGCCAACAGATGACAGGGACTGGCTTTATGCAAATACCTGCAGGAAGGGGTGGATCCCTGTTTTCGGGAAGTGGCAGGCCCCTTTAAAGCTACCTGCCTGATTGAACAGGGAGGAGAGAGTGGCAGACAGACACACAGTGCCACAAGTGGAGAAAAAACCCCCAGGAGAATGGAAATGCTTTGTTTGACAAATCCCTCATTACAACGAGCAGCAGCACGTTAATTCTACGTGGAAGGTTTTGCAGAACTGCAGGAGTTTTTTTAAACCTCATTCTTCAGAGCTGAAAAAACATCTTTTTTTAGACTCTCTGTTTATTACCTTGATAAACAGCAAAATGCTGCCACAGCAATTACCTTGATGATAAAGGGTCTGTAGACAGATACTTCCTGCGTTCATTTCCTACCCAGATAAGCTGCCAAAATCAGGGACTACCAATACAGGAAATGCTTTCAATAGGAACTTCCTATCTGTTAATATCTAAGTCACTGGAAAGATCTAAGCCCTTCTCGTTTCATATAAAGGTAATGCTCTACCTTTTACAATTTAAACACTTGAGCCCCAGTACAATGCATCTGGTGGTGTAATAAATTTCAAACCAATGCTGTTATTCTGGACTATGAAATACCAGAGCTTTTCTCTGCAGTGGTAGGAAAAGTGCCCCTGCATTTTATAATATTGGAAATCAGGATGCTTCAAAATCCACTGTCATTTTATGAGATGAAAAACAAGCATCCTCCCTCCAGCTCCTTGTTGCCTGAATCCTTTCCTTATTTCTGTACATCTCCAAGTAAAATATACATTTCAGTAGCACTTGTGTTGGACTTCTCCAACAAAGAGTTCAGGGCGTGTTCTGCAGATCTTGGAGATCCATGGCCAACTCTTGCAATCCACAGTGCTCTACATATTCAGCAAAAATGACTGAAACAGGAGTTTTGCCTCACGATGCAGGGCAATAAAACCATGACTAACCTGTGTGTTTGAAGCTCTGCTAAGGAAGAGAGAAACTCAGAGCAAAGGAAAAGGAAATAAAGACAGAAAACCTCCATTGCTAATCATAACTTCAGGGTAATTCGTTTCAGGCACATGAATAGGATGAATGAGGATTTATGAAACCTGGAGTGAAGTTGGCCAAAATGAAGTCAACAGTATGGTTTGACTGGGGCCAGGCTTTCACCCAAGTTATTCAGGAGTTCAGACGAAAATTTCTGTGTTGTTTTGCCAGTGATTCCCCTGCAGTCATTCCAGGTTTCTGCCACTGTGACTGAAATGGGTATCTTGGCCTTTCCCTGCAGAATTGAGAAGTCCTTTGCTGTTTTGGCTTCATTTATATCCCACCTTTTCATCAGGGAAGAGTATCCCACATTCAGTTACCTCCTCAGACTGCTGAATTCGTGTTGTGCTCTGTATCTGCGACCTGAGAATCTGGTTGGGTTTACTGAGGCTGGGAATCTGAGGTTGGATTTGCAGGCTGGGAATCTGAAGCTGGCTTCCCAGGCCCTTCCAGAGACCATGGTGAACACATCCCTTGGAGATCCCTTGGCTGTGGGACAGGAGGGCTGGTCCTGTGGGCACCTGACCCAAAACCCCAGATACTCCAGAGGGTTCTGCAAGCTGGAAGTTGGTTATGACAAGTGATTTTCCCAAGGCCATGGGGGAAGAAGTTCTAGGAAGTTTCCCTCTGGCTTTGGGCTCACGGGGGTGCTGGGGAAATGCACACTTTGTCCTGAAAGCAATGTTCCTCAGATGTGGTTTAGTCAGCTCTTATCTGCTCGCATAAGTTTTTATTATTGTTAATCTTTGGCGTACTCACATCAGCTTTCCTCATGCGTCAGGTATTCCCTTGGAAGCGCTCAAAACTGTTGCTTTTTACTAATCAGATCAACTCACTAAAGTAGTGGCCAAAGACATTTTTCACATTATTTCCACGTAGGCATTACCTTTTAAAAAATTTCCCTGCGATTTGTCACCAAGGCATCGTTACCTCTGCTGTTTTCATGGAATTGAGAATCCGATTGTTTAGTCTACGTAAAGCAGGGAAAACGAGGGGGATCCTGTGCCTTTAATGTTGTTTATAACGGTTGGACAGAGCTTGTCAGGTGAAGGTTAATTGCCCTCCAGTTAAAGCAGTTCTCTGCACAGATGGGTTATCAGGGCTGAACACTCGTTACAAGATTAATCTCGTTTCCGACAAGACTTCCCTTTCCTCCAACTGATTTTTGCTCAGCCATTGGACCTGTCACCAGCCGTTAAGAGAAGGGTGGGTTACCTCTGGGATATTAATGCCTGTGAGCAGTGAAACAATGCAGAGTGTGTGTCATATCGGCGGGGAACATCTTTAGGAGACAGCACATTTCAGAGCTCTTCTGAAGGTCGAGATTCATAAACAACAGAAACAATCAGGAGCGTTTGTGTTAACCCTCCTCGTGGACACAAACTCGTAGGCTTCTTTTTTTGTGTCCCTCCTCTTCTCTTTGGACCTGTTTTTTTAGGTCCAAAAGTGTATTTTTGGTGACAGTTTTAGCCAACAAAGCACCCCTGGCGAGATGTGGAACCCAAGATGCTTCTGTCCAGTCGATTGATGGAAGAGGCGTTCAGTTCATGCTTAAGTGAGAGGAAATACATCATGGTGACCACTCAAAGAAATCCAACCTTTGGGAGTTTTTTCTTGGGCTCGAAGCAAACCTGTTGAATTTTCCACTTTTTCCAAGCTGGGGTATTTCAGAACTGGATGCACTGTATCCAATGGGCTACAGAGGTATGAGGTGGATGTAAAGTGAGAGGAGAACCAGGTGCATCGTGTTCTTAGCACAATATTGCCTTTCTAGCCAAGGCTACAGCAGCTCTGCCAGTCCAGGCTCATCCTGAGCATTTGGATGGACTGAGTTCAAGGAGGCTGCGGCACGAACACGAAAGTCTCGCTGGATTTTTTGGGTTTATTTCAGGAGTTCTGATACAACCAAAATAACACAACTTGGCAGAAGGCTCTGGCTGCCAGGTTTCTTCCATGCAGCTTTAGTCAGTAAATTCCAAAACACTAAACAAATATTCAAGGCAACAAACAGGGTAGCTCTGATGTTTCCTCCGAGTTTCCTGTCCTGGCTTGGGATCAGCTCCATCCTGCCGATGGTGCTGAGTCTCTCCATTGACTTCTGTGAACTTGGAGTCAGGCTGGGTTGTCCCAGCCAAGAAATCAGCTCTGTGGAGGGTCGTGGGCTGCACAGCATTCATTGGATGGTTTATTTTTAATTTCTTTTATAAACGTGCAACAAACAAACAAATTATATAAAAAACAAGTTTTGTTAAGAAACATCTATCTACAAGCTTCTGACAATTTCTTAATTTTCTTTTAATCAAGTGGTCTAATAACCTTGCTCCTGAATTCTTAGGGTTTCTCATACTAGAGAGATTAAAAATGCATTTTCCTTTGATTTAGAATCCACAGGGTTTAAGGAAATTTACTTGCTCCAGTTATAAAGCTGAAATGAAAGGTAGACAGGAATGCAACCTCTGGATGTCATCCTCTTCAGCACTGTGCATTCAGAGCCAAAGCAATTCAAGAGAGTGAATTCCATTACTGGTTCTAATAAGATAGGAAAAGTGCATAGTAAATCTTTACAATGCCAACTAAATCACTGGTGCTTTATGCCAAAGGAGGCAAGTTTAGTAGAAAGTTTTTTAATGGGCCAGGCTGAATGATTTTTAAAAGAAGAGAGTCCCTAAGAGGTTGTTAAATCTCTGCTTAGAGCCTTGAATAAGGATCTTGTTTTTCAAGATGCTGATCGAGTTGAGAGTTCCTGCTGTCTGTGCTCAGTGAGAATTCAGATGGATTTTTGAAGAGGGAATCTTACACACAATTGGGAATTGCTGTTATGCCACTTACCTGATGTGAGAAAATCCCCTCCTTGTCAACAGCACCTTTTTAGAAAGAGTAAAGGAAATTGAAAGTAGTCAGATCTTTTTTTTTTCCAAGGAAAGGTTTTGTGTAGCAAAATAATGGAATCTTTAATGTCAGGGTGGTGAGGCCCTGGCACAGAGCAGCTGTGGCTGCCCCTGGATCCCTGGCAGTGTCCAAGGCCAGGCTGGACATTGGGGCTTGGAGCAGCCTGGGACAGTGGGAGGTGTCCCTGCCCATGGCAGGGGGGTGGCACTGGATGAATTTTTAGGTCCCTTCCAAGCCAAACCATTCCATGACTCCATGATGATTTGGTTTTCTCACTTAGAATGGGAAGCTTTAGATCCAGACATTCAAAATGAGCTATGAATTCCAAAGCTGTTTGTTGGACAAGTGGGTTGCAGATTTGACAACTGCAACATCTTAAAAAAAAAAAAAAACAAACAAAATCACTTAAATAGGTGTTGGAAATATTTTGAGCTAAAGCACAGTCTATAAAATGTACATGTAAATTATTGACTTTAAACTCATTCTGTGCGAATTTTCTCTCCCAGATGCTTCTCAATTAGCGTGAATGTGAAATCTTACAGAAACACAGAATCACTGAGGTTGGAAAAGATCTCCAAAACAACTCAGTCCCAGCTGTGCCCGATGCCCACCTTGTCCCCAGCCCAGAGCACTGAGTGCCACCTCCAGCCCTTCCTGGGACACCTCCAGGGATGGGCACTCCAAACCTCCCTGGGCAGCTCTTGCCAAGGCCTGAGCTCCCTTTCCATGGGGAAATTCCTGCTGCTGTCCACCCTGAGCCTGCCCTGGCCCAGCCTGAGGCCGTTCCCTCTCCTCCTGTCCCTGTTCCCTGGCAGCAGAGCCCGACCCCCCCGGCTGCCCCCTCCTGTCAGGGACTTGTGGAGAATGACAAGGTCTCCCTTATTTTCTATCTTCAGATTTTCTTCTTTTTCTCCTCACCTTTATCACATACGTAATGTAGCCTTTTATAACCCAGACCAGACCAAATTCAATTTCAAGTATGTTTCTCTTCTGAGCTTGGGCCTTCATAATCCTGTTTTCCTCTTTCACAGAGGTTGTGTTTGGCCTCGATCTCTGTCAGTCTCATCTGCTTCTTGGAGGATGCAATTCTTGCCAGCTCTCACCATTTTTATTGGGAGTCGTGATATTTAGCAACTAAGGGGCAGTTTCTTGAATTATGTGAACAATTGAAGTCTTCAGTTTTCACTGACAAAAGGCTCTAGTTCTAAAAATTTTACCTAAAAAGCCAAGCTACAGACCCAAAACACATCGGGTTTAAGTACTTTTTTTCCAAGGCCTGACGTAAAAACTTTCTGGTCATGTTTCTGGCTTGCAAGCTGGGATTCAGATTCAGGTTAAATCTTATTCCTGAAGGTGTTAAGAAATAAAGCTGGCAGCTCAGCCTCTTGGGGAAAAGTATTTGCTGTGTAGTGAGTGCCAAAAGCTTCAGCTCATATTTTAAAGCTTGAAAATATTCAAATTTTGCATCACAAAATTGTGATGATACAATCATGAGTAAAGAAAACGCATCTCTATTTATATATTTGTAGAAATTTTCCCTCCAAATATTGCAATTTAGGGGGCTTAGAGGCTTTTATGACACTGGAGAGGACCAGTTAAGGGGCCTCTAGATTGCTTGAGAGAGGTCAACATTAAGTGGGGTGTCTGTGAGCCCCAAGGCATTGTTTTCCTTTTTTTTCCTCTCCTAATTCTCTGTTTCTTTCCTTAGTGAAAAGAGGAGAAATTCAGAAGGTTGAATAATAAGACAAGTCAAAATGTTGCAAATAGTTTTATATGAAAGTTTCATGGTAGAGGCAGAAAGCAGTGGGATGTGATACTGAAATTAAGGTGACAATAAAAAATGTTATATTTTCTGTCAGTAAAAATATTCAGAATTCACAGTGACATGACCTCAAAAATCATGGAATTTCAGGGAAAAATATATATATTGTTTATCTCATCTGCCTTCTAATTCACAAATCTTTTACTGAAAACAAAAACCAACAGTCTTTTTAGCTGACTCTAGAATTTAGGTTCAGAGGAACCTGAGGTTCAGTAAGATCATGAAAGTTGGCAGCCACCATTGTTAAAAAGGAAGCTTGATAAATCCTCAGCATTAACTCTTTTGAAATCCTCGTTAAACAGGATTGGGATGATGCTGAAAATGAAATTCCTATGCTTGATAAAGGTGCTAAAACTAGATGCTCTAAAGAAGGAGGAACTTGACTTAAAATCTGATTTAAAATGATCTTCCAACTACTCCATGAACAACTGAAGGAAGAATTACCAGTGCCAGTCAGTGTTGCAAACCAAAGTGAAAGATGGGAAAACAAAATCTGTTGAGGAAGTTCTTGGAGTAATGAAGTGTTCTGAGAAGGGCAAAGTTTTCAGTTTTTTTGGAAGTGTCAGCTTAGTATAGGAGAGACACTATCAGAAAGGAAAAACAAAGTCATTATACTCTGAATTTCCATGGCAGTGAGTATAAACTGTAATCTCCAGTGCTTCAGAGACCATTTACAATCACCAGGCTTGTTTAAATAAATGAGAAGATGGCCAGGCAAAGGAGAACAGAGGCCCAAACTTCCAAAACAAGTCTAGATTTGCAAACAAAGAAGTGCTATGGCAGCTCTCTCTCTCTATGCAAAACAATGCCTCAGTTACCCTTGAGTTTCTCAGATTCCCTGGCTGACTGTTTAATTCCACACCTTGCCAGTACTCCAGCCACCAGCAGAACCCTCCAGTGTCACAGAGTTCAGCCTAGTTTTAATCATTAATGGTCTTTTCTTCACCAGATTTCTCTGATCTCATTTTGCACTATTTCGTCTCTTCCTGTGTTTTCTTTTTCACTCAGATTGCAACTTCTTTGCTTTATTTAATCCTCAGTTGCCCTCAACTTCTAAACACACATTTCCAGAGGACAGAGCTGGTTTTACACTGTTTGTCTCTCTTGGAGAGGGACTTTTCACAAGGGCTGGAGGGCCAGGAGCCAGGGAATGGCTTCCCAGTGCCAGAGGGCAGGGCTGGATGGGAGATTGGGCAGGAATTGTTCCCTGGGAGGGTGGGCAGGCCCTGGCACAGGGTGCCCAGAGCAGCTGGGGCTGCCCCTGGATCCCTGGCAGTGCCCAAGGCCAGGCTGGACATTGGGGCTTGGAGCAGCCTGGCACAGTGGGAGGTGTCCCTGCCCATGGCACTGGATGATTTTTGAGGTTCCTTCCAACCCAACCCGTTCCATGATTCTGTGGTCCTCACCAACCATCTTACACCCCTTTCCAGCAGAAACACAGCTCACCCAACTTGGCAAATTCAAGTCTTGTTGAAATGTTTCTGACAGTACTTTGCTCATATGGGAAAATCTTTCCCTCTGGATAATGAAAACAAGGGAGGAAAACGGCCCCAAATGTATAATCAGCAGCATGTTTTTTACTCCTGTTTTTGCTGGATGGGACGTTTTGGCTTTTTTAATTCCATGTGGTGGGTGCTGACTCTGGCAGAGGACTGGGAGAGAGAATTTTCAGTTGCATGCACAGATCCTCACCGTGACGGGAAAAAAATCACTCTATTTTCAGAAACAGCTGGTTTATTTCCACGTCCCCATCTAAGACACTTTCTTTGTGATTTTCAGAGCTTTTCTGTTTCCCACAGAATTTTCATTAATAGCCTTTAAGAGCTTTTCATCTGACAAAATGGGATGTTATTCTGCTCAGCTGCTAAAATTGCATGGGCTGCCACTAAGCTCAGTTAATGATGAAGTTATTCTGGTGCTTTGAGAAATATCTATTAATTAGATGCACTTAGCTCTTATTTGCAAATAGTTCTATTTATGGCAATAGAAGTGCTCAAATAAAAGATAAATTTGGAATGCAGAATTTTTAGCTGCCAAGTTTTAAAATGAGCAGTGTGGTTTTCATTGCAAGGACTGATGATTTCACTGACACCTCAAAAATACTGTAAAAATTAGAAAAATATCCTGAGAAGTGTTCCTAGAAATACAGAATCAGGAGCTCTGGACTTTGAAATAAATAAGAACTAATTTTTCAAATAACTGACTTAAAAATATCCTTGTGCATATCACCAGTATAATATTTAATGTACTCAGCATGCAAAACCTATCTGTAGAAAAAGTAGAATGCAAGAAGATGTGGCAGGAATTTTAAATGTTTCTAGCAAACATTTTCTCCTCAGTTGTGTGTGAAGCCTGAAGCTTCAGAGGGTCATAAACAGCTTTAAAACACGCCTGGACAGTGATGAAATACTCAACATGAGGAAGCAAAAAGTTTTACTGAAGCTTTAGATCTGTTTTCCATATTCTTACAAAAGAGTTGGTTTCTAAAGATCTGTTTTAGATTTCAGTCTCACTGGAAGTACCTTATAAGAAAGCTTTTATATATTTAAAAGACATTCTGAAGAGTCAAGAGTTCTCCTGATAAAACCAGTAACATGTTTCTGCTGACTCTGATGGAGCAAAATGAGTTTTGCTAATTGTTTTGGTACAATTAGTGTGTGAAATCCTCAACAATCTGTGTTTGGCTGGCTGAAAATTCACAGTCTTGAGAAATTGATGCTTTGAACAGGTGCCCGATTCAGACATAGAAGAAAGATGGAGGGGGACTCTTTACAAGGGCCTGGAATGACAGGAGCCAGGGAATGGCTTCCCAGTGCCAGAGGGCAGGGCTGGATGGGAGATTGGGCAGGAATTGTTCCCTGGCAGGGTGGGCAGGCCCTGGCACAGGGTGCCCAGAGCAGCTGGGGCTGCCCCTGGATCCCTGGCAGTGCCCAAGGCCAGGCTGGACATTGGGGCTTGGAGCAGCCTGGGACAGTGGGAGGTGTCCCTGCCCATGGCAGGGGGTTGGAATTAGATGATCTTTAAGATCCCTTCCAACCCAAACCTTTGCTTTTCATTCCCCATTCTTCAGGCTTTTCTCTTCACCTTCATTCCACTTCTTGCCTGCCATGCATAGTAGCCTTTCATTATTTATTATTTTCTGGTCATTCAAATTGAAAAAATAACCTCTGGCACAGCTGTGATAGTCACACTGGGCACACTTTGCATTTAACTTGGGCTTTGTATCTATTTCCCTCAGCTTGTGTCTCTTCTGTGTTAGCTACAAGCATTTTCTGACAAGGGCTGCCTCTTCCTTTGCCTTAGTTCTGTGCCCAAGACAGCAGAGTCCATTTATTTCTTGCATTTAGCACTGCATAAAATTCGTGGTTAGTAAATAGTAAATACGTTTGAGGCACTGGAAGAGTCCTTTTTGCTGCAGAATCATGGCAGTTCAAGTAAAAGTCCACAGTAGGAAGTCAGCATGTTGTGACATGAGTGTTGCCCCACATCTCCCTCTCTGCAGAGTGCACCTTTCATGGTAATGCCAGGTCTCACTGACAAATGGTTGTGTTTGGGTTTTTATTGCACTGACTGCAACATCTGTGGGTTTGCATCTTTTATCAACAGAAAAAAAAAGAAAGGAACCACATTTTTGTCTTTCATTTACTGAAGCTGTGTCTCCCCACCCAAAGATTTCAAAGCTGGTCAGATTCTTGATTTCATGGATTCATAGAATAGTTTGGGGTGGAAGGAACCTTAAGATCATCCAGTTCCAACCCCCTGCCATGGGCAGGGACACCTCCCACTGTGCCAGCCTGCTCCAAGCCCCAATGTCCAGCCTGGCCTTGGGCACTGCCAGGGATCCAGGGGCAGCCCCAGCTGCTCTGGGCACCCTGTGCCAGGGCCTGCCCACCCTCCCAGGGAACAATTTCTTCCTAATATCTAATCTAACTTTATCCTCTTTCAGTTTAAAGCCATTCATTCCCCTTTGTCCTATCACTACGTATCCTCATAAGAAGTCCCTCTCCAGCTCTCCTGGAGCCCCTTTAGGCCCTGCAAGGGGCTCTGAGCTCTCCCTGGAGCCTTCTCTTCGAGTGAACACCCCCAGCTCTCGCAGCCTGTCCCAGAGCAGAGGGGCTCCAGCCCTGGGATCAACTTCATTACTTCCTCTGGCCTCTCTCCAGCAGCTCCACGTCCTCCCTGTGCTGGTCCCAGGGCTGGGGCAGCTCTGCAGGTGGGCTCTCACCTGGGCACAGGGGCACAGGGGGCACCATCCCAATCCCTTCCCTGCTGCCCACACTGGGGGATCAGCCCAGGGCACAGTTTGGGGAAGGGCATTCCAATTGTGTTGATTCTACACAAGTTTTTTTCTCACTTGAATAATCCTCATGGACAAAAAGGCTGAAATGATTTGTTCCTTCCTTACTTTTATTCCTGCAAATACAGAAAGAGGTTTTTAAACTGTCATGGTAACATTTATCATTTCCTTTTATCACACGTGTCTCGGTGAGTGGTTTTTATTCCTGTGGGAGCTCAGTGCATGGATTTTCTTGGTCTACTGAACAGCAGGAGCATTGGAGATTGCTCAGGTCAGCCAGGAACTGAATGAACAAGCTCATCTGGTTTTCCCTTCTTACCAAACAACATCGATCATTTCGCTTTATTTAGTCCATGCTTTCATTTATTAGATTGCAGAGAAGCATAAATGGGGTCTGTTTACATTCCTTACCGATTCAACTTGAAATGCAGACCAAGTATGGCTTGAGGAGTCTATAAAAAGATGGGGCAGTTTCTGGCTCTCAGACATGTAAAGGTGTTCCTGGAAGCTCCAGACCCCGAGCGCAAATCAGTTAAGCCTCCTCGACGATTTTGAAACCTCGAATCCTTTGAAATAGTTGGCAACCTGCCTGTTGCATATTTACAGTTACACAACTCACAGCTCTTCCCCTCTGTGACTTTTAAAAGTTCCTCCTTCTTTTTTTCTCCAGGTCCCCTGGCAGCATCACAGCAGCTCCTCTCTGCCTCCCTCCCGCTCTTCCCCGCCTTCCCCCAAGCCCTCCTCCCCTTTATCTCTCTCTCTCTCCTTGGTATGGCACATTGTTCTGGGGAAATGGGTTGTTTTGAGTTCACACTTTGTTTTCCTGCTGTTTTTCTGGGAAGCTGGACGTGGCACGAAAGATATGGGAACAGCTTGTAGGAAATGGGTTTGTTTGGGGAAACAATAAAAGAGAAACAGCCTGCAGACCTCTCTACCTCTCCTGTGTGTTGGAAGGCTGGATTACAGTATGTAAAGACATTTTGGGGGTCATTTTTCAACTCAGACCAAAGAAAAGTAAATAAAAATTTTATCTTTTAGCATATCTTAAGCTTTTCATCCACCCAGCTTCATTTCTTGTAGCAATGTGTATTAGACACCTCTTAGTGAGGTGTGGAGAAAACCATCCTAAAGGTTTCTATTGCTGTGGTAAATGCAGATCTCACCATTCTGGACAGGAGATTCTCTTCATTTGCAATTGACGTTCTCAGTTCACTTTTTCATCAGTGGCAGCATCTGATCTTTCTTGTCCTTCTGGAGCTGATATTGGTGCTGTTGCAAAAACCAGTCAATGTCAGAGCTGCAGGGCCTGGTTCTTGACTGGTAACTTAGGTAATCACTAGTTTGGAAGAAATATTGCCACAAGGAAAAGCTGCAGGATTTTTCTTGCCACCACATCAAAGATATTGCCACGTGCATTTTCCTTTTCTTCTTCACGTGTAAAATTAAAAATGGGCCACAACCTGTTTCTGCTGCATGTGAGATTCAGCAGAGAGCCACAAGCTCATACAATCATAGAATGATTTGAGTTGGAAGATAAAGGTTAAATTTGGGAGGCAGATCTCTTAAAAGAAGGAAAAAAGAATGAAACAGTTGAAATTTTTTCTGAAATAATTGTTTCTATTTCATGATTCTGGATTGAAGATTTTATTTAGAAAGACATTCCTTAAATAAAGTAATAACAGTTTACAAGCAAAAGCACAGGTGTAAATGGGATTGGATTTTTTTTTTTTTAATACACAAAGCAATTTGGTTTGTGTGCGTGTGAAGGTTTCTTTTTGGGATGGTTCTGTTTTGATTGATTTGGGGACAAACAAGGAACATTCACTCCAACCTTTTTCTGCCATAGGTATGAAACAACATTTTTTTTATAATCCATTGGTTTGGCTACTTCTCTAACTGCAATATAGCAAAAAAAATACCAGTTTGTTGGACTGATTGGAGTTAATATTTGAGCTGAAACAACAATATCTTTATTTTATACTGCTTCAGCAGAGCAGGTTAAATATCCTTAAAGAAAAGCAGGCACTTAACTTTATTGCTGTTTTACTAAACCCTCTCCTGTGGGAGTCTTTGCACCCAAAGAAATGACTTAATGCTGTGACATTCAACCCCGTGTTAATTTCATTAGTCATGTTTTGTGGCAGATGACTAAAATAATGTGTGCAGAAGTATGAATCAAGATATTCTTTATAAACAATTATAGGAAAGTATGCTGGGCTATACACTGCAAAGGTTATCGTGACAGGAAGTCATATTTTACATACACAGTGGGCATATTTGGAAAGTTCATTCTGAATTTAGAAGGATTACCCATCTGAGCAATATTCCATATGCTCCTGAAATGGGGAATACCATGAGAGGCATGTAATACCACGTATATATATATATATATCCAGTGTATACATGGGAGCTCCAGAATAAAAGGTGTCTGAGGAAAAGGAAGGGGCAATAATGTAAACAAAAGATTTTCTGGTCCAATGCTGTGCAAAAATGGAGAGGACTGCTAACAGAGTAAATTTTTTTAAAGCACTAGAAATTTGTGGTTTAATTCCAGTTGTCTAATGTGGAGAAGTCAGTAAAATATATGGAATTATAGAATCATGGAATGGTTTGGGTTGGAAGGAACCTCAAAAATCACCTTGTTCCAACCCCCTGCCATGGCAGGGACACCTTCCACTGTCCCAGGCTGCTCCAAGCCCCAATGTCCAGCCTGGCCTTGGGCACTGCCAGGGATCCAGGGGCAGCCCCAGCTGCTCTGGGCACCCTGTGCCAGGGCCTGCCCACCCTCCCAGGGAACAATTACATCAAGACAAAATACACTTGGAAGTGAATAAAAACATACATACAAATAAAGATGGCTTGAGCAGCATTTGCCAAAGGTTTCAAGCAAGGAGATTGCTAAGGGTTGAATGTGCTCAGTGCCCTCTAAACAGGAAAGTGAGAGTTTTAAATACATATGGAGGCAAACACAGGGGATCATCTGAGATTTGCCAGCGTGCTGCTGGTTAGACTTGGGAACACACCCAGCAGACATCCTTTTGTTTTCCTGTGATCTCCTTGGGGTTGGGAATATTTGGAGCTAAGACTGCCCTGTAAGTGCAGGCTTTCCAGCAGGAAGGTGAGTGACCCCCTCATGACACAGCCACGCTCACCCTCGTGTGTGCACGTGCACAAACACCACACACAGACCCTGCAGGGAAGTGGTGGGTCACCGAGGAGCTCAGCTCGTGGCCTCCATCCAAGTGTTATTTCCCTCATGCTCTCAGGCATTCCTAAAAAACTAAGCTTCATTGGAAAGGAAACTTGCTCAGATGCATTTTTTCAGGCTTCCTCAATGCCATGGCTGTAAAGATCTCGTCATTCCTTCCCATATATTTCTAATCACTTTGCTGATGAGCTTGTCCTTGGCACATGCTATGCTTTAGAGAAAGGTATTTTAATACCTGAGTTATTTTTACTTAAAAATTGCTCAGAGATTGAGAGTGGGATTCTCTAAAAATGTGCATGTGCACATATACTTGAGTGTGTGTACATGCATATGTGTATATATATATATTACATGTATAAAATAAGAGTACATAGTTATATATAAAATATATCTATGGTGGGTCAACCCACCACAGTGAGCAAATATTGAATGTAGTAGAACAAATTATAAATGTAATGTATAATCTTGTAGTTTTCCTTAGATGCTAGGGAAAAGAGTTGGATGTTACCATAACACTGCACAAATCTTTTGAATAAGGCTAAAATAAAAATCATGTTAAAAATTATCCCAGTAAAGTTGAGGGTAGTTACTGTGTACAAGCAAAGCTTTTAATTCTGGGCAGGAGACTAACTCTGATTAACACACAGTAACTTTTGAAGAAACTTCAGCTGAACTGCTGGGGCTGCCCAAGATGCAAAGGATTTTAAGAGGGAGCAAAAAATGGTTAGGATTGATGGTTTAGAATGGGATCAGTGCCTTGTTTTGGGCTTTATTTTGGTCCCAAGACTCTTTCCCAAGGTTCTTTCCCAATATCATTTTGATCTGTTAGTTCCTAGCAGGTGTTGTGTGCAGCCTGAGTTCCCTTCCTATCGGGCTCTGGGCCACTTTACAAACCTGCAACCTGCTTTGCCAAACAAACTTCTGCTGGAAAGGTTGCTGAAAAAACACTCAGATGTTTGTATTTTTTAACAAAGCAGAAGGTTGGCTGCTCCTTCAGATCAATACAGTCCTGTACTAGAAAAGCAAGGTAGCAGCAACAGGCTAGCCCTGGGCTGAGATAAAAATTAAAGAGTTCGACATCCAAGTTTTCCCAGTTTTCTAGGCATTTTGAAGGCCTAGAAGTTAACAGCCAAGCATGAAGGAGCAAAAAACTCCAAGCTTTCAAAGTTCATAATTGACAATACTCTCAAGATGAAAAGGGGAAAAGTCTATTGTATTGACTGAAAAAAATAGTCATTCAAACTTCGCTGCTCGAGCTCTTTCCATGGATGGAAGTGCTAAAATAAGCATACAAAGCTACAGTTTCTTTTAAAAAGCAATATATTGTATACAATATACAATCTGCAGGATATATTTGTATTGTTTCCAGCCTTGGTGATTTAAAGTTGACATAATCATTCAGGAATACGTATTCTGATCATTGTGCTGCTCCAACCCTGCACCCTCTTCGTTCAGCTCCTGGTGCTGCTGATAAAACCCGGTGTTGCCTCAGTGTTTAAGTAATTTTCCAGCACTTTGCTTGTGCAGGAGAAGAATTTTGAGGTCTGCTTTAGCTCAGGAGCCTGGTGCAGTTCTTTGGTGGTTGTGCATGGGCAGAGCTGCTTCCAAGCAGCTTGAGGCCCACTCAGGTGTTGAGATGGTTGAAACAGGTACAGGGTGGAAGTTTTCATCTCTGTAACATGAGTTTCCTACTTCCCATATTAAATCTTGGTTTGGGATTAAATTATTCACTTGCACTTTGCTGTCAGATAAAGATGAAATAATTGATTGTGAAATGGCAATTCTTCAAATCAGGTGTTCGTGCCTGCTCTGGAAGTTACTCTAATCAATGTGATAATTTTAGTGTGTGAAATTCAGGGTAGTCCCAAACACAGCACACAGCTAGGCATGAGGGAGATATGTTTTCTAAGACTGATTTTTAGTAATTCCAACCAAAGTTTCACCATCTGCAATAACGGAATGGTGATTTTTTTATTTTCTGAAGCACTTGGAGACGTGGAGTTGAATGGCTCATGCTGCAAATATTACCTTATGGTTTGCTGACATTTCAGGAATGACAGTTTATTAGAAATTGTGATAAGGCACCAGGGCCTGCATTTGAATTTATAGTATTTCAGAGTTTGTTCGTTAAGACACAAAATATTAAGCCTTTGGGCTTAGCCATGAGGCCTCTGTTCACATTACCAGTGAAGTCAAAGTTACGCAAAGAGGGCTGCAGGATCAGGCCTCAAACATCTGCTGCTGTTTCCCAGAAATGAATCCAGCCTGCAATTTCATAACATCAACTTGATGGATGCTTGATTATTCCTTTTTTCAAGTGGGGCTCCAAACATCCTTGTATTTTTCTCAGCAAGAGGTGAGGAGAGCTGATAAGTGGCAGCACCGGGCCTGTGTTTGGATTAACACGGAGTCTCCAAGTGCTCCCTGAAAGGAGGTGGAGGATGTTGGCTGAGCTGGCAATCGGATTCTCATGGGTGGAGGTGAGGACAACATCTGTCTTTCCTATCTTGTACTTGCCAAGGCTTTTTGTTGTTCCTGAACTCTCCTCATGAATATAATATGTGGGTTTTTGTCTGATCTAATGAATCCAAGACTCGGAGATTTAGAAGGAAAACATATTCCAGATGTGTGTTGTAATTCCTGACTCAGGTGACTGCATTTTAAGCAGTAACCTTTTCCAGTATGTTCCCCACACCATGTTGAATGTCTTCCTTCTGCAAATGGTCAGGAGAGACTTGTACAAGCATCATGATTAATAAGCTACAGCAAGGCTAAAACATCAATCATTTGCCTTTTGTTTCACCCGGTTGCTGCTGGATGCAATGAACCCAAGGCTCAAAGGCTTGGCTTTGGAGCAGGGCTGCAAATTTAGGCTCTTTAAGCAGTTCAACCCCAGCTTGTTTCCTCATGCAGTGGTGCCTGTTGCAGACGTGAGCAGAGTCTCAGACTGGAAGAGTTCCCGCTGCTCAGGGAGGTTCTGGTGTCCAGCCTCCCTGTGCTCTCTGTTCCAGCCTGGAAATGACATTCCTGGCCTGTTTGAAATTAGGTTTTCTCTCCAGATGAACAGCTTCCTAGAGCATCAGAAGAGGCAGTCTGAGGGAGGATAGGTAGAAGAGCAGCAAGCAAGAAGAGTGATTTGGTCAAATCTTGTTCTCTGTGTGCTTCCCTCTCCACTCTCACCTGTTGTTTCTTTCAGTGACAGCTGTAATTCAATTTACAAAGCTTCAACAACAAATATTATCAGGTATACAAGGGGATACCCAGAGCACTAAAGCATGGAAACCCTTAAGGAGCTAATTGCACGGCCTTAATGAAAACAATCTTCCCTCAGAAAACGCAGCTCCTCTCCAAATGTGACTGTTTATTAGAAAGTTTTAACATCTGCAAAACACACGCTGGTGTGTTACAATTAATGCTCATAATAAACAGTTTGGTGAAAGTTTTCGTATAACAGCTTTTGTTCTAATTTAGAATGAAAGTAAGTTGCAATATGTCAGAATTCTTTTTAGAACAGAGAGCTTTTTCTGACCAACTGTAGACATCTGAGAAGTGATAAGAAACAGCCCATGTCTGAATGGATTGTGGCTGTGGGGAGGTCAAAGCTTGTGCTTATCTATGGATTACCATGAAATCAGATTAGAGAAGAAGGTAAAATATGTTTACATCTTTGAGGAGAAATATTATAAAACTGGTGTCAAAAAATAGATGATATAAACGTAGGGCATATAGCAATGTTAATTAAAAGTTCTTTATTGCAGTGTTGTTGCAAGCCAAGGGTAACAGGTCCTTTTGGGAGTGTGAAAATGCTGTCTGAACAAGCAAAAAATGCATTTTATTTCTGTAGCATCTCAGTGTACAACAAGAGTTGTTGCTGTGTTTGTGTCCCCTCATTCATCCTCCTCCTTGGGTGCACTTCTTGCCCAAGCCCCATCCAGCCTGGCTTTGGGCACTGCCAGGGATCCAGGGGCAGCCCCAGCTGCTCTGGGCACCCTGTGCCAGGGCCTGCCCACCCTCACAGCCAAGGATTTCTTCCTAAAATACAATACAAACTTGGCTTCCTTCAGTTTAAAACCATTGCTCATGAAAACAAAACCAGTTCACAGTTTAAAACCGTTGTCTATTCTAATCCCTGGGTTAGAGTGGCATCCAAATTACTTTAAAATCCTGCTGCTATCCCTCAGCCCAAGCGAATTCTGCTGCACAACCACACACCTTATTGTCTTGTGTAGCCATTTCTTAAGTTTGACCAAACTTTAGGGGAAAAAAAAGTCTTTGTCCTTAGTTCCTGACATTGCATTTAAAGGAGAGGGCAGCTTGCATGTGCTTTCATGATGGGAACTACTTCAATCACATTTCCTGTAACTTCATGCTTCTAGGCCAACTAATCTTGCATTTGATTAAGTAAACACCTTTGTCCTAATGACTTTATGCCTACTTTAAAGGCGTTGCTGTACCTATTGTTCTACAGATTTGTCAGTCTGTTATTCTTTTTCTTTTTTTAAACTTATCAGTGAAGTGTAAGTCAAAACCAAATAGTGAAATCGTTTTGTTCTTTTATCATTAGTACAGAAAGTCCAAGGGAGAAGCCAGGTTTGGCATAGTACGAGCCATTAAAATATAAAAGGAATATAGTGAAGGAACATGGGGTTTGTTTGGGTTTTGGGGGGGGGGGGGGGGTTTGCTGTGATGACATGAGAGGAAATATGTGGAGAAAGGAAGATGAAATAAAGAAAATTTGTGTTCAGTATTGACCTCAGATACCAACAGCTCTGCTTCACAGACTTGCATGAAAGACCCTTCCCACCTTCTGCTTTAAGCTCCATGTGTTCCTTTCTTCATATCCCTTTACTCCAGACATTAATTACTAGAAATTAAAGGCTTCACTTCTGAGATGCCATGAGAATATGTTACATCATGTGAAATCCAGGAAGATGACCCCATTGACTGCTAAAATTATTGTCACAAAGGTACAAACCTTTGCAAAACTGAAAGAAGCCTGTAATGCATCTATTTTGTAATAATTATTAATGTTTACATTGCTTTATCCCACTTACAGCTTGATGTTGCCAAACTGCTCCAGCGACACCATTAATATGGATGAGAAAAAGAGATTAACATGTAAATGAGTAATGAAAAGCATTTACTAGGAATAGAACTGGCATCCATATGTAATAAAACCCTGCCAAACACTGTCAGTATTAATAGCTTTGTTTACATTTATATGTGGCCAGACCATGCCGCTATTTTTTCATGATGGTGAGTTCTGACAATTTTTGTATTAGATTTCAGGTCCAGGAGCTTGCATTTGCAATTGTAACACAAAACAGATTTTTAAGTCCCTGTATTTAGGAAAGGAATAACCCACACTGCTTTCTGTCAGCTGTTCTAGGACAGCAGTTTGCTGTTGGGGCCTTCCTTTCACAGCTCACAGTTTGGGGATACCAAATTATGCCCCTTGTCAGACATTCCTGAGCAGCTGAGAAATGCTTCCTATTGCTGAGTGCCATTTCTGTGCTTTTCCCCAGGATGAGCTTCACGGGAGGTTATATCAGGTTGGTTGAGTTCTGGTTGTTCAGCGTCCCTGGGTCTTGCAAGGTCAGTGGATTCAGAAAAGCCTGGGCCAGAAATCCTCACCTTTTAAGTGGCCTAAGTTGATCCCAGGGCTGGAGCCCCTCTGCTCTGGAGCCAGGCTGGGACAGCTGGGGGTGTTCACATGGAGAAGAGAAAGCTCCAGGGAGAGCTCAGAGCCTCTTCCAGTTCCTAAAGGGGCTCCAAGAGAGCTGGAGAGGGACTTGGGACAAGGGCTGGAGGGACAGGACACAGGGAATGGCTTCCCAGTGCCAGAGGGGAGGGCTGGATGGGATATTGGGAAAGAATTGTTCCCTGGGAGGGTTGGGAGGGGCTGGGATGGAATTCCCAGAGCAGCTGGGGCTGCCCCTGGATCCCTGGCAGTGCCCAAGGCCAGGCTGGACATTGAGGCTTGGAGCAGCCTGGGACAGTGGGAGGTGTCCCTGCCCATGGCAGGGGTGGAACAAGGTGATCTTTAAGGTCCCTTCCACCCCAAACCATTCTGGGATACTCTGATTTAAGATCACTGAGAGGAAGAAGAGGTTGAAGAGGACATAAGGCTGATTCCAGCTTGGGCCATTTTCTTTAGTTGTGCTGACTCCTCAACGTTTTGCAAAGGCTTCGATGGCCAGTGCAGCTTTTGTCACCCGGGGAGGGGTGACCCATGTCCTGCTGTCCTTGCAGACAGGCTGGCCAGGACCAGGGAGGGTGAATGCCAGAGGCTCTCTGACACTCCGTTGTGGAGCTCACATTAATGAGCCTCCACAAAGGGCCCGACCCACAGCAGACAAAGCTGGCAGGAGCTCAGCTATTCCTCCAGAGCCTTCCCAGACCTGTCAGCGAGCACTAACTGATAACCAGCAGGATGGAGTACAGATGAGTGCTATTCAACCAGGGCTAAACTCAGGCTGAGCTTGCTTTGTCCATGAATTTTCCTCCAAAACGTGAAGTTCAAGTCTGTCTCTTGGGCTCGTTTATGTTTGTCTTGTTTTGTGTCTATAGTTGTAGATATTCATACAGCCCTAGGTAATTGGGTTCATATTTCCAACATTTACTGTGCTCCTCAGGAAGTTAAAATGTTTGTACTTTCCCTTGTTAGGCAACATAATGGGCACCCATAGTGCAAACAGTGTTTGTTGTCATTAGTAATGCCAATAAATAGAAGCCCCTTTTTTTCTTGTTGTTGTTTACATTTACACTTACCCTAAATATCCATAAATTAACTTACATTAGGTGGAGTCATCTTTAATAGGAACCAGAAAAATGTACTTTGTTTCACTTGTGTGAGGGAGGATAAGAAATAAATCCATTATATAGTGCTTGATGCCTGTTTTGAAAAGGTCCTTTAGTTAATGGTTTACAAAGTAAAATAATGTTATATTTGCAATCTGTATCAGCTTTCTCCTGTGTAACTCACACTTCAGTGTATTTACTGGAGCTAAGTCTTCCAAAATTAACATTTTGTTACATGTTTTTCATCTCATGGATTGGGGCAGAAAAGAGGGAACTGTGCATTCAGTAGTGTCAGGTATGGGATGTATTGTGATCATCTGGCCAGGCTGTGTTTGTGCATAAATATACTTAGTTTGGGGGTTTTTTTCCTGAAAAACTCTCATGGACTGCTGAGAAAGAACTCTTTATTTTCCTTCCAGTGTAACATTTTCTTTTTTTATTTCTTATTACATGATCCCTTCTACTTTACTATCCAAGCACATCAAGTTCCCTGCTGTCTCTCAGTGGAGCCAGGGAAGAATCTTTGGGGAACAAGGGACCAGTGGCCATCTCCACCCATACCTCCTTGGTCTGCAGCTTTTCCCAGAAAAAGCTGATCAGAAAAGCTTCAGACCGCCAAGAGCAAAGGTTTCTGGCATGAGAGGCATGGCAAAAAGGAGAGGTGTTATTCTGGCATGCTTTTTGTCTCACAGAACCAAAGAGGCAGAGGTAGCTGGTTGCAGGTTGGTGGGAGAGTGTGCAGAACACAGAAGGAAGGATGGTAACTGAGGAGTCACTGGGAGCAGCCTAGTGGTGACCTTTGCACTCAAATGACATCTGAAAATCAGCAATAAAAAAGTGCAGATCACTGCCTGAACTCTGTGATTCAATCATGAGTCTCAGGGCACTTGGAGGGCCTGAGATCCCATTCCCCAAGCCCAGGGATTTAGGGGTGATCTCAGTTTCCACGAGCAGTAAGAAGCCAGAAGTGCTGTCCCCACCTTTGCAGTTGCAGAGCAAACTGTGAATATTAACAGAGTGCCCCCCAAGGGCTCACAAACCAGGTGGATAAAAAGGAGTAGAAATGTAGAATCACAGAATATTCTGAGGTCAAAAGAAGCCCACAGGGGTGGAATCCAGCTCTTACCCCTGCCTAGGACATCTGCAAGTCACACCATGGGCCTTAAAATGAACAAACACTGATTTTTAGGGCAGCATGTGACTGCTGGAGCTCAGCAAAGCCCTCTTCCAGCAGCCAGGGAGGGTGGGAGCCTGCAGACAGCCACCCACCCTCCCAGAGCCGGGGAACTCCCATCCCTTTTCTCTCTCCCTTCTCCTCTGCTGACAGGACCACGCGGTTCTGGCCGTCAGCAGCAGATCTGGCAGGAGCACAGCCCACACACGCTGCCTCACGGAGCTCCCTGCCCCGAGTCTGGCTCACGATTCCCCCCACCCTCTGATCCTTGGCCCCCACACTCGCAGCCATGGCCAGCTGGCCCAGCCTCCCCCTCGGCTGCTGTCGGCCCCCGGGCTCACGCGGAGCCTCTCGCCCACCCAGAGCTGGGGATTGTCCCCACAATGGCAGGGAGGAGGTGCTGGCCTCACCCGTGCTCCATTCCGTGCCACAGGGCCAGGGTGGCAGGATGGAGTCACACAGGGGGTTACTGTCTTTTCACAGAGTCACTGAGGCTGGAAAAGCCCTCCCAGCCCATCCAGTCCCAGCTGTGCCCGATGCCCACCTTGTCCCCAGCCCAGAGCACTGAGTGCCACCTCCAGCCCTTCCTGGGGCACCTCCAGGGATGGGGACTCCAGACCTCCCTGGGCAGCCCCTTCCAGTGCTTGAATTTGCACCCTTATGCTTCTTGTCCCCCTGGAGAGGGGGAATTTCTTCAGAATTCTGCTTTTGGAGGGTGCTCCCCGAGTCTGTGCACTGCTGGAGGACAGTGGGAGTGTGGCAGCTTAGACCTGCTCTCGTGGCTGGGGAGCCTTATCTCGGGTGGGATGTGTCCCTTAAGGAGTTTCAGCTCTTCCCACATTTTCTGATGGATGTGGTTGCCACAGCACCACCCCAAGCCTGGCCCAGGCACTGCCTTGCTCACAAGACTCAACTCCAGATAGCACAGGGAAGGAACTGGTGCCAGCAGGAATGCTTGGCAGTGGGGATAGAGGGTGACTGTCCCTCCCTCTGGTGTCTGTCTGGTCTCCAGACAGACATGGTGACAGCTCTCCCACCACTGAGGGAGCTGATGGGCCCTGCAGCCCGCGATGGCCATAACCCCAGTGCTGCCACAAAGAGAGTGGGAAGCCCTTCCCACAGTTCTGGAGTGGGATTTCCACCAGGAAGAGTTGCCATGAGAGGGAGGGAGGTGGCTGGTGGGCATGATGTCCCTGGATTGGAGGTTGTGCCCAGATGTCTCAGCTCCTGGTTCAGAAAGGACCTGGTCTGGGTCCCTGAGGAAGGAAAGGAGGATCCCAGTGGGTCAGCAGGGCCTGGCTTTCAGTTGCTCCTTGCAGGGGCAGCAATTTTTGCTACATCCAGCAGATCTCACCCTCTGCATCACTACTGAGACCCCACAGATCTGAGCTCTGCTGCCCATCCTGCCCTTTCCTCCCTCCCAGCTGCTGGCCAGTGTTCCCAAGTGTTTGGTAGCGTGTGTTTGTGCATCTGCTGTGGGAGGGGTCTCTCCAGGGAGACATTCCCTTGTCTTCCTGTCATGTGCTGACAACATCTGTCCCCATGGGTCCTCACCTGCACCAAGAGCAGTGCTGTGCCTAAAAACTAATGAGACCATTCACCTCCCTGTGAAGGGCCAAGCCCTTTTCCCTTGGGGAATATTGTGATGGCTGCCCTGCAGCGTGGCTGCACTGACCCTTCTCTGGTTTGCAGGAAGCGTTATCGGTGGTGAGCGAAGACCAGTCCCTGTTCGAGTGTGCCTACGGATCACCCCACCTCGCCAAGACAGAGATGACGGCCTCCTCCTCCAGTGAATATGGGCAGACCTCAAAGATGAGCCCACGTGTCCCCCAGCAGGACTGGTTGTCACAGCCCCCAGCCAGAGTCACCATCAAGATGGAGTGTAACCCCAACCAGGTTAACGGGTCAAGGTAATAAGGCTGGTGGTGGCTCGAGAACAGGGGTTTTGTGATGGGTGTGGCTCAGTTGTCTAAATCTGTGTGTTTAGCACCATTTTAGGTGCCTCAGGATATCCTGCCAGGCCACTGCTGCCATCCCAGAAGGCTCCAGTTTACCCTACCTTGTCCTGCCAGCCCTGTTCAGGTGTTCCAGAGGGTCTAAAATGCTGCTACAGGCACAGACTTCTCATGAGCTTGTGCAATACCTTTCCTCTGACTGTGGATAATTTTTGGATGTGAATTTGCTTTGCGCACCAGGTGAAAGAGCACATATTAAAGTTAATAAAATGGGGATTTGCCGTAGCCTGGAGCAGCACCATTGATCCATTGAAGGCTGTGGCGTGTGTGATCTAACACTGCATGGAAGCTGTCAAATCCAGCCATTTGGGCACTTGCCTTTGCTCCAAATATAACCAAACAGGGAAACATTGGAATTAAATTCATGTAATGGCAGAGGGAGTGAACTATTGATCTTTACTTTTGTATTTACTGTAAAAATAATGCCAAAAAGTGGAGCTGGATTTAAGAACTCGGGCTGAAAAAGCAACATAAATATGGAGGCAGGCAGGGGAGTAGAAAGGAGCAGGAAAATGAATTGCTCAGCTCAACAGGCAGTAGCCACAGAGTGTATGTGCATTAACTGTTGTCTCAGGACATTTTTTTAGGAATGTCACTATAAAGGAGACCTGAATCAATTAGGCTGACAGGGTGTTGCAGTGGATTTTTGGATGTTGACTGGTGGCTTTCCCAAGCTCAGGAGCGCCCTGTGGGACATCTAACAAAACACAATGCAGATTTGTATTTTTTATTTTCAAGGAAACTATCCAAACAAGTGCTTTCCTGTTTAAAATGCCTGACTGTCTTTAAAACAGTTTCCCTTTGGTGTTGCTGAAGGGCAAAGGTCCAGAAGAGTCAGTTGCTGACAATTGTACCAGTGGAGCCTGTGCTTCACATGTCTCTGTCACAAACACCTGCATTTTAATCTCATCTCCCAGGATCAGTTGTTCAGGAAAACCTCAGCCCTGGGCTCTGCGGTTGCTGTTCACACTTGCTGTGCTGATGTGATGAGCAGCACAAGCAGGGCAAAGTGGTCTGACAGCTTATCACACCTCCTCTGGTCAGTGGTGAGGATGGAAGTTGTGCTGAAGTCAAATCAGAATTTCCAGTGAGTAGTCAAAGATTTGAGATACGTAGAAATAATAGGGGTGAGCTGAAGTTACAAAGAATTGGAGGAGGTCTTCTTGTAAGGCTGCTTATTCAGAAGTTCAAGTGTCTTTAATTCAGTGTCTTTTTAATTTTTTTTTTGTGCTAAGCAAATGCAGAGGTATAATCACAAATGAAGTATTGATTCAGTATCAGTCTTACCTGCTTCCTAAAATTGCCTTTTAAGTATTTGTGCTGGCTTTTCTGCAAGAGAACTGATCGCAGTTTCCCTCAGTGTAAATTCCTTAAGGTGCATTAGAGAAGATAATTATTATTAGATAACAATGTTACTTGTTGCTGAGAGGTTTAGGCTGGAGAGCAGGGAAAGGTTCTTCCCCCAGAGGCTGCTGGGCACTGCCCAGGCTCCCCAGGGAATGGGCACGGCCCCGAGGCTGCCAGAGCTCCAGGAGCGTTGGGACAGCGCTGCCAGGGATGCCCAGGGTGGGATTGTTGGGGGGTCTGTGCAGGGACAGAGCTTGCACTGGATGATCCTTGTGGGTCCCTTCCAACTCAGAATATTCTGTGATTCTATAATTTCTCCTTTTTTGCTGTTTTCTATTAGTGCATGCATTCACTGAATCGCTCAGGAGGATGCTCTGGCTCCCTGCAGTCAGTAGACAGGAGGTGGCTTTGGTTTCAGCTGCCAAAATTCCCCTTTGTGTAGAGAGGTGTCTGCATTTCCTTTAGAGGCGTCTGCAGTGTCCTCATAAAATGCTTGTGCATGTGGAGAGGGACCCTTCATCAGGAACTGGAGGGCCAGAACAAGGGGAATGGCTTCCCAGTGCCAGAGGGCAGGGCTGGATGGGAGATTGGGCAGGAATTGTTCCCTGGCAGGGTGGGCAGGCCCTGGCACAGGGTGCCCAGAGCAGCTGGGGCTGCCCCTGGATCCCTGGCAGTGCCCAAGGCCAGGCTGGACATTGGGGCTTGGAGCAGCCTGGAACAGTGGAAGGTGTTTGTTTATTAATCTTGAATTCTTTTACAGCCTTCCCTGTTGAAAGAACAGTGCAGAGTTCCTAACTGGAGACAACAAAGAAAATTCGTACTTTGCTACAGCTCCTAAGTCATGACTTGATGAAAAAGAAACAAATAAAATCACTTGCAAGCTACAAAAAAAAAAAAAGATTAGCCCAACAACAAAAAATACTGCATGCATATATTGCATGCTCATACTATACACAAAAATAATAGAAAGATCTAATTTAAAAACACTGTATTTCATCAGAGAAGTTTTAATTTATTGGGTCTAACTCATGCCTGAAAAAATAGATCTTAGTACTACACTTTTAATGGAGAAACTAACACTGCCAAGCAACAAAAATAAATATGTTGTGGCATTTCTAAACCTCACATACATGTGTGTATGTAATATGTAGTGTTATTACACTCTGGGAATTGGAATGTGGTATTCCTGCCACTTTTAGGGGAAAAAAGTGTGTATCAGATAGTGCTACCCTGCCTTTCTGAAGGTTACTTTGCAATTTCTTTTCTGCAGAAGTTTTCCCCACCCTCCTCCTTTGCAGTCCACAGACTTTTTCCTTAAATGATATTCAGTGATAATATTTCCTCAGTTCTTAAAATGCTTTGTGTGTTAAATATTAACACAAGCAGTACCTGGAGCGCTTAGAGCTGCATTTCTTTTTTAGTAAAACTGTACCTGCTCTGTTTAGACCCATTTTAAAACCTGAGTCATCCCAGAGGAGTCTAAAATACGACCCCACATTGCAGAGCCATGCAAGTGCTTCCTCGAGGATCTCCAGGGTATCCTCTGTAATTGCCTTCCCTCGTGGGCACCTGAATCTGAATAATTCAGGATGCAAAGCAGGGAATGAGATCCCACAAAGTGGTGGCCAGGGAGAAGTTAACATTGCAATTTTTTACTGTCCAGCTCTCCCTTCTCCCTGTGTCAGTGCTTCCTGGCCATATAGTCTGTCCTTTGGAAGAGGGTATAACATTTTAGGAGCATATTGAGCCCCTTAGCCATCCCCAATTAAGCACCCACTCAGAGAAGAAATGTGCCCCCTCTGCTAGGACTTTCCCCAGATACACTTTGGCTGTAATTGCCCTACATTAAATTTCAAAACATAAGGGTCTCAGAGCTGGCATTCCTGTGAATACCAAAGAAATGCCATTAGAATGAAATTAAAGGGTTATTTTCAGTGTGCTGTATGGGGATTAGCTACCCACTTTTCTTTAACAATAACAGTATTTTTCAAGCTAAACCCTGCTGCCCAGCACCACAAAATATAGCCTGGGGGCTTACCTTAAATTAAATAAAGCAAGGAAAGTTTAAATTAAAGCTGTCATTTACCTGGCTGTTGTTGCATGTATAATGCAGGTTGTCACAGGTATCAAATTGAGTTTCTTTAAATACATTATGTTGGTGCAGCCATTCTGTTCCTCCCAGGTACATAAATCTAATGAGACCCTTTGTGCCACCCTACAGTCAATCTTTCACCTGAATGTAATAATCCCGTTTCCTGCTATTTATTGCTCCTGGGTCAGGCCAAAAGATTCACCCTGTAGTATAAATCTGGAGGTTGCATATGCCACACTGGTACTTGGCTGTTTATTGTTCTTTATATATTTTATCAAATTAGGCACGAGCAATTCTGCCACAATGAGTGCAATTCGCGTCATGCATTTAGGGAGAAATTCACTCTGTGGAAATGCTCTCATGAGGCTCTGGGTACTGCTCAAACAACACTTAAATCCATGGATTTCCCAGTGATCCTGGAATACACTCGCCCATGGGGCTCTACCATGCCCATGGGTGGGACTACACAAAGGTAGCTTGGAATAATGACATTTACTGTAGGTAATCCATCTTTTTCAGGCGGGCTGAAGTGGAACACAGAGTCTTATTCAGGCCACAGATAAATTTCTCTTGCCATGAGCAGCATGATGATTTCACTGAAGAAGTATTTTGAAAGTTAACTGCAGTGAAAGCACAGCAGAAGCTTTCCAACATCAGCTTAGCTGATAGAGAAGTTTTAAAGAAATGCCAGAAATAATTAGTTGTCCTTAGGATTTAATCATGTGCAAAATGTTGATTTAAGTGCTACCAGTTGTTGCTTGAAAACCATTTGAGAATGAAATTATCACTTAATACATCTTTTGTGCTGGCTCTTTGGGGAAATACCATTTTTCTCTGCATGTATCTGCCTGAATTTTCATCAAAGAGCCTCTGTACTCGCTGGGTTCAGTACGTCTGACACACAGGAGGACTTTTCAGAGTCCAGGGTGAACTTGAGTTTTCTTGCTGGTGTTTTTTTTTCTTTTCCCCTTGATGTAAAATCTCCTAAGGAGAAGATTTTTTGAGCTGTACAAGCCAGCAAATTGGAATGGGGAGCACTTGAGGCACCTTGCATTATTGAGATGTGTGACAGCTGCTGTGCCCAGGCACTGGGGAGGGAGCATTCATCCATATGAAGCTCTGTATTCCAGCAAATCATCCTGCTCCCAGGATCCAGACTGGCAGGCTTTAAGCTGTAGGAGGCACCTGTGCATCATGATGTGATACTGGTGGGTCTAATTAGAGTATTTAAGCAGCTCCACAGAATCACAAAATCACTGAATCATGGAATTGTTGGGGTTGGAAGGTGTCTCTAGAGATCATCCTTGTTGCCAAGGCAGGGTCACCTGGAGCAAGTGATACAGGAAGGCATTCAGGTGGGTTTGGAATGTCTGCAGAGAGGGAGACTCCATGTTCTTCCTGGGCAGCTGTTCCAGTGCTCTGCCACCCTCAAAGTAAAGAAATTCTTCCTCCTGTTGAGGTGGAACTTCTCATGGTTCAGTTTATGGCCATTGCTCCTCATCCTGTCACTGAAAATTCTGGCCCCATCCTCTTGACCCCCACCTTGAGAGCATCCAGCATGGGGAGGGACAGGGCTGATGTGCAGCCCTCACCCTGACATCCCTTGTTTTCCCAAGGCACGGCTTTTTCCACCCCTGGCGCACAACCCCGCAGTGGGGGCACGGTGGCATGTCCCTTCCACGTCTGGTGGCACACCACCGGCATCCAGCCCTGGGATTCCTGGGAAACCTCAGCTCAGACTAAACAACAAGCCTGGCCCAAAACCCCCAGCAGGCCCTTGCAAGTCTCCAGCAGAGTCAGCCCCTGCAGCAGCCCAGGGCAGAGCTGGGAGATGTGTCCTAAGAGGATGATTTTCTTTATTGGAGCTGCCTGGGTAAAGTATTATTAATGTTGGGTAAAAAGATGTTGGTTATCTCAGACTGATAATCCTTTTTCCCAAAGACTGGGTGGTTGGTGGAGTGGCTGGCTACCAAGGTGGAAAAATGGCAAAGTCAGGGATGTGTGGCTGCTTCAAGAAGCTCCTCTTTGCTCTGAAAATCCACCAGCTTAACATGAGCATTTGCATGCGTGTGTGGGCATGGTTTGGCTCTGTTCTTGAGGCAAACGTGTTGCCAAGGAGAAAAACAAACTCAGCTCACTAATACTTCAACTATTTTATTTTTTTGGAAGCTTTTTGGGGGGTGCTGGGCTGGCAGGTGCTAAATAAGAAGTTTTCCACTGTGGGATAATGGGCTCATTCAAAATTATCATGGCGACATTCACGATTGACCACTGACTTTCCAGCAACCAAAGGCTTTCAGATGGGCAGTGAAATATAAAAATAGTCTTCAAATAATGACATAGGAGCCCACAAGAGTTGTGATTGCTGTCATTATTTAGGACTATTGCCATCATTGCTTTTGATTTGCTGTACAGGATTTACTGTGTCCAGAGCACTTAAGAGCTGGGGGTGAGTTTTCTCCTCTGCCCCGTCATTAGTGGGTGTTTCATTTTGATCAGGGCAGCATCAGTGGGGGTGTTCGGTATTCAAAGTTTGGGAATAGCTTTTTAAGACAAAACAGAAGGTAAGGAAAAGTGACTGATCATGGGCTTTAGCATTTTGCACCCTCACAGCCCCTTAGTGCTAATCATGAAAATCAGCAGACATTCCACAGACTGGGGGGATTATGGTTTCCATACAAGATGTCACTTCTGTTTATGCTCTATTTTCCTAACTTTCTATATGATCCCTGCCCACAAAAGAAGGCACGTGTGGTTTGGGAAGGGCCTCATCTCCTGGTATTTCATATTTTACGAAACCACAAATACAACAGCCTTACAAGCTCTTGAAATGAAATACAATTTGAGAAATGTAATCCATTACCATCATAATAGAATTTCTATAAAAATAATAAAAGAAAAACAAGAGAAAATAGGTCCTGAAAGTTATAGGCCAAGTGGGAAGTCGTTGTGGCTTTGGCCTAGCTATCACCATGTCAAACCTCAGCCTTGTCCCAGGCAGCAATCTAATTTTAAATTATGTATATACAGAACATCATTTCTTAGCTTTGGCTTTTCGTGACCCCCTTCCCTGCTTTCCCTTTCTTCACTCCAACCTGACACGTAAGAAATATTGAAGTGTTTGCACTAATGGAGAAATGACAACGTGCAGTCAAACTTAAACCAGCTGTTTCCCCACACTGTGAGCACAAAGAGCCAGGCTGGGAATATTTATAGCTTGACTGGCCTCTAGTGAGCCAGATGCTGACTGCCTTCATTTGCCACCATGGCCTTGAGGCTCAAGGCAGCTGTGGGTTGCAAGATAGCTGGGGAAAGCTAAGGGGAAGAAAAGAAAAAAGAAAATTAAAAGATTGAATTAGCCGAAGTTATTATTTAATTGGAGATGGATGGTTGCTGTGTGTACAGCTCAGTAAAAAAGCACCTTCTGTTTTGCTCACAGAAAGCCAACAACTCTCTGTGTGCTGTCACGGGAGAAAGGAACCAGAGGTGCCTCCAGGTGACATCTCTGAGTGATGCTGGGCCAACCCCATGTAACCCTGAGCACCCACCAAGCCCAGGGCACCCCACACAGAGGTGTTTGCCCCTGTTTTGGGTGCTCTGTTCGCAGGGGGATGCCCCCTTCCCTCCTCTCCATGGCCATGGCCTGTTGGGGCTGCTGGACCATGCAAAGCCCTACATGGAGCAGAGCAGTGCCATGACTTGAGTAGCCCAGGGGAGGCTACAGTTTTCTTTTTTCTTTTCTTTTGTCTTCTTAGGGCTGCTTTTGACACCTTATAGCAAAGATTAGCCGTGGCTTCAGCAGCAGTTCAAGCAGCTTTAGCCAGTGGTGTGTTTCTGAGGGACTTCCCTGCCTTCCACAGACCTGGCAGCTTGTTCCCACCCTGGCCATCCCTTTTCCAGTTACTTACTCACCCATTTATTTACTTCTTTGTGTACAGCTCCCCAGCCCAGTACACTGAGCAGTGGGGCAGGAGCCTGTGGGAGCACCCCAGGGAGATTTTGACCAGTGTGAGTTTTCTGGCATTTTCATGCCTCACTTGTGCTGGACTTCTCTGTGGGAAATTTTGCTCTCACAAGAAGTCTTGGAAGGGAGTCCAGAGGAGGCACCAGGATGAGCAGAGGGATGGAGCAGCTCTGCTGGGAGGAAAGGCTGCGAGAGCTGGGATTGTTCAGCCTGGAGAGGAGAAGCTTTGGGCTGAGCTCAGTGTGGCCTTGCAGGGCCTGAAGGAGCTGCAGGAAACCTGGAGAGAGACAATTCCCAAGGACTGGAGGGCCAGGACCCAGGGAATGGCTTCAAACGGAAAAATTTTAGGTTTCAATTGGACATTGGGCAGGAATTGTTCCCTGGGAGGGTGGGCAGGCCCTGGCACAGGGTGCCCAGAGCAGCTGGGGCTGCCCCTGGATCCCTGGCAGTGCCCAAGGCCAGGCTGGACATTGGGGCTTGGAGCAGCCTGGCACAGTGGGAGGTGTCCCTGCCCATGGCAGGGGGGTGGAACAAGGTGATCTTTAAGTTCCCTTCCAACCCAAACCATTCTGGGATTCTCTGAGAAGTGTTGATGCCTCTGAAATCACCCCTGGAAGTGCTTTTCAGAGTCTCAGCACAGGCTCCTTCTCACCAGGGAAGGTCTGGCTATCCCCACTGTATCTCAGAGTAACGAATCTCAGGGAAGTTTCAGGTTTTTCTTCTTCTTTTCGGTGACAAACTCTTTGGGGAGGCAGCACTGACCGAATTCACTACAACGTGAGCAGGCTGCAGTGAATGAGGATGAGGCTGAGCAAGCTTTGCAATGCCCTCGGTATGAGCTGACCTTGTAGCAGCCTCTGTAATCCAAGCTGTGCTTATTAAATAAACTTCTGAAGACATGTAGATATTTGGAGAATACATTTTTTCTCGTTTATTTTCCTCTGAAACTCAGAAATATTAAGTAGAGGAGTTTATACTACAGGAATGACATATGTAGGGTTTTGCTGATTCCTAATCTGAATTTCTCTGACACCTTGCACTTGGACACAACACAGGTGTTTTATGTCACATGGGGAAAATAGTAGCATAGTGGAAAGGAAAAAGTGTGTTTCATGCACTTATTTATGAACTTACATCTGCTTTCATCAGAGTCAATGGCTGGCAAAACTTCAATCAGCTTTGGTAGGAGTGGGTGATAAATTTAACCATCAAATCAGCTCGATTTTGAGTAACCCGGTATAAAGGTGAGGCTTTCAAGGTCCAAGGAGAAAATACTTTCTCAGCAGACATTTATCAGCTCAAGACTGGACAAAGTGTTCTTGGGTACCATGATTGTGTGTAGTCTTACCTCTTTTTAATTTTTTTTTTTTTTTTTTGTGAATTCCAGGTGTAACAGTATATTTACAAAGGGCAAAAATAACAGGCAGCCGTGAAGAAAAACACCTCTGGTTTCATTTCAGACCTGGAGCTGGGGATGACTCACTGCAGAGCTGCACCCTTCACTCTGGGCACACTTTCCAAAAGCTGCTTTTCCACCCTGCTCCCCCAGTGGTTCAGAAATAAAGCAGACTCACAGAAAGTCCTAAAAAAAACCCCTTTGTAGACAATCACTCTCTTGTTGTTCTGGGCACTAGAAACACCATTTTCTTGCGTCTGCTTGCGTTTTCAGTTTTGCTTTCTGTACTGTAGAAGTTTGTTCCAGGCAGTTGAGTTAAGCCCTGGCTCGGTGGTTTAGGGCACACACTCAATTTGAGTAGTCCTGTTAAATCCCACAGAGCTGATTCCGTGCCTGAAATTAAGCGTGGTCTTAGGAGATTTGATGGATGGGGGATTTGCTTGTCCACCTAGCGAGCTGAAGGGACAAAACCCTTGACCATCTGCTTCTGGATTTTAATGAAAAGTTATGACTTACTTATGATCTTCTTCCCCACCCCTGTCTGTTTATATTCAGATCAGAAAAGCATCTCAGAAGCCCTGTCAGATTGCCAAAAGCTGTGTGCTACTGGATCTTTCACATCATTTACTGCTCAGTGTTTACAAGAGTGTTTTAATGCACCATTGCCTGTAGAAGTGCTGTAGGCTCCTACTGATGGGATATTTCACTTTGGAGTCCCTCTATCCCCGGTTTCTGTCCCCAGAAAAAAAACCCCAAAATTAAATAGTTAAGCTAAAGGATGTTGCTAGCTCTCTGTTTCTAAAAATTCAGTGAATGGGCCAAATAGTTCTTTGTAACAGAACCGTTTTGGGGAGTCATAGCCCACATCTGCACAGGTATAAGGGCAGGTGGTGGAGGATGTTCCCAAATATCCATAATTTAAAGTGCAGACTCACTCATGCATTTATGCCATTTGTATTTGTGAAAGGGAAGCAGAAGAAGCCAACATTTCACTCACAAGGAGTCATCACAAAAGCTCTTCTTCAGCGTTTTTGTCTGAAACAAAAAGCAGCTTTGTTTTGCTCAGCTCTGTTTGGACAGAAATAGGCTGCATCCCAAGGTTATATTTAGTGGTGTGTGGTAGGAGAGCAAAACTAAACCTGAGAAAACATTGCCCAAGTGCTCTGGTTGTGAGAGGAAGGGCTGAATTCACCACCACGCAGTGGCAGGTGCTGACTGTGTTTTCCCTCGTGGTTGTTTTTCAGTCCTGTGGCTGACAGAGCAGTGTCAGGGCTTTTACACAGGGCAGGTTTCATATGTGATGTGTTTAGAGGCATCCTGGAAAAAGTGTGCTAAGCCAACATTTTCCAGGCAACATTCAAGGCCCTCTTCCTTCTCCTAAAGAAGATTTTGTCATCCATTGAACGACGTCTTGTGACATATTTTATTTTTAAACTGAAAGTCATCAGCAGGTGATTTTTTTTCTTTAATATCTATCTTAACACAGAAGGGTAAACTTAGTAGGACCACTGGGTAGAAAAGAAATTGCTTTTATTATTTAAGATGTGCACTAAGTATCTCAGCTTCCTTAGTACTTGATGTTTTTTTAAAACACACGTGTGAGAATTATAACTGCGTTAGTTCCTGAGCCAAGGCAGTGCTGAGCAGTCAACACAATTGAGTCACAGGGCCTGAAAGGGGCTCCAGGAGAGCTGGAGAGGGACTTTGGACAAGGCATGGAGTGACAGGACAAGGGGGAAAGTCCTTAAAGTGAAGGAGGGCAGGGTTAGATGGGAGATTGGGCAGGAATTGTTCCCTGGGAGGGTGGGCAGGCCCCTGGATCCCTGGCAGTGCCCAAGGCCAGGCTGGACATTGGGGCTTGGAGCAGCCTGGGACAGTGGAAGGTGTCCCTGCCCATGGCAAGGGTAGCACTGGATGATCTTTAAGTTCCCTTCCAACCCAAGCCACTCTGTGATTCCATGATTCCATGAATCTGTGACTTGCCTCTTGTTTAGTGAGACCACGGCACAATTTCAGGAGTTAAATGGCAGGACTAAAAGAAAGCTTGTTAGTAATGAGGTATTGCTAAAGAAACCAAGCCCCAGCTAACACCCTCCTTCCCTTGCCAAACAACCTCCTTACATTTAAAGGTATTCCCCATGGCTGAGTTCTTTATTTTGACTTTTGTAACAATTTTTCTCCCTCTGATGAAACACGTTGTAGACATTAAATTAAGGGACAAATATGTCTGTGTCTGCCAGAAAGAAAACTGTGATGCAATTAAAATGCCATTAGGGAACCCCCTGTGGGATGTTAAACCTAAAGACTCTATTCAGAGAGCAAAACCAAAATTAAAGAGGTGTCTGGTTGCAGATCCTCTGCAGATTTCCCTGTCTTGACTACAGTACCATGGAGACTGAGCTAGTCAGGAGCTGAAAGGTTTTTCCAGTCATGCGTGTGGTATTTTGAATCATGGCTTTGGCAAATGTTCCCTTTTTTTGTGAGCCTTACGTAGGAATGTGAATACATTGCATGACATGAAGTGCAACTGAGTGTGGAACAATGATGGCAGTGGAGGTGGGCAGCTCTCCAAGCCTTGGGCTGCTTGGACAACGGCAACGAAGAATAGTTTTCCCCCAGAAAATGTGAATTAAGTGCATTAAGTGTTTCTCAGTTGTCTCTGAGATGTTTGGAGAGGGAAATTGCAGCTCCTTGCAGCCACCAGGCTGAACAAGCTCATGACCAAACCTCCATTCCATGTCTGGAATTAAATTATTAGTGTTTATAATTTCTGGAGAGATCTGAGAGCCTGATCCTGTGATAATAAAAATCAATATATGGTCCACTGAACCTGGTTGGTGATTTTAGACAACTGGAGCAATCAGCAGAGTCACTGGGTGGGGGGTACTGAGTTTCCAGGTGCTCGACTCCCAGTTTTCCATTTCATTCCAGGTGATTCTCTGCAGGTGATACTAATAAGGACTGGAATAATAATGGAAGCACACCTTTCTTGTATGCCTAGGAATTCTCCAGATGACTGCAGCGTGGCAAAAGGAGGGAAGATGGTGAGCAGCTCAGACAGTGTTGGGATGAACTATGGAAACTACATGGAGGAGAAGCACGTTCCACCCCCAAACATGACGACCAATGAACGAAGAGTCATTGTGCCAGCAGGTTAGACCCTCTACACCAAAATGGCATGCTAAAAAAAAGATGCATTTCTCTCCAGTCTACTAAGATTATTTAAGAGGGTCTGGAGAAAATTACCAAGGCAGGTGATCAAGAGGAAAAGAGCAGTAATTTTTAGGGGTTATTGAGAGAATGAGCTGAGAGGGATCACAGTGGGAACACCTCCAATCTGTTCTTCTCATTTCAGCAGCAGAATGGGCTGATAAAAGGCACTCAGATCTTATCTGACTCCTATAGCTCCTTTTGGAGGATTTCACCCTAAAGTGGGCAAAAGGAAGAGCCACTTCTATTTCTTATCCCTTGGACAAGCTGGGCACAGGGTGTGTGGGAGAGAGAGAAAGGATCACTGTAGCAAGGTTATCTGTGAAAATACCAAAACACAGTCATTTCTGTGGGACCAAACAGGGCATGAAAAGCCTTTATGTGGGTTATCCCCTGAGTCTGGGCAGCATAAAACATTTTAATAAGCAAACTGACAACTCCACTGCAATGTAAGAGCACAATTGAGAAATTCTTGGTCAGCCTTGGCAGGCTTGGCTGTGGGATTCAGCAGTTCATGGGACAAGAAGGCTGCCTTCTTGTCACTTCTGGCTGCTTTGTCCTCCAAACAAACCTGGAATATTTTGCAGAATAATTAGCATGCCTGTTTCCAAGTCAAAGCATCATGGCATCTGTGGGTGTTCCTAAACCACAGGGTACGCACAGGGTAAACTCAACACCTGCAGCCAGGAGGGAATGCCTTGCTGCTGGTTCTTCTCCAGCAGAGAGGTGCCTGTCTGAAATATTTCTGCCTCTGCCATGTTGCTTAATATTCTTACAGTTTTTCAGTTGCTTACACATGCAAGAGTACTGACTGTGGCCAATTTTGCAAGCTGTGATTATTTCAGTTATTTGTCAAGAAAGGTGTGGACAAATCTGTTGCAGTGTCCCCTGCAATGGAATTGTCAATTCTGTTCTGGACACAGGAGAGTGATGCTCTGAATAATGAGTGTCCTGCCAACACTGAAATACACAACTTTTGAATGTTCTCCTAAAACATTTTTCTTCCCGGTGTTTGGCACTTTTTTTTTTAAAGTCTTTTAGTAATCCTTAGCACGGTTAGCTCAGCAAGGGATTTTTTATTTAGTGTATTCCTGGAGGTGTGTTTGAGGTGGATTTGAATGACTTCCAAGGAAGAAGATGGTCACAGTCACAGCCTTGCTGTTTTGAGGTCACTTAAAGAAATTATTGGGTGAAAATCAGTTGTTTTTGATTACTGCATAGGCAGTGGGCAGTTCATGTGGTAAAGTTAGAAGTAAAAAAGAAAAATTCACATTTCCAGCTGTGGTAACTTCCTGTTTATCATAAATAAGGAGTGTTTAAAAATACAGATATAATCAAAATATTTTGGTAAATTTCCTGGTGTTTGGTTGTTTACTTCAGACCAAACTGAAGTTTTCAGAGTTCTCTGCTGTAGGTGAGAAATCCCATCCAGACCTAAGATTTACCACCAGACTTGAATCCCTTCAGATTCCTGCTTATTTCATATCAGATGGAGGCATTATTTTAAATGTTTTTTGGTGGAATTCGGGAGGTTTCCACCTCTTTCAGACCAGCCTCAACAGCAGTCAAAATAGAGGGAATGGCACTGAAGTTGAGCCATAGAAAAGCTATTTAGGCTGTCATTTATGTCCCAGATTTTCTTGTGATGGGAAACAGCCAACTGACCTCCATGTTTGAGGATATCACAAACTCACAGAATCGTTAAGATGATAAGGCAGAGCTCCTGAAGAATTTGTTTCCCCTTGGCTTTAATCTTTTTTCTGCAAAAAGTATAAATTCTTCATGGTAGGAGCCGAGGGACTTTTGTGTTGTTGGTTCCTTACTCAAGAACAAGGAAGAGTAGAATGGGAGAGAAATAGAAAATGAGGAATTTGGAGGAAAAATAAGAAGTGTAAGTTAAAATTAAGGATTCATGAAAAAACATTTTGCTTGAAATCTGGACTGTTTGGGGCTTTTTGTCCCCACATGGTTTTGCCAATACTTCAGGTGTTGAGTAAAAACCCATGTGGGTGTAGCAATGTACAACACAGCAGTCTAGGAAAGAAAATGGAGAGTATTTTAATATTGTAGTTAATATTATTAACTAGAGGCCCACCCTAGTTTGTGAAATAACTGCCCAAATCTGTGAGTGCTTACTTAGCCTACCCCCAAGAAAGATTCGTTCAGACATGAGTGGAAACTTCACTTGAATAAAGATAAGGATTGAACAGAGAGTTTTGAAAATTGTTCCGCTACAGCTTGCAGTGCTGTCAGTGGGCCAGAAGCTCTGCTAATCTGTGGCTAAAAATGCCTAAAAACAATGAGGCAGAAGAGCTGAGTGGGAGAAGGAGCTCACTCGGCAGCACAGGGTTTGTTGTTAACACTCAGAGCTCACAGTTCTCCACAGTTGTTCTCCCTTGCACTCAGCACACCAAATTAATTCCTCCAGCAGTCAGTGAAGAGGGGATTATTTTGCACTGGCCCAGTGCTGCAGCAATTCCCCTTCCCTGGCTCATTTTATGCTCTGTGGGCCCCGCAGACCCCACGCTGTGGAGCACAGACCACGTGCGCCAGTGGCTGGAGTGGGCGGTGAAGGAGTACGGGCTGCCGGACGTGGACATCCTGCTCTTCCAGAACATCGACGGCAAGGAGCTCTGCAAAATGACCAAGGATGACTTCCAGAGGCTCACCCCCAGCTACAATGCAGACATCCTCCTGTCACACCTACACTACCTCAGAGAGAGTAAGCCAGTCCTCCGTCGTGTCTGCAGTCAATCCTAAATTTATTGCTGTGAATAGTTGGGTTTTCAAGTGTCTGTTGCAAGTGTTGCTGTTCCTAAGAACATAATAGGGAGCCCAGCCCAAATCCTAATGAGTTTGATGGAAAGATTCCCATTAATTTCACTCATGTTTCTCAAAGAGAAGAATTAGGGACTCTTTTCTATGTATCCATCTCAGAGAAAAATCAAGTTGAAGCTCACCATATTCAGCAGGAAGAAAAATCACGTAGGGTTCAGTGCTAATGTTTTTTCTGGTCACATACTCATTTCTTTCCATTTTAACTAAAAGAGAGTGCAAACGTTGATTCATAAAGTGAATTCCAGGCATGATTCTAAGGACTGGCAGCAGTTTGCTGTACTCTGGATA
Organism: Corvus moneduloides; assembly: GCF_009650955.1. Taxonomy (NCBI): domain Eukaryota; kingdom Metazoa; phylum Chordata; class Aves; order Passeriformes; family Corvidae; genus Corvus; species Corvus moneduloides. Next base: position 120,715,010 of record NC_045477.1, read on the forward strand.
GGATCGGGAAGATTTAACTGAATTGAATAAAAAAAGTTCTGTAAATTCACAGAAAAAAAGGAACAGTCCCTGAAGTCCAAATGCAAATTAATTGTAGTGCATGGTTAGAATTTCAATGGGAAAAAAGGGACTAGGGATTACCTGGCTTGAGGGCTTTCACCTAAGCTTGAGAAAAATTTGCGTCAGTTTAAAGAAGTTAAAACAAACATGGTTTTTAGAGAAAAAACCACCAAGCATTGCAACACCAGTGCGGTGCAGTCTCCTCCACACGCACACTGTCAATAACCAGCCAGAAATTTTGTGCATTCATAATAATAAATTATGATTACCAGATAAATGAATGCTCTAATTTACCCTGTAGCCCACACACCTCCCTCCAAACTGCAGGCTGTTTAGATAGACTCACATTCAGGCAATCCTGGCAGGGGAAAATATGGTTTAAGAAGATAATTCACGATTTTTTTTACATTTTGGTGTTGCTTTTTGTTTTGTTTTGTAGCTCCTCTTCCACATTTGACTTCAGATGATGTTGATAAGGCCTTACAAAACTCTCCACGGTTAATGCATGCTAGAAACACAGGTAATGCTGGCACTGCTCCCACTGCTGTAGGTCATCTTCTAAAAGCACAGGATTCCTTTCCATGGGCTGCTTGCTAAAAAATGGAAGTGGTAAATCAGGAGGGAGACGAGAGAATCCCCTCCCTGCTGTCTGTGTGTTTTCTGCACAGACACACAGAGAAAAGGTGAGATCACGCAGGGCCAGATGGTGCAAAAATGGTGCAAAAGTTTCTTGTGTCCTGCAAGAGAACGGGGTCCCTGACACAGCATAAAACTGCAGGTTTGGTGCCTTTCACCTGAGGATTTTTTTGGTCCTTCTGTCTCATTCTACTGTCAGATCTACTCCACAGATCCCTAGAAGCTTCTTGGAGCTCAAAAGTGGTTTGGGCTCTGGGGCATGGGGGTGTATCCCCTCCCATGCAGTAAATATTATGTAAATCAATAAAATTGCTCTTTAAGCAGTTAGCTCATCTCATTTTCTGGCTGTGTGGGACTTGAGCTGGAATTTCCACTAAGTCTGATGTTGTAATCGCCACTAAGTCTGATCTGAATGTAAAATGGTTTTTGTTGCTATTCACCCTTCTGTTAATGTGGCCCAGGAAAGTGTTGAGTGTAGGTAGGAGGATGACACATGCCTTGTCTATCTTTCAGGATGCAACTTGAAATGTTTATGAAAATAATTCAGAATCTATTTTAACTTGCTCTAACAGTTGTGCAACAGAGGATGGCATGGAACTGTACAAATAATGTGGTTTATATCCCTACAAAAGACGTTTGGAATATTGCATGATCATGCCTGAGGGTATTAGTTACCTACAGTGACCAGAAATAACAATTCTCTATGAGAAAGGAAAAAGATAATACAAAGGATAATGCAAAAGAAAAAAGACAACAAAACTTGGATTGCAATGCTTCTTTCATAATTTATTTCATTTTTCACTGAGTGAGTTTCGTAGCAAAATTCACCGCATTAGAAGATTTTTCCCTGAGATTAGAGGTTTGCCACTGGTCATAGTGGCAAACAAAGTCCTGCTGTGGGCTGTAGGCCCACTGCAAACCCCACCAAAGGCAACAAAATTTTTCCCATTTACTTTGATGTGGTTTGGAATAAGATTTAAGCCCTTTTTAAAAATAGATGGACGTGATGGTCTTTTCTATCTCTGGCTTTTGGGATTCTCATTTGCCAAGCAGTTTCCACTTACAGATATCCAAGTGTTGTTCAGCAGTTCTGTGTGTTATCTTTTTCTCTATGTGTGCACTGACAATGATATTCTGAAATTCATTTCACCAAAATGAGGTTATCTGTCATTGGGGAGTGTGAATAATACCGTGCTGATCATCAGCATACGGAAAAATTAGTTGTTTCAATTTTCAGTGGACCACAAAAGAGCTAGAAAAAAAGTTCTTGAAATCAGCAGTAATTGACCTTTTTCATGTTCCTGGAGAGGGTCATTAGAAGTCCATTGGTGAAGTCAAAGCAATTTCAATGCCTGAGAAAAGGGAGATTCTATTTCCTACATCAAGCTCAATATTTTTCATTTTTTCGCTCTGAGGAAGATTAATGAGATTTCTGAGGGTCTGACCCAAAAGTCTCTGTTGAAAATGTGTACCTTTCTGGGAATTCACTAATGAAGGCAAAGAGGTTTTATTTCAGAGGATACAAATCCACCTGCCCAGGTGGAGGTGGTTGAGGTAGAGGGGATTTCCTGAACTTGACAAGACTCCTTCCTTAAAACAAATTTTTCACAGACTTTTATCCAGTAATTTGAATGGATTTACATAGATGTAAAGATTATTAGAATGAACTTTTTATATAACAGTCCTAAGGCAGAAATTAGTTGTTCCAAGTCTCCATTCATTCACACTACAGGAGGGAAAACGTTGGTGGATTTAGGGACTGTGGAAATGAATCTTTAGGTGTTATGTCCTTTTCTTTCTCTTCAGGAGGTGCCACTTTTATTTTTCCAAACACATCAGTTTATCCAGAAGCAACACAAAGAATTACAACCAGGCCAGGTATGAACAATGACCACGTTTTGTGTGCTGTGATCTTACTCATTTCATCTCTTGAAATATCTCATTCTTTTCCTCCTTCAACTCCCCTTTCATAAATACAAGGCTCTATTTGGAACCCACACATTATATACCTATATCACATATATGTGTGTCCATGTAATTGTGTAGAGTGAAAGAATTAAAGAGAGCAGTTTAATAAGTCCATTTCTTCCACAAATCTCTGTCTTTGAAGCAAATGTATCAACTTTTTAAAGCACCAGGGAATCAGAAACCTGAGCTCTATTTGCTGGCTCTGTTGCATTGTCCCAGCACAGTCACTGATCAATGCCCTTCAGCTGTCTGTTTTTAAAATGGGGCTAAAATTCCCTTTTATTTGAAGTCTACTGTGGAAAAATACTCTAAAAATGCAGGATACATGCTTCTCCTGCTATCTACATTCTACTTATGTTTGAGGCAAGCAAAACCCACAACAATCTGATTGTGAGTTTAAGAGTCTTAAATAGTAAAGTCAAAACATAAGGAAGTTCTTAATGCTCAAAATTTTGAAGCCTGTGAAAATGTTGTGGATGTGGTGATTTGTGAAAGGCTAGTGGGAATAATTAAAGAAGGTGAGGACATGGCTATGAAGCCAAAGATTTTCTTTTTATCACCCTTTTTATCACTACAAAAAATGCTGGAAAAATGCCTCGTCTGGACATTTGCTTTTCCAATAATGAGTGCGGAGTACTAAGGGACATCAGGAGGAGCTACAGCAAAATACTAAATTTAAAGGAAATCCACTACTGAGCCAGAGGCATAAATCCAAGTGTTCTGAAGGGACATGCACTGGAATTGGCTGAGCTCTGGTCCAAAGATACATTCTCACATTAAAAAGAGGGGTTTTGAATAGCAATTATTTTATCTGTGCTCTAGGGTAGAATCCAGGAGGGTACATACAGATAACCATTTTATATACACTTGTACTCATGTGTAAATCATGTCTGTAGATTTGTTAAGTGATAATTAGAAAAGAGACATAAGGAAACAACTACCAGGCAATTACATCAACAAATTCAACCTGTTTGGATCCTTGGAAATCAAACCCTGCTAGATTTGTTTGTTTATATTAGTGGCTAAAAAGGGAACTTCTGATCCAATGCATACAATTTGGCTTTCATAAGGCATTTACCAGAATGCCCCACAACTGTTTACAGTAGAATTTAAATCAACCTATCATAAGAAACAAATCAAGAACTGCTTAATTAGCCCATCACCAATAATGGACATCTTAAGTTAAGTTGGGATTGTTAAGCCTGGAGAGGAGAAGCTTTGGGCTGAGCTCAGTGTGGCCTGAAGGAGCTGCAGGAAAGCTGGAGAGAGACAATTCCCAAGGGCTGGAGGGCCAGGACAAGGGGGAATGGCTTCCCAGTGCCAGAGGGCAGGGCTGGATGGGAGATTGGGCAGGAATTGTTCCCTGGCAGGGTGGGCAGGCCCTGGCACAGGGTGCCCAGAGCAGCTGGGGCTGCCCCTGGATCCCTGGCAGTGCCCAAGGCCAGGCTGGACATTGGGGCTTGGAGCAGCCTGGCACAGTGGGAGGTGTCCCTGCCCATGGCAGGGGGGTGGAACAAGATGATCCTTAAGGTCCTTTCCAACCCAACCCATCCTGTGATTCTGTGATTCTGTTGTTACTAAAACCCAGAGATTCCTCTAAGGCATTCCTGTCCAGGTGCCCAGGAAGCTCATTAGGGAGAAACCACTTGGCAATATGTTAACAGCTGAAAATACAAGTTGAGAAATGCAGCACAGGGCACAAGTTATTTGCATATCTTACTGATTCCAAATGAGCCCCCTTCACTCATGAAGGAGCAACTTAACACAGTCATCTTTATTTATGGCACAGTGACAGCCACTGCTCTGCTCGTGGGCCAGAGTGGAAAATGTGAACAAATGAAGAACCACGGTGGAGAGCCACATGGGAAATGTGGCTGTGCCATTAAATACCCCAGAAGTGTGGCCTTGCATGGAAGGCTGTGTCAATCATCCCTTATCAAAAAGGCTCTCTGCTGAATTTGGAGGTGCTTAGAAATGCCTGGGAAAGCCATGGGAATATGGAAAAATCTTTGGAGCATGTTGAGAGATACAGAGGTTTGAAATTGTTCAAGTCACGGTCTGGGGTTGAGGAAACATGATATAATTATCAAATTAAAGAGTGTCACAGAGCACCTGCTTAGTGTCAGTTTAAGAAGAAGGGATATTCCAAATAAATTAGACATTTTCATGGAGCATTAAAGCAGACTGTGGCACCCAGGAGCTCTCAGTGGCACTGGGGAATGCCAGCATAAATAGGGATGAGAAAACAAAGCAGAACTATAGAAACAATTACCAAACAAAAATCCAGAGGCCCCAAACTCTCAGTAATTCCCAGCAGAAGTGAACATGTAACATAAGGCCAGAGGGACCTGGTGTCCTGCAAGAAAAGCTATGCCAGTTGAGAGGATTTGAGGCAAAGGCTGGAATGAGTCTATTTTCCACTGGACTTGAATGAAAATTGGGATTTTTTGTTCCCTGACAAGGTCCATGATTTCAGTATTTCTTCCATCCTCTGTGTGATGGAGAAATAAAATGTTAATTTTCTCTAGAGGAGAAGGTCCTAAAGCACATGTCAGACATGGGGAGCTCCTTCACTTCAGTTTTTTTACCTAACTCACATTTAAAATGACACTCAGGAAACAAAATGCTTTGTGTCAACATCTTTCTGTGTTCCCACAATTACTTGTGGAATTGCAGTTTGGTTTTAGGGTGTCTCTGTTCTGTGCAGAACTAAACATTTTCTACAAAAAACTGTAGTGATTTTGGAAGCATTGTTTTATTTTATCTTTTACAATTGAAAGTTGATGGATGTCTTGAAAGTCAGAATTTTATTCAGAAAAAAAAGGGGGGTTTTTGCAAAAATTCAGTTTTTCTTTCAGGAAACTGTTTTGTTGGCTTATTCTGTGGCTTTTCTTTGAGTTAAATGTCACATTTCAACCAGACTGCAAAGAAGCTTTCCCATAACAAAGCACTGTTCATGTGAGAGCAAAAGCAGACCCTGGGGACAATCACTTGATGACATGAAAAAGGTCAAAAATGAGGAGGGAGGGGGAATAAATAATGTTCAGTGGGAATCAGCCAAATCCTGGGGTGCAGTTCTGGAGAGAGTAATTAAGCACTGCCATTGTTAAGGCACTACAATAGAAAATGGGAAATGAGCAGGGCTTGCAGTGACAAAGGAGGGTTTCTCCAGTCACCTTTACAACAGAACACGGGGTTTCAGTGACAGTAACACAATGAGGCTCTCAGGAGCTCAAGGACACCTGGTTGGGGTTTGTCTCTCCAAACAGGAGCATTCCCATCAGCGATCTGTCCAAGATAAGGACACGTTGTGCTGATATCTCATGGACAAGAACAGATCTACTTATCTGGAATAACAACGTGTTTATCAAGGCACGATGCTGAACTAAGAACGAAGCTGGAACTTTGCTCTATTTCAAGAAAAGCTGATAAATGGATTTTTCTTTTCATGGAGAGGGCATAGTCAAAAGATCATCTTGTGATGTGTTGAGTTAAAAGGCAAAGCATCTTTCTCACTGTACTGAATTTGTACCAAATGTGTTTCAAGTGCCACCAAGTACAAGCACACACAGCATCTCCCAGTCCTCTCAGGGCACAGGTGTCTGATAGTTTGGAGATCCAAAAATAGGAGAAAGGGGGGGAGGAGAAGGGAGAAAGGAGACAGGAGAAAGGAGAAAGGAGATGAGATTGTGAGTGGAGTTGTGGTTGGGACAGCATCTTTCTGGGCAGAGAATGGAAAAACTGGAGGGAAAAATAGGTTCTTCATGTCACCAGAATCTGCCTGGCAAGGGAATCTAGAGAGGAGGTGGAGAACCTACCATGGAGAAGCTGCCATGGAACTGGCAGGACTGGACAAGAGACATGCAAGCCTCCCACAGCTGAGCCCCCTCTGTACAGACAGAACTCAGAACCCACTGGAATTACGACCAGAGTAATTCTGGAATTTTTTTGCCAGGTGGTAAAGTCTCTGAGTAAACAGCAGTGTTGATCTCAGCCTGGGCAGGACACCTGCAGGTCACAGTGATTCACCTGTACACCAGAGCTCTCCTCAGAGATGAGCACCTGCACAATGCACATGATTTTCTCTGAGGCTGTGGACTAGTTCCCAAGAAATCAGGGATACAAGGTTACTCATGATGAAAATGCAGTACAAAGACCAGTTGCAAATCTCAGCAAAAGCGGAGGTTTTGAAGTGCAGGGTTCTGGGAGGTGGAAATGCTGGCAGGCCAAACAGACCAAATAAATTAAAGGCCATTTGGTTATGCATTTCAGACTTTACACTTTATTTCCATGCAATGCTGCTTCTCCCAGTGCTTGGAAAGGGGCAGACCTGCCTTGCACAGAGCCAGTCTGGGGTTGTTTCCTTGCTTCCTAACTGGTCTCATTTCCAAACATGAACTCTGAAATAAAGCACAAGTAGTGTTGAGAGTCAAGACATCTGCACCAACTTAGTTCCACCAGGTGGGCACTGCTACCTTCCTGAGATCCTGGAAGTTCCATAAGTCTCTGATTTTGGCAGTAATTTTAGCTAATGTGTTAAAGTCAGCCGTGGAAAAGCACAGGAAACTGCCAAAGATTTCTAAGGGTAAGCCAAACATTTGAATTTACTACATTTGCTTTATGAAGAAAGCTTTTATGGTTTAGTTTTCTCATTTTTTTTATATGCTAAAGCACTGAAATAAAATAGAAGTAACGAGTAAATGAAAGAAAGGGAAATGAAAATTTAGATGTGTAAATTTAAGGAGCTTGTCCCAAGAAGCAGAAAGGAATAAATCAACTAAAGCCTGTCTTCTTACAAGGAAATACTGCTAGATGCTGAATTTGGGAGGTTTTAACAAAGAATTGCCTTCCTATTTCAGTAATTTTCCAAATCCTGAGTCCCCCCCCTAAACCTACCCTTTCTGGACATCACCACTTGATGCCATATCTGCATGAATAGGTGTCCTTTTCCTTCCCAGATTTGCCTTATGAGCAAGCCAGGAGATCAGCATGGACGAGTCACACCCACCCCAGCCCTCAGTCAAAAGGTAAAAGCATCTGCACAGCTGGGGAAACATGGATTAGACTACAGAGGGAATTATAGGAGCTCTGGAGGGTTTTATCTGTGCATTTTTGGAAAGCCAATTTTATGGGGCAATTCTGGGAGATGTCACTGGGCAGCCACATCCCTCCTTAACTCAAACTTCATCAAGTCCATCACCATAGAGCCTTAAAAAGCTTTTTGTGAGCTTTAAATCCTCTTGTGTCTATCCTGGGCAGAGAGCCAGCAGGAGTTCCAGGCCTAGGGATCTCTTACAGGTTTGGTGAACAACTTCCTAACTGGAAAAATAACTACATGGGGTTTTTTTTTTTTCCATTTTTCAGCTACTCAGCCATCATCCTCAACAGTTCCCAAAACAGAAGACCAGCGTCCTCAGTTAGGTGGGTGTCATTTGGTTTGCATTCTGCCTGGGTTTGTTGAACATGATGAGAAGGGCAGCTCTCACCTACCAGCCAGACTGCACAATCTGGTTCAGACCCCTCCAGCTGGAGATCACTAAAACCCCAGATGTGTGTGGGGTTGGCTCTGCAGCTGGATTTGGGATGAATGTGATGTTTAAAGGCAATGACAACCTTGCAGAATGAAAATGCTATTAAAAAAATCTACCTACAGTGTGGGTGCAAAGGTGGAAGGTAGAGATGTCAAAAGACCCCAGTAGCTGAAATACCAACAGCTGGAAAATGTACATGAGCCCAAAAAAAGGGAATGGATTACAGCCTACAGAAACCCATTTGAATTTGGCTCCTGAAACACAACAGGAATATTAGAGGGATTCTCAGTCTGTTGGGAAACTGAGGAGAAAGCAGAAGTTTATGGGTTTGGAAAGTATTGGTGTAGCAAAATGGGGGCCTTCTGTGTTTTCAAAGCTGCAAATCCATGGGGTGGGACCTAATCCCTTATTGCAAATTCAGCTGCATTTTGGACAGGTAGCTGGAGAGCACTACAAAGGTCCTGAGTCAGTCATGGCTTTTGTTAACAGCAAAAGGTTAGAAGGAGGAAATAAAAGAGATTTAGAGGATATTCTTAGCTCAGAAGACTCTGAGCCAGTTTTTATCACATGGATTTTAAATCATTGTTCTGGTTTTTGTTATAACTAAACAACACTGTGCATGAATAGGTCTTATTAACTCCTGCACAGACTGCCTGGGAAGTATTACACTGATTTTTGCCCAAGCAGTGTTTTATCTAATCCGGCCTTCCAACCACGAGAATCTTCCTAGAAATATACTGGTGATTTATGTAAGTCCTGAGGGCCATTTAATGGCTCTGTGTGTGAGCTGCACAGATTATTTAAATGTGTAAGGAATGTAACCTGATTGTCTTGTTGGGTGTAGAAGTGACAGGGTCACTCAGTGCTTGCAGCCCATCACTTTGGCTTTGGTCCTGCTGTCACAGCCTTCCTGTTTTCCCTGTTGGACTTCAGACCCAAGCTAAGTTTTCATTTCCAGAGGGAGTTCCTAGAGGGAAATACTAAGATGCTACAGGCATTGTGGGGCTGACACAGGCTCATCGAGTCCCAGCTGTGCCCGATGCCCACCTTGTCACCAGCCCAGAGCACTGAGTGCCACCTCCAGCCCTTCCTGGGACACCTCCAGGGATGGGGATTCCACCACCAGAATGCTTCATAACAAAGCTTACATTCTGAATACATACATCTGCATTTAATACATAACAAAAGGCAAAGGTATATCCTTGCACACGGAGTTGGAAAGGAAAACATGCAAATATTGCCCTGCAGAGAGAGGAAATTGCTTAGGTGTTGGACCTGCTGTCCCCTCAGGCAGTGCACACTGCCCATTACAAGGTTGAACAATAATACCTGAAGTATTTGCCACCATTGTTGAATGATTTTAAATCTTTCTCTCACAATTTTGTAGATCCATATCAGATTCTTGGACCGACCAGCAGCCGACTTGCAAATCCAGGTGAGAAGGGGTTTTGCTGATGTAGGTGGCTTTTCTTTTACTGCTGAGTATCCCCACTTCAGCTTTAAGACCAGGCCTGGGAGTTGATGTCACTGATTTTCCCACTCTTCAGTGTGATTTAGTGGGAGCTGATGATACCCAGTGTGTTGCAGAATTAGGTTTCTAAATTACACAAGGGTGGGACTGAAGAATTTAGAATCATTAAGGTTGGAAAGGACCTCCAAAGAATCTAGCCTTCAAAGCTGGAGTTCACTTCAGTTGCCTGAACATCAAGATTTGGTTAAGGGATGTAAGAGACCCCATCTGGTCTCCAGTTACCCCTCCAGAAGGGTGCAAATCTCTTACCAATCTTCATCAGCTGTGTCCCAGATTCTGTTAATCCACAGCACAGTATCATACTGGCCTTGATGAATATAAAACTTTGGGATGAATAACCCAAGCCAGCAGAAATATATAGGAAAAAGAAAAAAAAAAAAAACAGGAAAGCATAATCTGCTTGCAAAGAATAATTGGGTTAAACACTTCAAAAATGTTCTCCCACCTCAAGAAGGCAACAGGGTGCATTGTGGATGGGGATGTGTAGCATAGAGGAGAATCACAGACTCACAGAATCATTCAGGTTGGGAAACATCTCAAGGATCATCGAGTCCAACCTCGGACCAGCATGTTTTTGCTGAAGACAGGGGATCTGCTGGGTGATTTAGTAGCTCTGATGGGGAATTGTGCAGACTTCACTGCTCTGAGTCTGCAGGCCACGCTGTGGCTGTACAGCACCGCTATTGACACCACAAGCCACCACAAGGGACTGACACTGTGTGTTCCACTTGCATCCCTTGCCTGGACAGCCCCAGGGCAGAGCATTCCATGTTCCACACGGATCTCCTCAGCCCCCAGTGACGGTGGTTCTTTTTACAACAACCTATGGCTTTTCAAGGCCTGAAACTGGCAAAATGCTGATCCATTTCCTTTCACTTTCTCCCAGGTGACATTGAGCACAGTTCTAGATTAGCTGACTTTCTAAACAGTTTTGTGTGGAAGGAAAGTAATTAAGTATGTGTTAAGGGTAGGATTTTCCAAATGGCCTGAGGCAGTGGGGGATTCCAGGCAACACTGGTCTTAACTGGAAGTGGGGGCCTACATCCCTTTAATTTGTTCATAAATCATGGCTTTTCAAATTTTATCAAGTGTCCATTTGGTAGACTTCATTACTAACACGATCTGGATTGGGATGCTTTTTTAACATTTGGATATGGAATTCCTCCATGCCATCATTCCTGTGCTTTCACATGTTTTGTGTGTTTATAAATCGGTGGAATTACTCTCTCATTAAAAGGACATTGACAGCAACCATTTATTTTCATAGGACTATATATTACATTTGGAAGGCAAGTGTTTATGTTAGAACATATGTTGGATTGCTTACTCAAAAATTTGTGTTTTGTCCAGTGCTGAACTGTTTATTGATTTTCAAAGCCTAATCCTCTTGTTATGTTTCGTGTATTAAAACTTGCATGCCTTGCTCATACCACAGATTCTTTTGTTTGTTTGTTTATTTAATGCATGTTAATGGAACAGAAGAAATTCATTAAGGCCAGTTTGGATAAATACAATTTAAATGAATATGGGTTTCAGTTGCACTGAAGTATAAACTGCTAATGGGTTTCAGATGCTGCTCTAGCTTGATATTGTAATTGCTACTATAAGCTTTCTAAAGAAAAGCTTGTTTATTATACCCACAAAGCTGGTTTGGATAAAAAAAAGAAAGAAACCCAACCAATTCCTGGTCAGAGATGTAGTTCAGAGTTAGCACATCCAGGCTGGTTGGCAAATTCTGCTGACACTGTGCTTGTGAAACAGATTGCGTCGCAAGCTGCTTCAGCTGCATTTTGCATCATTTCAGTGCTGCTTTGTTAAGAAATGCTAAGCTTCTAACATGACTATCAGTGGCAAGGCCCTTGGAAATCTACTTTCACTTGTCTAAAATGGTCAAATTTTGTTGCCCTACCTCACTTTTGCAAAGTTAACAGCAGACTTAGCTATTTTCTTTTTGCAGTGGAATTGGCGGAGAGTGAGAAAAATACAACAGCAACATTTTATGTCTTAATGTAAAATAATCATTTAAACTCATTCAAAGCAGAATGATGACAGGAATGTATTTTATGGACCTTTTCACTGTTCTTGCCATTGTTTTGCCCTCTGGTTGTATGCAGTGCAACAGCAAGCTAATAAGTTTCCGCTCTGCATTTCCCCAAATGCTGCAAAGGGATGATATGGTTTGGCACAGGCCCAGCTTGCTCTAAACTTCTCCATTTTGTGTGGGCTCATTCCATAGCAGAGAACATTTAGTTACAACATAATGCTGTGAGAACAAGCAGAATGTTACGCAAGTGAAAGCTGTTTGTGCTGAACTTTAGAGATTAGTTTCCTAAATGAGCGCTGTATTATTTCCCCATCAATTGTCTGCGCTGAATGACATTAGGTAACAATTAAAGCTCCATGGAATAGCATTCTGCCACTCACATGAGGGAAAGCACGACACATTACAATTATCGCTGCTCTTTAGGGTTTCGTGAGACGGTCCTGGGAGGAGGGGGACTGGTTAATAGTAAGAATTAGGAGGCGACATCACAACATTTCCTAATGGGGTCCTTGGGGAGAGCCTGCAGGACTGATGCCTTGACATTATTAATGCCCCCCCTGACATTCCTGCTCTGTTCCTCCCCGCAGGGAGCGGGCAGATCCAGCTGTGGCAGTTCCTGCTGGAGCTGCTGTCAGACAGCTCCAACTCCAACTGCATCACCTGGGAGGGCACCAACGGCGAGTTCAAGATGACGGACCCCGACGAGGTGGCGCGGCGCTGGGGCGAGCGCAAGAGCAAGCCCAACATGAACTACGACAAGCTCAGCCGCGCCCTGCGCTACTACTACGACAAGAACATCATGACCAAGGTGCACGGCAAGCGCTACGCCTACAAATTCGACTTCCACGGCATCGCCCAGGCCCTGCAGCCTCACCCCCCGGAGTCGTCCATGTACAAATACCCGTCAGACCTGCCCTACATGAGCTCGTACCACGCGCACCCGCAGAAGATGAACTTTGTAGCTCCCCACCCCCCTGCCTTGCCCGTAACATCCTCCAGCTTTTTTGCTGCCCCCAATCCGTACTGGAATTCGCCGACTGGAGGGATCTACCCCAACACCAGGCTGCCAGCTGCTCATATGCCTTCTCATCTTGGCACCTACTACTAAGTGGGGTGGGAAAATACACGCCAGGCGAAGCAAAGACGCTTCTCACGGGGATTCGGTCCCTGAGGAATCGCAATGAACTCTGTTGGAGTACTCGAATTAAAAGTGCCTAAAGAGACAAGTGAAGGTTTGGCTGGGAGAAAAAAAAACACCAAAAAACACATTAAAAATAGATGTCAAAAAGACTCTTTGTAGTAGGGATTTAAAAGGAAATATCCAAGAAGTATTAAGATACTAAAATGTAATGTATATGGGCATCGACTCTGTGGACCAAATAACAATAGACTATTGTAGGTAGAAGCATGAAATGATAAGGAAAACCTATGGAAGCTGGTGGTCTTAAAAAGTTGATAAGCTTGTGTGTAAAGTTTGGTATCATGCTAGTGCAAAACTGGGACTATACTACAGCAATATAAGGATAAGTCTATAGTGACCTAACATACAGTATATGGATCATTACAAAAGAGAGGGAAAAGGGAAAAAAAGAAAGGAATAAAAAGCCTATCTGTATTTAAAAAATAGAAACATATCAACGGAAAGAGACTGGTTAGTGTGGAAGCTGGTTTGGAATAGAACTGCAGCGGTGTAGGTAAAATGAAATGAGATCCATTCATCAGAGTGAATCAGCTGCTCAAACTGTGAAGACAACCCAAACTTTCAGATTCCTTGGCAGTTTTACAGGAACCCTGAGCCAAACGTGGGAAATGAGAATGTGCTGGAGGGCAAGTGTATGATTGTAGATCAGTGGCCTGCACCTGACAGAGGAAGCAGGAAGGAGAAAGAGGAGGATGAAGGTGGTGAGAAGGGGAGGAAAGAAACTTCTTGACCAGTAGAGACTGAAAAGACTGAAAACTTTGTAGTGTTGGGACTATGAAGAAACACTTGTTCGGACTTGTGAAACATATTGCTCAGTATTATACCATTCCCAGTATTTCAGGAGGAACAGACTTGATTCAGTAGTAATAAAAAGTGGTAAAAAGGGAAAAGCAGAAGAAGCGAGAAATCAGAATATGCATCTTTTTTTTTTTTTTTTAGGGAAGAAAAAAAAAAAAGCAAAACTGGAATTGTGTTTGATATTTAAAAGTTACCAGTTAGAACCTCATCATTACTAAGGGAGTTTGTTTTCTATTGGTTAGAGCAAGAGACAACCCTTGACTGCCAAAATCAGAAATCACCTGAGTATTTTTGTTAGGCGGGCGCCAGTTTTTCTTATCGAGTCGCGAACGCTGTGCGTTTGTCAGAATGAAGTATACAAGTTCAGTGTTATTTTTTTTTTCCTTTTTATATAATTATTATATAACTTATGCATTTATACACTACGAGTTGATCTCGGCCAACCAAAGACACACACACACACACACAAAAAAAGGGACAATCCAAAAAACTATCGTGGCCTTGAATTTTAACTCTGTATGCTTAATGTTTACATTATGAACATATTAGTCCTTAGATTGCAGAATGTATGTAATAAAATAAGCTTGGCCTAGCATGGCAATTCAGATTGACACTGTGGTTTGCATTTGTATTTGCATTTCCTGTGTGGGACACCCATGTCAGATCTGCTACTCGCCAGGTTAAAATAGGCCAGGATTTTTGGGTTGTGAAAATGCAGGAGCAAACAGCCTAAGTTTGAAGTGCACAGGTGCTGTGTATCTTCTTTATTAGTTCTGCTAAAACACATCCAGCCCTTCTTTAACAGTGCCTTGCCATTCCTGTGCTGAGCTTCTCCCCAGTTAATCCCAATTAATTCATCGACAGCTCCATGCCCAAGACTGGAAATGAAGCCTAAGGGAGGCCTCTAAGGAAGAGTATTGATACTCAGAAATTATCTTTTGTTGCCATCACGTTATGCTGCAAAATCTCAACCTGAGATGTATCTTCCTCCTGAATCGTGTTGAATTACCATGCCCCCTTGCCCTTAATACATTCAGTATCATTATTAGTAAATAAAGTGAATAATGAATAATTTCCATTATTCCCTGCTTTGGAATGGAGTGTATGGCAGCTTGTTCATTTGTCATGGCAGTCCATCCTGGCTGTTTACAAAGGGCAGGAGTTTTTATTTTTCTCTTCTAGCTTCAGAGGCTTCCCACTCTGTACCCTGGGCTCCAGAACTGGCATCACTCCATTCTTTCCCAACACCATCTGAAGAAATGGTCTGGAAAATCAGCCCTGACATTTATGAGCGGCTCTCCACAGTGTTTGCTGCAGGAATCCCAGACAGCTCAGCCCTCTGTATCCCTCCTTTTTGCTGTTCTTTTGTCTCTTTTTTCCCAGACAAAAGGGGTGTGGTTTTAGGTTTTATAGGAAATGTTCTGCATATCCGTTTTTTGGAGAGCAATGGGAGCCAACTCACCAGGCCCCTGTGTTAGGGGTGTCTGGGTGGCAGTTTATAAGCACAGGATTGTGTTACCAGTATGTGAGACCTGAGCAGGGAAATAAGCACTGTAAGTCTGTATATCAAAAAAGAAGAAAAGAACTCATGGGAAAGGTTAGTCACTGTTCTAGAAAGTTATGGAGTTATGGCAGGCACACCTACGTGGTGACTATAATGATTTGCCTTTCAGTGGAAATAAATCTACAGATCCCCACTATCTGCTTCATGTGTGCTTCCAACCCAAAATGGTAAGTGCATTTTTGAACCCGCTTTTAATTAAACCCTAAAAATCCAGATTTAAATACGGTCTTTGTTTAGATTGGCAAGGACGTGCCTGGAGGCCTCCAAAGCATCCCCAGTGCTCGTGGGGCTGCCTGCAGGATTTCCAGATTGTGCTGCCTGGCTGCTGTCCTGTGCAATGGGAGCAACATCCTGGCATTGGGGTCCTCATCCTGGCACAGGGATGGAGCCACAGCAGATGGCCTGATGGAGTCCCCTCGTGTGAAGAGAAAATCCTCGAGCTGGCCACAGGAGGCTCACTGGTGAGCCATGGTCACCCACTGTAGAGCTACGCCTTCCTTCACTGCCTTCCAGGAGCCTTGGAAAACACGGATTTTGCAAGAAGGTAGTGAAGGATGGAGGGACCCTACTACTGCTGCACTGGGATTATTTGTAGGGTCTCCCTGTGACCATGACAAGGGATGAGCCCAGATCAGCCAGAGCTGAGGAACTCCGTGTCCAAACCATGAGAGATGTTCATAAAGAGGCACGGACAAACCCCAAGACCTTGGCTGGACCTTCTCTGCCATTTAGCACCTGGACAACACGGTCCTGATGAGCCCACATTTGCACAAGTCGACAATATTGATAACTTTGGCCCTTTATTTAAGTTAGAGTTTCTTTTAAAGTCAATTGTTGGCCAAGCTGCAGACTTTACGCAGTGTTCTGAAGAGTGCATGTTTGGTACCTCACATTCCACAAGCCTTTCTAACTGCCCACAGAAACACTGGGATCATCAGGGATTTAGACTTCTCTTCTGCAAATTTTTCTATCTCAGACTGTTTCTTGCCCCAGATAAGATATAATTTTAAAATAAATTTCTAATTACAAATGTATTAAGGGTAAAAAACCCACCCACTTTACCTATATTATAGATTGGTGAGCCCATGATCTCAAGTTTTGGTCGCACCAAAGGAATAGTCTCTGGTGACCTGAATTTCTGGTTAGTCAGAAGGGCACCTCATCCATCCACAAGGTTCAGTTAATTCCTGACTGAATTTTACCTCCTGATGCAACATAAATTCTTCATTCCCTCTCTGGGCAGTGGTGGGAGCACTTGGATATCTTCGCAGCAGATCCTGCCTGCATCCTCCCAAGTGTCCTGGCTCTGCTGCTGTCCCTGGGGTGCTGTGACCTCTCCTTGGAGGCACTGGCAGCTGGAAGGACCTCAGAGCATGACCCAGCATGAGCTGTGCTTGAAGAAAGGTAAATGAGGATATTTTGAGTTGGTTAATGAGGATATTGGGCCAACTGGAATGTGGGGAATTGTTTCAAAATTTAATTTCATAGCATCACAGAATGGTTTGGGTTGGAAGGGAAATAAAGGTTCCAACAGGGACACCTTCCACTATCCCAGGCTGCTCCAAGCCCCAGTGTCCAGCCTGACCTTGGACACTTCCAGGGATCCAGGGGCAGCCCCAGCTGCTCTGGGCACCCTGTGCCAGGGCCTGCCCACCCTCCCAGGGAGCAATTTCTTCGTAATATTCCATCTAGCCCTGCCCTCTGGCAGTTTGAAGCCGTTCCTCCTTGTCCTGGCACTCCAGGCTCTTGTAAAATGTCCCTCTCCATCTTTCTTGTCGGCTCCCTTCCCAGCATTTTTTGAAAAGGGCACATATTTTCAAGAAAACTAATAAAACACCCAGGGTTCTTAGGCCAGGAATTGCCCTGAGATGTCCTTTTAAATCACTGGAGTGAGGACTTCTCAAAACCAGGCTCAGAAAATTTTGGGGTTGCGTGCCAGAATATTGGTCCACATATATTTTAGAAAAACCTAAGGGCAGAATGATTTTCTGTGCACAGTCCTGGAAGCAGCGAGGAATTCTGCTTGGGAAACCCCATCCATCCCCCTCACTGTAACAGAACTATTTTCTTCTGTACACTCACTGATGTTTCCTTAACCTTCTCCTTTGAAAAGGTCTCCATTCCAGGGTATTTCCATATTTCCACCTAATCCCGTAACACAGAGCCCAACACATCTCATTGTCAAAGAGAGGTTGTTTTTTTTATGTTTTCCTGCCATTTTTGTATTTTGCAGTTCCTTCTGACTGCACTCCCCATGCATCACCCTCCGGAGTTCCTCGCCTGCCTCAGTGCTTACGGCTTTCCAAATATTTGTAGTTTGTTATCACGCTCCCTTTGACTGGGCGTTTGCCAAGCTTAGACATATTCCACTTCACAAACCTATCCCTCTTCTTCTCTGACAATTGTTAATGGGCCCTGCTTCTTTTTCTTTTGGTTTTTTTCCTTTTTTCCCCCCTGTCCTGTCTAAACCATTCCCATCTAGGACTTTTTTGACTGCCCCTCCATCCCACTGGAGCCTGTTCTTCCCAGTCAAGCAGCTGATGCACTTGTAGTCCCACCTGGCTGAAATGTGAGCAGCTTGAGCAGCTAAAAGATGGATTTCCATGTCCCTTTTTCTTTGGAATTTCCTTCTCATGAGCTGAAGAAGCCGCCTTTTCTCAGGTGTCTCCACCAGCAGACCACTGGGAAGGTTTTTCCAAACTCTTGGGGTGAACTTGCTGCACTTGGTTCCACCAGCTCACTCTGCCCCAAAGAAGTGCCTATACATTTCCAATTTTCTTTGTGCTGGAGGTGTCATTTTTCTCCGCAGAAAACTTCAAATCTGCTCTGCTGAAAATCACAGGATTGCAGGATCATCCAGGCTGGAAGAGACCTTCAAGACCATCCTTTCCCACTGACACCCCAGCACCACCAGCGTCACCCCAAAACCATGTCCCCAAATTCCATATCCAGATGCCAGATTGGATACAGGGTTCTTAAACAGGCACAAGCGCTTGGACTAAATGATTGCTGTGGCACTTTTAGGCTTTCAGACAGTTCTAAGAGAATGTGAAAGGCCAGTTTTAAGTTTTAGGCACGTCTTTTACTCAATTCTTTCATATATTTTTGCAAAACTCCCAGTTTGTATCACAAAACAGCCGTGTAGATGCCTTGTCCACCTGACACATGGGCACAGGGCTGCAGCAATAAGAGTGGGCTTCAAAGACCGCTTTTCTTTACCCTCATGGAGAAGAGCTGGAGGGCTTGTTAAGCTCTCCAGTATTTCTGCAACCACACTGGGCACTGGAATGGTCAGTTTTAGAAATAATGTCCCTTTTCCCCCGTGGGTTGGGGAGGGGTATGTTCACCTGCATGAGTGTACTCAAAATACAGGGGGGGGGGAAAGGGGGGGAATCAAAATATTCATTTGTTTTATGGTTGAAAAATCCCC
Organism: Corvus moneduloides; assembly: GCF_009650955.1. Classification (NCBI taxonomy): domain Eukaryota; kingdom Metazoa; phylum Chordata; class Aves; order Passeriformes; family Corvidae; genus Corvus; species Corvus moneduloides. The sequence continues at coordinate 120,733,773 of NC_045477.1, forward strand.
TCATGCTGTCTAGTTCCCAGAAATTGGTCTGGTACATCCACACATTTCAGTTTGCTGGGATGGGAATGGCATTCGGATGACCCAGCCGTGAGTCGGATCCCATTGTGCTGGAGAGGGTAAACACAGATCATGACTAACAGATGCTGCTTTGAAGTGCTCCTGTCTTTAAATACACAAGGCTAATAAATGCTGGAAAATTCTGTATTTTCTACCAAGACTAGGCTGAACATTTTCCACTCCAGCTCTTTCTTCAAAGAGGGGAGGATGGTATTTTTTTAAATTCTTCCAGCATATGCTGAGGATAAATCCAGGAAATATGTGGAAGGTCCTAGGACATTGTGATGGGCTCATATCCTGGCACAGAGACACAGCTCATAGCCTGGCTCCCCAAGGGACTGGAGTGTCTGAATGGCTGCTGGTTACAAGTATGGAAAAATTCCAAGTGCCTCTGCATGGCTGTAAGCAAGCTGTAAACCTCCCACCACAGGTTTCCAAGGAAAAGACAGAAAATCAGGACTCCAGCAAGTGGCCTTGGAGGAGGGTGTGATTCTCAAAACAGGTGTGAAAATTACCTTGGCTGTTCCTGGAAGATTAAAGTGCAGGAGGTGACAGGAGAGGGGACATAGAGCCAAGGATGCAGGGAAATGAGAGAGCTTTTATCAGCAGGACTTGGGAAGGGGAAGGAAAAATACGAGAAATAGGCAAAAATGGAGATGTAAAGAAGAAGAAAAAGAGTTCTGAAGTGCTGTCAGAGGGGTAGCAAAGTGCCATGACACTGACACCTTATTAATAATTTATGGAAGGGGATGGAAGTGGAGTTTAAGACATCCTTGCAGGGGTTCCTTGGTGCTGCTGACCTGATTTGATGATGGTGAGACAAGGTCAGCTCTGAGCTGTCGGCAAACAGGGAGCCAACCAGAGCATCAAAACATGGGCTGACAACGAGGGCAGCAACCAAAGAGGTTGACTTAGAGGTTGACTTCAACTTCCCTCGCCCTCAGAAAAAGGGGAATTCCACAGGATGGGGGATGCCAGGGAGGCTCCAATGGCCAGGGAAACCCAAACAGCTCATTTTCCTGTCTAACCAGGGAAAGTGAGATGGATCTGAGGGATGTGGGGAAGGAAATAGCAACTGGCTGTCAGGAGGTTTGCAGAAAGAGAGAAGAAAAGAAGACCATGAGCCCGAGGGAATTTAGAGGTTCAGGAGAACAAAAAGGAGGCTTAAAAAGTAAATAAGGTCAGGTTTAGTTCAAAGACTGAGCCCAAAGGATGAGCTGTAGAGCAGCTGTGATGTGCAATTGGGTAGGAGGAGGCAGGTCAGCTCATCTGGGCTGAAGCAGCAGCCTGAGCCGAGGCGACGCTGGAGCGGGGAAATGTTGTACTTCATTTCTCTTTCTACACTTACCACTTTAATATATTTTCTGCTAACATTTCATTGCAATTTCCACAAACATTTCATGTCACAACTTCATTACAATGCAGGCAGCAGACAGAACAGCTGTAAAATAGCCCTGCCAATGCTGGTAATTTGCACTGGGAATGTAATATCCAGCTCCAGCCGCTGACGAGTGCTGTGCAAAATGAGCTAACCAGCGTTTTTCATTTCTTTAACCACTTACCTCAACAATTAAATGTATTGCAATGCTAAATGGGGAGTAAATAATCAGTCACTGCAGACTGTATAAAAGCATCAGACCATACATCTCTGTTGTTTTGTCACGAGCTGTACAAAGTGCTGGCTTAGCATTCTGCAAACGGCTTTGTTCACTCTTATTTTAATTGTACACCAAAAACCAGCAAAGTTTCATTCATATTCTGTGTGTGTGTGTTTCAACTGCTCTGTGACAAATCCAATATTCTCTCCTTTTCCTACTCAGTGCAGATCACAGAGGAAGGTTTTAGCACAGAAGGTTTTGAGGTGGGAGACCAGTCACTACTTTAATATGTTTGATGTTCCACTGTCACTTCTGAACAGCTCTTGAGCTAAGACTTGGCTGGTGCTCCCAGTTACTGCTGGATTTCTATTTCTCTGCTTTGGACAAAAGCTGAGGTGTTTGGTTTGTGACTCAGTCACCTATTTCTCAAAAATGTCTGGTGGGCTTCACTCAGAATAGAATCATAGCATGGTTTGGGTTGGAAGGACCTGAAAGTTCATCTTGTTCCAACCCTGCCGTGGGCAGGGACACCTTCCACTGTCCCAGGCTGCTCCAAGCCCCAATGTCCAGCCTGGCCTTGGGCACTGCCAGGGATCCAGGGGCAGCCCCAGCTGCTCTGGGCACCCTGTGCCAGGGCCTGCCCACCCTGCCAGGGAACAATTCCTGCCCAATCTCCCATCCAGCCCTGCCCTCTGGCACTGGGAAGCCATTCCCCCTTGTCCTGGCCCTCCATGCCTTGGGAATTGTCTCTCTCCAGCTTTCCTGCAGCTCCTTCAGGCCCTGCAAGGCCACACTGAGCTCAGCCCAAAGCTTCTCCTCTCCAGGCTGAACAATGCCAGCTCTCGCAGCCTTTCCTCCCAGCAGAGCTGCTCCATCCCTCTGCTCATCCTGGTGCCTCCTCTGGCCTCTCTCCAGCAGCTCCACGTCCTCCCTGTGCTGGTCCCAGGGCTGGGGCAGCTCTGCAGGTGGGCTCTCACCTGAGTGGGGCAGGGCTATGTTACAGAGAGTCATTGATTTTACTGTGCCCTTTTTTCCCCTATTTTGGCACAGTGTAAAAGCAGAGACATTGGAAGAAGTAAAGCAGCTGTATTTAGTCAGAATACCTGGCAAAACATAGTGAAGAGAATGTGAGCTGACTGATGATAAGGTTTCCAAAAGACAGAAAGCAACTTAGGCTCTCAAATCTGATAGACCGATGGGATTTATGTTCCTGAGACATTCCAGAAATCCCTCTCTGGTGCTTTGTCATTTAAGAAAGTCACATTCCTTTGGAAGGGCTTGAAGCTGAGAGCACAGCGCTGGGGTGAGCCTCCCTCCAGCAAAGGCAGCCATGGGGTTGGGGGAAAATGCCACCATAAAAATCATAGAATACACTGAGTTGGAGGGACCCACCATGATCATCCAGTCCAACTCCTGGCCCTGCACAGGACACCCCAGGAATCCCACCCTGTGCCTGAGAGCATTGTCCAAATTCTTCTTGAACTCAGACAGGCTCCTAATGTCCAACCTAAACTTTCCCTGCTGCAGCTTGAGACGCTGTCCTCTCGTCATGTTGATGGGATCAGTCAACTCCTGATTGATCAATCCCTATTGCTCATGGAGCTGTGGCTGTGCAAGGCACCAGGAGATTTTCTCTCCAGCAAATAAAACACAAAATCTGTTTTAAAAAGCACAGGAGTGGTATGTGAAGGTGGGCTGAGAGCTGGCTGGATGGGAGCCAGCGTGTGTCCAGGTGGCCAAGGAGGCCAGTGGCATCTTGGCCTGGATCAGGAATAGTATGGCCAGCAGGACAGGGCAGAGATTGTCCCTCTGTGCTGGGCACTGCTGGGGCCACACCCTGAGTGCTGTGTCCAGTTTTGGACCCCTCACTTCCAAAAGGACATTGAGGGGCTGGAGCATGTCCAGAGAAGGGAATGGAGCAGGGGAAGGGTCTGGAAAACATTTCACACACGTGTGGAGTGTCCATGCCCCCAGTGCTCCCGGGTAAAGTCTCCCCAGTCATCTCATCATTCCCACACCAGAACTCTGCAGGGTTTCACCAAGTGGTTTTTAAGAGGTCTTTTGGGGGCTATGTTTTGCAGCACAGGTCTTACCCAAACTCTCTCCCCTCACTTCTTTCCTCCTACAGTGTTGTCACCAGTGAGAGCTGGAGGCACAGGATATTTTAGGATGCTCCCTGAAGTTTCTGTTTGAAGGTCTGGGTTGTGCCCTTCTTCCAGGCTGGAGCAAGCCGTGGTGCTGAGCCTGGTGCCCCAGTGATGCCTTTTCCTGGTCTTAAAATCAAGAGTCAGACACGGTTAGAAGGGGAAAAGGGATTTTACCTTGGTATTTCTTTTAAGGATCCTTAGGTGCACACGTCCAGGTCATGTGCATCGAGATGCACCCCGCCGAGTGTGTGTGTGTCTCCCCCAACATCGGGTATAACATTATAGGTTTTACTAATTAGCAGATCTATCAAAGATTCCCCAAGGAGAGGCTCGAGTGAGCCCCCCTCCCCAAGGAACCTTCCCCTGGATGGTTCTCTCTTGGTTTACAGAATGTGTTCTGGAGAGGACCTTGGGGTCTGGGGCACACTGATCCCTGGCTACGAAGCTTCTAAGATGTTGAGTCTCTCAGCTTGACAAACAAGTCCAAGAATGTAGGCAAAAAGCACTAGGAGTACAGAAGTTGTAAAAAGGTGTAACGGGTATAAAAGAAAAGGCAAAAATCTTCATGGCATCACCAGGACAGCTGAAGGAGAGGCAGAGCAGCCTGAGAGCGGGACATGAAGGCAGCAAGGGCTGGAAATGCTGCAGTCAGTGGCCTGGGCTGGTTTTATGCTGTTGCTGTAGTCACTGCGGGTACAACACCAAAGATCCTGCCCTTTTGCTGTCCCCTCAGGAGGTCCCTGCGGTTTGGGTGGCAGTGTGCTCACCCCAGGGACTCCCCAGAGCCAGAGCCCAGAGCCAGAGCTCCCTTCCTCGGATGTGTCAGGCCACATTTGCTGCTCAAGGCATATTCCCATTTCTCCCAAAAGATGGCACTAGGATTCACCGAAACTGAGCCACTCGGCCTCTGGATATGTTCCTATTTGTGCGAAATTCCACCAGGTCCCTCCAGGGCAGTGTCCATCCCTCACTTCCATAACCCTCTGGAGCATCCTGCCCTGGGCAGACCCTGCTTGGACTCGAGGTTAGGGGCAACAACAGCAGAGGGAAAATGGAGTTATCACCTGCTTGGAATGTGCAGCAGGAGGGGATGTCTTTTCCTAGGATGAAAACATTCCTCCCCCCACTCCCTCCCTTTACATCCTGTGTTTTATTTCCGAGGCAATGAGAAAAACAAATATGCAATATTGGGATTAATCTTCCTGCATGCTGACATTATCTGCCGTAGCAAAATTGGCATCATTAGCGTTTTTACTCAGAAGTTAATTATTTTTTCATTTGAGCAACATAGCCCATAAATTTATCAATAGAGAGTCTGCCTGGTAATTTAGACCACGTTTTAAGGGGATTTTTAAATGCGAATGTTTCTACATAATGATAATTATAGAAATATTTCCATGATTAAAAGGATAAAACTAATGAAAGTAACTTTTGGTGAGATTATTTTTCCTTGCAATTTCTATAACCCATTGAAGAAAGCTTTTTATCTGTCAGTGAAGCAATCATTATTTTTTCCTGAAAAACAATCCCCATTCCAAGATAATGGACTTTTTGTATTCATTAACATCTCTAATGGAGCTATCACCTGAAGAGATGGAAGTTTTCTTTTCATTAAAGAAAATGATAGGATCACAGCTCTATAAATGAAAAGAAGTTAAAGTGTGCAGATGGTTTCCAAAGACAGCAGAATTCCATGGCTGAAAGTGCTGTCTCAGTGTATTTAATAACACAGGGAGCACCTTGTCCAAGTAATTCCCCTGCCTGGGCAGCTCAGCAGCATCCAAGGACCACTGAATCCTACAATGGCCTCAAAATCGTGCTCATTAGCAATAGCAACTTCAGCAGTGACCCTTTTGTTCTTTCACTGTGCAAAAGTTGCTGTCTCCTGAGAGATAAGTGCCTGATTCCCACGTGCTTCTGATTTTTTTGAGGGACCAAAGTTTAGCATGCAGCCAGGAAGGTTTTTTTCTCTGTGTGTGCTACCAGCACTAAAGAGTGATTAAAAACACGAGCGTGAGAGGCAGCTGAAGGCTCTCCTGAGCCCTGATGTGAAAAGCCCTCATGGCAGACCCAGGGAAGGTGATGGTCTTGAAGTGCAGGGGTTCTTCCAAGCACCTGAACTTGGAGGTGCCTGTCCAGCACGTTACTCTCCCTGTCCATTTTCCTATTTTAACAATGATCTGCACATCCCACTCATTGCATTTGCTGTGCTTTGCAGCCCACTTTTGCTGCTTGTGTCTTTGGGGCTGTTGAGTGATGTACAAATTACCATTCACCACTGCAGCACAAGGGCTAATTAAACAGTGCATGGTAGCACACACTGGGGGGAGAGGACTGCTCCAGGGTGGATCCACTTGTAGCCCTTCTGGAGGGCTGGATTCACTCATGGATGTTCTGGAGTCACCCATGGCCATTCTGAAGGGCTGGATTCACCCGGGACATTCTGGAGGGATGGATTCATCCATGAATATTCTGGAGGGCAAGATTCACCCATGGCCATTCTGGAGGGCTGGATTCACCCAGGATATTCTGGAGGGCTGGATTCACCCATGGCCATTCTGGAGGGCTGGATTTGCCCAGGATATTCCGCAGGGCTGGATTCACCCATGGCCATTCTGGAGGGCTGGATTCACCTATGGAAATTCTGAAAGGCTGGATTCACCCAGGACATTCTGGAGGGATGGATTCATCCATGAATATTCTGGAGGGCTGGATTCATCCATGAATATTCTGGAGGGCTGGATTAATCCATGGCCATTCTGGAGGGCTGGATTCACCTATGGAAATTCTGGAGGGCTGGATTCACCCATGGATATTCTGGAGGGCAGGATTCACCCATGGCCCATCTGGAAGGCTAGATTCACCCCTTCTGGAGGGCAGGATTCACCCATGGCCCTTGCAGAGGGCAGGACTCATCCAAAGCCCTCCTGGAGAGCTGGATTCATCCATAACCCTTCCTTAGGGCAAGGGTTTGCTTCCTTTTATAAACTCAGGAGGCCCCAGACAAAACAAAACCAACCCCAAAAAACCTCCAACGAACAACAACAACAAAATGCTTTCCAAAGCAGCTCCTGACGGTGGAAGGAGCATCTGTTTGGGATGTTTTGGAGCCAAAGGCACAGAGTGCTGTGAGAGGTGCTGGCACTAGATGGAGCGATGGGTTAGCGCGTTCCCTGCTCGCCGGAGATCCTGCTGGAAGCACATTCCAGGGCCGTCCTGGGGTTTGGCAGGATGGAGCATGTTTGTCAGCCTCCTCTCCAGAGGCGCCGGGCTCGGGTCAGGGCTCAGAGAGGCGCTCAGCTGCCTTTGCCAGCCCGGTCCCACCCCAGCTCCACTCCTCCGCTTCCATTAACAGCATCGCTGCCCAGAAACTGCAGAAAAAGTGGAGCTAATTACCAAAATTAATCATCCCCAGAGGACAGGAGCCAACTTCCAGCGCCAAAACAGGCCCTGGGCTGAGTCTGGCTCGGCTGTGGGGGCTGCTTTCTGGCGGTCTCTAGGTCCAGCTCGTACCGCCACCAGCCATGGGAGCAGAATTCCACATCTGTCGCCATCCCAGGGCATTGGAGCTCCTTCTGCCAAGTGCTGAGCTGCCACGGGAGCTGTGGGCGCCTGCCACGCTCGCTGATGTCACTGGCAGCCAACGGGACGTGGTGCTCCGAGGATGCCTTGGCACCTCCTGGCAGGAGCTTTTCATGTGGTTTTTTGGGTGTAACTGAAAGCAGCTTTTGGCCCAGGGGGATGGATGCTTTCCGCCTTCGTGCGTGCCCCGCGTTTTGTCATCGCGGTGTGAAATGCGTCTTCTGGGGAGCGGTAATTAGCAGAGGATCTATTTTAGCTTCAGAACTCTTAGGGAATTTTTTAGCATCTATTTTAGACGCTTCTTCAGGAATCTGTATCAAAAATAGTGTGGCCAGCAGGAGCTCGGAAGTGACTGTCCCACCTCGAGGGCTGGGAGATTTCAATTCAAGAAAGACATTGAGGTGTTGGGGTGGGTCCAGAGAAGGACAACGGAGCTGGGGGAGGGTCTAGAGAGTAAATCACGTAGGGAGTGGCTGGGGGAGCTGGGGGGGCTCATCCTGGAGAAAAGGAGGCTCAGAAAAGACCCTTTTGCTTTCTGACAGAACGGTGCAGCTGGCGGGGGGGGGGGGGGGGTCGGGCTCTACTCCCAGGAAACAAGGGACAGGACAAGGAACACCAGGGGAGGCTCAGGTTGGACACCAGGAGGAATTTCTTCCTGGAAAGGGTGGTCAGGCCTTGGAAGTGGCTGCCTGGAGAGGTTTGGAGTGCCCATCCCTGGAGGTGTCCCAGGAAGGGCTGGAGGTGGCACTCAGTGCTCTGGGCTGGGGACAAGGTGGGCATCGGGCACAGCTGGGACTGGATGGGCTGGGAGGGCTTTTCCAGCCTCAGGGATCCTGGGATTCTGTGATAAGCCATAGACTGTGGTTGTTCAAAGCATGATTTTTTCCTCTTCTGAAGAGACGATTTTCTTTTCATCACATGCCAGCAGCAGATTGGGGGTCAGAACAATAATTCCTGGGAAGATTTCCTTCATGCCACCATGGATTAGGCACATGAAATTCTACCAGCCTGTACCACTCCTGACTCCAGTTTTTGGGCCACTTCAGCAGTTTTGGTTACTCTCCCACAACCCCAAGAAATATTCTGAGTGCAACTTAAACCAGTCCTGGTGTTTGATACTTATCTGCTTAGATGCTCTTCAATTATATGCATTAGTGGTCAAAACTGGGGCATCACAGGAGAGCCAAATGTGCCTCCAGTCCAGGCATTGCTTCATAACTCATGAAGAACTCAAAAGAAAGAAAAAATGATGCATTATAGGAACTGAATCCATCATAACTCTCCTGTGGTACCCACAATGTAAACCTGAGCTTACCTTCCCAGAAGAACAAAGTTTCTCTTAGCATATGAAGGAGTTTTCCAAAGCTTGAGCTTTTAAAGCCTATGGAAAAATAAGCATTGAAAAAATACAGGAAAGTAGTAACATTGGGGAGGGAAAGAGGGAGAAGATAGTGATCACAATAAAATGGTTGTGAGTGTGATTTCACCATCAGGAACACTGCAGTAGGAATTTGAGATTTTTTTTATCATCCATCAAGAGGGACAAAGCCCAAACAATTGAGTCAGGAATATCTTTTAGGAACAAACAAGGCAAGCTCAGTTTGCTGTGACTCCTCGATTCAGCTTTGAGGTGAACAGGGCCCCGTTGCTTACCTTGCCTGACCTCCTTCAATAACACCAACCTCACCATTTCAACCAGTTATTCCTGCAAGGAACTAAGGGAACAGGTTCACACTTTTTCATTAATATCCTGAAAAAAACCTACAGGAATTCTGTCACTTTCATCAGTTTTAGCCCAAACATGTGTTCCTGCCAAAGTTCAGCCACTACTGTGTTTGTTGCTGTTTCACCCACTTATTTGTTTACTGTCTATCACAAATGTTGTGTTCTGCCCTGTAAAAGTGCCCACACGTCAGTCAGGGAATAAGAAACAATCCCACATCCCCGAGGTGACTCACACACCTCGTGGATACTGAATCACCATCGGGATGAGGTGAACATGTGGTGTGCAAAGCAGAGGCTGGAACGCTTTCAGCCAAAACATTCAGAAAACACTGCTACAAATTAGGGAATTCACAAAGAGCAGCAGCTCGTGAGGGACTATTTGTAACCCAAAGGGCCAAGCTAACTGCTTCTGGCTGTCACCCCTATCAGAGACTGTTCATTGTGTGTGCCCCCAAACCCAGAGAAATATAGAAAAGTCAGCTTGGCTTTGTCTAGCTCTAGTCCAGAGACCCTTCTGAGCAGTCCACACTCCAAATCTGGGCACTATTAGGCTAAAATATTATTTGCTTAGTCCTGTGAGCACTAACCATAAGGGAATATTCTGTAATACCCCACAGACCACCAAAAATCCCTTTGTGGTGGCACAGCACAACGTAGGTACTCTGCAGAGGCTCTGGAAACTCCATTCATGAGCGACCTGGCCAAGGCTATGCTGGAAGCACATGAAATTATGGGAACTGAGTCACAGATCCCAGCACATATTGGATGCTTTTATAGGTTGAAAGTAAATCCTCTTGAAGAGACTTTTTTTTCCCCATATGAAGGCGACTTGGGCTGATTATTTTGTTCAGGGTTGGATCTGTGACGTTTTGTTGTTGCTTGAACTGCGAAGTTCATGTGTTAAAACGCTGTTCCAGAGCTGCAGCTGATTGTGTGCAGGTTAATAGACGAGCCTTTGTCAAGGATATTGTGCAAACACATTTCCACAAGACATTATTGTCTGGACATATGAGCAAATATTTGCCTAAAAAGTCTAATTAACCATTGTTCAAGAACTGCCACCTGCCCCTGGGTTTTCTGGCACTCTCCTGGAAGGGCCTGCGTTGTACAGCAGTGCCTTCAGCCAACATTTCCATGGGAGCCAACTCCTGACCAATAATTAAGTAAACATTCAGCTTGCTGCCTATTTTTTTTTAATTTCTTTTAATAATAAAGGAAGTGTTACAAAGAAAAGGAGTAAAGGCAACCAGTCTTGCTTTAACAGCACTACAGGGAAAGGAAATATGTGGCCATGGGCTGACAGAATCCCAGAATCACTGAGGCTGGAAAAGACCTCCAAGGTCATCAAGTTCAACCTGTGACCCATCCCCACCTTGTCCCCCAGCCCAGAGCACTGAGTGCCACGTCCAGGCCTTCCTTGGGCACCTCCAGGGATGGGGACACAAGGGACATGCTGGGGTGGTCATGGATGAGACCATCAGCAGCACAAAGGACGAGCCCATCTGTGTTGTAAAGTTCCTTTTGTCAGCTGAAGCCACGAGAAGTGATGACAGTCACGATGCCAGGGGATGGATGGACAAAAGAGGATTGTGCAGCTGTCCTGGAAAATGTGGCCTGTGACATGCCAGGAGGTTGGAGCTGGAGCCCTTTTGAGCAATGTCCTTTTGCATCTCCAGTAAAGCTGCCCCAAACTGCAAATAAATGACTTCAGAGACAAACACTCACCCACCTGCCTTAATCTTGAAGATATATTTATACAAAGATTTATTTTGGAAAGCTACCCTCACATTCAAAGTGGAAAACCAAATATTTTTGTTTGAGAATCTTGAAGTTAAATATTTTGTTGGTTAACATTTTGTCTTCTCAGCCCTTTCTGGTTGAAGTAGTTCAACAATTTTGATAGAATTCAACAAAATATTTGGTCAATTAAAATTGGTATTTTTCTTAGTTATACCCTTTTGTTGGAAATTGTTTCAGGCACTTCCACTCATGGAAAGTATGACTGTCCAAAGTGGATTTTTTTTTCAATATTTATATCACCTTTATTTCAAATTCCTTCTCCCAAAAATAAGTGATGTTACTGCCAGGCTAAGCTGTGCCATGGGTTTTGTGGAGGCAGTTACTGGCTAGAAATATGTGATTGTACTAGATGTACAATCTTGGTTTGCTCATAAAACATTTTGTTGCCAGTTAATCGAAATTATTATTACTTTTCACATCTCTCAGATTTCCCAGCTGATCAGCTCCCCCAACTCTGGCTGCTGCAATTCTGTTCCCCTCGGAGCTCTGCAGCTGAGTTTCTTTGCCCACTCCTTAGTTTTTTCCTCTCATGCTCCCATTACCAACTGAAATGGTCCTGTTTTTTTCAGGACTTCACCAGAATCGCCCTAATCCTGACCTGTACATTCCCACTTGTCCTTGTCTCGTTGCAGAAAATAAGGCCCATGAAATCTCTTCCCTGTTAAGAGCTGGCTGAACCACAGAAATAGAATTCTAGAATGTTAAGGAAGGGAATGGAAGGGATCTTAGAGATCACCCAGTCCCAACCTCCCCTGGCATGGGCAGGGACACCTCCCACTAGATCAGGTTGCTCAAGGCCTTATCCAGCCTGGCCTTGGACACTTCCAGGGTCGTATAAGTGGCTTAAATTCACCCCACACTCTTCTGCATTGTCATTGTGACCCCCCAAGCTATCACAGCTCTTCAGAGACATAATCCATGCATGGTATTCTGTACATGAGGATTTGTGGCACCTCCATCCTTGCTCAGAAAATACGATTGGCAGGTGAGGGAGAGCCCAACCTATCTGAGGATGACAGGAGTAGAGTGGAGATACCTCTGCTTGCCTGCGACACACACACTGACCTGAGGCCCTTCCCTGCTGTCACTTCCCCCTTTGATCTGCCACTGCACTTGTGTTATGGCAACCACCAGCTCTGTTGACAAGAGGGGTGAAATAATGTCACCAAAACTGCCCCAAAATAGCCTCCTCTCCATCACTCAAGACGCCCTTCCCCAACGCCAGCTGTCAACTGCCCGCAGCAGGAAATGCTTCCCTCCGGTGTGTTTTCCTCCTCAGGGACTGCGAGCTCCCAAACATGCCATTGTGCAGAGCAGGGACTCAATACACAAAAGGCTAAAAACTGCACAGCATCCTGTCCTTGCTGTTCCTAAAGCAGAGTCCTTCTCTCACTCTGCGAGGTGCTGAAGGCCCCACAAGAGAAGCGCAGGTGCCTGGGCCAGCAGCGCCGTTGTCACAGCGGAGTCACATCCCTAAGGATGAGTCCTGCACCAGAGGTGGAAAACAGAGCAACTTAGAGGGCTGAAATGTCCCTCCCTGCCCAGAAAGAGAGGGAAATGGGATGTTGAATGATTTCCTTACACAAGCACTGCACGGTCTGCTGAGCTGAAGGAAGAGAGATGCTGATGATCTATGGTGATTCCTCCCAGCAGACAGCCTCGTCAACCTTCCAAAAAACACAGTGCCACTGTCCTTTACTGTGCAGGCTTTACTGGCATCCTGCTCTAGGTTTGGTGTGGCAAAGGCCTTGGAAATGACTCTGTGTCCAGCCCTTTTGGAGGAGGGGGCAGAGGTGGTGGGCTGCAACAAATTGCCGTGGAGTCATCGGGAGCGCGAATGGCGTAAATGCCAGGAAATATCCTCCTGCTGCTTATATTTAGTTACTGATAAGGCTGCACGGACCCAGAGCATGCTGTGCCCTCTCCTGTGTCTTTCCTGCCCACTGAGGAGCCAGGGGAGGCTTGTGCAAAGGTTTCACTGATGAAAGAGGAAATCATTTCTTGCCGCATGCCAAGGTTATAATCGGGGGGGATTTGCGCAACTGGGAAGAACCTAGACTTTTCTTCATCTCTCCTGAGGAAATTGAGAAGCTCCATTGCCAAATATCTGTTGGGAGAATCAAGAGGAAGCAGAGGTGTTTATCCTCTGGAGGAAGTGGGAGGGCTCAGGGGCTGCAGCAGTGACATTATCTCAGTGCAGGGCATGCCTGGGGCCGTGCTGGGACTCTCATCCTGTTGCCTTGGAGGAGCAGGAAGCTTCCATCCCTGAGTCCTCTCTCCTGCTGGTGCCCATGGTGCACCGAGCCTCAGGGAGGTCAGAAACCCCGTGGGATCTTTTATTTTAACCTCTGCTTCAAAGACCATGTGTTTTACTGTGAGTTTGTGTGTGTGACTTGCTTCTCAGCCATGCCCTCCACAGCCCCCTCATTCAGCTTTTCCTGTTGACCAAAGGTTTGATTCCTCTCTGCATGAAAAAAAAAACCCACCCAACCAAACAAAAACACCAACCCAGAAATACCTCTCTGTGTATCTCAGCCATCCCTACTTCAGCTTAATGGAATTGGCTCTCTGAATTTAGTCAACTGTTCTGTTCAGGCTCTTCTACTATCCATAGTTTGGGGATTATTCTTATTATCCTGCTTTTATCTGCTCAGGAGCTGGATATGACTCCAGGAGTGTATTATATCACATAATTAGCATATGGGGCATGTGGTTTGGCATTCCTATCCCGGAGGAAAAGCTACTTGTGAAATGTTGTGTGTTGACCTAGTGCTTTCAGGGTTTTCAGGGTGCACTTTGGGGTTTTTTTAATATCCTCATTCCTCTGTGTGTATTAGGGGGTGACAAGGGCCCACGGCTCCTGTGGGTAGATGATTTCATGGTGCAGCACCAGCCCCCAAAGTTCCATTTGCTCCTGAATAGAGGATTTTTAAATTTATGGGGGAAGTTTCTGGTGACTGGTTATTCTCCACCTCAAAACTTGAGGCAGAATTCAGAAATGCTGGGCCGAGACCTGTGGCAAGTCTGTGATCCCCAATATTGCAAAGCAGAGCTGCCACAGCTTTCTCTTGCAGCTGGTGTTCCCATGGGCTTGATGGTTTTCATAGGATCACATCCTGGTTTGGGTTGGAAAGGACCTTAAGATCATCCAGCTCCACCCCCTGCCACGGGCAGGGACACCTTCCACTGTCCCAGGCTGCTCCCAGCCCCAATGTCCAGCCTGGCCTTGGGCACTGCCAGGGATCCAGGGGCAGACCCAGCTGCTCTGGGCACCCTGTGCCAGGGCCTGCCCACCCTCCTAGGGAAGAATTCCTGCCCAAGATCCCATCCAGCCCTGCCCTCTGGCACTGGGAAGCCATTCCCTGGCTCCTGTCACTCCATCCTCTTGTAAATACCTGGAGCTTTGTCTGAAATGCCCACAGATCCCACAGACTGCACCTGGAGCTGGTTCAACTCCATATGGGGCTTGGAAGAACCTGGTCTAAAGGGAGCTGTCCCTGCCCATGGCAGAGGGTTGGAATAGGATGATCTGTAAGGTCCTGTCCAACCCAAACCATTCTGTGATTCTGTGATTCCACCCTGGATCAGAAACGTGTGCACACAAGGTGCTTTGCCCTCCTTTGCCAACTCCTACAGAGCCTTTCTAGGAGAATTGGGCAGGCTTTTAAAGTATCTGCCCATTTACACATAGAACCAAATTACATAATTGTAGCTCCTCTCAGAGTCCAGGGAACACATCCACAGAGCAGCAGGATTTGGCCTTTAAACAGGAGCACTTTCACTGAACTGAACGATGCTGCAGTGGCAAAATCAGCTGTAAATAATTTATTTCACTTGTGTAACCATGAGAAAGGAGAGCAGGAAGGAAAGGGCACCTGCATTTGCAGCCAGCCAGGTTGGCATCAGCCCTGGCAATGGATCAGAGCAGGGATCAGAACAAAACTGACAGAGGTTGTGCTTCGTGTATGATCTGCAATAACTACAAAGGGGTGTAAACGCCATCCAAAACAAACAGCAAAGCTCCTTTTTCTTTCAGCAGCAGCTCGTGGTGAGGAGAGGGGCACTGGGGAAGCTGTGGGGCTGCCACAGCCCAGCCACAGCCATCGTGTTGACAGGGAGCAGCACAGTCCCCAGAGTGCCCTGGCAGGGGCAGGACCCTGTCGGGTCACAGGGTGACAGGGTCAATGCTTCTGCCCATGAGAAGCATCCAGAAGAGGAATATTTTCCAGCAGAGCCCTGTTGCTGCCAGAGTTGGCAAATGAACAACCTCTCTGACCCAGCGAGATACAAATCCTCTCTGGACCCCTCTCATACTCTGGTCCCCATCACTCCCTGTGTTGGGGGAGGCATCTCCCAGGTCCACCAGGTCCCTCCAGGTCCCCCAGGTCCCTCCAGGTCCCCCAGGTCCCCAGGCACTGCCAGCTGCAGCTCAAGGCATATCCTGCATGGCCCACATCCCTGGGGCCATCTGGGCTTGTTTGGTGTCAGGCACTCTGACTTCAGTCCCAGCTCATCACCAGCAGGCACAACCTGCAGAGCCAACGACTTTTCCTTAAATCAAATCCACTTCCAAGGAAAGAAACAGCAGAAACCCTAATTCTAGCCCCTTCTTAAGGCCTGACCCTTCCTTGCTCCTGGGGAGGCCCATCCCATCCTCTTTGCAAAAACAAACCCATCTCTTGCTTGTGCTTGCCCATCCTCTTCCCTCTCACCTCAAAGGAGTTTTGGTTCCATAATCTTTTGATCCCAAACTCCACTGATATCTAATTTTCAATGCATTGGAGGCAAGACCTCTGAACCCAACAGCACTGCTTGCTATCTTTTGATATAACCTTAAATCACCTTATCCAGGAAACTGGAAGGTTATTTCCCTCTTTTTCTTTCCCCCAGAATAATTTCAATTAGAACGCGCAATACCTATCCCTGGACCCAGGTATAGTTTATACAGTTACTCCTAATAACCTTCATAATATCATTATGTTCATTACTTAATAATATATAGTTGACAGTCATAAATTTTATTTACATTAGATAGTTTTCCAGGTATGTGGAAAGCAGCTCCGTTCTGATAACCAAACAAATTCCTTAAAATTCAGGAAGTTGATTAGCACACCAATTTTTTTCATTTAGTGAAGTGATATTCCTGCCAGGTCTGGGATATTTCTCTGCACTTTGTTGACTTTCAAGGGCAGTGCACTTTGGCCCTTTGTTCCCTTCACGCTACAGTAAGCAAAGCCCTTCATGTTTTCTTTCCTCTTGCACCAAAAGGAGCCACCTGAGAGCTGACCATGGTTTCAGAGGGAGCCCTTGGGAGGCTGGGGGTGACTGAGTTCACGTCACATCAGCACTGGTTGTGCTGTCCCATGTGTGTTAGGACAAGTCCTGAAGTCACCCTCAGGTCACAGGTGACGTGCCAGGGGCTGTGCTGCAGGATCCTGCCCTTCAGCACCCAGGGACACCCAGAAGGGACCCTGTCCTTGTCCCAGCAGGGATCCTGAGCACCCCTGCACAGGGCAGAGCGTGGCCTGACACGGCTCATGGGTGTTGGGTCACCTCAGGTTGCTGATGTCACTTCTTCAGCTTTGGGTTGATAGGCAGGATTTGCAAATGAGGCAAACTTGCCTGGAAATCGGCACCAGGGTTCAGTTCTGAGCTCTGCCACGGACTTCCTGAGGTAGCGTGGGAAAGCCACTCCACCTCCTCGTGCTGGGATGGGGAGGGAGAGAGAATCTCTCATTTCTTCCTCCCTTTGTTCATCTCATCCTTTAAGACTTAATGGCTGCTTCTCAGTGTATGAGTATCCTGAGTTTGGCCACAGCCTGTAGGTTTTACTCTAAGATAGGTACTGAATGGTAATGAAAGTAGCCATGAAATTGCTATCACCAGATAGGAATCAAAAAGAAATGAAATAAATGTCCAGCAGCTGAATTTTGTTCGTTCTCTTGGTAATGTGGAGCTCTTATGGCAGGTGAATGTGACGGGTTCTTGTCACAGCACTAAAATTCTCACCAATATTTGGGGGTTTTTTTGAAAACTTCATGTCCCAGAGTCAGGTGGTTATAGCTGAGTCTCAGTTTCCACTGAAAAGCAAGTTTTTCTACTTTTAATGGTCCAGGGAAAACCTTTATAATATTATTCCTGGAGGAAGAGAGAGGTGGAGAATGAGAGGGAAAGAGGAGGAAGGCAGAGCAAGAGAGAGGAATAGAGGAAGAAGAGAGAGAGAGAGAGAGAAAGAAAAAGAGAGAGAGAGAGAGAGAGAGAAGAAAGAGGAAGAGAGGAAGAGAAAAAGAAAGAGGAAGAGAGAAAGAGAGAAAAAGGAAGAAAGAGAGAAAGAAAGAAAGAAAGAAAGAAAGAAAGAGAAAGAAAGAAAAGAAAGAAAGAATTTTTTTGTTTTGTTTTGTTTAAGGTCTCATGATGTTTATGCCAGTCCTAAGAACTTCAGTGGGCTGATTCGTGGTTTCTGAATGGATATCTTTGGCAGCACAGGAATCTTACTAAAGACTCTAAACAATTATGTTCTCAGAGTCTCCAAATAAAATGCTTGTGCTTTAACAACAGTGGAAAAGTGAAAGGTTTGGCTTCTTTCCCTTCTGGATTAACAATGGCATGAATGGAAAACTGGTGCTGTGTGCTGCACTGATAAAAAGAGCAAACAGATTTGTTTCTCGCAGTGCTGGAGCACATCAGCCAGGAGGACCTGAGGCAGATTTCATCTGACCCTGCTGGCCTGGGGAAAGGTTGTGCTGTTCTTGCCAAAAAGTGTTTTTTCTCTAAGCTGAGGGATGCCACCCTCACTAGTTCTGTAAGTTTCCTCTTCTTTTTGAGTGTGTAGCAGTGGAAGATCACTCTCCTCCAGCTAGACTGGGACAAATCCCAGGCCAGGGTATAGTTTAGGTATCATAAAGAGGCAAAAAGTCACAATAACTGTTAAATATCCAGGGTTTTGCTCCCCACAGTCACACCCACTCAGTGGATCCTGTTCAGCATAAGAATTAGAAAACCATAAGCCTCACATAGACTGTTTTTAGGGCTTAATGCAAGGTCTTCTGGTCATCCCGTGGGAATCAATGGATGTTGAGGGGATACTCCATGTCCTCTTCTGCTTCCCATTGCCCCAAATCTGATGATAGCAGCTGTTTCACTAAGAACCCTCATCAGGCAACTCCGTGAGTTTTCCACCCCTCAATTATGACCATGAACTCTAGTCCCAGGTCAGCTTCGAGCCACAAACCAAATCTAAACTTAATCTGGATGCAGACCCAGCCCCTTCCCCCGCACAGAGCACGCAGGAATTCTAAAGGCGAATTTTGGAATTTTCCATGGTCTGTGATAGTCTCTGTGGAGCAGCAGTGTGGGCAAGGCAAGCACGGAACGGCTGTGGAGGGCCAGAGGAGTGGAAGCAATTCTTTGCTTTGTGGGTAATACCTTGGAAGTCCACGAGGCTGCTCTCTAGGGAAAACATGGGAAATCAGGGGTGGAATCTGTGCCTGTAAGGGCAGGGTTCAGCAAATGAGGCAGAGCTAGGAGGGAGCACCAGCGAGGCTGCTGCTAAGACCCCTGAAGGTCTGTTTTCTCCACGTTTGAAAGCTTGGAGAGGAAAAAGAAAAGGGAATGTCAGCAATTTCTGCCTGATATTTCCATCCTTTGGATTGTCTGCCTCTGGGAGAGTTTGCCCTGTGAACATTTGAAGTGGACCAAAGTATCCCCAGCGTGTGAAAACTCAGCCCTGCTCAGAGCTCACACGAAAGGCTGCACCCAGCCACTGGAGCTCAGCAAGTCGCTGTAGCTGAGCCCTTCCAGGTGGGCTGTGACCAGGAATGCCTCTTGCCCCACGTATTCTCAGCTGTTGGTAACCTAAATGCCCCTTGGAGTGGCTTTTTTTTCCGAACATATTTTGCAAAGCTGTCAAACTTGATGTGCAAGCACATACAAAACCCAGTGGAGGGGTTGGTTTGGGAAGCCCTGGGTGACTTTGCCCAGACATATATTCCAATTAAACAGCACAAATGTTCAAATTCCTTGGCTGCTTTCTGGAGTCCCAGGTCTTTACCTTGGCTCCTTTACCTTGGCTTCTGGTCTGGATCAGACCAGAACTGCTTGGGAGTGATTTTCCTTTATCAGCTCCTTTACAGGTAATTTACCAGCAGTCCAAGCTGCATATTTACTCTGAAGAGCAGAAACTCCATCTTTCAGATAAGATTGCTCTCCTCTGAGTAAATATTGGGCAGAACACAAGGAAGGGATGAAAACTGCAGACAAAATGGAAAGGAAATGGCTGATCAGGCTGTCAGAGAGTTAGCTCAGGTTGAAGTACCTTCGGAATTGGTCAGAAAGGAGATTAGAGGGGAAAACCGTTCATGGCTTTGTAAAACCAAGGGCAATGCTCTGCACTGGCCTGTGATCCTTTCAAAGTGTTCACCTGGCATGATCAGTAGATTCAGACACTGAAAGTTAATTTGGAAAGAGTCTGGAGAGTTGGTAGAAACACCCTGAGCTAAATGTGCCTGCCCACTGTGGCGTCTTGAACAGAAAAATCAAAGCTTTAAAATCCTTTACTCTGTGGAGGGGAGGCTGCTCTGCAAGGGAGGCAGACACCAGGCTTGCCCACTGCTCCCACAGGGGAACTTTTGGAGGAGCAAACGTTTGTAACAAGCTCTTTGTTG